>NW_020167535.1:0-600000 GCF_001641265.1 Pseudogymnoascus destructans | reverse complement strand
TCAGCACGCGCAAGCTCCCAATCTCCAAATCCGACGCCATCGACGCCATGGCCGAGAAGCTGGGCATCCCCGTGCCAGAGATGATCTTCGGCGACAACATGGTGTCAGTAGAGAACGCGGAGAAGGGATGGTGTCTCGAGTTTAACTCGTTCGATGCATTGGACCGGGTGGATAAGACAGATAAGACGATGCTGAAGGTTGCATACTCGCGAGAATGGTCGGAGAGCAGGTAAGACTCTATCTAGGCTTTCCATGAGCCAAAGCTAACTAGTACAGGGAGAAAACACACGAGACTATCAAAGAAGTCGTCAAGCCATTCGACTGGTCGTACAGCACAGATTACAAAGGCACTGTAGGCGGCGCATCGCCTACTCCATTCACGCCTGAGACGGAGCCGATCCCGATTGAGCTCTTGAAGCGCCCAGATCCGATATTGCACTTTGAGGAGGTGGTGCTGTATGAGAGCGAGCTGGACGACAATGGGATCTCGCTCTACTCGATTAAGTTGAGGATCATGCCGGAGAGGATGCTGATTCTGGCGAGGAACTTTATGAGGCTGGATAATGTGCTTGTGCGCATCAGGGATACGAGGGTCTACATAGACTTTAAGTCCAAGAAGGTCACGAGGGAGTATACGGCTATGGAGGAGAAGTTTGATGCGGTCAAAGAGGCAAGTTCTGCAGTTATATTGAGTAGTAGTGCCGTGCTAACTGAACCAGGCCCTATTAAAAACGAGGTTTCTCGACGACGTTATAGTAGCAATGCGCGATCCGAACCAGATGGCAAGTTACCTGAAGAAGGTTGACCACACCCTTGAGAGTGTTAAGCTCTCTTGAACCGAAAAGAGGGCAAAGGGGCATAGGCGCGTTGATATATGAAAGCGCGTCAGGATAGATTGCGGGCGTTTGATATCGTTGGCATATGCACGCAGTATGGGTTACTGGAGATTAGCTAGGCATACCATTATTAGAATATTCACTAGTGGAAATCATGTGGAGTTCGATATGAGCCACCTCAGTTTTGGCTGCAGTTTACAGAAATAATATCTGGCTGCATTCGAGATATTTCGGTCCCATGCGAAACTGTTCCGAGAAATCAAACATTCCAAATAAATATTATAATATTTTTTTATTCTGGATACGCAATTCACATAGCCTCATATATGCACCAAATGCACACCAATCTTAATAACCATGTGAATAGGTAGTCCGAATAACCCATAAGTAGAAATGAAGTGGAATTAAATTAAAGTACCGTGTGCGCCGCTGTTATTTCTGTCGCCGGATGGACATGTACCCCCCTTTCAACGTACCCACGCACCAGCATACCTAACCCAAACGCCGAACATCAACAGAACGGTTTCTAAGTCCCAGCACCTAATGGGTGACACAATTCAATATCCGCATGGTATAGATGGCAAAGATATTGTGGGAGCGGGGATTACGGCAATGGTTGCTCGCCTTGATGCCGTTATCAAGTTCTCTTCGACCTCTGACCGCCCATTAATGGAGATGGAGAGGGAGAAGCGCGTATACGAACGGCTTGGTCACCATGATAGGGTCGTCCGTTATTACGGGAACATGGGAAACAATATTATCCTACAATATGCTTGTCATGGATCTATAAGGCGATACTTAGAAATCCAGACAAAGCCTCTGGCGCTTTCAGTGCAGCTTGGCTGGGTTGAACAGATTGCAGAAGCGGTTGCTTTCATCCATTCCAAAAATGTCTTACACGGCGACATCTCCTGTAACAATATCTTCGTCGATCACAGTCTTAACATAAAATTGGGCGACTTTGCTGGCTCTGCTATTGATGAAGAACCTCCTCTTGTCTGTTGCGAGACTAGCCATGAACATGCTGGCATTACACACATGGGGCAATCGCCCGCCCTTTTCGATGATCCCATACATCATTATCACCTGGCCATTGCCGCCTTTATCTGGCGTCGCATCCGCACAGCGATACCAGTTAGCTTTAGCTGGCAAGCATTCATCCCATTTCTGTGTTGTTCTATATGGCGAGGCTGGGCTCGACATTTGGTGTAGTAGAACGTTTGGTCTAAATAGTGGCACGGTAATACACAAATCTTAGCAAAACGTTATTGTGTGTCATATTTTGTAGGACAGGATCTGATACTATCGTTCTAATGGATTCACTCAAAATGATCATTACGTATCTCTCAACTTACACCAAATATCAGACGGTCATCTAACAGTGAGACAGAAATCGTACTTTGGAACGGGCATATGGCATGGTCTGTCAAAAATTCCTCGTGGAAATTACGATTGTCAGTTGCTGGAATTTGTGGCTAACGCTACTCCTTTCCATACAAAAAAAGATGATCAAGCTAGTTTTCATGACGCAATCGGTCGCCAAAAGTAACTCGCGCATTTCAACTATCACCCCACACAAGGAAATACAAAAAGTGGCAGAAGATGCGCCCTTTCCCCCCAAAATTGTGAATAGGGGCACACTCCTGGCTTTTGACTCCAAGTGAGGTTCCAGTTTGAAAGGCACGACCGCCAGATCATGAAACGTCAGTCATTTACTACTCAGGCCATTCGCTTCTTGCGACATGACCCCTCCCCCGAACAGCAGTAGTTGGGGTTTGGTGATCTACTTCTTCGCCTTCTTGGGCTTTGCGATGGGCTCCTCGAGGATCTTGAGGATTTCCTCATCGGTGATCTTCTTGTCGGTCTTGTACTGGGACACGTCAAGGGCTGGTGGGGCAGCAAGCTTCTGGACGCCATTCTTGGTGATGGCTAGACGATGTTAGATGATGAAAGTCATAAAGTCAGTTATATAGTATTTTTACTTACCGATGGTGGTCAGAAGTCTGGCAACGGCAGCTCCGTCCTTGTCACCAACAACCTCGTACGCGCGGAAAACGTTGCCGCGGACACACTCAACAACACCGACCTTGCCCTGCCTCTCGTCGTCGAGTTGCCTGAGGGAGAATGGGAAGGTACCGAACTTCTTGACAACCTCATTGAGGGTCTTCTTGGAGCTGTCTCTCTTGAGACCGTAGGTGAGGGTGGTTCGGCGATGGAGAGTAGCTCTGTTCTCAAGGTTCTTGAGCTTACCGGTTCCCAGGGAGACACCGACCTCAACACCCCATACCTCGCCGACCTCTGGGACACCCTCGCCCTTGGAGCCCTCTCCTGGTGCCAGGACTATCTTCTTCTCTCCCTCAATCTCGTTGCGCTTGAACAGCCACGAGGTGGTGCTCTCGACGAGGTTGCAGTCGTAGCTCTTGACGACCTTCTCGAGAAGGTTGGTCATGCGGCTCTGGGCAACTGGCTTTTGGGCAGCGGCCTTGGCCTTCTCCTCGGGTGTACCGGTCGACAATAATCCGGGTGGGACCATCAGGCGTAGGAGAAGCTCGTTCGCGTAGTGGGTAGCCAGAATCAGGTCTGCGGTGCGGGCGTCATCCTCGCCGCCGGGCACGACAACGCTATCGCAAACGATCGTTCCGAAACCGTCGATTTGTGCACCGAGCTGGATCTTGATCACATCACCAGCGTTCAGGACGACGGCGGCCTCGGCCTCGTCGGACTTGAGAGGGGTATATGGAGTGACGAAGGAGGAAGGAGAGACGGTGGTGGGGTGGGAGATACCTGATGGAACGGTGAGTGAGTGACGTCTTCAGAACGTCAGAATCTTGGCATGGACATACCCTTGGAAATCTTCTTTCCTCTGTAGACCTTTGCGATCTCCTCCTCGAGCAGCTTATCACCCTTCTCGCAGATGTCTACGATCTTCTCGCCAGCTACACAGAGCTTGGAGACAGCCTCGAGGACCTTGTGGGAAATGGCCCCGGCATCCTTGTACTTGGTAAGAGTATCTGGGTTGTTAAGCGTGTAATCTATACGACAATATCATCAGCGTTGGCTCCTTATTCCTGCGTTATGTGTTGTGAATAGCTGCAAATCCGCCCCAAGTGGGGTCGTGTGCAAGCTCGATAGCGGGGTCATAATAAGGGTTTTGGAAGGGAATATGGGAATATAATGAATAAATATTCCAAATAAAATACATACCGACTTCCTTGGTCTCTTCGGCCATGTTTGCGGTTGTTTTTGGAGTAGTAGTTTTAGAAAATATAAAGGTAGTTGTTTATATTGCGTAGTGAAGAAGATTAGAGCGGGTGTTGTCAGTTAGAGACTTGGTTTGTGTGGGCAAAGACCCGAGCAGGAGCACCAGCCACAACAGCAGCCCACTTCGTTCCAGTCCCGGTCAGAATCCCGGTCAGAATCCCGGTGGCGGTGCATATACGTCACGTGCAATTGTGGCTTGGATTTTGAAGAGGATGAGTAAAGGGAAGGGCGAGCTAATCCATATTGGGAAGTGGAAGTGGCTACTTCCGTGTCCCTACTACAGTATAACCTTGAGTCGCGACTGCACGAAACATCCCAACTGAGAGTTGTCGCGGTGCTCAACGCCCAATCTGGCCGGAACATACAGCGACCTGCACTGGACCTAAGCATTGCACAGCATAGCATACGGGCCTCTTCATCTGGACTCGCTGGGTGCACTTCCGCGCATGGTCTCCCGCCATGGCGCCCGAACAACATGAAGCCTCTTCCTCAGTTGCGCCTCCGAATTCGACCAGGGCGACGACGGCTGCGACAGAAAGCGCCATCGATCTTCCTCACCGACGGAAAGCGCCCCCGAGGCCAGCAGTTGCTGAGAAATATGCGGCGCGCGACCTTCTCCACAGCGCGGCGCTGATTACGGTTCAGCAGAATGAGAAGGAGACGTTCAATCGGAAACTGGGCAAGGTGCAGGACTACACGGACATACGGACACAGTATCGCAAATGGTTCCCGCCTAGTCGACTATACGGAGAAGGATATAATGGGTTTGGGAATGGACACACAGATGAGCCCGTGCCGTCAGTGCTGTATCCCGTGTCGAAAATCCGCGCTGGGAATAAGCGCACGCCGATGCTGCGAGTCAAGCGCAAGGACTTGAACCAACAGGCCGAGCAAGTCGAAGAGCTGATACCGATACGTCTGGACGTCGACTGGGAAAAGATTAAGCTGCGCGACACGTTCACCTGGAACCTTCATGACCGGGTGGTGCCAATGAAGCTATTCGCTGAGCAACTGGTCGAAGATTTTGGCGTAGAAGGCCCTGCGGCCGACCATGTCCTCGACATGGTTATGCGCCAGATCTACGACCAGCTCGCGGACTTCTGCCCACCTGTGTACATCGAAGAGGACGCGCTGGACCCAGAACTTCCGTATCTGGCATACAAGAACGACGAGATGCGGATTCTGATCAAGCTGAACATCACGATTGGGCAACATACATTGGTGGACCAATTCGAATGGGACGTCAACAACCCTCTAAACTCTCCCGAAGAATTCGCGCTATCCATGTCTCGCGAGCTGTCCCTCTCCGGCGAATTCACAACAGCAATCGCGCACTGCATCCGCGAGCAATCCCAACTCTTCACCAAGTCCCTCTACATCGTCGGCTACCCCTTCGATGGCCGCCCCGTCGAGGACTCCGACCTCGTCGCCTCCTTCCTTCCCACACCCCTCCCCTCCGCATTCCGACCCCACCAACAAGCCCGCGAATACGCGCCGTTCCTGTACGAGATGAAGGAGACCGACCTTGAGAAGAACGAAGTCATATTCTCCCGCGAACAGCGCCGCCAAAAGCGCTCCGTCAACCGCCGTGGCGGCCCAACACTCCCAGACCTCAAGGACAGACAACGCACTGTCCGCACCCTTACCGTCTCTTCCGTCCTCCCCGGCGCTGCCGATACGATAGAGGAAAGCCGGATCTTCAAGCGCGTTGGAGGCCTTTCTGGCCGCGGTAAGCGCGGCGCTTCTGGCCCAACTGGTGGCATCGATGGAAACTCCGAATCGGAAGACAGCGATGACAGCGTACCTGAGTCGCCCGCGCCCAACCAGCTACAAGGCACGCTACGCACTCGCAACATGCGCGGCGCCGCCACAGCCGCCCAACAACGCATGGCGAACCAAGGCCGCTCCGAAACCCCCGAAGCAATCCTCCACCACCACGAGACCCGCACCTCAGCGCGACGCTTCGGCGGCCGCGACGCACGCGACGAGTCGCCCGACGGTCCCGTGAGCTTCATCATCAAGCTTAAGATCGGGAAGGAGAAGCTGCGGCAGTACCTCCGCGATCGGAAAGCAGCGACTAAGCCCCTTAGCCAGCATAGTCGCAGCCAGAGTAATGTGTCTGGGCTGGGGACGCCGGCGCGGTGGAGCATGGGACCGCCGTCTACGCCGGGGCTGCAGAATCAGCAGCTCGGTGGTGGTGCGCAGACGACGACGCCGGGGCCGGTGATGAATGCGCAGGTGGGGAGGGTGGATGCGCCGCCGCCGCCGGGCCAGGGTCAGAGTTTGCCTGCTCCTGTGAGTTTTACCTACCCCTTTAACCCCCCTTAATACCACTTCCTCCTCGACAAGTGCAACTACTAACACCCACCAGCCACCCCCACCAGCATGGCTCATAGCCGGCCTCCAGGGCCTGCAGCAGACCTACACACAAGACCGCTTCGAGGGGATGATGCGCTACTTCGCGGTCGACGCCACGACGGAATTGCCCGTCCCCCCCGCCGAGGCAGAGACCTCGAATAACGTCAAGTACATGTGGTTCCCGCGTATCCGCTGCAGCGATTGTCCGGGGAAATTGTATACCCCCGGCCCTAACACGACGGTCGAGGGATTTGAGGTCCATTTGAGGAATCGGCAGCATAGGGAGAGGGTGGATGCGCGGACGGGGGGTGCGTGAGGTGAGGTGTGTGGATAGTGGACCAAGGGGGGGGGTATGGTGGTGGTGGTGGGACGGGGACTGGAGTTGCACGGCGAGCGCTGCGGTGCTGGCTGCTGGCTGGCTTGCGTTGGGGGAGTTCTAGTTTTTATTGTGGTTGTTGGTACCCTGCGCGTTTTGTTGTAGAATAGGATGGGCGACGGTAGGGGGCGAGCGGTGTCTTAGTTGACTGGGGATGTAGGGGCAAGGCCCTGTCTTTTTTTACAATGTTTTACCTGTATACATCTCTGTATTTCTGGTGGCGGGCCAGCCAGCCCCTAGCCATAGATAGTGTTTTTGTGCATGAGGAGGGAAAAGGGAGGATGATTAAACAAATTAGGGATTTTTCATTACTATGAAATGTCTGGCGCTGTGAAGTGAGTTGGGTGAATGCCCTGAGGCGGTTCCCCCTCGGTCTCAGTGGTGGAAGGGGAGAGAAGGAAGGAGGTTTGCCGGTGGTCATCACGTGTTTACTTATTGGCGGGTAGCCTAACGGGGTTAGGACTAACGGCGTTATTATTGTGTGGTACTAGGCCACTTCAGCATCGTAATTTGAGTGTAGCAGCGTAGCAGCTTTAGCCTAGATAGGAAATGATGTAACCATAATCCTTGCGCCCCCCTGTTGCCACTATTTCCTAATGTAGTCTAAAGCTGCTACACTGTAGCAGCTCAGGTCTTGGCAGTCTGGTCCTAAATAGGTTAGTATTATAAGTAAAATCCAATGTTGGAAAATGAAGTCGTAGATATATTATCAATTGTATAGTTATATATAATAATGAATAACGCTTTTACCAACCCCTATTTGCAATATCAAGTGCCTATGGCGCAGCCCTGGCCTACCCAACCACCACCTCACGAACTCTCAACTGATACCGCCAGCGAACCTTGGCTTGAATTGCCCCAAACCAGCGATGAAACTAGCGATTCCACTATCCTCAAAGACTCTCTAGCAGCTACAGCTCAAAGCGCTTTAGCTCAGAGTAGCCAGGCTGATGGCGTTATAACATCGAAAAGGGGGGGGGGGGAAGGGGCTTACGATAGACCAAAAGACAACGATTATCCAGCTTTGCGTCCAAAAAAGGGATATATATGGGGTTATTGCAGATAGATCCTTTTGGCGGCTTATAACTAAGGAGGCGGAACACTTGCTAGGTTTAACCCATAACTCTATTGGAAGAGTTATTACCAGTCTTATTCGAGAGCGTCGGAGCGAAGTCTCATTACGGCCAGAAGGACAAAGTGGCGAAGAAGATCCTCCTTCTTCATATGACGATGCAGTTGACCAATGGATTAATATCGTTGATATACGGGCTAATAAGGAACCGATTCGAGATGCAGCAAAAGGGACAAAGGAACAGAAACTTGTCATACTGACATTCGTTGCACTCAGTTTGCTATCAAACTCAAGAGCAAACTTGGAAATCTCCTCCTCAAACCTACAAGTCACTATACATATTTTGGCTTATCACACCAACAACAAGAGCAATACTACTCAACGATTGCTACAACCCTCTATGATTCATTACATGACATCACTCATACTACCTACCACATGACATATCTCTACCAACTAGAGGCCTAGGAGCATGAACGATAGCTCTAAAAGCTCCTACGAACCTCTATGATTCATTACACGTCATTGCTCTTTAGTTACCCACAAGATTGGTTAAGTTATGACATAATTTGTCTATGACATAATTTGTCTATGACATAATTTGTCTATAGGGGTACTCTGACCTTGGACCTCCTTTCACTTCCTATAGGCTACGAACCTAAGAGATGGTTCTATGGGATTCTCTTACGTCGACTACAGTTACCAAGCCTGGTAAGTCATGGAAAGTCTTGGAAAATGAGAGAACTACACTCCTTTAGCATAAATAGGATTGCCCTTTCCTTAAGAAAGGGCAAGCAGACAATACAGTAAATCGACTATCACATACTTCCACGTCTTTTCCAAGCTTCCAAGCATTCATCTTGTTGCTCCTTGTTTCTGAAAAGTCAGTGAGGTGTTAACCTCTGACTTACCCCTGAGTTCCCAGACTCAACATTTGTTGCAACTTGTCTAAACCACTTCACCACATCATACACCTGATTGCTGCGTTGTGGAATAGTCTAAGCTACAACCCTTTGGCTCTGTTTCCTAAGACAGTGTGTTGTCTTAGTAAATTCATCCCTTCCTTGGGTGACTAGATTCTCATATCTGGTGCACCCACCATTACACCTTGCCTGCTTCAAGCTTCAACTATTTCTATAGCAGCACTTCGATACTACAATGGAGGACGACCAAGCTCCTACAACTACTGCTGAACAGCAGATGCAACAACTGTTTGCCTTTATACAAACTATAGCAAACAAACTTGAGAATTTGGAAAACACCTTTCAAGCCAACACTTCAGCAACACAATCTTCAACTCAGACACATCATACAGAGCTTCCCACAGCTCCTCTGGCTATTTCGAGTACCCCAGGTGCACTTCCTAAAGTGCAAACACCAGATTTATACCATGGAGACAGGAGGAAGTTGAAGGGATTTCTTATGCAACTGGACATCTACTTCACCCTCAGGCCTCATCAGTTCACCTCAGACATTCAGAAGATATATTTCACTGCCAGCTACCTCCGTGGATCTGCATTCAACTTCTTTGAGCCATATCTTAGAAGACTTAGTGGCAACAACCAAAATACCACTACACCTTTGATTACCTCTTATGACCAGTTTCAAGAGGAACTTACCAGGACCTTTGGAGACATCAACGAAACTGCTACAGCAGAAAGAGAGCTACAGAAGCTATGTCAAAAGACCTCTGCTGCTCAGTATACAACAGAATTTAGGAGAATCACTTCTCACTTGACTTGGAATGAAGAAGCCTTAGTCTTCAGTTACTACCAAGGGCTCAAGAGCTCTATTAAGGATGAACTCAGCAAAGAAGAACGCCCTACAACACTTCAAATGCTTATAGAGAAAGCTGTCAGACTTGATGATAGGCTTTTTGAAAGAAGAAAGGAGAAGAACCAAGACTGGCATCCAACAAGAAATTTCAACAATTACACCTCTACACCAACTGCTAAGGACTCAGCACCTGAACCTATGGACTTAGACGCCTCTATAAAGAGATCTACAGCAAATCCAGCACCTCAGCCTACAGGATACCCTCAAAAACTGAAAAGGGGTAAACTTACCCCTCAAGAAAGAAAACACAGAATGGACAACAACCTTTGTTTATACTGTGGCAAAGGGGGACACAGAATTCAGGAGTGCTATTCAGCACGAGGGAGTGCTGATTCAAAACATATAGCAGCCTCAGACACAGTCACAACTGCTATTCCTGAAAAACTTGAAAAATCCCTAGCAGGCACAACTTCAACTGAGACTATAACTTCTCCCCTAGACAACAAAGATGTGTCGATGGTGCTTTCTCAGAGTCTCACACACCTGTTAATCCCTATTCAACTCCATTTCAAACAACAGGTGTTGTCTACAAGGGCTATGATAGACTCAGGGGCAACAGGCAACTTTATATCTCAAGACCTCATCTTGACACACCAGTTACCTACAATTCCCAAACGCACTCCAGAGTTGCTCCGAGTCATTGATGGAACTCCTATCAGTTCAGGTTCCATTACCTGCAACACCCCAGTACTCAAACTTGAGATTCCCCTAGGAAAATCAACATTTTCAGACACCATCTCTTTAGATGTTATACCAATGAAGTACCCAGTTATCCTAGGTCTTCCATGGCTTCAAAGGCATGATCCAACTATCAATTGGAAGCATTTATTGCTTGGGTTTAGCTCAAATCCTGAGCTCAATACTGAAAAAACCCTTCAAGCCTCACTTACCCCTATTCAGGTCCAAGACTCAAACTTGTCCCAGATCAAGGATTTTGACCAAACTATGGACGATATATCATCTCTGATATGGGTTAAACCTTTCCAACCTGTCCTGGAGATAGCAGCTACTTCAGATTTGGAGAAATCATCTCAGGAGGTCATTTTGCCTTTAGCATACCAAGACTACCAACATCTTTTTGACAAGGCAAAGGCATCAATTCTGCCAAAGCACCAGCCTTATGACCATGAGATACCACTCGCAGAAGGCTCAATGCCTCCCTACGGCCCTATCTACTCTCTATCTGAATTAGAGCTGAAAACTCTCAGAGAATACCTAGATGAGAACCTTAGTTCTGGCTTTATCAGACCTTCTTCCTCACCAGCAGGAGCTCCTATTCTCTTTGTCAAGAAGAAAGATGGCTCCTTGCGTCTCTGTGTTGATTATAGGGGCCTTAATGCAGTCGCTGTTAAAAACAGATATGCTTTACCCCTTATCCCTGAGCTCATGGATAGGCTCTCTTCAGCAAAGATCTTTACCAAGTTAGATCTCAGGGGAGCTTATAACCTGATACGCATCAAGGAAGATGATGAGTGGAAGACAGCATTCAGAACACGCTATGGTCATTTTGAATACCAGGAAATGCCTTTTGGGCTTGCCAATGCACCTGCTTCTTTCCAAGCTCTCATGAATGATATTCTAAGACCTTACTTGGATATCTTTGTTGTTGTCTACTTAGACGACATTCTTATATACTCTTTAGACACTCAAGAGCATGTTCTACATGTTAGACAAGTCTTAGAGAAGCTATCTCAAGCACAACTCTTTTGCAAACTTGAGAAATGTCTTTTCCATATGTCTCAAGTTGATTTCTTGGGACATAGAATTTCAACAGAAGGCATTCAGATGGATCCTGAAAAGACAAAAGCAGTACAAACGTGGCCTATTCCTTCCAGCATTAAAGAGGTTCAGTCTTTCCTTGGGTTTGCCAACTATTACAGGAGGTTTATACCAAGATATACATCCTTGGCTTTACCCCTTACTCAATTACTTCACAAGGACACTTTGTATCACTGGGATAAGACACAGCAAGATGCTTTCGATGCTCTTAAAGGAGAATTCAAAGAAGGGAAAATGTTACTACACTTTAACCCCTTGAAACCTGCCACTCTTGAGACAGATGCCTCAGATTTATGCCATTTCTGGAATCTTATACCAAGCTCCAAAAGACAAACAAGAAGAGCTACAGCCTGTGGCATTTTACTCAAGAAAGCTATCAGCAGCCGAACAAAACTATCCCATTACAGACAAGGAACTGCTTGCCATAGTATGTTCTCTAAAGCATTGGAGATGCTACCTTGAAGGGGCAAACTATCCTATCACTATTTACAGTGACCATTCAAATCTCTTGACCTTTACAACCACTAAACAGCTCAATCGACGACAAGCAAGGTGGTCTGAACAACTAGGAGGTTTTGACTTTGTTATAAAACATGTCTCAGGGGCCAAGAATCAAAGAGCAGATCTCCTCTCAAGAAGACATGACTACCAAGATTCTGCTAAAACAAGCAATACAAAGGCCCTGCTAGACTCTACAAAGCTTATAGCAGCATCTTTAAGCAACCCTCGCACTACAGAGGACTTAGAGGGAAACTTATCCCCTCAAAACCAAGTTGCCCCCATTACCTCTTCTCAGAAACCAGAGACCTTTAAAGACTATACACCCTCAGCAACACTTCTTAAAGCATTCAAAGATGCTTACAACCACGATCCCTTTGCCAAAAGAACTTTGGAATACCTCCAGAAGAAAGGCTCCTCTCTTGAGAAAGTTGGACTACAAAATTTCTCAAAAAATCAGCAAGGACTTCTCTTATTCAAGAGCTATATCTATGTCCCAAGGGATAAACGATTACAGCTACACCTCCTACAGCAGTTCCATGATGCTCCAGCTGCAGGGCACTTTGGCTTTGCAAAAACTTATGAACTTCTAACAAGAAAGTTCTACTGGCCTAGTCTAAGGACTACTCTTCAAGACTATATATCTTCTTGCACTACTTGCAACTTGAACAAACCTACACGGCAAAAGCCCTATGGCCTCTTGCAGCCTCTACCTATACCAGAACGCCCATGGGACTCCATATCCATTGACTTTATAGTCAAGTTGCCTCCTTCTATCCCAAAAGGGGGTGCTACCCCTTATGACTCTATCCTTGTGGTGGTAGAAAGGCTCACAAAAATGGCACACTTTGAGCCTTGCAATGAGACTATCACAGCTTCTAAACTTGCGTGGCTATTCCTCAAGGTGGTCTTTAAATATCATGGAATTCCTGGACACTGGATCTCAGATAGGGGAGCAGTTTTCACTTCAAACTTTTTTAAGGAGTTCTCTAAACTCTTAAACATGGAACAACGCTTTTCTACAGCTTATCACCCTCAAACAGATGGCCAGACAGAGAGAGTCAACTCTGTACTTGAACAATATCTAAGAATTTATACAAACTATGCTCAAGACAACTGGGCAGATCTTCTCCATCTTGCAGAATTTGCTTACAGCAACACGGTCTCTAACACCACAAAAGAGACACCTTTCTATGCAAACTATGGTTATCACCCTAGGTTTGAAGTGGCAGAACTTAATTGTCCTGAAAATCTCAAAAACCCTTCTGCTACTGAAAGAATCATCTACCTTAAGGGCCTCCAGGACTATCTCAAGGTCCAAATACAGCGTGCACAAGACGAGCAGGCTCAGGCCTTTAACAGGGGGGTGGTTGCACCACAATTCAAAGTTGGTGATCAAGTCTTTTTGTCTAGAAGACATATCACAACTACTAGACCATCAGACAAACTTGATACTAAAAGACTTGGACCCTTTAAGATCACAAGGACTATTGGCAAGAATGCTTTCGAGCTTGCATTACCACCTACTTGGACTATCCATAATGTCTTCCATGCATCTCTCTTGTCTAAGGCACAAGAAAGTTCCTTAAGACCACTTCAGTCTCCTCCACCTCCTGTTCTGATCTTGGATCAACCAGAATATGAAGTAGAGTCTATCCTTGACAAAAAGACACTTAGAGGTCAGGACTACTTCCTCGTTAAGTGGAAAGGCTATCCTACAACTGACAACACTTGGGAGCCTAAGAGAAATCTAAAAAATGCATCTAAGCTCATTCTAGAATTTCTTTCTAAGAAAGCCAACTGGCTAAAGGGCAAGCAGACAGCCAACAAACGTCCTTAAAAGGGGGATCATGTCATACTGACATTCGTTGCACTCAGTTTGCTATCAAACTCAAGAGCAAACTTAGAAATCTCCTCCTCAAACCTACAAGTCACCATACATATTTTGGCTTATCACACCAACAACAAGAGCAATACTACTCAACGATTGCTACAACCATCTATGATTCATTACACGTCATCGCTCCTTAGTTACTGGGCTGATATTACCACATAGCATATCTCTACAACCCTCTATGATTCATTACATGACATCACTCATACTACCACATGACATATCTCTACCAACTAGAGGCCTAGGAGCATGAACGATAGCTCTAGAAGCTTCTACAACCCTCTATGATTCATTACACGTCATCGCTCCTTAGTTACCCACAAGATTGGTTAAGTTATGACATAATTTGTCTATAGGTACTCTGACCTTGGACCTCCTTTTACTTCCTATAGGCTACGAACCTAAGAGATGGTTCTATGGGATTCTCTTACGTCGACTACAGTTACCAAGCCTGGTAAGTCATGGAAAGTCTTGGAAAATGAGAGAACTACACTCCTTTAGCATAAATAGGATTGCCCTTTCCTTAAGAAAGGGCAAGCAGACAATACAGTAAATCGACTATCACATACTTCCACGTCTTTTCCAAGCTTCCAAGCATTCATCTTGTTACTCCTTGTTTCTGAAAAGTCAGTGAGGTGTTAACCTCTGACTTACCCCTGAGTTCCCAGACTCAACATTTGTTGCAACTTGTCTGAACCACTTCACTACATCACACACCTGATTGCTGCGTTGTGGAATAGTCTAAGCTACGACCCTTTGGCTCTGTTTTCTAAGACAGTGTGTTGTCTTAGTAAATTCATCCCTTCCTTGGGTGGCTAGATTCTCATATCTGGTGCACCCACCATTACAATTGAGACAGCTGAGTTTCGGCAGCAGTCCGAGGTTGTACGAATACTCAAGAGTAGCTGATATTTTTTCCGTCCCAATATCTGCATTTCATGCCGTTACTTGCAGACCATCCTTTCTCATTGAAAACCCAAACTTTCTTTGGACGGGTAGATTGAAGGGTATGTTGACCATTCTCATAAAAAAAGTACTGTTTATCTTTCACATAGTAGTAGGATTCTTTGTAGCTGGTCTGGGATGAGGCTCTAACCTGCGAGGATTCCGCTCGACAAACCTGTTGAATTAAAGGCTTACTTTTGAGATAGGGCTCTCACGCAAATTGGAAAGGCTTCAATACAGAAACGAATAAAAGGGTCAGAAATGCGCGTACTGATTTATATCCAGAGTTAAACAAGTCAACGATGAATACGTTCTATGTTGAAGGATTGATTAATATTGGAGAGACCTGAGGGGCTTGGAAAGATCTCTGACAATAAGAAAGTAGTATGCGGCTAATTGCTATTGATTCCAAGCAAGAGAGTACCAGCAGAAATGGCTAATTTCGACTGACGTCTAGGCATGAGACTTTCCTGCAAGTTTGCTCTCAATCAACGGGTGCTACGACGTAAGATCCTGTATGGGTGGTGCGACAAGATCGAACTCACCAGGGCTGATAAGATGCAAAGGCTGCGCTGCCAAGGGTCTTTGGCACCACCGCCGCCAAAGATATATACGTAGAGGCGGCCAATGAGAGGCGTTATTGGGGCCGCAAATTCCAGATCTATTTGGGTTGCGTCAAGGCTCCACAAGCGGGCACTAAGGCTCGTTCATATCCCTTCCCCATAACCATTCCAGAGTAATAAACCAATATATGTGCACTGGATAAACCCTGATCTATGACGAGGCTGGCGCTTAGCGAAGGCTCGTGGCAAACAAATCAGACACCAACCACCCTTCGTAGGCTAATCACATGAGCTCTCTATATCCTGTAAATCCAGCTTGGTGTTCAAGTTGCCCCGACAATAATACAATCTTGCCGATATTGACCTGTCTTCCAAAACATAGAACACCGAGCAGGAGACGCATGGTTCGCAGAGGAAGCCGCGGAAGGTGGCCAGCGAGGAGTTGAGACGCGTGAATGCAGGAATGGAAAACGTCGGCGTTGTGGTTTCCCCGCATGCCGAGGCTTACTTTCGCCCCACGCCCACCGAGATGGACCATTGTAACGAAGCGCCTACTAAGCGCCTTCTAAAGTGCCTTCGAAGGACCCAAGGCATCCCCTTGAGACCAATACGTAATGGTTAATCGCTGTCACATTTCCATGCTATAACTCTAGCAAATTCGCACCTATCACCGACGAATCCTTCTCTCTTCCGTCGACTGTTTCAAACCGAACAGCATTTAAACTCGAGTGTTACCCCCCTCCTTTCAGTCAATATGGCCCTTCGTCAAGCAAGGTCAAACGTCCAAAAACCTGGGCGGCAGCCCTTGGCGACAAAAGACAACGGCAAGTCATCATTCGTCTTTACTACGTACTCTGACTGATCATTAATAGGAAAGCGACCTCGAGGTATCAAGAAAAAACGACCACAACTATCTCTTCGTAAGAGTGCACGCTTAAAGCGAAATATAGAACACAGCCAGGAACGAACGCTATCCAACGACACAGATACCAAACTAAAACATCAATCTCTGCCTCCGAGGAGCAAAGAGGTATGTCTGTCTTCTCCTGCGATAGTGTCGAGCTAACTCTAGGTCTCTACAGAATCCGTCGGCACCTGTAAAGGCTGAGAATCAAAAACGAAGACGACCGCAAGTACCCGAAAGTCCACGAAGTGGTGCTCTATCCAAACCCGTTCGAAAGCGACCGCGAACATCTCTTACCAGGTCAATTGCTGGGGATACATATACGTCTGGCCAAGAGGTGGCGTACGACGTTACTGAGAATAGCAATCCAATTGATTATTGGAGGAGAGAAGGATGCTGGCCCAAGGAATATTTTAAACAAGACGAGAAATATTGGGTACCAGATATGAACATGAATCATCTACTAGCAAAGAAGAAGTCGTCATCTTCTCTTCGCGGTAAACAATCGGAAGCCAGCTCTACACCTAGCGATCAGAAACCGAGAGAAGCCAAAAGTACCCCTTATACGCGTCCGAGCTATGAGAGTGTACTTGCTACTAAGGGCAGCTTGATGGATGAATTTGACGGGGACATTACAGAAGGAAGCAAAGATTTTTGTCAAAGCTTGCTTCATTCAGAGCAAACATATCCTCAGAACTCGTTATTTCGCGATGACTTGTTTAACACAACTTGCCGAAAGATCCGCAACAGAAACGAAGCTATGATCATTCGAGATATCTCCCTGCTGATTGTCCCTTCTCCGCAAACTCTGGCCACTTATGGTGCGGCTCATCTCGATCCTTTAACTGAAAGTGTAAACGAAGGCTGGAATAGTGCCATACCTTTCTATGGCCCTCGCCCACAGCCTGATTACTCTGTCGGATTCGGAAGATCTGCGTTTACGAACGATCAACTTAAAAGGCTTTTGCCTTTCGCTGGCGAGGTCACAGATACTTTTACGTCCTACTTTATGGCCACCTGGCAGATGTACTTCCCATTTCTAACATGCGAGGTAAAATGCGGTTCCGCGGCACTCGATGTAGCTGATCGGCAGAATGCCCACAGCATGACGATTGCAGTGAGGGGTATTGTGGAACTCTTTAGGCTAGTGAAGCGCGAAAAGGAGCTCCATCAGGAAATCCTTGCCTTCTCACTCTCCCATGATCATCGGACAGTGAGAATCTATGGCCACTATCCTACAATAAACGGAAACAAGACAACCTTCTACCGCCACCCGATTCATACGTTCGACTTCACTGCACTAGATGGTAAAGAGAAGTGGACGGCATACAGGTTCGCCAAAAATGTCTACGATCTATGGATGCCGACTCATTTTAAAAGAATCTGTTCTGCTATCGATGAGTTGCCGCTAGATTTAGATTTTGAGGTTTCGGAGCAATCCGAGCTGGGGGAATCTGGACTCTTACAGGGGTTGGAAAGTCATCATCTCTCTCGCCAATCGAGTCATAATGCTGCATCTCTACAGGAGGAGGCTGAAAGCCAGTCAAGCCGCGCTCCGCCGCGAGATATAACTCCAGATACTTCCCTATCTCAAGGGATTGAAAGAACCTTCAAAAAGCCTAAGAAAAGGGGTCGGGCAGTGGAGTTGCATCAGTGAATGCCGTTATCCCATTGAGGACATGAAGATGCATTATCGGCTAGTTTACATGTGGGACATATTTATCACATGTGCCAAGGCGTTCAAGAACTTTCCTTACAAGAAGGAACAGGATATGAGAGAAATTATGCGACACAATGATACCAGGATGACTTAATGTATAATAGCAATTGTTTCTGAATGACGTCCAATTTTTCAACTTGAAACCAATTTATACCCGATGTGCTTCCATACCTATTACCCGGAGAATTTCTCAAGAGCGTCGATGGGGATGTTACTGACTGGAGCATTTTGAGTAGCACAAGGGAATTCACGGAAGATAAAACCCATACAATTAACAAATAATTCTATTCGTCATCAGATTCAGAGTCTCTGTCCTACAACTCGTTGCAATAGCGTACTTGAAGCGATCCGATGCTCCTGTCTGAAAAAGCACCGATGAAAGCCCTATGTATCTCTTTCCACGGCAAGCCCTTCTTCTTGATGTAAGGATGCCTCCGCCCTCAGTGACGGAAAGCATTGGAGTCGGGCAGGTTACGGTCACGTGGGGAGAGTTAGGGCAGGTTAGCCAAAGACAGGTTCCTCATCATCTTTTTTGTATCCTTCATAGTAGACCTATAGGATAGCATCCGTTTAGCCTCTGACTCGCACCCTCATATGCTATTACTGTGAGCTGGGTGCCCTGTGTCCTTACACTTGAGGAGCATTAGCAATTTATCTTCTTGCACTGTATATTGGAGACGTCCACACTTTCTCTGCTTCTGGAGACTTGAGCTCTTTGCATGAGATGCACAAACCCCTGGATGAGCTGATTTTCCAGCTAATTCCCCACTAGACGTGGAATTTGATATGTGGAGACCGATTGATGGTCTGAACGAATCTGGAAGAAGATCTAGCAGCCTGAACTCTAGGTTGTAAGTTGTCACACACTTGAGAAAGCTCTAGCAGCCTGATCTCTAGGTTGTAAGTCGTCACACACTTGAGAAAGCCCTGAAGAGGATACTCTTGGTAGTCCGCGCCTAGAATTGACTCTGCATCATTTGGTGAACTCCGAGAAACTGTAGAACCTCGAGTAGCGCAGGTCTGGGCTTGGGCTATAGTGGACGAGCACGTGTGGACCTTCTTGCGCGTGGCGGTTTCAGTTGCGTCAGAATCTATGCGGCGCCGCTTTCGTCGTCTTGGAGGCCGCATGTCCTCATCCTTGTCGTCATCCTCATTATCCTCATTTTCCTTATGATATGGTTTGACGCTGTGTTGGCAGACTGGTGAGAGAGGGGCCTCAACTATGGTCTCGTCTTCCAGCCGTTGGTGCTGAGGGCTTTCCTTTATTTGCTGGCAGTAGCTAATCGGGCCCTTATCCTTGCCGCTGGCCGCCTCTATGTCGTCCTCGTCTTCGTCTTCTTGCTTTTGTTGGCAATGCTGCTGTTCAATCGTCTTTTCCCACAATCGTTCTTCACTCGAAATACCTCGAACGTCTTTATTATTTTGACTTTCCTGGTCCATCTGATTGTATTGGGAGTGAGCTGCGCTTGAAGGCGGCGATCCCCCCGCTTCCGCTGAAGTTTGTCGTAGTTCATCCTCGATATCGCAGATGCTGCCACGGTCGCACGATCCACGAGCCTGTAATGGTGGGTGCACCAGATGTGAGAATCTAGCCACCCAAGGAAGGGATGATTTTACTAAGACAACACACTGTCTTAGGAAAAAGAGCCAAAGGGTTGTAGCTTAGACTATTCCACAACGCAGCAATCAGGTGTATGATGTAGTGGAGTGGTTTAGACAAGTTGTAACAAATGTTGAGTCTGAGAACTCAGGGATAAGTCAGAGGTTAGCACCTCACTGACTTTTCAGAAACAAGGAGTAACAAGATCAATGCTTGGAAGCTTGGGAAAGACGTGGAAGTATGTGATAGTCGATTTATTGTATTGTCTGCTTGCCCTTTCTTAAGGAAAGGGCAATCCTATTTATGCTAAAGGAGTGTAGTTCTCTCATTTTCCAAGACTTTCCATGACTAACCAGGCTTGTTAACTGTAGTCGACGTAAGAGAATCCCATAGAACCATCTCCTAGGTTTCTAGCCTATAGGAAGTGAAAGGAGGTCCAAGGTCAGAGTACCCCTATAGACAAATTATGTCATACCTTAACAAATCTTGTGGGTAACTAAGGATCGATGACGTGTAATGAATCATAGAGGGTTGTAGGAGCTTTTAGAGCTATCGTTCATGCTCCTAGGCCTCTAGTTGGTAGAGATATGTCATGTGGTAGTATGAGTGATGTCATGTAATGAATCATAGAGGGTTGTAGAGATATGCTATGTGGTAATATCGGCCCAGTAACTAAGGAGCGATGACGTGTAATGAATCATAGATGGTTGTAGCAATCGTTGAGTAGTATTGCTCTTGTTGTTGGTGTGATAAGCCAAAATATGTATGGTGACTTGTAGGTTTGAGGAGGAGATTTCTAAGTTTGCTCTTGAGTTTGATAGCAAACTGAGTGCAACGAATGTCAGTATGACACAGCCCTCTCGCATAGTGGAGAAGGCCTCCTCAATTCGTTGACTATGGCCTTCTCGACACCCTGGTGAATTTGATCATGACCCGTTGTCTCAGCTAGCTCAGAGCAACTTGGAGAAGGTCGTCAAACGTGAACAGGGAATGTTAAGTCCAGCTTTGCGAAAGACAGGCGTTGTTGTCTATCCTTAGAGAAACAACCAGCATTGACGTATTCGGAGTCTCGAGGAGTTGACGGGTGTCATACTGACATTCGTTGCACTCAGTTTGCTATCAAACTCAAGAGCAAACTTAGAAATCTCCTCCTCAAACCTACAAGTCACCATACATATCTTGGCTTATCACACCAACAACAGAAGCAATACTACTCAACGATTGCTGCAAACTCTTATACTACATCTGTTTATGCTACATACATCACGGCATATCATTTGGACACTCATTGAACAAGTTATTAAGAAAATCTCCTCCTTAAGGGGGTGGGCCAATACTACCACATGGCATATCTCTACCAACTAGAGGCCTAGGAACATGAACGATAGCTCTAGAAGCTTCTACAACCCTCTATGATTCATTACACGTCATCGCTCCTTAGTTACCCACAAGATTGGTTAAGTTATGACATAATTTGTCTATAGGTACTCTGACCTTGGACCTCCTTTTCACTTCCTATAGGCTAGGAACCCAAGAGATGGTTCTATGGGATTCTCTTACGTTCACTACATGATTAGCAAGCTAGTTGTGGGTCGCACTTGATTTCTAATACATTTACCAAGCCTGGTTAGTCATGGAAAGTCATGGAAAATGAGAGAACTACACTCCTTTGGCATAAATAGGATTGCCCTTTCCTTAAGAAAGGGCAAGCAGGCAATACAGTAAATCGACTAGCACATACTTCTACGTCTTTTCCAAGCTTCCAAGCATTGATCTTGTTATTCTCTGTTTTTGAAAAGTCAGTGAGGTGCTAACCTCTGACTTACCCCTGAGTTCTCAGACTCAACATTTGTTGCAACTTGTCTAAACCACTTCACCACATCATACACCTGATTGCTGCGTTGTGGAATAGTCTAAGCTACAACCCTTTGGCTCTGTTTCCTAAGACAGTGTGTTGTCTTAGTAAATTCATCCCTTCCTTGGGTGGCTAGATTCTCACATCTGGTGCACCCACCATTACACTGTGCGTGTTGGGAGGCGATCGCTTTGCAAGCCCCAACCAACCACGTAAAGGAGGATCCATTTGTCCGCAATCCCGGTAGTATTCCCGAATGAGCGCCTCGAAACGAAGGTGAATGGCAACCTGCAACACAGGGATGGCCACGGTCGCGATGGCCTTCGAGAGGGATCTCCACTTCGATCTCAAATTGGTCCTTCTCTCAAAGATCAGCCTAGACTGAGGCAGACGTCACTGCCAGTGCCTATAACTCGCAACGTCGCAAAATGTGCCGTGCGGTGATCTACGCAAGGGTCGCCCACGTCACTGCAAGGCATTTTTGCGGTTGGCTAGATCGTCGCGCAAGGCACTCTCGAGGCAGATTGCGCATGCCACAGTCGCAAGAGGCTTCAGATGTATGCGGTGATGAGGAAGAGTGTAAGAGAGGCAGGTCGAGCGGAACGCAGCTCAGCTCGTTCTCGCATCTTGACCGATCCGACGACCAGACATTGATGCTCAAAGGGCTCATTGTGCAAAGAGCTCAGTGGCATAGAAGGCGCAGTCATTGGAGGGCGTAAATCGAGGTCATGGCTCTGTTCATGTGCCACTGCAGGTTTTCAGCTGCGGCGAGGCTGAGCAGGGGGATCCATTGGGCAGGGCCATGCAGCGTGGAGGGGGGCGAAAGGAGGCAAGCGTCGCATGATGAGCGCGGCAGGTACGAGAATGTTGGTGTTGGGAGGGAGGAGCGACGGTGGAGAGGGAGAGTCAGGGGAGGGAGTGGCCCTTTTATAGAATTTGAAAGCGGCGGCAGGCATGTGCACGCGCATTGCCCAATTAGGGCAGGCGCTAAACCCAAAGCTCGAAGACCACGATCTAGATTATAGGTTTAAGTTATAGGTTTCTCGCTTTATAGGTTTATCAGTTTATAGGGTTATAGGTTTCTCGCTTTATAGGTTTATAGGTTTATGGGCAAAAGAATGATATACCCTGTACTTATCCATGTAAAGAACGATATACCCTAAGTTTACGAAAAAGAACTATATACCCTGACTAGCGCCGTTCCACCCATGCCATCACCCCTGCCATTACGGCGGTCTGATCATGACCATGATTCCTCTATCCACTGCCCTTCATAGCCCCCGTATCCCCCTAATCACTCAGCTGGCCTCATCATGTATGAGGCCAGCGGCAGCGGCGGGCATTATGCCCAGGCTTGCCGCAAGTGCCACAGCGGTGCCTGACCACGTCAGGTCATGACACTCCTTCGATATTTGTGTCATGACCCTTCGATTCGCTTTAGTCTCTAGTACTTATTTCACGATGTCATTCACTTCACCTGCTTCGCTCACTTCGCTCACTTCGCTTCACTTGCTGACCTAGATCAGCCCAAAATGACTACTGGCTTAGGCTCTCTTGTTATTGGCTCGCTTCACTAGGGCTCGCTTAGCTAGGGTTCAGTTAATTAGTGCCTTCGCTTATTTGGCACTAGGGATTTTTACTGTTATATAAGCACTTATTGCTCATGTCTCTTATTGATCTTTAGCTAGCAAATTATACACTACTTGGCCTTCTTGCAATTCCTCCTGCTTCAACTTACTTTGCATTCCCTTACTTCAAGTCGAACCACTTGGCCAACCTGTTAGTCTCACCACTTGACCCCTGTGGTATAAAGTATATGCTTTGGAGCCTGAACTACTATACCTTGTCCTACTGCTTCGAGCATCGAAGTCTTCACATTATACTTCGGATACTTCTGCAGACTCGAAGGTCAGCCTCGGTTCGAACTGTCCTTACAGTCAGGGACTGTAGCAACCACTGCACCAAGAGGTAGTAGCCCGCCATGGTCGCGAGTCAAGCGGCCGCTGCGAGGACAGCGAACGTCCTCACGGCGGACTCGCTCCTTTTTTGGCCTCCCCCGAGGCACACGAGTGATCGGCGGATTACAGGACTCAGTAGTGGCGAGTTCTGTGATGTTGATGGGAGGGAGAGGCGCTAAATAGACGTCCTTCCAGCGCTCTGCTGTGAGCTCTGGAGGGACATAGTCGAGGATATTTGCCTGGACGGCAAATATTAAGGCCATGGCATGCCCACAAGGCACGCCATGTTTTTGGAACTGGCGACAAGAGCACGATCTTGTCACTAGGTTAACGAGGTAAATCATACCATTAGGTTAAGCCACCCGTCCCTCAAATAATGAGGACACTTGGACAGAATTGGATCCAGCCCATTGCCTCGCTATTTCAAGCTGTTTGTCCACCCAAGGTGTTGATAAACAACCTTCTTCAAGTGAAGTTGCAGCTTGAAGCCGGACAGAGCGCTTTTCCATCACTCGATGCCATATAGCATCGAGTAGCTCTGTGATCGGGAGATCACGGTCGAAGCGGAGAACATGATTTAAGCTCTCCACAAGATTGCTTGTATCCTGGCCATAACGACGGCCCAGAAACATGCACTCAGCCCATTTCTTTGGCTCTTGAGCTTCAAGATATGCAGCGGCGTCAGCCTTTTGCTCTCGAAGCTCATGAAGAGCAGCGTCATAAATAGCCCGAGTATGTGCTCGGGCTATTCTCCAGAAGAGGGGGCCAAGTGCCCGGCCAAACTTCTCAGTAAAGTTTGTCTTAAGATGGTGACAGCACCAAGCTGTCACCATCTGGGGGCCAAGCACAGCCTCAGCGCTAAGGAGTCCTTTGTCTCTATCGGAGACGAAAGTGCACTCCTCCGTTGCCATATCTGGCAAGGCATGGCAGAGGTTCCGAAGGAACCATGTCCAAGAGTCTGCATTCTCTGACTCTACTACGCCCCAAGCTAACAAGACTTGCTCGCCGTTTGGGTCAATCCCAACAGCGAGCAACAACATCAGTATAAAACGGCCTTTTAGAAAGGTCCCATCAGCGACAACGATGCGGCGGCAGAGGCAGAACGTCTCTCGCGAGACTGGGGGGCAGATGAAGATCCGCTGAAAGCGGCCTGTATGTAGTTAGTAGATAGCTCATAAAAGGGAGGGGGGCCTACTGTGTATATCGCGGACTAAGTCCACGAACACACCAGGAGCAACTGTCTCAAGATGGTCGCGGTGTGCTGGCAGTAGTGTGAAGCTATGCCGATGTGCCCCAATGTCTCCTTCAAGGAGACGGAGGCGGCAAAGCTGGGCTACCTTATAGCTAATCTGCTCTGCGAAGCGCACGCGGAGCAGGTCCACAATGTCTTGTGGAGTAGTTTTACCTGTCACATGTAAGTGACTACAGCATCAAGCCAGTCCTTCTTTGTCGCTGAAGAGAATGGCCTAATGCGTCGGCCGACACAAGTGTGCTGGCCGTTGAGTATTCTAAGGATATGGAAATCCTCAGAGCCAACAGGCCGAGTTCTGCACTTCCAGGGGCAGCTGTATTCGTCTGCTTCAGCGCAGACGAATAGAGCCCCAGCAGCGTCCCGCTTCGTTGTTCGAAAGCAGAACTTGTGCTTGACAGCCCAGTCGTCAAGTGCACGAACAAGGGCGTCGAGGTCTAAGAACTCTGCGCCATCTTCTGGCACAGAGAGCTCAGCGAGCGCAGACATCGTACTAAATTTTTAGGAGGGCTTCCGCAGGCCTTGAAAAGGCTGGGAAACTGCGCCCGCGAGGGCTTGCCACAGTGAGGGCGGCGGGCGGTGAGTCTGCCAATGCACTTCGAACAGGCGTCGTCGATTGGGCGATGGCGATGACGATGGCGATGGCGATGGCGATGATGGTAACAGCAGCAATGGCCTCAAGCCCACGACGTAGGCTATCGCCGTCCAAAATCCAATTATAGTATGACAAGGCTATATCGTTCTTTACATGGATAAGTACAGGGTATATCATTCTTTTGCCCTAGGTTTATAGGTTTATAGGTTTATAGGTTTATAGGTTTATAGGTTTATCGCCCCTAGCCACCGTGACCCCTATCCCTATGCTTCCCCCGCTCGACAACAATAGATAATTTCCGCCATATTTTTTGTAGGTCTCATATAGTTATACGGCATCATTCTACGTCTTTAGAGTACACGAACCCCCCCCTCCCCCCGGGTCGTCGTCGCCTCCCTCCCCCGCCCCCTCCCGCGTTGTTTCCCCAGCTTGGGGGTGTAACTTTAAGTTAGAGGAGTGGAAAGTTCGATGGGGCAAAGCCAGAGCGGGATGGACGGCGGGGCGGGTCTGCTTGCTCCTCCCTCTGCCCTCTCCATCCAATCCCCGTCCCCGTACAGTTCAGTCCGGACTAGCGTCTTTCCATCATACCGAGCGAGCGAGTGGAGAGCCACTAGCCACTATCTATGCCTGCTCTTTCAAGATCTGCCTCCCTCGCCCGCCCACATTTTCCCTTTCCCTTTCCCTTTCCCTTCCCCCCTCTCCTTCCCCCCTCTTCCTCCCTCCTCATGTATACGAGAACGCGAATGAACAACGAAATCGAGACGACGCCCGCCAACCACGATTTCGCGATTTTCATCGGCCCAGAGACTGCAAGGGCGGAGAAGTGAAGAGCGCCATAGTGCTGGGCGCGAGGGAACGCGTCCAAGAGCCGCCTCCGTAAGTGTTCTGCCAACCCCCACACACAAATTGCCCCCCTACGATTTGCCAGTTTGTCCACAGCCGTGACGGCTGGGTTTTACAGCCGGCGCGCGAGAACCCGGCCCTTTCAACAAGCTGCGAATCAATTCCTGAGCTGCGGGTTATAAAAGTTCTCATAAAGTTTTTGGTCAAAGAGTGACGCGCTAACCCCCCGTTCCGAGACAGATTAAAGGGCGCTGCACGGCGACAACACAAACACCTGGCCTGCGGGCGATGATACGATGGTAGGTGATGGGTTTGGGGATTGCGGGGTGCGCTGGGCTAATGCGTGTTAGGTGCTCTTTAAGAGGAAACCGGTGCAGTATGTCACCACGCCTACGATTACGGATGATGATGCCGAGGTAAGAGCTTCTTTTCTCGCCTGGCTCTCTGACCTGGCTCTCTGGCCTGGCTCTTCATGACTCTCCTGCTCGGTGAGGCTGACACGCGCGTAGGTGTGGGTGATTCCACAAACGGGGGAGGTATTCACGGAGTATGAGATCTATCTGAATCGGTAAGGACTCTCGCCCGTCCGACGCAGCCACCCCAGCTATTCTAACAGAACCAATCCACAGTATGGACTTCTACAAGCAGCGCCGATTCATATGCCAAATAACGGGACACTCGGGACTCAACTTCTTCGAGGCGCTAAAGAGCGAACTGGCTGGTGCGGAGGAGGTCGAGCAGGCGTTCCCCATTGCCCTCAAGGGCCCGATTCTCCGACGTGTGCAGTTCCAGACGATTTCGCGAATTGATAACTTGGTGGACCTCATATACGACGAATTTAAGAAGGACTACTACCCGGGCGAGGTGGTAATGGTGCATGTCGTTAGCGGCGAGCGCTTGACGGGTGTGGTGCGGGACAAGACGCGGTTTGGCAACAAGGTGCTCCCCAATGGCACGGTAAGCCCTGCTTTCTCGAGATACTTTGTCAGCCTGGACAATCGGCCGTTTGAGGAGGCGGTGGTGGACGACGACCATATTACACGCGACCGCAAGATCTTCACGAAGCAGGTCTTGCGCTCGTTCATCAAGAAGACGGTTACGAGGGAGGCTTGGACAGGTGCGCCGTGGCTGGTGAAGCCTGACGTAGCAGAGACATATCATATCGACACTCGAGTACCCCAGCACCTGAAATACGAGAGCCACGCAGCTGAGAGGAAGCAAAAGCATCAGCAGAAGAAGAACGGTCCGGACTTCGATGGCATGGTTGGCGTGTTCCCCGGCAACAACCCGAAACTACCGGAACTGAAGCCAGCGCCCAAGAGCCACAAGAGCAAACAACTACAGGGTCAACTAGCGAAGAGCAAGCAGCCTATGACCCTGAATCCTACGCCTCACATGCCGGCTCAGCAGCTTCACCGCGCCTTGCCGCAGCACCAGTTCCAAGCGCACGGATTTTACCCCAATGGAAATGGCACCCCACCGACGAATGGCCAGTACACCAACTTCCACAGCTCGACCTTCTCGTTCCCGCCTATGCAGCAGCTGCCGATACAACCGCCTCCGCCACCTCCGATTAAATACCCCATCGAGGATCTTCAGATTGCGCCGAGGAAGGCGGATATACTTAAACGACCACCGCTGAAGTTCTTTTCTGAAGATACCCCTGTACCTGTCGAAGACCACCCGGCGAAGGATAATGGCATTCTAATGGAGTCTGTGGGACCTCTGTTGGTGACCTGGGATACCCTGAACGTGTACTGCGAGATCTTCAAGCTCGACTCTTTTACCTTCGACGACTTTGCCGAGGCAATGCAGATTACTTCTGAGGATGTCGAGTGTGAGCTCTTCGTAGAGATCCACTGTGCGGCCCTGAAACTACTCGCCGATTCCGAGAGCGACGGCGGAAAGGTCCAGATCCACCTCCCCGAGAGTGATAGCGACGGCGAAGACGAGGACGAAGAAAACGACGAAAGCGCCATCCAGACGCCGACCCCGGAGCCGGAACCGAAGCCCAAAGGAAGAGCCACGCGCAGCAGTCTGGCCAAGCTCGAGGCGGAAGCCCTGAAGGCCGAGGCTGAGCGCAGTCCTACTCCCGAGGAGAAGAAGCTGCACTTGGCTGACGAGATGCTGGAGGATGTTGATTGGCTAGAGAAGCTACGGAAGCGCGACTTCAAGAATGGAGGGTGGGAGGTTGTGGTCGTTGGGTTGCTGTATCAGCTTGCCAAGTTTCCGCGATTCGAGAAGCGCTGCGAGGAGTTGCTGCGGAGCCTTGCGCCGGTGGATGAGGAACCCAGCGTTGAGACGGCGAGGCTGAGGTACGCGGCGATAGATATCAACCTGAGGATTAAGATCTTGCAGATTATCTGCATGCTTACTATGGAGACTAAGGCTATTCGCGGGTTTATGGAGGAGTGTAGCGAGCAGATGACGAGCTTCCGCAAGGAGAAGATCAAATGGCAGCGCGATCGAAAGATAGCGTGAGTACTTACTTGAGACTGGATGTTAATGGCTTGCTAATTTTATTCTAGGCTGGAAGAGCTGCGTCTGTTGAATGAAGAGAGGAAGGTCCTCCTTCCTGCTAACACTCTCCCCTTGGAGGAGCCGGAGGCCAAGGTGAACGGCGATACCAAGATGACCGCCGAAGAGCCCGAAGCAGAAGAGGACGACACAGTCGATACCGACGAGGACATCCATCAAGGGCGCTGCCTCCGCCGCGGCAACGACCGAGCCGCCGAGCGCCAACGCAGGCGCGAAGCCGAGCAAGAGCGCCGCGAGAAAGCCGAAGCCGCAGCCAAGATGCCCAAGCAGTCAAAGCAGTTCACCAAGCTCCTCAAGGACATCCAGAAGAAACAGGACACGATCAAGCAGTGCGAAGAAGAGATCGCGGTCATCGACAACGACCTCCGCGAGGCCGACTGCCCGCGCACCCGCTGCTTGGGTAAGGACCGCTTCTGGAACAGATACTACTGGTTCGAGCGCAACGGCATGCCCTATGCTGGCCTGCCTAACAGCTCCACCGCCGATGCTGGGTACGCGAATGGCTGTCTCTGGGTCCAGGGCCCGGATCCGCTCGAGCGAGAGGGATACATCGATATGCCTGCTGCCTGGCAGGCCGAGTACCGCAAACAGTTCGACGTCAGCGTGCCTGAGCGGAAACGCGCAGAGGAGGGCGCGACGAGCGTGTTCGATGCGGAGGAGTGGGCGTACTACGACGACGCAGAAAGTGTGGATGGGTTACTCGCATGGCTCGATCCGAGGGGTGTGAACGAACTCAAACTCCAGAAGGAGGTTAAGCTGTTCGAAGACAAGATCAAAGCCCACATGATCGCCCGTAGAGAGTACCTCGCCCCTGTCCCCGCTGCGAGCGAGGAGCCGAGCCAGGACGAGGGCAGGAAGCGCGTTTCGGCGCGCCAGACGAAGGCGCAGACTCTGGCGAGGGAGACGTATAGGTGTTTGGCGTGGCGGAATGGGATGGCGGTGGAGGAGCTGGGGCATTTGCATTCTGAGCAGCCGAGGGTGAGGAGGCCGACGAAGAAGGGGGCGGTGGTGGAAGAGGGGGGGGGGGGAAGGGGAGGAGGGAGAGGGGTGGGAGGAGGGATAGGTAGTTAGGGGGGGGGAGAGGGGGGTGTGATTTAAGGATGGATGGGTTGGCGGAGTGTTGTTAAAAGACGTGCATTTTTGTGGGATGTTTGTTCTTGGAGTTCTTGCGATGGCATTGTTGCATTGTTGCGGGTGGGAGGGGGCGTGGGATAGATAGATGGGGGGGAGGGTGCTTGAAGTACTGTCACTCATAATGGCATGTATGTTGCTGTATGGTACGTTCCTGTGTGTGGTGAAGTGAATGTGAATAGTGATCTACAGTAGTAAGTATATCATATACCTCATTTATTCCATATCCGTACTCTACGTCGTGGTGGCTGAGGTTGAAGTAAAACTACACCTCTACGTCCGACGAGACTAAACTAACCACCACAACCACCCTCTCGGCTCTAGCACACCTCACCACCCCAACATCATCAATCAATTCCATCACTCATCCACTCCGACCCCCCCCAATCCATCTCTCCCCATCTCTCCCCATCTCCCCCCATCTCTCTCCATCTCTCCCCATCTCCATCTCTTACTCTTCCTTCTATACTATCCATCCATCCCTCACACCCCCCACCGTACCTTGCGCGTCGTCCGCAAATCGTCCCTTACTGCGACCGCGACCAGCCACACCAGCCAGGCGCCGCCACAGCGAAAGCCACACCACCGCGGTAGGCGAGCCACAGCCTCGCGACATCAGGACGTCAACCAATCCACAGAGCAGCGCGCAACGGCGAGGGGGGCTTGTGAAGTGAGCACGAAGAGGGGTGTTATACATATTTTGCGAATAGGATTATTGGAATTGTTAGAAGTGGTGGAAGTTATGGCGGAGGCGAAGAAAGGTGTGTATATTCCTCCCAGGTGCCCATGTGCTCCCCAGCGGCGGCTTGTTGAAAGGGGGTGCGCGCAGCGCTGTGATATGGTATAAGAGGAACAGCGCTGATTAGTGTGCGTGGCAGATTCGAGCGCGCCAGTGGGCTCAGATGAGGAGAGCACGGTGAAAGTTACGCCAAGGAAGGAGATCAGGCCGAATGGGACGATTAAGTTGAAGCGGCCGGCACCGAAACATAATAAGCCTGGGAACTGGAGGGATGGGAGCGTCGTCGATGGTTCGCCCCCCCTCCCCCCCTTCCCCGTGGACCAGTTGTGAAGTAGGTGAAGTGGGAGGATAGATAAGCTAACGCAGTAGGGCACGCGCGCAGATGATAAAAAGAAAGGCGCCGACTCCCCCTCTACCAACTCGGGCGCCTCCCCGGGACCAGTGGTGAATCAGCTTGATGACAGTACGCGCGATACCTTTGCGACGGGGAGGCCGCTGGAGGATAGTCCGGAGACGAGCCTGTGTAAGCACTGCAAGAAGAGCGTGTTGAAGAGCGCGCGGAAGGCGCATATTGAGAAGTGTCTCGCGGACAAGAAAGAGGCTGCGCGGAAGCGGAAGGAGGCGAAGGAGAGGGCGGCGAGGAGGAAGGAGGAGGAGGGTGCTGCTGCGGAAGAGGGGGGGGGGGAGAAGGTGAAGAAGGGGAAGGAGAAGAAGGAGAAGAAGGAGAAGGGGGGGGAGAAGAAGGAGAAGGTTGATGCGGAGGGGGATACGGCGATGGGGAATAATGCGGATGCTGGGGGGGAAGAGGATGATGACGAGCCAGAGCCGAGCGCGTCGTCGGAGGTGGTGAAGAAGACGCCGGCGGGACTGAAGAGCGCGAAGAAGACGGCGGGGAAGAAGAGTGAGGAGGGGGGGGAGAAGAAGCAGGGGAAGAAGAGGAAGGCGGAGGGGGATGCGGAGAAGATGCCTAAGCAGAAGAAGAAGAAGGATGAGCCGAAGGCGAAGATTGTTAAGGCGAAAGGTATGTTATTGCCCGGTCTATCGTTCTGCCTTACCCAAGCTAATCAAATTCCAGTTCCCGTGGACGTCGAGAGACAGTGCGGTGTCATCACACCTAATGGCGTTCCTTGCGCTAGATCATTGACGTGCAAATCGCACTCCATGGGCGCTAAGCGCGCGGTCCCCGGCCGCTCACTACCGTACGACATGCTCCTCGCAGCCTACCAGAAGAAGAACCAAGCCAAGCAGCAAAGTACGTCCCCCGCTGCCCCTTCCCCCACTGCCCCACCCCCAATCGTCTACTAACCCCCCCCCCCAGAAGCAGCCATCGACGCCAACGCCCCCGTCGAAGACGAAGACGCCAACGCCGGCCCCATCGACTCCGACGAAGAAACCGCACTCGTCATGTCCGCGCTCTCAAAATGGAATCCCCAGCCCTACCTCCCGCAACCGGTGCTGATGCCGATTAAACGCCAGTACCAGCTTGCGCGCCTGCGGGAGCAGCTGGATAACGCGACGAGTGGGGGGACGGTGAATATTTTTAAGGTGGCGAGGAGGGAGGTGGTGGCGGAGGTGGGGGAGGAGGATGCGGTGGGGGAGAGGGATGAGGGGTTTGTGGGTGGGGGGAGGAGGGGGGGGGTGGGATGGGGGTGGGGAGGAGGCCGGAGGTGGTTGCCGGGAGGTGAGGTGGTTGTAGGGGCTGGGGGGGTTAATGAAGTCTTGGATTTGATGTGACTCTGGATGGGCTGCTGGGAGGTCTGGATGGGGTGTTTGGGGGGATTTTAATGGGGGCGTTGGGGAGGGGATCTGGGATACCCACTTCATATAGGCATGGAATGGATTTAGTCACTGTACTATAGTCCAAGGCATTCACGAGTTTTCTTGATATGGTGGTTCAGTATTTTGATACTGCTCAGAGTGTAGTCTCCATATGTGTCTTGACCTGCTCTCTTGCTAAAACTACACTTGCTTCCTCAGCCACAGGTCATGATGCCTGGTGGTCTGTGGTGAATAACTTGGTTCTCAGTGGATGTGTTCGCATTCTCATCTTGTAGTGGTTTGATACCATGACTTATGTTAGAGTGTATCTTCCTCGGATCACTTGCAGGGCGACATACCGATCCCACCCATCTCCCCTCAGCTATCCAAACCCCTCACCCAGCCTCGTCTTCGTCGGTCAACCCAATGAAGGGTATAAACAGCTACTCAACCTACTCAGTAGCCGACTTGTACGACCTCTAATTTCTTCCAGCGCGTCCGTGGAGATAATTACACTTGTCGGACTTGCTCCTCAACTCCCCCACCATGTCATCCGGTTCGCTGTAGCCTACAGTAAACCGGACAAACATCTCAACGGACGGAGTAGAAGACATCAGTGATAGACATATATGTGAACAAGTGGGTGATTGGGTGTCTGACGAGGACGGAAACTCGATCGGTAGCAAGCAAGGCTCTAAGGAGACTTTTGGTGATGGTGAAAGAGAGTTGATGTCTTGTGAGAGAGAGAGGCAGGTGGTGACCTGGTGGTCGATTAGCAATATAACCCGGATCGGAATTACACTTCCCCCGACTTCAACTTCCACCGCCTCCCGATCGGGCAATATCACTATTGACTCGCTGCCTCGCCCTCGAATTCACCTATGCGCCCCCCCGCACATCTATAATATATAATATACCCCCCTCCACCAAGTCCTTCAACCCATTAAACCTGCCACCCACTGAAATCCCCTTCCAACGTCACCCCGGGTTAACGCCACGCCACAGAGCGAGAGACAAAGGAAGCGCAACCATGGCGCAGGCGAAGCTCATCGACATCTCAGCCCCAGGCGAGAAGCTGAGCGATGAAGACGCGCGCCCGCTCCGCGAAGAGGTCGCGCGGCTGCTGGGGAGGAGCCAGAAGGGGTTTCCCGGCGCGCAACCGGTTAGCTTCTCAAGAAAGCACATTGGGGAGTTGATGAAGCAAGAGTGCGTACCCCCCCCCCCCTTCCCCCCAAACCCGCAATCCCCACCAGCCAATTTACGCGATAGACAGCTAACAAAACACTTCGCAGCTACTACGTCTGCGAAAAATCTGACGGCCAACGCTACCTCCTCTACTGCACCGCCGACCCCTCCACCGGCTCGGAAGCCCACTTCCTCATCGACCGCCGCAACGACTACTGGTACATCCCCAACCTCCACTTCCCACTCAAAGACGACCCCTCCTTCGCCTCCTTCCACACCAACACCCTGATCGACGGTGAACTCGTCCTCGACAACCTCCCCACCGGCCTCCGCGCCACCTACCTCGTCTTCGACTGCTTGACACTCGACCGCAAGCCGTTGATAAGCCGGACATTGGATAAGCGGCTAGCGTATTTTAAGGACGGGGTGTTTGCGCCGTACGAGGAGCTGCTGAGGAGGTTCCCGGAGGAGAAACCGCATATGCCGTTTGAAGTCCAGTTGAAGGATATGCAGTTCCCGTATGGGTTGGAGATGATGTTCCGTGCGGTGCTGCCGGGGTTGCCGCATGGGAATGATGGGTTGATATTTACGTGTCGTGGGGCGGCGTATCAGTATGGGACGGACCCTGGGATCTTGAAGTGGAAGCCGGAGAATGAGAATAGTGTTGATTTTATGATGCGTCTCGATTTTGCCATTGTCAAAGACGAGGGGGGAGGAGGGAGCTGGACGGATTATGACGCCCTACCAGTAGTCAATCTCTTCGTCTGGACCGGCGACCGCGGGGAGAAGTGGTACGGGACGCTCCATCTCGAAGAGTCGGAATGGGAGGACCTGAAGGCCCGTGGAGAGCCGCTGCATGAGCGCGTGGTGGAGTGCTCGATGGATGAGAGTGGGCGGTGGAGGTTCATGCGGTTTAGGGATGATAAGGATAAGGCGAATCATAGTAGTACGGTGGAGAGCGTGATTGAGAGTATTAGGGATCGCGTGACGGAGGCGGAGCTGATTGCGGCGGCGGGGGGGATTAAGGGGGAGTGGAAGAGGAGGCAGGGGCTGAGGGATGAGGAGGCGAGGAGGGGGATGGGGGGAAAGGGTGCGTAGGTGGTGATGATGGATTGTTTGGGGGCGAGGAGGGGGGAGGGGTGTGGGGGGGTCATCTTGATAGATTTGGGGTGGGATATGTTGGTGTGGTGATGGCGTTGCGGGCTCTGGTTTGGGCGTTTTTCCAGCTGTGGTTTCCGGTTTAAAAAGACAAGGACGCAGGTCGTAGAGAGCTTCTATCTTCTGCGTATTTTGGGGGGTGGCGGGGCTGTATTTATATGCGTAACCTTCATCTAAAAGTAGCTAACGTAGTGTATTGGGAAGTCGGACATATGGGGGTAGTCGGACAAAAATGCCCCACCACCAACTTAGAACCTTCATACCATCCACCATGAACATCCGACAACCATACAGTCGTGCTCAAATTGAAGACAACATCCAAAAGGCTATCATTTACGCTCCAATTGAAGGAATTCAAATCAATTAGACTTGCTGCAGACTACTTTGAAGTTCTCAAGTCAACTCTTGCTGATAGGATGTCCAGGAAGAAAACGCGTGCTATAGTTCACGAAATTGAACAAGTTCTTTCAAATGCAGAAGAAAATACACTAGCACGATGGATTACACGTCTTACTACGACGGGTTTTCCTGCAACTCTTATGTTAATTAAGGAAATGGCTAAAGAAGTTCGCGTACGACGCGTCCAAATCGCGTCTTCTTAAACGATCCTTTGGACTAATCCTACCCCTATAGGCCATGAATGGATCTATAGATTCTTAAAACGACATCTAAACTTTAAAGGAGTCTATTTAAGACAACTAGAGTCTACACGATATAAAGAAGCTACTCCTATAAAGAAAAGATCTTAGCTTGGTTTAACGCGTTTAAAGCACAAATTAAGGAGCGAAAGTATAAGCCATGTACCAACATCTATAGTATGGACGAGACAGGTTTTGTAGTTAGAGAGACTTAATCTACGCGTATAATTGTTGATTCTACCTTGAAGTCTAATTAGAAGGTCATAGCTAGGAAGCAGGAGTATATAACTATACTGCGTTGTATATATAGCGTGTTGCGCGTATTCCACCGAGCTGGAATACTGCAAGTTAGACTTTTTGGCTCAGTAGGATGTAGCGCGAGCGTAACCGTACACCCGATCTCCCCATACATTACATTACGTTACCGTAAAAGAAATTTTATTATTCAGATCGGTTTTTTGATGTGACGAACAAACTACAGCAGGTATTAAACATATTACATGCACACACTCACGTACACCACAAATAAAAGAGACAAGTTTGTATTCCCAGCCTAACTACAGCCTATGAACACCGTCCGTCCAGACCAAACACCAGCCTGCACCGACCTGTGCAAAACGATCCAGCTGCACCTAGCCACCCATCTCCTTCTTTTCAATAAACACTTTCCCATCTGAACCTCCCAATCTCAAGCGCCGCCGCAGAGATCCGACATTACGAGCAGCCTTGATTGAAGGACAGAACGGAAACAGCAAAACCAGCTAATGTGGTAACTATAATTCTTCTGTATGTTCTATAAATACACGCCTGTTGTCCGCAATAGAGCGAGTGCAGAAGGCGACCCGGTCGGCGATTAGATCAGGTAGCAGATCAGACCACAGAAGGCGAGGAGAATGCCTGGGGTTGCGGAAAGGGTTGGCGCGGCGCCGTGGATGGGGGGGAGGCGTTTTCCGGTGGTGGTGGTGTTGTTTGGGCGTGGGACACCGGTCGCGACGGTGGTGGTGTTGTTGCTTGGGTGGGGGACACCGGTGGCGACGACGATGGTGGAGGGTTGGGCAATTGCGGTGTAGCTGGGATGACTGGAGGTTGTTAGCTTGGTTTTTTCTGTTGGGGCTTGAAAGTGGGATATGGAGGGCGGGGGGTAGTAAAATAGGAATGGTAGAGGGGACTAACGCAGTGGCTACTGATGCAGGGGAGCTGGGGGAAGAGTAAACAGTAACGTAGGTGGTAGAGAAGCAGTCAACTGCAAAAGGAATTTGGGTTGAGCTCTCGATGACAGTCACCACGGTTGTGTGGGAGTTGGTCAGTGTCTCGGTGGTCATGCTCAAGATCGAGGAAGCAACCGAGACAATAGGGGGACCGCCGTGCGTCTTGTGAGGGTTTTGGATGATCGCCTCAGATGCCTCTGAAGAAAGTTGGGACACGCCTTCCTTCACTGGAGGGATTGGAGCGCCCGGCAGGGTCTCAGTGGTGGTTAGAGTAATTGAGGCAGTGGTGGGGGTATCGCTGGGGCTGGGGGAGTGTCAGATATGATGGCAAAGGAAATAATTGGACTCGAGAAATAGGTACGTACGTGACGGAAGGGCGGAGAGGGTTGGTCAACGGAGTCTCCGTGCTGACGACTGGGGGAACAATTTCCTTTGTGGAGGAAGGTTGTTCGGTACTGTAATGATGTTAGAAGGTGTTGGAATCAGTTGTTAGTAAACTTTGTGATCTTACGTTGCCGGGGCGGGTTCGGTAGAAGCCTCAGAGTGAGCTTCAGCGCTGCTATATGCTGTTAGCTTGTTTCTCAATGATGTTTTCCAAAGATTGATTTTCCAAGGTCGGTCAAAGATCGGAGAACCAGATTGGAGAACACGAAACGGGTTTCTCAAGGTTGGTTTCCAAAGATTGTTTTAAAAGATAGATCGGATAAAAGTCTTACCTGGAGGGAACAACAGCAGGAACAGGCTCGCTGGCAACAGGAACCGAAACAAAGGTAGACTGCACTTTGGTGCTGGTGAACGATGGGACAGTGGAGACGATTGGCTCTTCTCTAGTGGAAGTAGAGGCCGTAGAGGCGGCAGATGATACAGTTGGCTGCTCAACAGAAGTAGAGGTGGTGGCAGAAGCAATCTGCTGTCCCTTGGTGGGGGAGTAGACATGGAGAAGACTAGTCAGGTCCCCAATGACCTCCGTTGGGAGGGCCAAGGTATACCCCCCGCTGGGCAAGGTGTACTTGACTGACTGGTGGACATGGGTGGAGTAAAAGGTCTGGACCGAGCTAAGCAGAGGTTAGATGGGATAGAGATTGGAAGGGGCTGGAACATACAACTCTGGGAGAGAAGAAGTGTCGGTGCAATCGACAGTCTCGGTGTCAACCTCGCTGACTTGATACTCATTATCGAGGGTGTTGTGGGCGGTGGCGGTGGCCGCACCAAAAGCCAGGGCAGCAAGGGTGAGAGCCACCGTGGAGCGAATGTTGACCTTCATGTTGGCTTGATGCTGGCTGAGTTAGTTTATGTTTGTTTCCATTCATTCATTCAGGGAGAAATTGGGGGGGGGGGGGGTTGAAAGCTATCATCACAAACTGCAATCTAAACCATCAGTGATTGAGACTGAGATTGTGGTTTGAAATAATAACAATGATAGTGATAATAAACATCATTTACTTACAGCAGTTACCTTGATTGATTGAATTGGATTGAGTTGTTGTGCAAGATTGACAGTGTGTTGGTAACGGAGACTGAAGGTTGAAGTTGAAAGGTCCGTACAGATCAATCAACAAGAGAAGTATGAAAGGAATTAAAAGGGGTAGGTTTGTTCTTTGGAAGTTTGAAAAGAGTTGGTGTAGGATTGAAAGAGTGTAAGAGTGTATAAACACAAGTGAAGGGGAACGTGAGTTTTGAAATTTGATGGTGCGTGTGGAAAGGTGAAAGGAGGAAGTTTGTTTTGGGGTAGAATGTAAACAATTTATAGGGCTGGGGCTCTCGCTACTTGGACGCGTCTGGTTCGAGTGGATTGGGGTGAAAGGGGGTGGTTTACTCTTGGAGCATCCTGGTGGAAGAGGAGATGATACTTTGGGGGGAATCAACATAAATCCCACGCCAGTTCGCATCTCTCCGTCGTGCAGTAGACTATAATATATACTTGTAGATGGAGGCACGAATATAATCAGAGGAGAGGAGAGCAAGGACAGTGAGGACAGTGAGGACAGTGAGGACAGTGAGGACAGTGAGGATAGTGAGGACGTGAGGACAGTGAGGGCAATAAGGACAGTGAGGACAGTGAGGACAATAAGGACAAGGACAGCAAGGACAGCAAGGATAGGCCAGCATGGACAGTAAAGGAGATATAACGAAGCTGTAGAATAATAATTATCAAATACCGACACCAGGTCCTGTCTGTCCATATATATCAACAACAGCAAGTGATGGCCCGAGGAAATGCAACTTCACAATCACCAAAGAGATGTAAACAAACAATGTAAATCAGACTCTTGTATCTGAATAGAAATCCCAAGGATATAATAAAACAATATGGATAACACTACAGTACAGGTGGGCAGTCAATGACTGTAACAACACACATGGAAACGAACAATAATTATGAAATACCAACATAGAAAAACCAATCAATAGATATTTAGTATAATTATCAACATTAAATATCTACTTCAAGTCGGCGTTCTCAATCCCCTACAACCTACATTTCCCCGCGTCGTCGATGAATTCATGACGCTTCTCGCGAGCTGATGTCGAAATTACCTTTCCACACCACTTTAGCGCGCCCTGCTCCCTTCACGCGCCTGTCCATTCCGCCCAACCCCCAATCGCGTCCTCGTCGCGTGTGAAACCCCTCAAACCACCACCCACTAAGGCCACCGAACACCTCTCGAATCTCCCATATCCTCCACCACTGCCAATGCGCATCTGAACGCCATACCCATCACCTCTCGCGACACTCAATCACCCACCAGCAACCATCACCTCTCACCCCCGACAAACCTCACAGCGCGCAACCTCCGTCGCCATGGCGCCTCGACGGGCTCCTCCCTCCGCCGCCCCTCCCGTCGAACCCTCACTCCCTGCTCTCACTTTCGACGAACCCCTCTCATGGCGCGCAGGAAAGGCTATTCCCACCGCGGAGCTACTGCGCCGACTCGGCGCGCTGGCTGCGGAGCTCGCAGAGCTCGACCAGGAAGAGACGGACAAGGCGTCGCTCGGCAAGGTTGCTAAGGAGCTGTGTAGTCCCAATCTGTTGGGCCATAAGGACCGCGGGGTTCGCGCATTCGCCGCAGCTTGTCTGGTGGATGTACTGAAGATTTGTGCGCCGGATGCGCCATTTACGCCGTCGCAGTTGAAGGTAGGTTTTTCCCGTGCCTGTTGGATTGGGGATGAGGATGGGGATGTGATGACCGATGTAGCTAACATGGCGGGGATTAGGATATTTTCACGCTGTTCGTGACGTCGATTCTGCCTGCGCTGTCGGACCCGTCGAATGCGTATAATACGCAGCATATGTACGTGCTGACGTCGCTGGCGGAGGTCAAGAGCGTCGTCCTCATTACGGATGTGAATAATTCGGAGGCGCTGCTGTTGCATCTCTTTACCATCTTCTTCGACATCGTGTCGGGCTCGGCGAAGGCTTCGACGGGGGAGCAGTTGAGCAAGAATGCCGAGTTTCATATGAACGAGATCCTGGTGACGCTTGTAGATGAGGCGCCGACGCTGCCGACGGAGGTTATTGATATTATTGTTGCGCAGTTCTTGAGGGCTGCGGCGACGGGGAAGGCGAAGCATAATGGCGATTCGAAGGATGATAAGCAGTCGATTTTGGAGATGAAAGAGTTGCCGGCTGCGTACAAGATGGCGGAGTTCTTGTGCAATTCGTGCCCGGAGAAGATGTCGAGGTATATCAGCCAGTACTTCAACGACGTGATTGTCGACGCCTCGTCTTCCGGATCCATCTCGAAACCTGGCGACCACAGGAGATCTAGCATCAATAATGATTCTGATGACGAAGACGAGAATGCCGGCCCAACAGTTGTAGATCTGCGCGAACTGGAGAAGGCACACAGGCTCCTCCGAGAGCTATGGCGTGCGTCGTCGCAGGTCTTGCAGAATGTCATCCCGCAACTCGAGGCGGAGCTGTCAGCAGAAAATGTACAGCTGCGACTGCTCGCTACCGAGACCCTAGGGGATATTATATCTGGCATTGGAGCTGCGGGACCACCTCCGGCGCCTCCAATGGACCCGGCTGCATATCCGCCTGTGATGCTCGAGGAGTACGCACAGCCGACCGCGCCAACGAATATTCTCACAACGCCAATGTCACCACAGTCGTTTGCACAAGCCTATCCGGCTGTTTACAACAGCTTCCTCGGTCGCAAGAACGATAAGTCTCCACTGATTAGGTCAGCGTGGACTACAGCGATTGGAAGGATCATCCTCACCTCAGCTGGAGGTATCGGATTGAGCCGCGAGGACGAAGCTACCCTTGTAGCTGGACTGGCAGAGAAACTCAACGACGCGGATGAAAGAGTTCGGATCGCGGCTGTAAAGGCAGTTGGCGGATTCGGCTTCCACGACATCGCGACCAAACTTGCGAGCAGCGGCGACGTGAACAAAACAGGATCAGTCCTGTGCAGCTTAGCGGATCGCTCGCGTGATCGGAAACATGCTGTGCGCGTGGAAGGCATGACCACCATCAGCAAGATCTGGGGCGTGGCAGCTGGGGAGATCGCGGCTGGGAACGAGACCGTGACAGCGCTTCTGGGAGCGATCCCGTCGCGCATATTCTACGCTTACTACGCTAATGATCAAGATGTGAATGTGCTACTCGATCACGTTATGTTCGAGCATCTCCTACCGCTGTCATACCCCCCGCTCAAATCGAAGGGGATTAAGAACGCGAATGGGGAATCGCAGCAAGCTACAGATGACTCCTTCGACCCCAACACCGCGCGCGTACAGCGCCTCCTCATCCTCGTCCGCTCCCTCGACCCCAAAGCTAAAAAAGCCTTTTTCGCGCTCCAAGCGCGTCAGAAGACCTTCCGCAACGTGATCACGACCTTCCTGACCAAGTGCGAGGAGTACAACGGCGGCGTGATGGACGGCAACGAGAAGGAGATCAAACAGAAGCTCACGGCTGTGATACAGTGGCTCGTGGCACTGTTGCCGGACTCGCTGCGCGCCAGCGCCGACTTGTGGAAGTTCGCTAAGATGCATGATCGTCGTGCGTACCACCTGATTCGCTGCACTATGGATCCGATTGAGGACTTTAAGACTGTGCATAAGGCGGTTAAGGAGTTTGCGAAGCGTATTGAGGCGGCGCCGGGGGCGCCGGCGGGGTTGCTGGAGACGATGATCCCGCTCATCTACCGTGCTGGGTCAATTGTGTATAATCAGAGCAATTTGCCGGCTATCCTTGAGTTCTCGCGCAATGATGCGAAGGGGCTTGGGGCTACGGCGCATGAATTGCTTAATGAAATTTCGGAGCGTAACCCGGACATCTTCAAGGCTCAGGTCAAGGATCTCTGCAAGCTGCTTATTGAAGCGGCCCCGACAGCTACGAAGGCGAACGACGTCGGCTCAGTCAAGACGCTCAAGTCGTGCGCGGCATTCGCGAAGAAATTCCCGGATGATATCCCCAAGGACAAGCCATTCGTGCAGGCTCTCGTCGCCTTCGCGAAGTTTGGCAGCCCAGCCAAGGCCGCAAAGCACGCCGTCACGATCTTAATCTCGACTACCGCACGCAAAGAAGTGCACGCACGCGACCTGCTGACATGGGCTACAAAAGACTGGACATACGGCGAAGACCACTACCTCACCAAACTCGCCTGCATCAGCCAGCTCAACCTCCTCGCCCCCACCGTAATGGACGAATTCCACGACCCCATCCTCGGAATCACAAGCCAGCAAGTCCTCCTCCAATACCGCACCACCCCCTCCTCCACCGACCGCAGCTGGGTCGACGACGCCGCCGTAGACTCTGAATGCGAAGCAAAAACCTGGTCGCTAAAAGCCCTCGTCAACCGCCTCCGCGTCGTCACCGACCCCGCCTCAGCAGCTGAGCTCGCGCCACCAGTCTACAAACTACTCCTGACCATCCTAAGCAACGAAGGCGAACTGTCCAAAACCGCTTCGACGCCAAAACACCATAAATCGCGTCTCCGCCTCCTCGCCGCGCACCTCCTCCTCAAACTCAGCACCACCAAAGCATTCGACGCGCAGCTCTCCCCGAAATCCTTCCTGCGCCTCGCAACCGTCGCGCAGGACGCCTTATTCCCCGTTCGCCGTAGCTTCATCGATAAACTTCAGAAATACCTCGTCCTCAACCGCCTTCCAACACGCTTCTACGTCATCCCCTTCCTCCTCGCTTTCGAGCCCGAAGCCCATTTCCGCGCCAGCGCAGCAACATGGCTCAAATCGCGCGCTCGCGCCCTACAGGGCCCAGTTGGCGGCGGTGGCGGGGCACTGGAGGCGACTCTCCCGCGCTTGCTGTCGCTGCTTGCGCATCATCCGGATTATAGCCCGGAACCCGCAGATCTACTAGACACAGCGCAATATCTCCTCTTCTTCATCACCAGCGTCGCCACGGAAGACAACCTAGGCCTGCTCTACAAATACGCCGAGCGCGTGAAGCAAGCGCGCGACGCCCTCGACCCCTCTAGCGAAAACATATACGTTCTCGCCGAGCTGGCGATGGCTGTCCTGCGCAAGTGGGAGGCGAGGCGCGGATGGGCGATGCAGGCGTATGCAGGGCGGTTGGGGATGGCGAGGGAGCTGTTCGCGAAAATGCCGGATCATAAGGCGGCGCAGGAGACGGCGGAGAGGGTGTTTTTGCCGGAGGGGGTGGAGGAGGGGGTGGAGGAGGTGGTGAGGAGGGGGGAGAAGAGGGGGAAGAGGGCCGCGGGGGAGGGGGGGGAGCCGGCAGGGAAGAGGCAGAGGGTTTCGACTGCTGCTGCGGCGCCGAGGGTGAAGACGGCGGCGGTGAAGAAGACAGTCAAGCCGAAGACGCCGAAGAATGTGAAGAAGGTTAGAGAGGAGAAGCTAAAGTCGACGGCGGAGAGAAGGAGGAGCGGGAGGGGCGTGGTGGCGGCGAAGAGTTATGCGGATAGGGATGATAGTGAGGATGATGAGGAGATGATGGGGGGGGTCAGCAAGTGGGAGTACGCGGACGGTCACGTCGAGTCTGATGCTGCTGAATCTGATGACGAGTCAGACGCTGAGGCTTCCGAGGCTGCGGAGGAGGATGTGGAGATGTCAGACGACGCTGTCGAGGAGCCTGAAGAGACGCCTGCGCCGGCGATACGGACGAAGGTTCCGGAACTGGCAAAGCAAGAGCCGGAAGAGGAAGCTACGCCTGAGCCGAAGGAGAAGCCGACGAATGGACGGGGACGCAAGGCCGCTGCTGCTGTGAAGGTGAAGCCGAAGGGGAAGGAGAATATCAAAGCCGCCGCTGCTGCGCCGGTGCGAGCGAGGAGCGCGCGTGCAAGGGGGAAGAAAGTTGGGGGTGATGTGTTTGATGTTGAGGAGAGCGAGTGAGGAGTTTTTGTCTTCCTCATTTTTCTTATAATCTTTGTTTTTTTTCCAAAATGTGAAGGGGGAAAGAAGGGGGGAGGGCGGCGGAGGTTCTATATCTGCAATATCACATTTTTTAGCTGGCTTAGTTTTCCCCCGGTTTTCTTGAGAGAAAAGCTTAAGGATTTGAAGGGGGATGGTGGGCGGATACCCTTTGCAGTTGTTTTTCTATCTTTGTCACTTTCTCCACTGGAAACGGGGGGGTGTTTGAGGCTTGTGCGGTTGGCTAGGTAGTGTTGTTGTATATGAGATGATGGTATGAGGGTTGGAAGGGGGCTGAGGGGGTTGCTTGGGTGGGAGCTTGCTGGGTTAGGTAGCTGGATTTGGGGGGATAGTGGGATTATGGATTTGAATTTTGAATTTTGAATCTTGTGTCTAGTGATGATGTGTTCGACTGATGGGTGGTGAGTGATGTGAGACTATTGTTACGTGTCTATGGTGATACTGGTAAGTTTGTTGTCTTTAGTTTTGGTGTTTCACTATTGAGGTTGGGATACTTAATTTTATTTCATAAAGTTTTATAGTCTTAATTACTCTATATGTGATAAACTCTACATTCATTTTGTAGGGCATACGGAGGCTTCCTGCCCCGAAATTGGCCTGTTGTGTAGAGCGCACCAATTTCGCCCATGACGCGAACGAAGCTGTGCAGCCCCAAGTAGGCTCTCTTGCACTGCTCCATGTTCCCACACTCCGCTCTAGGGTCATTGAAGAACACACTTTCAACACGGGTAGACCAACCCCATCACCCCCTCCCTTCACTCTTACAAAAGCGCCATGATATTTCCACTTTCCCAATTCCCAAACAACCCAACCCCTCAAGCAAGCAGCTCACCTCTCATTCTCAGCACTCAACACCTTCCCCCTCCCCCCATCCCTCCTCCTCTCCTCCTCCCCCACCCTCCTCCTCACAATCCCATCCAACACCTTCGCCCTTCCCTCCGCAACCCCCACACACCTCAACAACTCCAACGCATCCACCTCCCTCCCCCCCAACTTCGCAATCTGACACACCTCCCCATGTCTATTAACACCCACCGTCACCGCGCCCTCCCTCACCCCTTCCTCCGCCCTATCCGCATCCAGAAGCACTGCCTCCTCTTCGCCCGAGCGGATTCCGAATATCGAGAAGGTGACGCAGAAGGGGAGGTGGAGAAGACTTAAGGGCACGGGCGCGCGCTCTTCGGCGCTGTAGATTGTGACTTTCTCGCCTTCGACACTCACTTCCGGGCGGCGGAAATGGAGTAACCCCGCCAGCGCAGCGACGCAGCAGGCGTCTAGCAGGCCGCCGCCGTGGGAGAGAATGTGGAGGTCGCAGCAGATGGCCCAGACGCTTTTCCCAGCGAGGAGGCAGAGGGACTCGGTGTCGAGCGCGGCGGAGCGACGGAGCGTTTTATCGAGGAGACGCGCGAGCAGTGTCTCGGGCGGGGAGGGGCGCGAGGGGTCCACGGTTGGGGTGGCCATGGGAGAGAACTCGGTGGTGAGGGTGAAGATGCCGTCGAAGGGGCGGGGGGGAGAAGGGGGGGAGAGGGAACAGGATATTGTTGCTAGGACGCTGGTGGGGGTTAGCCGGGGGGCCTTTGGGTGAACGGAAGGAGAGAGAGGGGGGAAATGGGGGAAAGTACCGAGTCTTTCCCATCTGCACATCGACGCTGCCGTAGGCGTCACCAAAGGTGATTTCGACATCGCGCGCATCGTCGAAGCCGCGGCCGTCGAGGCGGAGATTGTCTTCTAGGGCTTGGAGGATGAATTGGCGCTCGTTGAGCGAGGGTTCTGGTTCGCGCGGCATTATGTAGGTCGGTTTTGCGGGGACCGGCTACGACGTGTCTTTGTATTTTGTTGGTGGGAGCTGTAAGGAAGGGCTGGCTGGGTTGGGAGGAGGTGGGGTTGATTGATAGTGAAATAATATTGCCGGGGGCGGTGTTGTGGTTTGTGCTGGGGTGGGTTTAGCGCGATCGTGTAGCATCGAGTTATGGGTGTTGATATCGCCTGGGCCCTGGAGAATTCCATCACCTCGACATCTTTACGACTTCACTTTGCTTTTCACCACAACGCAAGATGACGACTGGTATGTAGCCATCGCCTGCTTTAAAATACACGTCGCTAATAAAACCCCAGCTCACAGACCAACCTTCGACCCCGTTCGTCCACCCCTCGATCTTCCCATCCCCAGACCCCCAGACTAACACCCCCCAGGCTGTAGGCAAAGAAGCCCAGCGCGGCCCAGCATACCACCAGCGCCTCCTCCCAGCGCACACCCAGCTGAAAGTCCGGTATGTGCCCCCTCCCCCGCGCCTCAATCCCAACACAAGCGCACGCCCGCTAACTCCCTCACCACAGTAAACCCGGCCAAGGCGGCTCCGCCGACTCCCAATCGCGCGACCTGCGCGCCGAACTCCTCGCCGCCGAAGCCGCTCACTTCGCCAAGACGCGCGGTGGCGCCCCCGACCAAGACTCTGTTAACGATGCCGCTCTCGAAGCAGGGAAGCGGGGATTACTCGAAAGCGGCGCGATGGAGGGGGTAGAAGACGACAACGAGGCGAAAGAAGCGAAGCGGCGGAAGATCCTAGAAGAGACGCGGGACATCGACGCCGATTCAGCTTCTGAAAGCGAGAGCGAGAGCGAGGACGAGAGTGAAGACGAGACGGCGGAGCTGCAGCGGGAGCTGGAGAAGATCAAGAGGGAGAGGGCGGAGAGGAGGGAGGCGGAGGAGAGGGAGAAGGCGGCGGCGGAGGAGGAGGCGAGGGAAAGGGATATGGCGGGGGGGAATCCGTTGATGGGAGGGGGGGCGAAACAGGATTTTGGGGTTAAGAGGAGGTGGGATGATGATGTGATTTTTAGGAATCAGGCGAGGGGGACGGAGGGGAAGGATAAGAAGGAGTTTGTTAATGTGAGTTTTTCTGGGGGGGTGAGGGGGGGATGGGGGTGGGGATGAGATGCTAATATTTGGATAGGACTTGCTGAGATCGGATTTCCACAAGAGGTTTATGAGCAAGTATGTGAGGTGAGCGTGGTATGGGACTTGGGGGTGGAATTGGGATGGGGATGAATGCTGGGTCTCGGATAGGACACCAAGTCGAGCATGAGAGGCGTGGTATAATTGAGGCTCAAGGGAACCGAGGAGTTTGATACGAATAGCAGTCGTCGCAGGACGAAATGAGGCTCAAGAGACATGGAGCAGATGGACAGATGGGAAGCAACACAGCGGCGTTTGGGATCGGACGGCGATTAGAGCGGGACCGGGACAGGAGGAAAGGATTACTACATAGAGTGACCACGCGAAACCGCGGCGGAAATGGATAGTGCCAGCTATACACACATCATAATACCACATCTGCATGCATGGTGCACTTGGTCTCTCTACTCCCAAGTGTATACAGATAGATGGAGATGGAGATGCGCCATCGCCATATCGCCCTCCTTCTACTCTACTCCCCAACTCCATACCTTCCCTTCCTCCCTTCCACCAGGTCTCGGTCTCAGCCTATCTCCCCCCTACCCCACATGCCGAAACTACACAACCATAAGAAGCTTCTCACTGGCCATGTGGAAACGCCGACACGGTGAGAGAACAGAGAACATCACAAGGTAGGGGACCCGGACATCGACGACAACACGTCAGCACCAACCAACGCAACCTCGTCCCACATTGTCCTGCCGCTGTACCCTTGTATGGCTGATGATGTACGATACGTCGACGCATGTCGGGACCTCCTCTCCATCCCCCTCCTATCCTGTCGCGCATCATGCTCTACACTACTGACCACCTGAGCCCCATAGTACCACGAGCTAGACCACTCCAGCGATACCCCACCTCACTCCCTCATTGCGCAACGGAGAGAAAAAGACCAGAAACCAAAACCAAGATCCAAGGCACTCCAGACGCACGCCATGCAAGCTTGAAGCTACCCACCCACTCGCATCTTCACGATCCGCTCCTCCCTCCCTGCCACAACCCACGGTCGGTTCCATGGGCGCGAGTGAGACAACAAGCCTTGTTTTGGCTCCTATCATCCGCAGCTAGCTGGCCAATGGTGGCGGCGAGGCCGAGGGGGTGGGAGGACGGGGGGGGGGGGGGGACGAAGTTTACCCCTCCTCTTATGGTGAACCCCTCAAGGGCACAACGAGATCGTCGGGGAGGGGTCATGACGCAACCACGTTTTGGGTAGCTTGGCGGGAGGGGACTCGTCATCTCAGCTTGTCCCGCTTCCAGATGGGTAGTACTGTACTCAGTGATCTTGGGGGTCTGGAGGGGGGAGGTGAGAGGAAGGTGAGAGGCAGGTCGGACGTAGGTGGGAGGAGGGGGGGGGGAGAGGTATAAGTATAAGCAAGCCTTCGCCTTCCCCCGTCTCGAGTCCCCTTCCTTTTGGTTCCTCGATACTTTCTCAATTCTACAATCGCCATCTACCAATCTTCAATCTTCAATCTTCAATCTTCAACCACTCCCCCCGATTCATATAAACATCCTTCATCATGTCTGGATACGGTAACAACAACAACGACGTAAGTCTTCTCACCAACCTCACCCCCTCTTCTTCTCATTAGTCCTGTCGACTTAACACTCCTTCCCAGAGCTACGGCGTAAGCCTCCTCAACCCCCATCCACTGCTGCTCCCATCAGCAGCTGCACCACCCCCAAACCAAACTAACATCCTACCCAGTCCTCCAACACCCGTGGCGGAGACTCGTACGGCGTAAGTCCCTCCTCCCCCCACCCTCCTTATCCCCCACTAACCTCTTCTCCAGTCTTCCAACAACAACAGCTCCAACACTGACAGCTACGGCTCGTCCAATACCCGCAGCAACGACAACGCCAGCTACGGATCTTCCAACAAGAGCTCTAACGACAACGACTCGTACGGATCCTCTAACAAGTCCTCCGGCAACACCGACAGCTACGGCTCGTCCGGAAACAGCCGCAGCGACAACAACGACAGCTACGGCTCCTCCAACAAGTCCTCCAACGACAACGACAGCTACGGCTCCTCCAACAAGTCCTCCTCCGGCAACACCGACTCCTACGGCTCCTCCAACAAGTCCTCCTCCGGCAACACCGACTCCTACGGCTCCTCCAACAAGTCCTCCTCCGGCAACACCGACTCCTACGGCTCTTCCAACAAGAACTCCTCCGGCAACACCGACTCTTACGGCTCCTCCAACAAGTCCTCCTCCGGCAACACCGACTCCTACGGCTCCTCCAACAAGAACTCCTCCGGCAACACCGACTCTTACGGCTCCTCCAACAAGTCCTCCTCCGGCAACACCGACAGCTACGGCTCCTCCAACAAGAACTCCAACGACAACGACTCCTACGGCTCCACTAACAAGAGCTCCTCGGGTAACACCGACTCCTACGGCTCCTCTAACAAGAACTCCTCCGACAGCTACGGCTCCTCCAACAAGAACTCCAACGACAACGACTCCTACGGCTCCTCTAACAAGAGCTCCTCCGACAGCTACGGCTCCTCGGGAAACACCGATAGCTACGGCTCCTCCAACAAGAACTCCTCCGATAGCTACGGCTCCTCGGGAAACACCGACTCCTACGGCTCCTCCAACAAGAACTCCAACGACAACGACTCCTACGGCTCCTCCAACAAGAGCACCTCCGACAGCTACGGCTCCTCCAACAAGAACTCCAACGACAACGATTCCTACGGCTCGTCTAACAAGAGCTCCTCGGGCAACAACAACGATTCTTACGGATCCAGCAACAACAACGACAGCTACGGCTCGGCAAACAACAACTCTGGCTCGTCGATGGTGGATAAGCTTGTTGATAAGGCGACTGATTTGTTGGGAAAGAGCAGCGGGGGTAACAACAACTACTAAAGTGGATACCTGTCCGGACGTAGGGTGGCTCTTGAATTGAAATAACCTTTTTTTGATGTTAATTAGGTTGTGATTGTGACTTTTATGATTGTGATTCCAATGAGTGAATGAATGATGATGGCAATTGCTGTGTATACATGGTGTGGTATCTATCTCTTCCGCTGTGTATGCTATTTCCCAAACTCCATGCACCTCTGCATCCCTCCTTTCTATCATGCTCGCCCTTCTCCCTGGCCACGGCGTCGCTGCGCCTCTCGAGCTTCCCCCTGGTACTCTCCTCCTACTCTCTGGAATCCCTTCAAGCCGCTCCCTCTCTCTCCCCTACCTGCATCCAAAGCAGCATACCGCATCCGTCTCCGCGCTCATCGGGGCTTTCTCATTCCGTCGTGGGTATTATCCGCGCGGTCCGCACGGCACGTCGCGGGTTTGTGCGGCATACCCGCGCTGTAGATGCGTTGAGCCGGGCGTGCAACTGCGCCCAGCATACAGTGGATGCGGCTCTCCCCCCCCCTTGTATAGGTTCTTCCGATTATCAGAGGACCATATAAACCTCTCACTCCCCCTCCTCCACCTTCTCTTCCAACACAACCCACCCCCGTCCCCAAACCTCCTCCCTAACCTCCGCCGTACTCCTCCACCCCCCCTCTTCCTTTCCCTTCCGCAGTCTAGCTCTCACACCCCTAATCTCCCCCTCAAACATCTTCAACTCCCCCTTCGGTCCCTCAAAATGCGAAATACAGTATTCCAGCACATAAGCCAGCCAGAGGATATTCGTGTAGGGGTGGTGTTTTGCCCATCTCCCCTCCGTCCCGTTCCCCGTTTGTTGGGCACCAGTAAGGAGTTCTTCAGCGACGACATGTTCACGCATAGCAGAATAAACACGCCGTTGTTTCCGCTCCTGCTCTTTTGTGCCTGGCTCGCAGCCTTCGAAGAGCGCTGCGTTTTCGGGGTCGTCGAGGTCGAGGAATAATGTCTTTCCCTCCTCGGTCATCGCGCGAGAGAGGGTGTAATCCAGTAATGTGATTTCCAGTCCTGAGAATCCGCTCCTGAGCTCAGATGCCGATTCGGATATTGCTGAGTTTGAAGCCGCCGTAGGAATCCTCCCCACCACCCCAGCACGACGAAGACATATATTCCCCTCATGCAAATCCCTATGCTCGAACCCAAACAGCTCCTCCCCCGTCGCTAGCGCCGCCACCGTTCCCAGAAACACATCCCACAGCTCCTCCCTTGTCGTCAGGTTGTAGTGTTCCAAATCCTTCCCCGCATCCCCCAGTTCCAGGACCAGGAAGAGTTGGTCCTTATGATACCTCGACGGGTGCGGGAAGGCGCTTCGTCCGTATCCTTCGTCCCAGGATTCGCTTTCCTCGGCAGTGGCGTTGGCTCCGGGGGGGTTATCATTCCACCCCTCCCATGCCCTAACCACACCCGCCGGCACACCGCCGCGGGCTACGAATACACCGCGAAAGACGACGAATCCTGACACATCAGTGACGAGATCCAATATCGCGACTTCGCTCAGCACATCCTCGACTTTACACGCCGTCTCCCTCCTACTCCCCGGCCCGCGCGGAGGACGCAGAGCGAGTATCTTGAGGATGGAGGAGCCGGAGGGGTTGTGGAGGGTGTAGATCTCGGCGTAGGAGGATTCGGTGAGTTTGGTGAGGGGCCAGTGGGGGGAGAGGAGGTGGGACCAGGGGAGGGGAGGGGGGAGGGGGGCGAGCCAGGGGGGTGGGTGTGTGGTGGTGGTGGTGGTGGTAGTGGTGGGGGGTTTTGAGGTGGTTGAGGGGGCGGCGGAGGGGCGGGGACGGCGGGGACGGTGTTTGGGGGGTGCGGGTTGAGGGGGGGAAGAGGCGGGGGTAAGTTGGAGGGCGTTGAGGGTGTGTGTTAGATCTGCCAGCGCCTCTGGGTCGGAGTGGGCTTTCGCTTTTGTTGGTGGTTGGGGATGTGGTTTAGGTTCATTGTTCCCGGCAGCGCTTGGCTGGCTTTCTCCATTATCCTCTGTCTTTTGTTCTTTTGCCTCCTTTTTCTTCCGTGAGCTCTTCGGCGTTTTCGGTTTCGCGCTCGTAGTCGTCGTTGTCTCTAGTGTAGGTTTCGCGCTGCTATCACCGCTGTTCTTTGGCGAAGCCCCCTCCTGGATCTCCGACACGGGCTTCTCGTTCCCTGTATCATCTTTGCTATCCTTCCCCTTCCCCTCCTCCTCAAGTTTCTGATCCACCACCTCCGCCATCTTCTCTACCTCCCCCTCCCCCACCTCCCCCACCTTTCTTGCCGCCGGCGACAAATCCTGCAAAAAAATATCCGCGCTCCTGGAGACTTGCTTCTTCTTCCCATATACCCTCGCCGGTTTCTTCGGCGGTCGCTGGGTATCCATCGTATCTGTCGTCGTTGGTCGTCGGTTTGTGGCACGCGTTGTTGCGTGGGACCTTACCTTGGTGGTTGGGTTGCGAGGAAGTGGGATGGAGGGAGGGTGTGGGGTTGCTGGGGTAACGGGTTTGCTTGGCGGGAGTGAGGAATGGTGGGAACCTCGACCGTATGAGAATATCAACGCCTCTCTCGATCGTGATACAAAGATGATTACATCAACGATGCTAAACGGCAGGGCAGTGATGATAATGGTCTAATGCTGATAAGAGCCAACGCGTGACAGCACATCAACGTAACAAAAGCTGCAAGTTTATATTTAAGGACATCCAGTGTACCCCAGCATCCTTCTATTCAGTTGTTAATTGTGCGTCTTTTCTAACAAGATCGGGGTATAGGTTCATAATCCTGAAATATATACGTAAGGAAGAGATTGGGGGTGTTATCACATACATTAATGCTGCAGTCTTTAGAATAAACACCGTCTGGGCCAGAACAGGTTTGGATGGCGGTCTCCAGCGCGGTGGTCCGTCAAGCCGTTGATGAAGCCGCCGTGCAGACCGTAGGCGGTTAGGTCACCCATCGCATACGCCCACTTGTTGAAATGTCATAGAAGAACTCGTAGAAGAGACTGGGACTCTGGGCACACTCCCACATCGTAGGTGCCAATTGTAGGGTAGGCCATCTAGAGATATGGTTAGTGGGGGGTAGACATAAAGAGCGTTGTGTTATAAGTTGAAGGATTGTAGATAAGGCTAGAAGGGGGTGCAACTCACGTGAGAGGAATGGTTGTCACTGTCGAGGTTGACGCCATCCCAGCAGGATGGGAAGAAGGTCTCTGCTCTCATACGAAGACAAGATTGTGTGGGAAGTCTGTAGGTGTCGTCACTGCTGTCTGCATGCTGCATAGCTTGGTGTTCGAAAAGCGATTCGTCAATTGTTCAGAAGTTTCTGGGGTCAATTTTGACACCAAATATAAATAATATATAAAGGGGGTTAGTTTTGCTTATCGACGCATTGGGTTTCCAGTGACCATGCGCAGACCAGCCAGAGGAGCTGCAGGGGAGAAGCCGGACGGGCACTGAGTTCTTCCCTCCTCATAGTCGCACGCTCGGTTCAAGTAGTACACAGCCTAAAAGATATCAGCTCTGTTTAGCACAAGTCTCTGTCTCCCATGCACTTACGGTTCCTTGGAAGTGGATTAAGTCAAAGCTGCCATCAGAGTTCTGGTGGGACAGCTGTGGCTGCCAGTGGTTGCTCTTATCGATCTTCTTGTCACACGTAGTGTCCTTAGCATTCACTGCCGTATTCAAGCCCATGGTCTGTTGGAAGGCAGTTCCGCCAATGACGGCACGTACATGTGCAGAAATGGCCCCTGGGCTGATGATGGAGTCGCCGCGCTGGATGGTCAGCGGTTAACAGTTGACTGTGAAGATCTGGCCATGAGCGAGCTTGATAAAAGGCAGGCCTAGGGCCGCGATCAGAGCAGAATTGAAAGATGGCATGGTGAAGAATGGGTTGAGAAGAAACGAGGAATGACTAAAGGGGTGACGGATCCATTGTTCGTGCCAGCCCTACTTCGGTGGTTTTGCTAATAGTGCCGTAGTCGCCCTCGTTGCAACAGGGGTTCCCCACATTCTCACTTGTGCCAATTTATGATCTCCGCGAATCCGCGGGCGAAAAAGGGCCGAAATGTTTAGCATCTTAAAATCACTAAAGGTATGGCAGTTGCAGTTTGGCAGGTGGTAAGTGCGTCGAAGCTCTATCCTGGGATTATACTGTCAAGCGACCTTTCAAAAGGAGGCCGCTAAGCGGAGCAAGTGCTCTTCGAGGATGTTTCGGTGTGTGATCGGTGGAGTTAAGTAAACAAATGTGCTGCTCGGCAGTCCTATTTCTTCTGTGTTTAGAGATTCCGGACTTTCACCCGACACAGGAGGATTAAAGTAAGTGGGAGTAGGCCTTCGGGTTATTAAATAGCCCCCGCATATTTGACAGGTGGTGTGGTAACTTGCGTGGGAGTTTGTGTCAAATAGAATAGGGGGATCGGGCCGAGTAAACCCTGCATACCCGCACACCTTCCTACCATGTTCGTTTTGACGTTTGATATTTCTCTATTTTAAGGTTTGGATATAAAGGTCACTAACAATATTTGATTCATAATGCTAACGTTCTGATGTCAGAATTAACCTTGATCCTCGGAATCTCGATATAAATTTACTGGTTCTCGTATGTGCGCTGAAGTAGTGATATCAATACTAACTTTTAGGACCGTAGAAAAAAGTTACTATTATCATATTAATATTAATTCCTTATTAGATCCTCCTGTCTGGTAGTACATACCCAGAGACAGTGTTGCCAATAGTGCGGCTTGGCAGTATATTGCTAGGAAATTCCCATATTGTATTGCCACAATATGGCGCTAATAAAGCTTGGCAATACAGTATAATATAAACAATATAAACAATATAACCAATATGGACATCACGTGACAATAATAGTGTAGAATATCACGTGTTTAAGTTACCCCTATTGCTTTGATAGTACTACTTATTATAGTACTATTGTTTTGATAGTACTACTTATTGTAGTACTATCAACGCCTGTTATGATGTTAAGCTATAACCTCACTATTTTGCCCTTCCTTTCTTCTTTCTTCTTTCTTCTACATCGTTACTATATGCAAGATCAGTAAGTACGACAATAGTACTATCTATAATACTATTAATTTACTATTTTATTTTATATACTAACTTGAAAATAGGCAAATATGGCACCGCCATCAAAGTTTCCTGCTGTAATGGCACAACCACACATACTAGAAGGCCCTCCTGATATTTCTCTAGCCGACTTTCAACAATTCAAAGGCTCTAGAAAGAGTCAAGCTTTAGCTGAGATGGCTTATTCTCGCGCTGTTGTCGCCCTTGCTGCTTGCTCCCACTGCATGAAAGGCACAGTAAAGCATGAGTTTGCTTGCAGCACTATAAACACTACTGCCCACCCTGATGGCCGCTGCACCAACTGTTGTCTCTGCGCCCTGCCTTGTTGTCTCTGCGCCCTGCCCTGTTGGTACTGCCTCGCCAGCATGGAGCCCAGCGAGTCTAGAAGCGAAAGATGGGGGAAATGAGGGAGATGAGGGGGATGAGGGGGATTGGGGGGAGAAGGAGGTAGAGATGGTTGGAGCTAGTGGTGAGAGATGGGCAGTTTTGGGTCTCACTTACCGTGAGGCTGAGGATGAGTGGCTTCAGGCTGGGCGTCGCCGCCTCTTTGCTCGGGAGATTGCCCTAATCCTTCGGATTAGGCGTGATATTCTTGGCACTGACGCTGGCTCATTAGATGCCTTGGCTGAGGCCCTTCGGAGTTATGAGAGAGAGTCCCGTGTTGGGGATCCTGACCTCCTCAAACCCATCCTTCCTAATGGGGATGATGATTTATTCATCATTCCTCAGAGGTCGGCTCCTCATGCTTGTCAGAGTGTAGAGGAGGTAGAGGAGGATCAGAGGTTGTTACGTAGAAGAAGTTTATAGTACTATAGTACTATTAAATGTCACAAACCTAGAGTGACGCTAGTGTAGTTGGTGTAGTTCGTGCAGTTCGTGCAGTTAGCATCACTTGACCTGGCAAATTGACTGTGATGCCTGTCTGTGCCATAATACTGTAGACAGTAAGGTATTATGCTGTAGTATACTATATATAATAATTTAGAAACTAATAGCATTAATATAGAATGAAATAGTAATAGTACTACTCATCATCATCAATCCAAGAATTAGTTGAAAGATTTAGCCATGACTTCAAACACTCTAAATACTCAATAGTATCAACCCCTAGTCGGTTCCTTCGATCTGTAATTGTGATCTTTGCCCCTGAGAATAAACGTTCAGGCTCAGCACTCATTGAAGGTATTGATAAGATATCAAGAGCCATCTTTTGGAGGTTTGGATATGCTATCCGCTGAGCGCCTTCCATCCACCAACCCCGAGCATCACATTCAGTGGTAACTGGAGCTTGGCAGTATTTCAAATACTCATCTTGAATAGCTGGTTGATGGCGTTTTTGTGTAGCCCACTCCTCAAATGTGCTCTTCTTATTTTGAGGTTGAATTGCAGCTATAATTGATGGTTCAATTGTTGGCTTGTAATGCTCATCCCATAGTGATTGAACAGCTATCTTTGCTGGTGTTACCCAATTAATAGGCCAATTCTCTTCGCAATACTTCCATTTTTGACTTGGAATGAGTATTCCAGCAGCAATATATGCAGAAGACCTATAAAGTGTTAGTACTATAGACTATTGATAGTACTATAGATAGTACTATAGATAGTACTATTACATACCGCTCAGTTAGTGCATAATACTTGTCTATAACCTTCCAAGCTGAGTTGAAACATGGACTAAGTATTATATCATCTTGAAATTGTTGTTTGCCTTTCTCTAATTGCTCGAGAAGGAATTCCATAGATAATAATACCCGTTCTAGTGTAGCTTCTCAGCCTTCTGTAGCTAACGTCGCTTCATGAAAGAACTGGAGCCAGTCATGGATGTGTGATAGTATTATCCAATCACTCTCTGTCAATTCATCTTGGCTTAGGTCGTAGTACTCCTTGTGACAGTATCCATTGTTAGCTTTCTTCATATTGTCATCAAGAGCATTATGAAGCATCAAGTACCATGAGTTCCATCGAGTCTTGTTATCCCGAGCAAGCCTTTTACCATCACTATACTTCTCAAACCTTGCCTGGCGTTGGGGAGAACGTTGAATATACACTACAATATTATGTAGCTTCCCTAGCGGGCCTGCATTCCTCCATGTTTCAACCTGTACTTGTGATGCTTCTTGAGAGTTGTTATCCACAGAAATAGCATCCCCGTATGGAAATAAGAATGCTTGTGCTGCTAGGTTGATGATATGGCCATTGCAACGAAGTCGGTAGTGTTGAGCATCATATTTAACACCTTGGAGTGATAGTACTATATAGTAGAAGTTAGAATTTTATAGTACTATCATTTTTTGTAATAGGACTAACAATTTGAAAGGATTATCATCATAGTATCATTATTTGATGCATTGTCCATCATGAAATACCCAACTTTTGATAATATACCATACTCTTCAAGTACAGTATATATTAATTGGGCTTGATTGTCACCTGTATGCTGTCCTTCTAGCTCTCGTAGCGACAGTCGGTACTATCCCTTCATTCTCCCCAATGTAGTGTGCAATTAGACCCATTAATGCCTTTGTGTTTGGAGATGTCCATAAGTCAACAGTAAGATGGATCTTCGACTGAGATGACTGCAAAGCTTGCTGAATCTTGACCCTCTCTTGCTTGTATCTTCGAACTACCCATTCTCGTATAGTACTATGGCTTCGAGGTAAAGACTCTTCACTATTAACATTTAAGAAATGTATTAAGTCTCGGAATTCAGTGCATTGGACAATTGTGAATGATAATGAGCATCTAGCAATAAGTCGGACAAGTAGCTGCTCAAACGTTGGAGCATCAAAGTCGGTATCTCGTCACCGTTTATATGGGTTACTTATTCCACTTGAGAAGGCGCTTGAAGAATGGGAATTTAGTCTTCCCTTAACTCCATCTTCCAAACCACATCTCTGGGCAGTGTTGCCAGTAGTATATTGGTTCTTGGCAGTATATTGTGATATATATCGCAATATGAGTCTTGGCAATATAAACAATATGCTTGGCAATACGATATGGCCTTCCTTCATTCCTTGGCAATCTATATTATAATACATTTTGGCTACCCCCTGCAGGATTGATTGGCTACAAAATGGCGAAATTCATGATTGCTTAGGGCGTATATAGACCCGCTTATTACTTCTCTAGGCTCAAGGTGCACGGTTTTCACCCTGGGATCCACTGTTCTACGGTCCGTACCTGCCATCCGTAGCCCCTGTCTGCACCCGTAACTATTAATGTATATAGCTCTACCTCCTAAAGCTAGCTGTAGACTGTGCCTTTGATATAGGTCTTATGAGTTCCTCCCCTCCAATTCGGTGTTCCCACTGCCATGCATACCGGGAGTCGTTGCTGTTCCGTACGAATCGCCTAGGTCGCCGGTACGCAACGTGCTCTCTATGCTCTACCTCCCGGAATTCTCGCCGTAGGATACAGGCCCGTGGTAGGACATCACCACCTACAGTAGTACTTCCCTTTATACTTAGTGAATACCAGCTTACGGACTGTCTATAGCCTCCTACGGACGCCCTACTTAGTGACTACCAGCTTACGGCCCGCCCACAGCCTCCTACGGACGCCCCTCCGCAACGGCGCGGCCGCGGTCGCCCTCGCCGTCAGCCTCCAATCCCCATACCACTTCGCCCTATTACTCCGCACCGTACGCAGTCTACCCCTACTGAGGAGCCTCTTGCGCCTCGCCAGCCTAAGCCGCCTGGCTTTCTCTCTCGATTTGTTACGGCTGCCCCGCACGACCTTGGCCAGCTTAACCATGAGTGTGAATATTGCACTGCGCTACACTGGGTGGAGGAGGCTACGCAGGATAAGCAGTATGAGAGCTGCTGTAAAAAAGGAGACGTTAACCTCCCTGCCTTACGGAGACCTCCCTTATATCTACGGAAGCTGTTTACGGACCAGAACCCGCTAGGAAGGGGCTTCCGTAAGGAGATCTGCGAGTATAATAACGCCCTCGCTTTCACTTCCGTAAGCTATACTCGCGATTCGCGGATACAGCAGAACGTTGGTGTACAAAGCTTTCAAATCCATGGCGAGCTGTTCCATTACCAAGGCCCGTTACAACCTACAACCCAGGAAACGCCAGCCTTTGCACAGCTGTTCTTCTACGACCCGTCGTACGCAACTGAAGCCCGCCGGAGGCAACACCCGCAACTTGATTCCACGATCCTTATGCAGCTTCTACAGCTACTTACGGACCATAATCCGTTTATTTTGATATATAAGACTGCCCGAGAGCGACTTACGGCTGCTACGGCTACTAATAGCCCCTTTCGGGTTATACTCAACCCGCAAATGCGGCTGATAGTTGAGAAGGGTGCTGATAAGCGCCGTGAGAACCTGCCAACCAGTGATGAGATTGCGGCTATTATTCCAGATGAGTTAGGTGATGCTGGTCCGCGAGACTTGGTATTAGCCTTCCATAACACCTTAGAAGGGCGGCGCCAGCTATCAAAGGTTCATGTTACTCATGCTTCTTATATGCCACTCCATTACGTCCTCCTCTTTGTGTTTGGTGAATACGGATGGCACTATGGTCTTACCTTACGGGAGAATAGCGGTCCGCGGCAGAACAGGAGGTTAGAGCAAAGACCATTCTACCGCTACTATATGCACACCCGTAAAGAGTGGTTTAATACCATACACTATGCCGGCCGTCTATTTCAGCAGTTTGCGGTTGATATATTAGTTATATGCGAGTCTACGGCCCTAAGTTGGCTCCGTAACCGTCAGAAATCGATCCGCGCAGACGTCTATAACGGCCTAGCTGATGCTATATCACGCGATGACGTTAATGTGGAAGAGTTAGGTCGCCGTGTAGTACTGCCATCCAGTTATATAGGAAGCGACTGTGCTATGCAGCAGTTATACCAGGATTCAATGGCTATTGTACGGCACTTTGGGAAGCCTACATTCTTTATCACCTTTACGGCTAATCCAAAGTGGCCAGAAATCACCCACGCACTCTTTCCGGGTCAGCAAGCAGCTGATCGGCCTGATCTTATCGCACGGGTGTTTCACTTAAAGGTCCGTAGCCTACTTGCGGACCTACGGGCTGGTGTGCTTGGTGAATACGCTGGCCATGTATATACTATTGAGTATCAGAAGCGTGGTCTGCCGCATATGCACTTATTACTCTTCATTAAGGGGTTCAACTTTAACGTTCCTAATCTTATTGATGAGGTGATTTGTGCTGAGTTACCACATCCTTCATGGGATGTTACGGGCGAGCTTACGGAGGTAGTCGTCTCTACTATGACACATGGGCCATGTGGAGATGACTACCCACAGGCACCATGTATGGCCCGTAAAACGCCTACGTCACCTCTACGCTGTTCAAAGAAGTTCCCAAAGCCATTTACAGCCTCTACTATCATTAATGATGAGGGTTACCCTGAATATAGGCGCCGGGATGACGGGCGGACGTTTGCGGTTCCACGGCCAGGTTTGCGGACTGAGAATGTGGTCCGTAACAACCGTTGGGTAGTTCCATACAACCCGTTTCTACTTCAGAAATATCGCTGCCATATGAACGTTGAAGTGTGCAGCACTGTACAAGCCTCAGTCGTGGCTGGGTTGGTGGTGGCCCTCGCGTTGTTGAAGAAGAAGGAAGGTGGGTTTGGAGGGGTTGGCAATATTACTGGGTTTACGCATCGCAGGCCACGTGACTAACGTCTAATCACGTGCTTACGTGGCTTCATGGCAGGATGCTTACATAACCGGCGCCTACGGCGCCGGTCAACAATACTCGTATGATATGCCCCATATTATATTGCCAATATAAACAATATAAACAATATCGCTTATTATAATACACGTGATGATAATGATGTTAAATATAGCTATGAAGCTAGTAGATAAGTGCCGTTGAAAACTCTGCACGCGTAGTATATTACTATTATATAGTAGTACTATGGCTTCAACAAATGTGTAATGGTGGGTGCACCAGATATGAGAATCTAGCCACCCAAGGAAGGGATGAATTTACTAAGACAACACACTGTCTTAGGAAACAGAGCCAAAGGGTTGTAGCTTAGACTATTCCACAACGCAGCAATCAGGTGTATGATGTGGTGAAGTGGTTTAGACAAGTTGCAACAAATGTTGAGTCTGAGAACTCAGGGGTAAGTCAGAGGTTAGCACCTCACTGACTTTTCAAAAACAGAGAATAACAAGATCAATGCTTGGAAGCTTGGAAAAGATGTAGAAGTATGTGCTAGTCGATTTACTGTATTGCCTGCTTGCCCTTTCTTAAGGAAAGGGCAATCCTATTTATGCCAAAGGAGTGTAGTTCTCTCATTTTCCATGACTTTCCATGACTAACCAGGCTTGGTAAATGTATTAGAAGTCAAGTGCGACCCACAACTAGCTTGCTAATCATGTAGTGAACATAAGAGAATCCCATAGAACCATCTCTTGGGTCCCTAGCCTATAGGAAGTGAAAAGGAGGTCCAAGGTCAGAGTACCTATAGACAAATTATGTCATAACTTAACCAATCTTGTGGGTAACTAAGGAGCGATGATGTGTAATGAATCATAGAGGGTTGTAGAAGCTTCTAGAGCTATCGTTCATGTTCCTAGGCCTCTAGTTGGTAGAGATATGCCATGTGGTAGTATTGGCCCACCCCCTTAAGGAGGAGATTTTCTTAATAACTTGTTCAATGAGTGTCCAAATGATATGCCGTGATGTATGTAGCATAAACAGATGTAGTAGAAGAGTTTTCAGCAATCGTTGAGTAGTATTGCTTCTGTTGTTGGTGTGATAAGCCAAGATATGTATGGTGACTTGTAGGTTTGAGGAGGAGATTTCTAAGTTTGCTCTTGAGTTTGATAGCAAACTGAGTGCAACGAATGTCAGTATGACAAAATGCAGATTCTAGTACTTTATCTTCTCTTAATACTAGCAGCTTCCAAGACAATGCCGATGTGTTCCAGTTACAGTCCTCACAACTAGATCTGCATGTTCTTAACTCGTAGCTCCTTTGAAGTATCTGTCACTTGGTGTAAATCTGTCAAGTGCTTTGCTGGAGCAGCTGTACCACCCAACCCTTTGTATTGTTTAGTACAATATAAGCATTGCCAAATGCACTTGTTAGCATCCTCTAGTAATGAAGGGCTCTTATTGTGTTGCCAAACCCATGAGGTTCGTACTCGTTGGGTTGTTGATGAAATTGAAGGTACTATAGTACTATCAAGGTTTCATCTACGAACTGCGACCCTTGGCCGTTCACGCAGCTCCGGATAAACAGCCATGCAGGTGTGACACGCAGGACCCGGCCCTATTTTGACGTCCCGTTACCTTATTATATGATAACTCCGCCATTCCCTGCACAATTGATGAGGAATGGCGTCCATTTAAGGTCTCGGCGCCAGCAGCACTAGGATGTACTACTTCAAAATCCAACAATCCGTCAGTTCTAAGACCAAGTTTACTTTCCATGATGTCTCTCTGCCGCCGGACATGGTTCGGACCGATTGGCACCGGACAAAGTCAAACTGAGTCTAAAAATCCGGAAGATCAGCATCAAGATCGAGGTATAGATTATGATAGGTAAAGCTGAAATGGCCAATATCTGTCTCGGTGTATTTGTGGCTTATTAATTATGTGCACACTATGAGGCAGATCGAGCGAACCCCCTACCCTCGCTCGGCGTGTTTAGACTGCGTCACAAGGAATAACGGCCATTCCACTCGCCATGGTGCCACTTTCTGAACTTCATTGTTTGTAAGAATTACATGTACACCTTGCAACGACTCAGCCACGATCCTGGCTATGCATCCATCCACAGCCACCAACACTGATGCGCCAATATATAGAGCAGGACGTGAAGTGATGCCTCCCTCACGCAGTTATTCCGCATCTGTCGCCATGGACTCCATCTATACGAGACTCTTAACGATGTCGCTAGTACCGCAGGCGAGGAGGATGGCGACAGAGCTCATTGATGGAGAGGCAAAGGAGGGAAAGGTAACAGGAGTAGAACTCGTTTATCGCCGGGGCAGTGCCTACGTCGGCGTCTGGTGGTTTTTTACTTTCTTAATGCTGCGAGCGACTGGGCAAAACGTCGTTCGATGAGGATCGTGGCAAGGTCGAGGATGCACTAGGGTTAAAGCGGTTGTTATGACGATGTCCCCGGAAGTGCCTCAGTTGCGATGTTAGGCTTGACTGTTTCCAGGAGGGTCTTGAGCGACTTGTCGGCGGTACTGGTCCTATGGCCTGTTCTCAGTATATGCTTCGGATATTTGTGCTCCATTTCCGGTTACTCCTAAGCCGATCCCAAGGGAGGGCTAACCCCTTAGTTAGGAGCACTCTAGGAGTTGGCAGTTGTTAGACCAGCGCAAGATATGACTAGGGAACTGACACTTGATAGCCGTCATTGGATTAGGCGTTGCGAGTGGCGATAACTAGGCTCTATGACTGAATCATTAGCATGGGGGTGGGCAATAGTGGTGATAGTGACATTCTGTAACTTCATCCTTAGTGGTCATATCTTGCGTCGTTACCACACTTTCAACGTATGGTCAACCAACCACGAACTAGCATCCCGCTCCCTTAACTTCCTCCCACATCCTCCTCGCCGCATCCCGTCCCGCATCCCGCATCCCGCATCCCATAATATACAGTATCTCAACCCATCAGGTAGTATAATAACCCATTATGTATACTACAATATAAGGCGAAAGCCCGCAGTGCACTATAACTTCACTTCATTGAATCGCCAATAAATCTGCCGAGATGCTTGGGTGTAGATCTGCCGCGATCTCCCTCACCGGCGATGCGCGATGACGCCAGACCCATAATTAATTCTTAATGGGAGACTGTCACGATCCAAAAACCAGCCCTAAACGGATCTCGGATGGGTCCAACGGTTTTTTCAATGCTTATCCCACCGGCAGTCCGACACTGCCTTTCAAAATTACTGCGCCGTTAGCAGCCTTGGCGTCTCCCGTCGCCATTCCTGTCGCATTCACCACTATCCCTGCCGTGACAGTGCTCAGCCGTCGAACCTCCTCCCTTTTCCCTTTTCGCATCCTGTAAAAACCCCGCCGTCACAGTAGTTGCAGATTATTACAGCTGATTGATTAGATACTTTCACAAGACAGTTGATAGGGTTGTTTTGGAGATCTACGCCTCATCTCTTAACAATTCCATCAAATGCAGAATACTCCCAAATATCACCAATGGCCAATTTCACCTGGTTCGCCTGCTTGAATTCGACAACCAGTTTCGATGGATCGCACGGATTCAACTGTGTAAGTCGACAGAAAGATGGGCTAGAAAGCTGCAAGGAGAGGTAGATGCAATGGCAATTCTCAGAGAACGATCAAACATTGCTGTGCCACGGGTATTTGGATACGAGACAAACGACAGTAATCCAGTTGGAGTCGCATTCATCCTGATGGAGTTCCTTCCTGGGAATGTCGCCATGGACGTTGATGGTGGTTATGAAACTCATAACGGCGAGATTCCTCCTCAACACAAGACGACCTTTTACAACGAGGTGGCCCAGATTCAGGTAAATATTCTGATATTATCTTTAAATAACGCCATGCATCTGTCTGATAAGCACTATTGCAGGTAGAGATGGCATCGGTACGCTTGTCAAGGATAGGGACTATTATCAAGTGCACAGATGGCAGCTACGATATTGGCCCATTGCCGGATTTAGGTGGACCGTTTGACACTGAAACAGCCTTCTTCGAGGCCTGGGCAGCCAAAGCCAAATTCCCGAAATCAAGCGATATAATTCGGAAGAGCATGAATAATGGGCTAGTGAACGAGGTGCTTTCGTCGATCTCAGAATTCCCTCGCAGGATGAAGGCAGTAGCCAGTCGACTTTCTTCCTGCGATAATGGACCGTTTCCCCTCTGGCATCCGGATTTTCTTCATAGCAATATTATTGTCGACGAGAGTTACAAGATACTTGGTGTCATCGACTGGGAAGGTGCGTGTACTGTACCTTGAAAGTTGGTGGAATTTCCACTTTTCTTGGAAACGGTGCCTTTCCCTATGGACGCACCTTGGAATTATGATGAGAATGGTCAGCCCTTAGATGAGGACACAAAGCGAAGGTGGCAAGAGCGGAAGGAATATATGGAGAAGGTGGCAAATGCTGAAGCTTCCAAGCAGATTGATAACATGCTGTCGACAACTCTTGATAATCATGACGTCCAGAATTTGGCATACGCCGTGAAGGTCTACCTTGACCCTGGGAAATTAGGCTTTTACGACAAGGTCCTGGAGCCCTTTGAATCGGAATAAGAGCAGTGCGTCCGTCAGTACTTCGTATATTGGGTGGATCCGTGGATACGCGGCCCCTCAATTTGGTGAGTCTTGATCAGCACCAGCCGTGGTTCGGGCTGCGGACCGTCTTCCTCGCAAAAATATCACGGATTCACGGATGCGCGGCCCCTCAATTAGTGAAGGGCCGCGCATCCACGATCCAGGTACACTACCGCGCCAAAAAGCAGAATATGAGTTAATCGTATCCCACGCCAGGAACAACGTTCTGTCTAACGAAGAGAAACTTGTGACATATTGTCATTTACTCATTTTCTAGCATGATACCATGGTCCGGCTTGACGATCTCCCCCGCATTGCCGTTTTCTTTGCCTTCGGCGTCGGCATCATTCTGTACTTTCAACTTATCGCCGGCCTCATCCACAGGACCCGGAATTTCCTAAACCTCCAGCCCCAACAGTCACAATTCAACGTTACCTCACCCCATGATGCTTTCAACTTCCCGCTTCTTGATTCTGAGTCCATTCGCGGCATATGCGCCGACACCCAGTGGAACCCAGCCGTCGTATTTACATGCTCTGAGAGCGTAGGCGGCATTGGCAACATCCGCAACTCTATTTTGAACTGCGTGCGCTTTGCCATTATCGCCGGTGCCGCTCTCGTAGAACCACCCATCGTTTTGCGCAATGACTCTAACAGTGCCGAGATCCGCACAGGCATCAAGACAGGCATGGAGTATATGTTCGACACCACGCACTTTCGCCAGTCGCTGCGCCTGTCCTGTCCCGGGTTGAAAGTGTATGACCAGATCCAGGATCTGAAGGGGGAGGTATTCTATGATCCAATCGCCCTGCTCCCTGAGTCGCTGGATGAGGAGGCCCCGCCAACGGGAATAGCGCACCCAGAGAAATGGAGGGAATTCTCCGCCACGCCTCCATGAGCGAAGCCATGTACGGCCCCGCCCCACATCCTACGCGCCCCACCCCTCACACCTGGCTCGGCAAGCACGTCGGGCCCTCACCGGAGGGATCTATGATCGTCAAACTTCAGCGCTCATACCTCACCTACCCCATATACAGCGACGGCGAGAACTTTGCCCTGTCCTTCGGCAAGCTCCTCAAATTCCGCGCCAATACTCGCATCCTGGCCACTAAAACGCTCCTCGCCCTCGCCGCTAATGCGTCTTATGTCCTTGACCATTCCCAGTCCATCCTCCCCAACTTTTTCTTTGGCGCGCACCTCCGCACCGAGCATGACGCCCAGCTCGGTTGGCCCGCAGAAGACTGGGTCTACACCCGCTACGAGACGCAGGCCAAATTCTATTTCAAGCAAGTCCTCGCATCGGGGCTAAAGCGTATGTACGTCGCCTCCGGCGACCAGGAGGAAGTAGCCAAGTTTGCGTACGAGGCGGCAGAGAAAAACTTCACTGTTTCCACAAAGTTTGATCTACTTGGCGCTAAGGACGCGGCGCAGCTAGGGGCACTGTCGTGGAATCAGCAAGGGATGGTGGATTTCTTAGTTATGCTGCGTGCGTCGCAGTTTGTGGGCGTGGGGCACTCGAGTTTTGCATGGAATGTGGCGCTGGTTAGACACGTATTTGCGCAGCAGAGGGATCATCTGAAGGGCCCGCATCTGTTAAATGATGAGCTAAGTGAGGTGTATGGGTATTCAAAGCAGTACCCAGCGTATGCGAGTTGTTTGTGGCCGTAGAAGGTGTATGGTTTGTATACTACGTGCCGTATGCACTAAGACTAGGTTGGAACTCATTAAATTTTTTCAGTCAAGAGTGGCTGTAAAGCAACTCTGAATATGATCCCGCTTATAGTTGGGTCTGCAAGATTCGCAGTAACCGTTTTATTGCGATCTTACTCAAGAGGATACGACAAAGTGGCCTGGCCTTTTTCCCTTACAGCTTCTTCCGTGGAGAGTGTGACCGACGGCGTTTGAGGCTATGAAATCCCTCCGATAGTTCATCTGTGGAAGTGTCGGACTCATATGACGGTGGCAAGTCGGCATCGAGGTTTAGGATGATCTGTTGGCTATTGGCAATTGTTTCGTTAGAAGACCCTTCACTTGTAAAGCTCGGTCCTGGGCCATCCTCCAGTGACGATGCAACTGCCGTATGCTGTGATACGTTCTCGTGAGCCTGCTTGATCGCGCTGTCTCTTTGTCGCTTTGCCCAGTCCCTGCCATTCCTGTATGCAGCAGCCCCTTTTCGAAAAGTATCGGCATCGCCAGTCAAGCCCCACGTGTTAATTTGCGTCATGACATTTCCGGGCTGTGCCCCAGGTACTGAAGGTGATATTGGATGACTAGTGTACATCTTGAGCTGGCCCCCATGATATATTGATGTGATGGTATATGCGTTGTTGTCGTATCGTGGCTCTGACACCCCAAATGACTGCAGGCTGTGGATACCTCGTGCGCCTAAGGCACCATCGTAGCTTGCCTGTCGGGACGCAACTGCCAAAGATCCGTCAGGGCCTTTAACTTGGAGAAAGAAGTTTGGAGCGACAGGGAGATCATGCTGGGTAGACGGGACAATCCGACGCGCAAGCTCTCTGCGAATGTTCTGATCAACCTGTTCGGGTCGTGCGCCATAGTACAGATCGGGATTGCCAGGTACGAGAGTACCATCGGTCAAATAGTCTAGGTTCGTGAATGGGATCTCGCCTGCAACGCATTTACTATCGCCAATGTTTCCTTCGACGACTGGGATGACATTTGTTGTGACCTCTCTCTCCTTGGAGGCATGCGTGTCTGCGCGCTTGAACTTTCGGAAGTCTTCATTTGAGAATTTGTTTGGCGAGAGAGAGGCTCTGGGTTGACCCAGTGCATAAACTATCTCGTCCATATTCTCGGGCTCTGGTGGCGTATGACCATCTGGATACTCATAGCCATTAGGGAATATGTCATGATCGATCAGATGCTGCTGAAATGCACGATCATATGGTCCTGTGCTCCTTGTGCTTGTCGTATTCGGGGTAGCGCTGCTCTTGGATGGTGAATCCGAGCCCCTCTTTGTCGGCGACTGCGAACCTCTCTTCCGACGCCCAAGACTCGACGGTCTAGGACTCATGTCGTCTTCCGGGCCCGTTGGTATCCGGTACTACTCTGTGTCAGTATGAGTGTGCAATCGCACAAGGATGACCGCATACTCCTCTCAGATCTCTCAGATCCGGGCCGCCGTGTCTTGCGAAACGCTGCGGAACGGTCAGCTGGTGGTGGGAATTCGATCCACGCCTTCGAAGTTTTCGAGTATCTGCTGAGCTGGAACAGGCTTTTGCGTTCCTCTCGTTCAATTCTCGTAGTGCGTTTCGTGTGAGAGGGATCCTCGATAGAGAGTCCCAAAATCGCGCAGGTGGAAATGCTGGATAGTTAAGTTTCTGCTTTTTGGACGGGTGATGCAGGTCGTCCTCTGCCGTTTGAATAAGAAGCGATGAGATTCGACGCTTTTGCGGGTGCGCAGTAATCGGTCGGTTAGATGGACTTTGCGGAAGAACCATTCTTGGGTGCTTGCCATGTTGACAGAAGTAATGTGCGAGGTTGTCGTTTTATCCTTCGCCGTGGAGGTACAGAGAACGTTGGGCGGTTTGGAGGCAGACGAACGGATAACGATTGCCGCTACTTGACTGGTGGATCAGGCGATAGGCTGGTGCCTCTAATCCAACCACTAGTTGGCGCCGTTGACATATGAAGCACACTCCACTTCTCATAATAGCAACGTTAGCTTCCACGCTTCCTCAGACGTTCGGGCCATCTCAATCATAATATGCGAGCATAGGTAAATACAGTTCCTGAACAGTTTGCGCATTTCTTCTCCTCACTATCTCTACCATCCTTTAGACTAATATTCATTTTTAATACCTCTTACTTAATCAGTACCTTTGTTTTATCACGTGAAGCAGATTGCGCGTTCTGTGCCTGGTGATCAAGCCACGGCAGAAGACGGAAGTGAGGCGGCGTCAACTTTCGCGCGAGCGAGAGCTTCCAGGTGTCCCCATCTTCTCTAGGCGTCAATCATGGGCCCATTATATTCGGTAGGAAGACGAGCAGAGGAAGCGGAATGTCTGTGTTCCACTCACCCTGTATTTTGTAAAACAACCAGTCTGACCACATCCAGCCTTCTAATGTGCCCGCCTCGCACCCTTACCGTCGTATCTTACCATCCTCGCGGTTGTAACCCAGCCTCAAACACTTGTTAAAAGTGAGGGTGTGGAGAAACACGCTGCTCTCCATACACTGGGATCTTTAACCCCACGGGGGGAACACGGTGCGAATGGATGCCTAATTCTCTGTGGTGCTCAATCGACGTGGCCTCCGACTATTGGAGCTCTCCTGTTTGCTGTAGGCGACCGAAAACGTTATTGACAAGGCTGGCGCCAACATGGCTATGTTTAAGTACATCAGAAAGCGACATTAGATATAAAACCTTACATGGTAGAAGCTCTCATTTTGCATGAGAAGATACATATGCATGCAGTACCTCCTACATTGCTACCCAGCTTCCGTTAATGGGAGCTAGATTTGTTCTTCGATATGACTGCCTTGTATGTTTAGTTAGAAGGAATGAATCTGCCAAAATACCATATACTGTACTACATTCTGCTCGATATCTTTGCCTCGATATCTCTACTACAAAATCTTTGTGGAAACATCTTCAGCAGCGTATCCTCGACAACCTTACTCTCGGTCTTTATATTTATATACCACCTTAGGAAGCATGAGTCTGATAATCAACCAGCGCACCAGATCGTTATGGGAGACAGCTCAGACAAGGCCAGAGTGGGCTGCAACGAGGTTCTGGGAGTATGTGCTCAAGGGGCAATTCTTCATTGGTGATGACTGGGCAATCTCATCTCAGCAACCCCCAACGGACGATCGGGAAGATAGGCGCAGGGTAGATCTTCGTATCGAAAGATGGAAATCTAATCGTTGGCAAATAATCGCACTTTTCGAGGCAAAGAAGCAAAATTGTTCTCAGACCGAAGTCGATGAACTCGAGCACCAAGCCTATAATGCCTGTATGGTACATCTTATCGGGATTGGCAGGGAAGAGATGTATGCTATAACCACTATAGGGACTGCGGCTCGCCTTTGGTATATCACCAAGAACGATGACTATCTCCTTCCTATGGTGCCTGTCACAGCAGGTCTCTCCGATCCTACAGAATACATCGAAGCAAACGGCACTATGGCAACAGAGCTCAGGGGACGGTTTCAACTACATGATCCAAAACGATATGATATCAGCCGACAAACTTCAAGTACTAAGGAGCAACTGTTCTCCGAGACCACCGCAACCCCCGGTCGGGGCAAATAGCCAGTATCTTGGGCCAGCGACCCAGCTCACATATGGCTCTGGTATGCAACCAAGCTCATTGTACCCGGCGAATCCAACAGGCTTTATAAGCCCAAACCCTCCTCAAGCTCAGTGGCCTAGTTCTCAATTCCAGTCGAATATAGCGGATACCCCGCCTCAGCCCCTCTTATGGATCCCGTCCCCTCCCAGGGACACTCAACCCTCCTCTTTATACTACCACATCTAGACCGCAAGTCTATACCGTGCCCGGTATTCAAGACAATAACGGCGACGAGGAAGACGTGGATGGGGACAATACTATGGAAAGCCCAGGGCATGTAGCGGAGTTGGACAGCGAGACGGCGATATATGTTGACGTCACTCGGAAAGTTGTGTCGCATATGACTCGCCCCAGCGAGGTCTTCTTTTGCTTCGAGAACCGACAGACTACTAAAAAGCACTGGCGGCCATCCACGATTGCGGTTCAAGGTGCCATCGTCTCCTGTGTGGTGTATACCAGCAGTAAAGGCACACAGTATTATACCTATGCTCTTCCAAAAGCTAAAGGAAAAGGAAAGGCTTAGAGAAGATGCAAAGTTCGCAAGGTTTTCTTTATGGATTAATAGTTGTGCAGAGTATTATATATCTTCCTCCTCAATACACGGGATTGTTTTTTCGGAATTGATCCACCATGTTTTTATGCCTGTCATTTTCGTGCTTAGCCATTGGCGCTTATTAGACAGGTTGATTCCCACATTGTCTGACGCAACGCGAACAATAACCCCGGTTTTGCCGTCTATAAAAGTGACTTCTGCAAAATGAAGACCAGTGGGATGTTCAATTGTAGCTGTTGAGGACAGACCTACGCGACACTGGCCCAATGTCTCCTTGTGACCACTCGAGTACGTCAATAACAATCCTAAACAACACTTGTCTAGATTGTTGAGGTCGCTCCCACGCTCATCGAAGAACAAGCAAACTTGTTCAACATTTTCTAACGAAGCGCAGGAATGGAAAAGATCCCACTTATTGTGGAAACTTGGAGGGTGTTGTAGAATTTCCGGTGCATCTAATTGGACATCGTTTGGTAATGTTTGGCCAAAGCAAAGGATTGGGTCTCCGTCATCTGGATCCTCGTGAATAAGGTGTGAGACCTGACCTTTGCTCAAACAGGTCTCCACGGAATCATCTGTCTGTGGATCGAGACACGGTCCAAAAATGCAGCTTCTGTCAAGAGTAGTTCTTATCTGCCACAATTAGGAGGGGTAAAATGGTAGGAAGCCTGATTCTTACCATGAGTGCGATATCAGTTATCAATTTGCGAGGACCGTATCGTCGACGAATCCAAACTTCATGGATTCGTTCATTTGGAGCCAGAGGAAAATAGATCCACATGAGTGAGTCCTTCCGATAGCGGCATAGTCTTTTATATATATCAGCGGCTGAGGATCTGTTTCCCTTATGAGCGTAGATCCCATATATTTTTCGCCCGTTGCAAAAAACACTGATTCCTGTACACTGCTCTGTTACTATACATCTCATGCGCATTGGCTTGGAAAGTCCATCATTCACAATTGTGAATTGGTCTGGGGGTGTCGGTGTATCCCATAGCATTAGCCTATCTATTGATGTTCTCACGGGGTCAAGGCGTAGAAAATATCCCTATCTAGACCGGCGACAGGTAGGGCATCGCCCATGGCGGCAGAGACGCCATTTTTTCTTTTCGCCACCATATGAAACAGTGATATATCGAATTGGATAGCCGTAGTCTGGGAATTTAAAGGCTAGTGTGTGACCTCTGTAATCTAAGCCAAACCCAAGAACTATTTCCGTTAATAAAATATCGAAATATTCGAATAGAAGCATACCTGCAAAGGAATTTTCTGAAACACAAACACGATCCCGGCAAAGCAGGCAACACAAGTTCGAAAGCTGAACATGGTGCTCCATCTTGGTTATGCCATCATCCGTGAGCTTCATTTGCTCCCTCACGTGGGCAGCTCTCTCTCTCTTGCGACTCCTCTCCGATACTGACCCTTCCATTGTCCTTATCTCTTCATTAACCCTCTAGCGTTGTCTAGATGGGAGGAGCGTAGCCTCCTTCGGGGGCAGAAGTGAATGTGGTGGTAGTCCTATCAATTTTTAGCTCAAATGGAGGGGTATAGTATGTTCGCCGAGTGTTCCAGGTTGCGAGTATTTATCCAAGCAACCACGTGACGAAAATGTCAAGGTAGTGTGGTTTCCCAGCTATGGGGCTACGGCTTTTACTTATGCCGTGGCCCGTAAGCTACTCTATTGTACTGTACGAAACTACACCCAATACGTCAGAATATACGTGCCTTATTCTGCCTGATTCTTAGGGCTAGAATCACAAGCTGTACGGCCTTTATTGCCAATAATAGATGAGAATGACCTGAGCTATCTTTAGGATCGAATTTCTCAAAGCGCTCCAATTTTGAGTGGGCGTGAAGAACAGTTGTAGTTCTACGTATATTAGGTGGATCAGTGGATACGCGGCCCCTCAGTGAGGCCCGAACCAAGTGGAGGGTGCCCACGCTACAAATGTCAGGAGCCTGCGATGGCTTTCACCTCGTGGTAGTGCAGGGCATAATGAGATCAAGTAGAAGGAATTGCCATGCCTGTGTGAGAAGTTCGAATGTCGTTGGTTTTGTATATTTGGCTCCTTCCCCAAATCTCCAAATCACGTGAACTTCATAATGTCGTCACCCGCTTTAGCTTCCTGTGGCACCTCTGCACTTTCTTGAGGCTTAGACTACGTGGCTCAGATATGGCTCACACATGGTGGATCATGGAAAATAAGAGCAAGGCACCTGAACAAGGTACGTAAGCTAAAACGGCCACACTCCGGTACTATTACCAAATTGACACGAGATTGACACGAAATTGACACGAAAATGTCGCGTCGCCTCACCCCGCTCACCCTGCTCACCCTGCTCACCCCTCGGCTCACCCTGCTCACCCTCGCTTCACCCCTTAAGGCGGCAAGGGACTCAGATTCCACGCTATGCCTATTGGCACCATTGAGAGTAATAACCAAGTGGATTACAAGCTTGTGTATGGCAGAGCAGACGGGATGCCCAATTCTCTTGAGTCTATGGTCGTATGTGACAATTAATTGATTGTCGTAGTATAAGAGAGGCTGTTATCACGGAACGAAATAGCAAAAAAAATAGCAGAAACATACAACAGTGGGTATTCGCTGGTGGTCACCCACCCAACTACTAATCCACCGATCTCAAGGTTATGTATGGCAGAGCGGACGGGATGCCCAGTTCTCTTGAGTCTATGGTCGTATGTGACAATTACTTGCGTATTCATCTTTGAGGATCCATGAACTGCCTCCTTTGCTTTTAACCTGACAATTTCCCACTAGATGTTGTGACCGTGTTCGCCGAGACATAGCCGGCATGCTAGACATGTATGTGCTTGCATTAACGCACGCATCCTGGTATCATACAAAACGCACATGAATGACCTCAACAGGTGGCCGAGACCGTCTCTTGAATGGGCTTCCATAGGGCACTTCATGCGGTACACATCACGTAAGATCAAAAATTGTAGTCTCATGTCATTAACATATTTACGATCAAACCACGATTTCCATCAAATGCTTTACACAGCAACGCAATAAGCCTCATCAACCCACAAACTCGTACAATCACTTCCGATCGCCGGGTTCCACGCATAGAACTGCGAGAATGTAATGTCAAATTCTGACTCGACCGCTCCGCACGAATCGCCGGATTTCACGACATAGTATTGTGTGCAAGAACCCGTGATACCAGATTGTGTTGGTGCCGGCGCTGTCACAGCCGGCGATGTGGTAGAAGATGTAGTGCCTGTAGTAGAGGAACCTCCCGAAACACCGACACAGTAAGCTTCGTCGAGCCAGAGACTGGTCCAGTCGCTTCCGATGGCGGGGTTCCAGGCGTAGAGCTGGGCGAAACTGATGCCGAACTTGGATTCGACGGATGCACAAGAATCACCTGGTTTAAAGGTTAGTACTACTGTTGGGAGATATTGACATGGAGGTTGTGGTTATTAGACACTGACATACCTTGTTGGACCACGTAATACCGATCACAGTTGCTGGTAATTCCTGACTGTGTGGGCCCAGGAGCTGTGACAGATGTCGTGGTGCTCGAACTGGTTGTTGTCGTCGTAGTGGATGATACAGAAGTCGATTTTGGTCCGCTTCCGGGAATCGGTACTGTAGTGGCGTTTGTGATTACGGTGTTTGTCGTGATCAGAGACGATGAGAGAGAGGTGAAAACAGGTCAGGGTAACCGTATTACCAGGGCCCCACGTCATCGGTGTATAGGCAGGTGCAGACGTGAATGTCGTCGAGTACGTGTAGTTGGGTGTCACGGTCTCCGGACGCAAGCTGGGTAGCACTGACGCCGGCACGTCTCTCTTGTCGTACGTATGGTCCTGGTACTGACACGACAGTTTAGGCCCACCAGCTGATACGATGGCGCGCTCGACACAGCCGGTCTTGATGAGGAATGGCAGGTTGAAGTAAGCAGATGCGGATGAACTGGAAGTAGCGGCGATAAAATCCCATCCTGTTAAAGCACCACAGCCTTTTTCCTGGTTATGTAAGGAGTCGCCGCCGTCTGTCGCCCAACCGTAGATGTTATATACTTCAAATTCGTAAAACAAGTCATCACGAATCCTGTGCACATATCTTTGTTAGCATTACGTTCATCCATTCAAATTCGAACCCAACTTCATAGGAACAGCTCTGAACATGTTATTGACTTACCAAGAAGCACAGTCGGCGTACATCCGGCGACTTCCGAACATAAGACCTCGTTGCTATTCAGATAATAGCACGCATCGCAATTGGACGTCGTGCTGCTAGGGGATCCCGTTGATCCTGAAGGGTCTGCTACATACAGAACCGTTGGAACCAAGGTTCCGGATACCATTGTACCAGCAGCAAAAGCATCGCTGGAAAATACAGCATCCAGCGATAACGAACACGCTCCTGCAGTTTCTGTCGTTTTAGTATCTGCCCCATCGCAAGTAGTTGTTCTTGAGCACGAAGTCTGTAACCAACATTAGTGTCGTAACAATATATCCCGGGAACGAATTCCTTACCGTTGTCGTAGTTGAATAGTCGGTCATTGGTGCAGTACTGAAGCTGCTCACGATGTAGGTGCAGGCTGACACTGTGACGGGTGATTCACACTTGTCATTAGGGTCACCCTTGCCATCGCCACCGCCTTCTGCGCCGCCACATGAGCCAGGAACAACACAATCAAACACCCTTTGTACAGTCTTTTGTGTACTTCTGGAAGACGTCCGTAAGCCAGGTAAGGCCTAAAGAGTCGTTCGTCCACCCGTCAAGAATCAAGAGCCTGTAAACACCCTTTGTACAGTCTTTTGTGTACTTCTGGAAGACGTCCGTAAGCCAGGTAAGGCCTAAAGAGTCGTTCGTCCACCCGTTGTTACTAACTGCAATGGTCCAATCTCGAGGCAAGGTATCCATATACCAACTTGATATATGGACCATAACCATTGGTGGCACACTCCACCCACTTGCTGCAATTGACTCAATAACGGTACCATTCACGGTTCCCTGGCTGCACACAAACTGGCTTATGGGCCCGCTCAGAACCCGTAATCACTTTTGCGGTTGTAATCACTCCCATTTGAAATCCTGTCTTGTCAAAGTTATAGATGTCATTTCTTGAACCCCATATTTGGCAATGTGTTCTGTAAAAGTCGAAACCAATCCCGAATAACTGTAGGATTTTCACATTTTGCCCGTTGATAATCGTATTTGCGGGTGTATTTTAATTGGAGGAAAGGGTGGCGCTTTACAAAGTTGTAAACCCATCGTTGGCCAACTGTAAGAGGGGTAGAGTAGACTTCATCAGACCGTTTTTGGAGTAATAGATTTGCCATTTGCCGTACAGATTCAGATCTAAGGGGTAGACCTCGTTCCTCCATAGATAATATCCATTCGACAAGTGTTGACTCCTCTGTGTTGCTAAGTTTTTTGTTTGCGGGTTGTATAAATCGCGTCGAGCAACGCGTCCGTTAACACGGTCGCGAACAGTTGTGTATGGCACGTCGTAGGTTGTACAAGCCGCTTTGAGGTTGCTAAAATAGCCTTGATGGAAGGCCTGAATAGCTAAATCAATTCGGCCTTCAATCTGGCTAGCCTGAGTGTGCTGCGGTTGAGCCATTATGGTCATTAGTATCCGTAAAGTGCGGATTTGGTGTGTCGCGATACGACTCGCATGCAAATACGACTCGCTTGTCAAGTACGTTAGTCATGATTATTATGATTATTTGTGCTAACCCTGTGGATATTCATGATTATCAAAAACTCATAATCATAATCATAATCATGAATATTCATGCTTATATAATATTTGACTATTTGAATAACGTACATGTATAGCGAAAGCGCCAAACAAGCGAAAGCGCCAAAATTATCTACCCTCACGACAAACATTGCGATAAATCTACCACAACATTAGAAATCAATTGAAACTACTCGGAGTCCTCTTCCTCAGAGGTGTCTATTACAATCTGACACGTGCGCGCATTGTGCCCAGTCTCACCACACTTGCCACAGCGACGGGCACGGGTTTCTTCCCTTGGCTTCCGACCACGGCTTGCCCTTATTTCCTGCTCTACCTGCTGCACAACATCCCTCTCATCCTGTAGCTCTTGCGCCCCTTGTTGACTAAGTGATCCTCCTTGCTGTAGTCGTGTTTTCCTAGCTCTCCGGCGCTTGCTTAGTACTTCATTTGCCTGTCGTAGGTTTTGGTTCTCTCCCTTTAGCAGTGCTAATTGATGCATTATTTGCGATGCACCCTTTGTAAACTGGTCAACAGCTGCATAGATTGAGGTTGGAGAGCTATTTTGATGGCGTGAAATCCGAGTTTTAATAAATGTAGACTGTGACATAGCTTCAATTGGGTTGTTTGGTGTCTGAGAAACCCAAGGTTGAGCAGTACCTGGGCGGGAGCTTGGAGGCGTTGGTGTCCTTAACTTAAGATCAAGTGTAGATATCACTCTCTCAGGGTCAAATGGAAGAAGCCCTGCCCCTCGGAACCCGCCTCGAATGTTACTTTCCGTCATTGTAGTGTTAAATGCAGCGTGGAAGGCAGGAAAGAAGTCATCCTTTGTAATATGAGAAATATGAGCCTGCATCATATCTTCAATTTGCCGACCATAGGCCTGCTTTAACGGGCTGAAACAGCCAACATCAAGTGGCTGGAGTAGATGAGAAGAGTGAGCAGGCATACAAAGCGTAATAATGTTGTGTTCCTTGCAGTACTCCTCAAACTCATCTGAGTGGTGGCTCTCATGACCATCAAGGACTAACAAGCGATAACCACCAACACTCCGGGCCTTTATATGCTTCTCAAAGTGCTGAATCCAATCCATGCCTCTCTCGTTTGTAGTCCAGCCATTTTCAGTAACAGAAATCACCCAATCGCTTGAAAATCCACTATTCTCATACCAAGATGTAAGGTGGTTTTTGCCTGCAACAATGATAAATGGTGGTACTGCCCAACCTTGAGAACTAACGCCTTGGATTACTGTAACCCATTCCCGATTACCAGGCTGTACCTTCTTTGCTTTTGCCCGCCCGTCTGAGCTTGTTACAACCATAGCAGTTGAGATAACGCCCATCATAAACCCAGTCTCATCAAAGTTGTAGATATCTGCTTCATCGATACCATATTTCGCAATTGTGTTACGCACAAGCTCAAACCAGCCATTAATAACTTCTGGATCTTCGCACTTAGCCCTCTGGTAGTCGTATTTGCGCTGAAAGCGTGTCTGGAGCTCTACACGCCGCTTAACAAAGTTTGAAGCCCAACGCGACCCAACGCGTGACGCGTCGCGTGTTGCAAGTAGTCGACTTGCCATATCTTCAACAACAGACAGCCGAGGAGGAAACCCTTTGGCAGCTAGGTCGAGTATATACTGAACAAGGACGGACTCCTCTAGGTTAGTTAATTTCCGTGAGTTGGCTTGGATATCGCGTCGTGAAGGTACACCTTCTAGACGACGACCTAGCTTGCGGTGGTCCGCAGAATAGATCCTAGCAGCAACTCGAAGGCGTAACTTTAGGTCGCTTTGCATAGCCTGGATAGCTAGCACTAATTGGCTTTCATCGTTTTTATGGGGCATGTTTTGTTGTTGAGGAATTTAACATTTAGTTGGGGGGTTTGGTCACCGCATCATTTTGGCGCTTTCGCTTGTTTGGCGCTTTCGCTATACATGTACGTTAAGTTAGTCATGATTATTATGATTATTTGCGCTAACCCTACTGACAGAGCACGGACGCGCCATTTGCTCGTTGGCGATTCTGATAGAAGACTTCTCTCGTCACCCTCGTTTTTACTCTTCTCTTTCTGCAATTTCTCTTGTGTCGTTTGTCTCGCAATGATGTTTCCAGCGCTCTGGCTAGCTTTCATAGCTTGCACTGCTGCTTCGGTATTGCGGAAGCAGATAAATGCAATCCCAATTGCTTACAGAACTGTCGGTGCGGTACGTTACTTCTTTTTCCTATCATCGTTTCCTCGATATAAAATCGTTCATCTATACTTGATATCAAGTGTTCTTCCATCACCATTTCGCAAAGGCATAGACGTTGTTTGCTAACTTGAATCACAGGACCAAGCCGCCAAATACCAAAGTAAGGGCACGATTCAATGGGAGGTGCCGACCGTGCGACAGTTGGGCAGCTCTGACCAGCTGGGCCAGGGTGTGTACCTGTCCCCCGTTTTGGGGGATTGGCCCGGAGAGGCTAATGGCTATTTCTGCGCTATCCTCGCTGACTCCACTGCTTGGAACAACATCAACAAAGTATATATGCCGAAAGAGACGACTGATGAGTCTCCAAAGCCGCTATGGTTTACGCAAGGAGGTTCGTAAAATCGAAATTGCCTAACTTGTCTTGCTAGAGTTCATGCTAACCCCTTGGATTTCCAAAGTCCCCAATCGTCCCGCATTCCTTATGACAGTAGGTGGAAGGGGCTACACCACGGCCAATACTGTCTTGATCAGCCCGATCTATGGCAGCGAGGAAAAAACTCAGTTTCTTATTCCGCCAGCGCTGCTTAGCTCTAGTAATCCTTTGAGCATATCAGTCCAGTGCGCAGCGAAGTCGAACGGCCCGGCCTGGCAAGCCCTTCAAGCTGCGTACGGAACGATAAACTGGAGGAATTGGCAAGGGCTCAAAGGCCCTGTGCCGTAGATAGTGTCACCTTCATCAGGGTGAACAATGTCCTCACGCTTGGGGGAATACGTCCTCTCCATTCGACCTCGATGTGAATATTCTTGTCTCCATTCGCACTCGATATGAATATTCTTGTCTTAATTCAACCTTGGTGTAACTATTCTTTGTTTTATCTGGCCTCATGTGAAAACAATGTAGTTTTAAAATGAAAAGTTGTGACCTTGATGCCTAAGGCTAGACGTGCGCTCGGCAATAGCCGGTCTTACCGAGCGCATGAGTAAGACACGTTACGCCACGTGACTAGACGCGACGCTTATCCACGGAAGAAGTCCGAACGTTAGTTAACATCCTCTCGCTCTTTCTCTTCTTTCATTGAGTAGAAAGTCTTCCAACTTCTTAACAACCGGGACATTGGCGATATGAACGAAGCACTTTGCTCGATTCTTTGTGATCAAGACAAGTGGTCGTTTGACCCGTACGTTTGTAAATTCATCAAATTCAACAAGGACGGGACCGGCGAGGTGTGTACAGACTGTGAAACCCTAGCGCCAAATTACCAAATGTTCTCGTGCACGAGCAGCTGACCATGTAATCAAAAAGCTATGGTGCGTGAAAGATATGACGTATATCTTCGCCGTCAACCTCGAATGGAAGAGCATCCCGCTACCTAAATCGGATGAAGCCATTGAGACTGCCGAAACCAAAACCACAGCGAATGGAAAGCCTCAACTCCTAGGCAAACTAAATCTCGAGATCACGCTTAACACAAGCGTGGCAAATTCTCTAACTGGGTGGTTGCCAAACTGGCCTAGTCCAAATGAGCATTACCTTTCAGAGGCTGCCTTTCGAACAAGATCTTTCACGGCCGCGATCGAAAAGGGAAATTTTATACCCAATCTTTGGGTTGGATACGAGGGCAAGTTTAAACAACGATGGGGTCTCCGTTTGCTGTTTGACAAATCGCCATATCCTACACGAGAGGGGTTGAAGTCTCTAGACGAGGTTCCCATTTCAGTCGATGAACTCGATGAGATGGTGACTTTCCTCGCTAGACGTTTGCCCGACTCGGAGACGAGAGGAAAAGCCATGAATGATGATTCTTATGCGGGCTTTCGAGGAAGTTGCTCGGTATCCTAGTTGGTGAATCTGCCTAGCTTTGAAGCTGATATGCGCATCTATTCGAAACTCGTGATGGATGGATGGGGTTAATCGAAGAGAGGTTGTTCGCTAGGTAACGAATGTCTTGGCGACGGCAGCGCCGACTCGTGGGCCGGAGCCGAGGATGAGCGCGACGGGCGTGGCCACTTGCTTTTTACTTCAGTTGGTGACATCCGGCCTAGTGGGTGAGCCCCTTGCCGCCTTAAGGGGTGAAGTGAGCAAGGGTGAGCAGGGTGAGCGGGGTGAGGCGAGGCGATGATTTCGTGTCAGTTTCGTGTCACTTGCTCTATGATCCACCTCTTGTGAGTCATGAACCACAGGCAGAGACTCTACTAAACTTTCAGAACGTTGACCTTCCACCGTTTCCATCACAGCGCATATGCCGTGAACATGGATCTGTGCATGCGCGGCCCCTAAATTGTAAAACTGAAGGCAATGCATATGTGAAGCTCGATCCCGAGAATATGCGATATGAACTGGACTCCATTTATAGAAATCATGCTGGGAAAGCCTAAGTGTCAACTTCGCGCTGGCATGGTCAACGTGAGGCACGACAATCGTGACGGAATCTGAGGCTCAGCGACTTGTTTCGAGGCGATTTTCAGCCACAAAATGCGCGCCATACCATCCTTTTCTGACAACTTTCATTTAGCGGGATGCGTTTCCGCCGCCCGCGTGCTCAAGACAACCTCCTCGGTCTGTGGTCTTCTTCGTCTCCACAGAATTACAGCTTTCTTCAAGTATGGTGTAGGTATGTTGCAGTTACCATTTATATATTTGATAGTAATGATGATCACTAATGGAACACACACTCCAGCGGAGTTCAATAGGAGGCAACCCCAAATAACTACAACTCGAAACGCCATTCTAGACGGGCAATTCCTCACCAATAGTCTCCACAGACAAGATTACGGACGCAAGCACGTAGGATCAGCCTGTGTTAGGGAGTGTCTTCTCAAAAGTGGAAAGCTGCACAGGAAAGCAAGCACGCGGAGTTGTGGCCTGGCAGCAAAGCATCAGCATAGCTGTAACATTCTCGACCATCAACGAAAACGCTCCAACATACCTATATACCTGTTCTGTAGGGGTCCTTTAAGCGAATTTCCAACCTCGAACGCCTTCTATCAACAGACTCTATCGTGGATCCTCGTACAACATGGAGGTAGCGAAATCAGCTCAGCAGTGGAGTTTTGATACGGACCCACCAGAATTTCTATGTACGCAAATCGTTTTTGAAGACGGCGGAGATTACTTTATATGTCAGTCCAAAGAGCGCCAACCTGAACTCGACACCCAAAGCCTCAATGCCCTCAGCCCCCGAAAGATTCTCAAGGAGCACATTTGGCCGCTTCATGAGGGGGATGTCACCGTCTGCGACAATCCCACCAGTCCTGACATCTATGTCAAGAAACCCCGTCTCACTGCATACGATGGCACTCCTTCTCTTGCTCATTTGGTCCTTCAAGAGGCTCGCGTGTGCGAGATTTTGATGCAGAACCCCCATCCAAATATTGCTAGATATCTAGGATGCTATATGCAAGAAGGTCGGATTGCAGGCCTCTGCTTTCAGCGCTATGCCGAGACTGCTGAAGAGAGGAGGTCAAGGGGCGCATCAATAAACAGGGCACTTGTCGTTGATCAGATCAGCGCAGCCATCGCCCATCTTAAACGCTTCAACCTTGCCCATAACGACGTCAAAGCATCCAATGTCATGTTCTCGACTCAGTCGAATGAGATCGCAATCTTAGTCGACTTTGACTCTTGCGCCATGATTGGCGGACCTCTTCCGGCCAAACGAGGTTTTACTGACTCTTCGGGTATAGAAGAACTTGACAGATATCTATCATAAATTCTATCAGGGAGGCTGCAGCGCCCAGGAGCACGGGTTTGGGTTAACGACGTTCACAGGGTTCAGATATGGATGATGAAATCAAATATAAGTATTTTAATCATTCAGCTACAAAGTGAGTATGTTGAAGTTTAAACTATTCGTGTGTTGAACACAACTTGTAATTGCAAAACATCATTTCAGCCTATCCTATCCGTTGCCATCTTTTTGCTGTTCTTTCCTCTGTCCCTTTGTTCCAGTACGGAGTTGAGGAGTTTATCTTCGCTGAGCACTTGTCAGTTACTAGTCGCCAAATAGACAATAGTTGGGTAATATACAGTTACTTTGAGAATTTATCGGAGGTAGGGCAGTTCTTCCGCTGACAATCTCTAGTTTTTTCGCCCCTCTTGGTGGTTCTCTGGATCATATTCCCTGTGGAATCCTTCACCTCCACAGTATGAGTAGCGAATGAACACATTCTAATCCAATTAATTTTGAACCTATTTGAAGATGCTTGAACTCACTTGTGAGAGCGAAGAGATCGAAGAAACGTGTGTCGGGGTGTAAGTTTGTTCGAGTTTATTCGAAAGTGAGCAGAAGCTGAACGAGTATCTCTTGAGCAGGTTGAGCGAAGGGAATGATTGTGCTATCCGCTATATATATAACCTCATCCATCATTATCATGAGTAAGGCTGTAACATTACGACGTATTGGATTCGCAACGAGTCCGCTCTACTGTATCCCAACGAGATTATGGAAAATCTAACTTTTGATTCCAACTATCAAATGTTGGGTTCCAACGCAAGGCTCCGACGACAACATGGGCCCAGTGCGTGGTAACCGTGAGTCAAGCTCGAACTTTTAGCCAATCGTCAAACCTGGCTCAAATGATCCTACCCATCTTCCAACCATTTCCAATAGCATGCAACCTCCATCCAACACTCTTCCAATCATAAACCCTAGTGAGTTCCAACGGGAGCCCCGGTTGGAAGATGGTTGGAACTCAAATCAGCTCACGTGCATTTCCAACCGTTTTCCAACAGCTGCATCCAACACACCCCAATCACAAACCCCTGTGAGTTCCAACCATCTTCCAACTAGAGATCCCAAAACTTCATGTGCATTTCCAACCGTTTTCCAAAGCACTGTGAATTCCAACCATCTCCCAACCACATGCATCTCGAATCTTCATCACTTGCACGCGAGTTTCCAACCATCTTCCAACGATATAGCCCCAAAACCCCAACTTCTTTCCAACGTCCTTTAAACCCGCTACCTCCGTACAGTTTGCGATTTATTATGGAACTGCCTGGTTCTCATAGAAAGTCACGTCACACGCCGTTGACAGCCGAGGCCGCTGTGACAAAGCTACTTGAAACCTCAAAACTCATTTGTTCCCGGAAAGGGGTGAAGCAAAGGGAGGGAACGCGGATTCAAGAAGCTCAAGTTCGTGGCGAGTTTGTCATCAAAGGCAATCTCGAAGACTGATCTAAGACGAAGGTCTTATCAGAGGTTCTTGAAGAGGGTTGAAGAAGTTAACGGCGTCCAAGCGATTGTCTTGTGTGCCGTTCTCCAGAATCGCTGTTTGTGCTCTATCTATTATATATTAATCCGAGGAGCCATCTATGGGCTCATCTGGTGGCCGCCATCAAATTAGTCTAGTAACGATCAAGGGTTAGCAGGGATCATTGGGCGAGGGATGATTACGAACTTGCTGAATGGGTAAATCCGATGATACCCCTCAATTTGTCGCTCCGGTTTGAACCGCTGATGGTCCTTCCGTTTCGAAGTCGGCAACACAAGGATAACAAGGACACATATTGTGCCGACAAGAATTACGCGTGTGCTGCTGGTTCGCTCTTTCTGAGTTCAAGGGCTTTGAACAGCGGTCACAGGCATGTCGAGAAGAATTTTTCAAGTGCCGATACATTCTATCATTGCCGCTTACAGCCTCCTCAAACCGCGAGATTATAATGCCTTGAGCGATAGCGGAGACCTGGAGCGGGCGACATAGGCCTACAAGGAAGGATATTAAGGCAGTTGCAAGAATAACGAAGGCCCAAACTGCAGCCGCTCTCGATCAAGACCTCGTCATCCGCTTCGGCCCGCAATTTGGAGATAACCAAGTAAGATTCTGGGCTTTATCGGCGTCGGAATTAGTGGACTGCTCTACTTTTTCCTGATCGAATTGATGAGTCTCGTTTTCTTCCTCGGATTATAGAAGGGTACGCCTGAGCAATCTTCAGAACCTTAACCCAAGGTACGAGGAAGGTGGTTGCGAAGACAGTATTCTTGCAGAAGGAGGAACTTGTCAAGAAGCAGCTGTTTTGGAGCTTATACGAGAGGACAGAGATTTTGTAATTGGCTTTTATTTCTGAAGGCGAGGCGCAAGACTGTCTATTACATTCCATACGTGGAAGGGTGCTCATCTGGCACGTATCTACCAGAGCCTAGAATCAGTCTCCTCATGCTCGTACAAGATAAGGCTCTGGTCTGTCAAGTACTAAGTTGTAGAAGATATGTTACGCTGCTGTGCAAGTTTTGTGTACAAGAATTGTGAGTGCTGCCTCTTCTTGAGCTCCGGTGCCAGCAACCTCTTCAAAATGTCACGACAATATATTGCTTCACAAGCTCCTCTGCAAATTGCCATCTCAAGCGTGTCCTTATTCGATGGGTGTCCACTCTGATCATTCCCAGATTCAACACAATAGATTTCGCGTTTGCGAGTACGTACAAGGCACTATCAGCGTCATGCTGCTGTGGCTGGCTGCACTGCTGTTCGGTCACTGTCCAATCCATAGGGCTATACGCATTGCCTAGTCGGTATTTGAGGAGGTCAAAGACATTTTTCGTAGTCATCGTTTTGGTGGCCCACCGCTCGTGGCTGTCATAGACCTCAGAACGTCCTTGTTGTCCGAGAGAGCCTGGATGTAACACAGCGAGTGCCCAGTGCGAATCTTTTATTTTGACTGGAATGAAAATTGTAGTGAAGGCCGCAAGGCTTTCGAGATGATTGGGTCGAATGGAATCCATGGTGCCAATCATCGCTATCCGACCGTTGGGTGCTGAGTGAGACATTGTAGATATTTGTTGATGATCACATCACTTAGAAAACACCCTCGGTCAGGGACTAGAGTGCTCAAGTCTCGTCGGTGAATGGCCCCGGCTGGCGTAGGCATCTCTTCATTATCTTGCTTATTTAAGTACCTGCTGATGCGTTGTTTGAAAGAAGAGCTAGGACTCCAGCTAGGACTTGGTGATTGCAAGACTGAGTATTGAAGTGCATCGCGTATGGGTGAAAAACTGGTAATTGGCGGAAGCACTATGTCATTGTGTTTGGCCAGCGATTGTAAGCAGCCAGGTCCAAACACTGGAGGCGGAGGTTTAGATCTGAAAATATTCTCGTAGCCTGCATCCACTGAGGCTAAATCTGCTTCAGCCGGCATTGGGGGCAGGTGATCTGGGCGCCGGTTTATCACGTCTGAACGGAAATGATGATTTTCTGCAGACAGTGCCATCCCACCAACCAAACGGTGGCTATGCGGATCCTCTGAGCTGCGGCCGCCTGTAATAACTGATATGTCTTCCGGTACTAGACTAATACCCGACCGTTCTGAAGATTCCAACTGATCCAAGACATCCGCAGAGGGGGGTAAGGCCGCTGGGACGGAAACGAACGGGACCCTATGCGGATCCTGAGTGCGACAGCTATTCTCCGGAGTACACGATCTGTCACGTTCCCCAGAGATACCTGCAGTAAGCGAAACATTCTGACTGCACCCATCTCCTAAGTCTGGGGAGGATATATGGACGGTGGTTTCCTGCAGACCAGTTCCGCCGGCAGTATCAGACTGTCTGGGCGCTTTGACCGGTCCGGGCATCTTGGGTAATTCCTGCGGAACCTCTACCGCTTCCACAGTCATAAACGGGCCGGGCTGCTCACGTACCCGATCCATTTCTAACGCCTGAGATAAAGGTTGGATCTCTCCTCTGTCCGTTTTCCCGAGAAGTTCAGATACGCTGGCAATGCCAGAGGACCCGGCTACATCCGTCGCAGGTGTATGCTGCAAGGCAACAATTCGCGAACTCTGTGGCGGGTCAAATCCCTTTGTAGAAATTGATAGCTGAGATAGGGCTCGCATTTGCGCTCTTTCGTCATTCGATTTGGGGTTTTCCATCATGCGCTGTTGGTTGGCTTCGCCCTGGCGTTCAATTTCCCTCGCAATCCTGTTTGGAGAGATATCTCCTGCGACGGAATCCTCCATGGTAGTTTCGAAGACGGAATCTGAGTCCTCACCAGAATCTTCGATAAACCCCATAGTTACTTTTAACCGCAGCCTTTTCAACACTTTGCAAGAAGTTTGTAAGCAGGCGGAAAACCTTGAATGCTGTTGCTCAACCCGTTTGAGTTTAGCCAATTTTATTTCCACATCGTCTTGAATTGACTTTAGGCGCCTAGTTAATTCAATGTCTTCAGCCCTTATCATCTCAATTTTGTCTGTCACCTTGTCTGTCCAATCTGTGTCACCACAAATTCCGAGAGCCAATTGGTGACTTATAGAATGCTCCGACTCTCCATCACCAGGCCGAACACCGTCCGAGTCAAACTGTCTCCTGTACTCTTCTAGCCCATCTCCACAACGCTCGATCTCTCTTTTTAGTTTGCTGAAACGTTCCCTGCATGTCTTTCGTTCAGTAAGAACAGTCTTTAAGAGGCCCCTGGCTTCTTCGTAGATATCCTGTGCTTGAATGACAGCTGTCTTGCTGAAGCTCACAAGAGCGCGATAATCATCCGTAATACGAGGGGTGTCCAGTTCCTCCATAACAATATTGGTGTCTCGAGCTTGTCGCTCAGGCGTCGCTTCCGCGTCAATGCCATCCGTATAAGCAGGCAGTAGTCTGCTGCAGTCACGACACTCCCATTGGCTTGACTCGCCAACTCTTTGTATCCCTTCTCTCGCCATGCACTGGGCATGCCATTCCTTATTGCACTTGTGACATATTGCGGCAAGATCTTGCTCCCAATTTTCAGCATGCGGATGGGATTTTCGACTGCAGCCTCCACAAGCGGTCTGCAAACATGTACGGCGAGCGTCCCCGGAAAGAGTGCGCTTCTGTTTCTTCGTTGCCGTGTGACCTGTTGGCGCTGGTGACCTCGACGTACGTCGCTTGCTACTTGACGGTATCGGTATCGTAATGATCGGCTTTGAAGTTGAGATATTCGTTCGGTCACTGGCTTCGTGGGCCAGATCTGCTCGTTTTGTTTTGGACCGCAATGGATTCCTTCGCGGCCTGCCTTGAGGCTGGTTGAGAGTTGGTACAGACACTGTGATGCTTAATGGAGAGCCAACCCCTACTGCATTGTCCTCTGGCTCTTGAATGGATAAACCCCTCGCCCTTCTTGTTCTCGACATGATCGATGTCTGGCGGCAAGTCACGAGGTGGACTTGGGGGAGTGACTGGGAATGGCTTTGATTAAATTCGTAGAGCGTTTTACCATGGAGAAGCACCAAGCGATAGCCTTTGAACCTTGAATTGGAGGTGCACAATTATGTCTGGGGTGAAAGGCCGTCTCATACACGCACTGCACAAGCACACTATCACATATCTTGGCAGCTGTTGGTTATGTCGAATTAAATTATGTCGAATTAGAATTATGTCGAATTAAACTATGTCGAATTAAATTATGTCCCGGTTCTTGAGCGCCCTGAATAGCGCATGGTGGTACCAGCGATGCAGAGCTACTCGAGTAGTGCCACACTGACTGCGATGTTGCCTTCGCTGCCAGACTTCATCACCCAGCCTTCCCAGTCTTCCTCTCACCAGTCACCGAGTGTCTTGTTGCGCATGGGAGGCCGTGAGGCTGTTCATCAGGCAATCCTAACAAACCGGAAGCAATCCATTTCCGCTACTTGCCTTCAGAATATTTCCGAGAAAATACGTGGGGCAGGCAAGGCTACACTAATCTCAGGGCCATCCGTCGGATTGGGAATCGAGTTAGAATCACGACGGCAGAGTACAGCAAGTGGGCTCAAAAGAACAGGGTGCCTATTTTAGGGCTCCGTACTTTGGAGGCCACTCTGACGATCACTTCAAAGCAGGCCTCACAAGTATGGAGCATCGAAATAGGCATCGTGTACTTTTTGAGGCTCTTGCTGTGTTCTCATCTTCGTGTCCGCGCTTCGAGGGGCTGAACAAAACAACCAAAAAAAATTACCTTATTTGTCCCACTCCGATTACACTAGCCAATGGGACGATCCATGCTACACATTGAAAGGAGCGCACAATGTCATTCGCCGACTCCGGAAGAGCAGAACAAACCGCACCGTGGTAGTGTGTACTGGGCCACTATTATGGGCAATAGCATACTGCGGAGCCTATATTGCCTGCTATCTCCTGGGTCGTCAAGGACCCCAATTACCCGCTTGGGTGCGACAAAACCTCGACGAGCACCCCTTGCGCCCTCGCGCCAGCACAGTTGCCACAGCTTGCGAGGCGGTCAGGGAATCAGCAGATAACGCCAATCGAAACTTCTATGCCGGCGAACAACAGTATTAGGATAAGCTTCTGGGCTTGTAATAGAGAGCTGACGCCGCGGATATCCGTGTAGCTGGCTCCGTGGCACTCTCAGCCACGGAAGTGAACGCCACTATCCTGCGAGGCCAAGAGGAAATTCTAGCAGTGCTCCACCGTACCGAGGTAGGACTAGTCCCTCTTGACGTGTTTGTTCGTGATTCTGTTTGCTAACGGTTGCAGACCAGCATGGCTGGAGAGGGAGAGGGAAAGTGAGCAGGGATAGGGCGGTTGGATGGCCGTCCGCGCCACTTCCGCCACTGTCGCCATGCCTACCCCGGTGACTTACTTCCGCCTTAGGGTATAGATTAGTCCGGCCTTCAGGCTTATAATACGACTTTAATGTCCCTTGTTGACCCATCTCCTGCTCTTGTACTGGCTTCTAGGGCTTCTCCCGGGTTGGTTGGCTTGGTGTTTCGCGTGCGTCGCTCGTCTGGCTTGCGCGGGTTGCCCCACGTCGCGTGGAGCTGTCGGAGGCCGTATTTTGTCCCACCAGGGAAGACCACAGTTAATTGTAACTAAGCCGTTGTGCGCGAGGTAATGGTCTACCATACATACTCGGGAAAATAAGGCGTGGTAGAGGTACCCATCCTGATTCCGGGTCAAAGGCGAAGTAAAGCAAGCGCGTTGGCTTGAAGTTCCCCCTCCAGTCGCCCGCTGAGGGGTAACGACTCCTACTGGCTACAGCAAACCCAGTGCCTGTTCTTGTCGCCGCTTGGTTGTCGCCGTGACGCCAGGAGTCGATTCCCAATCAGGAAAGGGGCGCGTGCGGGATCGGCTGTGGGGCTGACAGCTCGGCAGTGGCTGCCGAGCTGTCGACACCGTTTGACGCCACAACCCCTCGTCGAAGAAACTAAACGCCCAAACGCTCCCAAATCGACATGCAAAAAATCTGTAACATATCTTGAATAAGTATAATACAGCTCCTTCCATGGTGCGTAAGTGACGGCACATCTGTATGGAGAGGCAAGGGGAATACTCACAGCCAACATACTCCGATCCATTTCCCTAACCTGCTTCTCGTCCGCATCTAGCCATCGCTCTGGACGGACGGATTTCCCCAAATACCCCCTTATCGCGCTGCGTCGCCCACCCACTAATCCCAACTACTGTGCCCTCAGGCACGAAGTGGCCGCTCAGTATAGCCCCGCCTTTTGGCACAACTCGGTCGAGGGGCGTGCCCACGATAGGATACATGCGTAACGCTTCTTTGATACAGGCTTGTCTACTCGGCGTCAGCAGATGATGCTACGCGGGATGAGGGGCTTACAGGTAAGGCAGTTTCTGGCCCTCGGTAAACGATAGGCTTTCAGAGAGCAGACCTTTAGCGTCCGCATCTTGGAGCTCTTTGACGAGCTTCGCATAGGTGTAGGGCGTCTTGACGAGGTAGTAGAAGCAGGCACGGAGACTAGCGGAGTTGGTATTCACGGCGCCGACGCTGTTGCACAAGGTTAGCTCCTCGAACCAAAGTGTGTGCTGCTGTAGCAACTTACAAAAAAATGAGGATGTTGTTAATGAGGTCCGGGTCTGTCATGACATGGGGGTTCTTAAGCTGCTTCTGCCGAAGGTAATCCAAGAAATCACCACGCAAGTCTGCCGACTTCTCATCGTACCTGTCTATTGCTACACGTGCAGTCTATATCATTTAGTAGCGGCCATATACAGGTTTTAGGGGGGCGTCATACTTCCGTAATCAACCCCATCGGGTTCGCGTTTGAGATGCTGTCTAAGAACTGGACCAGGCACGGATTGCCGAGGAGTTATTTGTGGAGGTATGGATACTGCCCAATGAGTGTGCCGTAACTCATAAAGGACCAAGACGATTCAATCACGCCGTTTATATCCTTCGCTTGTTCCATGAAGCCGAAGAGCTCCTGAAACGAAAGGAGACCGGTGAGGTCAAACAAATACCTGAGGCAAAATGACTTAGCGATTAAATAGATACAGGGCGATTAGGATACTAACCAGCTCAAAGTCGACAGCCGAGCCGGCGCGCTTGTCCATCTCGGCCACAAAAAGGGGCATGCATTTGTCGAACAGTGGCTCCAACTGCAGCATCGACGATAGCGAGTATTTGGACGCAACGGCCGACTTTAGGGCCTTGTGGAGGACAGGGTCCCGGGTAGTGAACATACACCGATTTGCCATCAATCATGAACGTGAATGGCGCCAAATCACTAGACTGCACTTTGTTAGTACTATACTAATATAGATATAGCTAATCGCGGAACCTACCTTTAGGTACGAATGCCCTGACAGATAGATCTTCGGAATCATCGCTGCGTCCCCAATAGACACGCTATTCGGCCCTGTCCTGACGATTGGCCCATACCTCTTGTGGATGTTCTGGTAGACAACATGCCCGTCCCCCTTGATATGGACCCACCATAGCAGTGTGAAACGCGCTAGCACAGGGCCAGGGAGCTCGCGCAGCCCCGGCCGGAAATAGGAGATTACACAGCTGGAGAGGAGTGAGATGGTTAGGAACACGGAGGCGACGAGGCCTAGCTGGCCTGCTGTGGTGCTGTGGTTCTCTTGGAAAATAGACAGCATTGTGATACGGGAAAATTGGGGATATAAATTGAGAGAACGACAAATCTAGCGGAATACTTATATAACCTCATATGACAAACCAACCCATAATCTGGAACGATACAATGGACTGCATCCGCATAAGGAGGGAGATAATACGATGGTTGCATCCGCAAAAGACGACATGGTGGACGGCATCCAAATAAAGAGGGGGATGATACAATGGTCTACATCCAATACGGCATCGGCATAAAGAGATGAATTAATTTAGCCTGACGTCCCATCTCGTCGAGCATTTGAATAATGGATGGCCTCCCAAACGTGGTGCTAGCAGTGGACTAATTCTCATCAAGTATCCACTGACTTATCCTTCCGATCAACTCCTTCTATGTAGGCTGCGCACTGGGTACTCACGAGTCGAGTAGTAGAATTTTTACTCACCCAGCTGAGTTACTCACTCATGTCCCGAGTATTGTTGAATGAGGATTACTCACTTGCTGAGTACCTAGTATGGGTCTTGGCAACTCAGTTATATCACGTGTTTGATTAGCCATTACTTATGTTAAAAACGGGGTGCGACTTCATTGATCAAGACGCCATAACTCCAACTCCATTCCCATATTGTTGATGTCCTATTCCACACTATAACCTTTGGCCTTTAGGTACCAGGTTACCAGATGGTTGCCAGAACTCATCTGACCTTCATTCCTGGGTGAGAGACATTTCCATCGATTAAGCCCACAGCTTAAACATCATATCCTGCAAACGCCGAACCAATATCATACCCTTTGCCTGAATTGTCACTCTCTTCGCATGAATAGCGAGGAGGTTTGTCACTATAACTGTTAGTATGTCCCTGTCACTATGTTTAAACATCATACTCTCAAATTCTCGAATGAGGAAGCATTCAGCAGCTTCCTAAAGAGCTAGGATAGCAGATTGCTGGAAGCGAAGATTGGACTTGAAGTCTTCTGTGATTTCCCTAACAAGACGCTGGAATGGGAGCTAGTATCAAGTTGCTGTCTTCTGATATCGCGGAGAGCCTTGGTGCCTATATGTTTATTAGAGAGTTCTGGTAATCCTCTGGTAATCCTCTGGTAATCCTCTGGTAATCCTCTTACTAGACTTTGTGCAGCGCGTGGCCTTCTGAGCATGATTGTTGCTAGCTTGAGATGAGCAAACTGGAGCTTTTCTTGCTGTGCCCACAGCCTTTTCCTGTCCCTTTCCGCCAAGCCCAGAGCCAGCCCGTAATCCAAGTGGCATCCTTGGTGCTATGCCGCCAGTTGATCTCCTAGCAGTTTGCTTGGTACGAGTCATTTGCTAATATCAAGGTGAGTTAGTAAAGTAAACACAAGATAAAGAAGTAGATCAAAAGATATGTGTACTTACAGTGAGTTTGTAGAAAGAATATTGCAGAAGAAGAGTATAGTAAAGAGGTAGAGGTTGAAAGGTATGTGTTTTATATGAAGGTGCGCATTGTGGTGTTGTTTTTGGAACAGTAATTCTTTGTAGGTGAATATTCCTTCACAAATATTTTTGTTTGCAACTTTAAAATAACCATGACCTTAGAACCACCTTCCTTGGTTACTCTCCGATCTACACATTCTTCTTCCCTTTTGAGCCTTTACCTCTTCTCTAGGACTTCAACTAAGTTTATTATCTTGATTCTATAGCCAGAACTTCTGGAGATCTCTGCTAATCACGTGTTTAGTTAGTATGGCGAAACTCAAGGCACATGAAGAACTCTCCACTAATGCGAATACTATCAAAGCTCGCAACTGCGTCTCCAACCTTACTGAAGATGAGAAGGCTGTTCACTTAGCACTCAAGGCTGACCATGCTGATCTGAGCTACTACTTAAAGAAGTTATATAAGTCTGCAAAGTGTAAGGATGCCTCCTTACCTAGATACTCGAAGAACCCGCCTCAGAGCTGTTACGGTCACCACAAGCATGAAATCCGACTCGGTGTGGTTTCGGACCAGTAGAGGAGGACATAGCGAGTTACACTATAGTGGGGGACGGTAAGGGTGTAGGGTTCAGGGTCGATGCGGACCTGTTGCGGTGGAAGGTTCAGGGCTAGGGTTGGGATAACCGAGTCGGGCCCGTTTCGGGTACTTAAGGAAACAAACTTAACGGGGTTCCCCCTTCATCTTTTTTGTATCCTTCGTAGTAGACCTATAGGATAGCATCCTTTTAGCCTCCAACTCGCACTCTCATATGCTATTACTGTGAGCTGGGTGCCCTGTGTCATTACACAAAGTATATCGCTGCCTCTACTGAAGACAAGACACGTCTACAGAATGAATTGAAGGTTGAGCGTATTTGTGTTCGGTAAGTCCCTTCTGGTAATCTCTGGTAGCCTCAATCTAACTATAAACAGGACTGAGAAGGGTACCCATGCATCTTGCATTGCGAATCAGAAAGTCAAGAATATTAGCGCCTCTTCTTCTCCACAAGCCCCACCATCTACTCCGCCCAAACAACTTCTGTCTGAGCTTGCTGCATTTGAGGGTATCTCAAGTATTCCAATCGATGACAATCATAACAGCGAATGGGAGGATACTGAGGTTGAAGACGATTTGGAGTTGGAGCTTATGTTACAGCGCGAGATATTTTAAATGACGAGGCTGTTCTACCAGATGAGCTTTCCGATGAAGAGATCACTAGCACCCAGGCTCTCTTAACTCAAGCGCACATTGATGTATGCTACCTCATAATCTGGTAATCTTCTGGTGATACTAATAGTTGATAGGCCCATGAAGAGTCCAATTTCCGCAAGTGGCAACATTTCTGGGATAGCTGTATCCACTCATATACGAGAAAGGCTGGAAAGCTGAGAAAGAAGCCTGAGCGTCTCTTTGAGTATATGCCGTGGATTGATGTAGAGGAAGGGTACGTCTCTGATCATCCTAGCAATCTTCTGGCAATACTAATTGTTTATTATAGCACTTTTCACGAGGTTATCCCACCACATAAATATTTCTGTTTGTACGAGCAGGCAGTTTGGAAAGTGGGCCTAATTACCAGGACCTGTGCAGTGGTACCCAAAGTCTTACAATCTTGTCGACAATGGATGGTTGCAAATATCCACTCATAGTTCTAGCTTCAAAGAGGCGTTCTTACTTGTCTACTCTAAGAAGTTTGATAAGGAAAAGTGGGCTAAGGTATCAGCTGCACAGGATATGTTGTTCCTGGAGCTAGAGTAGAGGAGAACTTGAGTTGCTAAAGTTATAGCGCTGGAGTACCTTTCGCGTTGGAAAACCAGGTATTTAAGTACTTCATCGTAGCCAGACTTCTGGTAACCTTCTGATAATCGAGCAATTTGCCAAATGCCATCTCAATACTCAGAGTTGTTTGATTCTGACAGTATTCTCAGACTCTTTTCCGTCTTCTCAACGACTATCCTCATTAAATTAAGTCTGTAAGGACACAGGGCACCCAGCTCACAGTAATAGCATATGAGAGTGCGAGTCAGAGGCTAAACGGATGCTATCCTATAGGTCTACTACGAAGGATACAAAAAAGATGAAGAGAGGAACCCCCGTTGGGTCAATCTCCTTAAGTACCCGAAACGGGTCCGACTCAGCTAACCTGCCTTAACTCTTATCATGTGACCGTAACCTGCCCGACTCAGATCCTTTCCATCACTGAGGGACAGGCATCCTTACAAAGTCCCTGCAGGCCTTGAATATATTGGCAAGTTAAACCAATTCGTCAAATGGACTAAGGATACACACGATATATTCATTGAGTGGTGGAAGCTATCACGATGGTATGAACAACACTCAGATCATACTACAAAACTCCTTATGAAGATTGCATGGGATTCAACCAACTGGAGTTCTCAATACTGGAGAAGTTATCACCAAGGAGCAGACCGGCTTTCTGGAGAACCATGTGTTATTTGTACTTATTGTTCGAAGGCCCTTACGCATCCTGCAATCAAGTCTGCTGGCCCAAAGTCTATGGCAACACATCTTGCATCAGACATTTGCAAAAAGAAGTCACAGATGGGAAGGATAGTCTCTATCAAATGCGAATCAATCAAATGCAACCTCAACAAGTAAGGATTACCAGATTATTACCAGAATTATGTAGGTTAATACCTATAATAAGATCATATTCTCACACAAGAGACATTTTATGAACAAGTTCTATACACAGTTATCTTGACTCATAGCTCGTTCCGCTCAGTCGAGGATCCTCATCAAGACCCTATAAATACTTTAGGTATTAGTAGGTCTGGCCGGCCTCATCAAGCAAGGTGGAGGGATGTTCTTAAGCATATATAATAGATAATAGCGTTCTAATAATCTTCTGATAATCATGGTACTTAGATAGAGGAATATACATGATTCGTTCTCACAGCTTACTAGAGATGGCGAGAGTGATGCTAATAGATGTAATACTTTAACTTAACCATAAAACAGTATTAATCGTATGAGGGACTGTTCACATGATGCATAAATCTTACACGTGATAGCCGAGTACTCACCGGGTTTTTACAGAGTAACTGAGTATTGACCTCACTCACCGAGTCGAGTAAAAGGTTCAGCTACTCACCCAGCTGAGTAACCCACTGAGCGAGTGAGCCGAGTATTGAGCGAGTAGTGCGCAGCCTACTTCTATGGTAATCCACCCAAGTTCAGCTCGTAGTGCTTACGGAAATAGTTCCACGGCGACTCCCGTTCGGTTGCCGTAAAGTCGAGCAGCTGACGCCATCCTCGGCGGCCCGTACGAGCGCGAATGATTTGAGGCCAGGCTTGATGACAATTTCATTGCTCCTGCGGCTGGCGTACTTTTGAGGAGTTTTGCGGCGCCATGTCTTTGCACCGATGAAGCCTCCCTCGTCTTGTAGCTGAGCGTGGCGTACGGGCCCAATCATCGACAGCAGGGCCGTTATCATTATTAACCTTGCTGGTTGAATTCCAATTTACGAGCAAATCGAATCCGCGGTATCAGTTTCTTCGGTGATTCAGCTTTCAAATTAAGACGATGCTATTTCCATTATGAGATCCAACTTCCAAATTAGAGCCATACTTACATCATTTAAGTTCTGCAAAGAACCCGATATTGAGCAGGATAAGAAACTGAGGGTTTCCTTTGACCATCTCTTATCGTCTGATGTGTGATGGTAACGGGGAAGAGTCATAGCTTCTATGATCTCCTCTAGAACAGCCATTTCTAGTAGAGCTGGCGCAAACCTTGGGTTCTCTACTTGATGATATCTGACTCTTTCCATACTCAATACTTTTAACAACGCATCAGCTCGCTGATATTTATTATAACCGGGTCAACTGACGCAATTTAATCTCCCCACGGACAGAAAGCCGGATACTTGCGGTGGTGAGATCTTGGCAAGAAATATTCTTGAAAGATATGTAGGTCAAGCCTTTTAAAACCTGCAACTGTTAACTATGAAATTGGCATAATATACGGTTGCCTACTTCAGCAACAATAGTAGCAATCTCCCATTCTTCTATTTCATAAGATTGAAAGTCTAACTGAGCTAAGGATATGTCGAGATGCTCTGTAACAACTAAGAGTTTGTCAATATAAGAATATAACGCCGTAGATGCTGGCAATATTTGGGTGAGATACTCTAGCGAGTACTTGAGACTGTTGGATGGTGTTTGTTGCTGGGAATTCTTGCATGTTGGCCAGTCTAAAATACGACGACCGCTGCCTTACTACAGTAACCTGGTCACTTTGTCGGATATATTCATACTCAACCCAGGGACTCGCAAACTTTATGGTAAATATTGTAGCCGGTTGCGTAGGCGCTGTCCCGCCTACGCACGCCCGATCAACTGCCGCATCCCCCTTGACCTTTTCTAGATGACTTTAAAAAATTTTAGAAGTTAAAGCCTTCATTTTGCGTAGGGGCTGCAGCATGAATAGCGTCTGCGTGCAGTAACTTGTAAGTGAGGTAACCACATTCATATGATCGGACATACCCCGGGGGCTGAGACTTCAGGGATATCATCCATCTGCTCAACTAATCCACCCTCGTCTATTCTGACAGTGCTACTCTGTACTGATTCATAGACAGGCGCATGGTGTATCTCTTGAGAGGTGGCAGTATCGTCTTCTATCCTTCGCTCTGCTTCCAGGATCTGGGGACCCGATGATTCCATGACGAGAATTATGTCCTCTTATGAAATGATGTCGATACATTGGGAGTTATATAATTTGCCATTTCGCTAGTGAATCGCTGCCCGCTGCTGCCAGTCGAAGGCGTCTGCGACATTGACGCTCCTCATCGTAGGCGTTCGTATGCCATCCTCCATTATTGTTTCCATGCCGCCGGTCATAACTCGAGAGTCCGTTTCCTACAACACAATCGAGAAATTTGCTAGACTGGTGAAAATGGCTCTCACTGAATTCATATTTCCTGAATGAATGGGTATTGATTTGCTGTTTTATTATTTGGAAAGATGAAGGGCCATATATAATTGGATCAGTGATGCAGTTTCATCCGGTGGAACCCATCATTATTCTGCTGGTCGTGGTGGAAGCTTCATTCGGTTAAACCCATCAGTATTCTGCTGGTCGTGGTAGCTTCACCCGGTGAAACCCATCAATATGCTGCTGCTCTGAGCTGCCCACCCACCACCTCGCAGTTGATTATATATAACTACTAATAAAACAAAGAATCCAATACATTATTCTTCCGGAGACATCACAAAAGAAAACACCGTCAAAACTGAACAAACAAAACAAAACCGCAGAATAGCTCAGAAGAACGAAAGGTAAGAAGAGCCTTGCACAGTTAAAATTTTCGCTGACTGATTCTAGAGTAGCAATGTGCATCTGATATGGGTCAACAAAGATCAGTTCGAGGAAGAAAGGACGAGAGTTGAGGGAAACCGGAGAAAATTTCGCGACATATGGCAACGATTGACAACGAAATCTGCTTCCAGACGAGACCATATGCCTCCAGCATATGCCGAATTGGACTCTGGCCCCAATCACCAAGTTAGACCAACCGTTTTGAGGCGTAGATCTTTCACGCCAAGCAGTGTTGGCAATAGACCGACCTAAATAGACGGTCTGGTCGATCGGTCTAAATAGACCGACCAGACCGCCTCAAAATCTGAGCCAGACCGACCGACGAGAGGTTCTCATGTCGGCAGACCAAACAGACCGTCTGCAAGTCGACAGACTGTCTGTTTGGTCGGCCGACAGTCTACCAGTCGACAGACCAAATAGACCGTCTGCTTTATTCTGAAATCGTGATTGGTGAAATCCCGTTACTGTGAACCAGGGCTTCACCGCCATTTCCTACATGTTAAATTCAAGGTCGGCTTCTTCTCTGGTCTTCAATCTTACTACTTCATTTACACCATTATGACTGATAACTCTCCACAACTCTCTGATGCGCAAAGCATTCTAGGGGCAGTGTTCCCATTAGTATAATACTTAAGTATTCGGGCCATTATGATACGGGCCGTATCAATACGGTACGGGTGAAGCTTGATATGATACTAGTGAGCTCTGTATCAATACTTAAGTATTAATACGGGCAATACTTAAGTATTTCATGTAATGTTAAAAAAAATTGAAGCTGTAAAAACTGTATACTCTATAACCCTGTGAATTTCAGAACATATTGAACTAGCTAGATATCATAGTCATCGCTGCCTCTTGCAACAATGTATCTGGGAGTGTTGACAGCTCATCATCTACAAACGGCAAAGCTGTACTCTTATTCTTCTTAAACCAAGACTTCAAGCACTCAACAGCTTGAATTGCCATAATACCTAGCCTGTTCCTACGGTCGGAAATCGTGATTTTCGCACCAGAGAACAGCCTTTCAGGCGCTGCAGACATTGAGGGTATTGATAACAAATCTAATGCCATTACACTTAAGTTTGGAAATGTAGCCCGTTGAGTAGGCTCAGCCCACCATGCTCTCGCATCATCAGTTTTAACAATTGGGGCTTGTAAATACTGAGTATATTCATCTTGAATAACGTCAATACCCCGCTTTTGTGTACGCCATGTAAGAAACTCATTCGAAAGCGGCTTCTCAGTATCTTCACCTTCAACTTCTGCGATCTCTGCACTAACTGCCAATGCTTTGTATTTGTTGACCCACAGCTCCTCAACCTTGACACGTGCTTCAGCAACCCAATCAGCCTTCCATTCTGATTTGAAGTAAGTCCACTTCCATTGTGGGCATAATACTAACGCCGCTGTATATGCCGAAGTCCTGTCTGTCATACTGTAGTATTTATCCAACTTCTTCCACCCAGCATTACAACAAGGACCAAGGAACGGGTCCATTGCATAATCATTCTTCGCAGTTTCAAACACGTGAAGTAAGAAGTCCATCGATTGGAGTGTTAAATCAATGCTCGAGGCATAACCTTCTGTAGCAAGTGTTGCATCTGCAAAGTTCTTGAGAATACAGGCCATATTTCGAAGGTCCTGCCAGTCCCCTTGTGAAACTACTTAAATATTAGTAAATAATTAAATTTAAGAGACATAAATATGTACTTACGGAGGTCATTCTCATTCTCCTTGAATTTTACGCAGAACAGTTCTATAGCATGTTGTACCCGTAGCGCCCGTTGTAGCATTGAATACCAGCTATTCCAACGTGTTGAATTATCTCTCAACAAACATAGGTTATTGCTCATCAACTTAAAGCTGGCGATACGTTGTGGGCTGCGTTGGATATAAACTACAATGTTATGTAGTTTACCAAGTGGACCTTTCTTTCTCCACTGCTCCATCTCTATTTCTGTCGGCGACGACAATAGCTCCGTATTATTATCCTGTGAGAGGTCCTCCTCATCACTTGCAAAGAGAAAGGCTTGAACAGCGAGGTTGATCACATGGCCGTTACACCGTAATCTATGTCGCCTAGGGTCCCATATTATCTCATGCTCCTCTTTCAGCTTTTTCGAAAGCTCCTTGATCATTGTATCATTATTTGTTGCATTGTCCATTACAAAATAACCAACTTTTGAAGCAATGCCATAGTCGTTGATAACATCAAGAATTTCCACAGCTTGGTTCTCACCAGAATGCTCGCCATTAACTTCTCGTAGTGCAAGAACAGAGTTATCTAGATTACCAGTTGCTGATATATAGTGAGCGACAATGCCGAGGATTGCAAGGGAATTTGGAGAAGTCCATAAGTCCACTGTAAAGTGTATATTTGTAAGGGCAGCTTGAACAGCCTGTCGAATGATGACCTTCTCTTCTGTATATTTACGAAGGACCCAATCGTGAATTGTTGTCGAGCTATGAGGCAGCCATTCATTGATGGCTGGATTTAAATAGTGAAGCATGCTATATATATATTAATAAAAGCCTTAAATCATGAAAGGTAATACTACTTACGTGCGGAACTCGGGGATTGAAACCATTCGGAATGCAATTCCACATGCTACTATCCAGCGCACATAGAGATCTTCAAGAACACGTGGATCTAAAGGCCTAACAGCAGTGACATCGTTGAGTCTACGGCGTTTATGATTGATTGTGTGTGGCCTGGCAAAGGCTACAGCTATTGTGGATTGATATCCATCAATGCGTTGCTCTTGTGGTGTTTTCAAGTCAATGGAATGGCGCTCCTTTAAGTGCTTGATGATGATATTAGTGCCCCCACCAACAGTATACTCCTTAGAACAGAACTTGCAACACCAGGACTCCTTGCCGTAGATATTGAAGGTTATTTCATAACGTCCTACTTTTGTAAAGTCCCATATCGGTGATGTGCGTAGCTTAGCTACCTTTGACGTAGTACGGGAGGTAGATTGGGACGGAATAGAGCAGCCAATAGTTGATGAGGTTGTAGTATCCTGTTCAAACTGATTAAATTGTTCACTTTCGATAGTAGATACAACATCAGAAGGTTCAGAAGCCATGATGTAGGCTGAATCATAAGACGTAAGGATAAAATGCAGAGTTTTCACGACGACCTGAAAATTGTGAAAGGATCACGTGAAATACTTAAGTATTGCCAGTATAATACTGAAGTATGGCCAGCAATACTTAAGTATAATACTAGCGGCGAAGAGGTGTTATGATACGGGTCGTATGAATACTTAAGTATAATACGGGCCCGTATACGAGAGCCTCCCGTATACGGGCAATACTACTGAAAACACTGTCTAGGGGGCTTATCTGACTTTGAGCTTGAACAGCTCTACTCATCCAACCCATCAGATGGATCATTCCACAGCACACCACATATACCGCCAGAGAGTTTACCTGATTCCAGCAGCCTAGCACCGACAGCTATAAGTCTGCCAGCTGGATTTCGCTCTGCACCACCTGGGAAACGTCCAAATACCTCGTGGGTTTGGCAGCATGGCCAGGAGATCATCCGGGTCCGTGATGACACACCATTCTGGTTATGCCAGTTGTGCTATAATAAGAGGGTTACAAAGACATACTTGTCAAGGACAACTACACATGCAATGAACCACATGATTAAATTCCACGGTAAATCCAAGGATGGTACATCTAGTTCTCGACCTCGATCTGTGCTTCAACAGCAGCGAGCTGCAGCTTATAGTGTAGTATCAACGATCGATTTCGCAAAATTTAAGACCTTATTACTGCGATGGATAGTGTGCACAAACGTCAGATTTTCAGAAGTAGAACACGAGCAGTTCCGTGAGCTACTAGTATACTGTAATGCAGTATTAGGAGATCTTTTACCACGTTCTCATAACACCATTCGAGGCTGGGTTATGAAAGAGTTTCAAACGCAAAAAACTCATGTCCAGACAATGTTTGCAAACTACGAAGGTCAAGTTCATCTAAGTTTTGACATGTGGACATCAACAAATTCCCTTGCTCTTCTTGGTATTGTGGGCCACTGGATTAACGGAACCACAACACAATCAGCTTTGCCAGGTTTGCAACGTTTACGTGGGCAGCACACTGGCGAGAATATGGCAGAAGCAGTACTGTCAGTTATTGATGAGTATTCACTACGGTCGAAGATTGGTTACTTTATGCTTGATAATGCATCTTCCAATGATGTTTGCATATTATCCGTCTGCCAAAAGCTTGAGTTAGCTGATGGCTTGGTCAGTCAGCAAAAAGCTCGACGTTTACGCTGTACAAGGCATGTGCTAAACTTAGTCGTCAAAGCTTTTCTCTTTGGTACAGATGCAGAATCATTTGAAATCGATGTCTCTGCAGCTCATCAGTTATCAAACGAGCAGCGTGAACTTTGTAAGGATGCCTTCTCATCTCTCATTCTAGGGAGTAGACTCCGGGTAGCCGCGGGGTCACGTGTGATCATTTGGGTGGCCTAACTGTTCGAAGTGATTATGGGAACCGGGGATCCACACCCAAAATCGGGTGGTATTCTCCGGTAACCAAAATTCTCACAACGGCACAACGGAACAGGAGGCTTCAGGTAATACAGTATATAGAATAAATAGATCGATTGAATTTCTACACTGTCTAATGGGCCTACGTACAGTATTTGTAGGCTTCGTAAGGAAGCAGAATATGGGGCTGAAACCCAGTATACACCAGGTTCTGTTGGTGAAGCAGAGTGTGCATCACGACCCAACCCGAAACCCGTCCTGAGACTTCGACGGTCGGTATTCCAGAACGATCATTTTCACGGCCAAAAGGCCACCGTATTCCATAGCGCACGTCCCTACTCCCAACAGCCCCCTTACGTAGCCCAGTAGAAAGTGATAAAATGAAAAATCGACCGGTAGCTTGGGTATCACCAAGACTACCGTCGCTCAAACCGGGAACCAGTATCTTCCCTCGCGGGCACGAAGTATAAGAAACTTCTTCTGACTGAAGAAGCTCTCGCCTTCCATCGCGCAACCGCAGATGGAAAAGCGGTGGTCTCATCGGTCGCTGGGGTCGTCCGCTTCTGCCTTTGACAGGCAGAATTGAAGACCCTGGCGATGATGAGCTCCCTTCACTGCCGCTCGGTGTTGCTGCCGAGGGGCTCATGCTGTCTGAGCGGTGTTGCTGCCGCTCATCCCTTTTGTCGACGACAAGTTCTCACCGCCGTTCCCTCACCACCTGGGGGTTTGTCACCGACAAACCCCTTTCTTTCCTTGGTGCCGCACGACTCTCCTCACTGAGAGAGTGCGGTCCTTCGCCGAAAGGCGTGAAGAAACCAGCGCACCGGGTGCAGCTGGTTTGTTGCGCAAGCATTTGGTGAGGATTCGTGGAACGGTTCGGTGAAGGGTGTATTTATACCCCTTCTCCACACCGGTACACCCTCCTCTTCCCCGCCAGTCTCCCCATTCCCCTTTTCCTCACATCGTTCACACGTTCTCAACGCCGAGTCGTCGTTCCGAAATGGACGCTGAGGGCTTGACGCCCTCAAAATCGGTCGCCTGCGGCGAACGGCTTTCGCCTGGGCGGCAAGCGGCCCCGCCTGCCAGGCGGACAGCATGGTGAAGATGATCACCGTCATCTTCCGCTTGCGGAGGGGGTGGAGATCATTGCGGGTTACCCCGCTGGCAGCGTCAAGAATCCCTTGATGCACCGGGAGAAAGCTGGCAAAGCCAGCTGTAACGCTGACTTCTAAACGATAGAAGGCACAGAGGTTCTCTTGCGTAAAGGTTTACTTATCAGAGGAGGCAGGGGATCAGACACAAAGGCTTCAAGTAACACGTTACTAGTATATAACAAATACTGTATTGAGTTGAGCACGAAGCTCCTATCTAAGGAAATACTATCTACTTATATAGTGGCGTCGTGCCTAGTGGACTCTTGGGAACTCACTTGAGTCCTCGGAGTCCTGGACTCTTAGGACTCTTCTCATCATCCTGCGAGTCCGTCACGTGCCTAGTGGACTCCTGGGAACTCACTCGAGTCCTCGGAGTCCTGGACTCTTAGGACTCTTCTCATCATCCTGCGAGTCCGTCACGTGATACTTTCGGAACTACTATTCCCCGCTGCCCCTCCAGGTACCAGGGCCGGTCTCATGCGACCTCCCTCCTTCCTGTCCTGTAGTTGGCCAGCCTTCTTGTTCCGTCGTAACACCAGCGGCTTCGTCAGAACATCCGCGAGCATCTCATTCGTCGGGACGTGGTCAATGACTGTCTTCCTGAAGGAGACCAGTTGACGTACGTAGTGATAACGAACGTCAATGTGCTTGGTCCTTCGGTGGGACATCGGATCCGCCGAAATCGCCAAGCTGGCTTCGTTGTCACCGAAGAGCTGGACGACGTTTCCTCTTCCTCCGAGGAGGTGTTTCCGGTGGATCTCCTTAAGAAGACCACGTATCCACTGGCCCTGCTTGCTTGCCTCGCTGAGAGCGATATACTCAGCTTCAGTTGTGGACGTAGCGACGCAGCGCTGCTTCGCTGAAGTCCAGCTTACCGGGCCACTGTTCAAGAAGAACATGTGTCCTGAAACTGAATGGCGATCAATATGATCGCTGGCGTAATCAGCGTCGCTGTATCCTCGTAGAGTTGGGGGAATATTGCCCCCTGATCCCCCAAACGTAAGCCGTAGATTCCGCGTCCCTTTTGCATATCGAAGGACGTGGAGAACCCCATTCCAATTTCGAACCGTAGGCCGCGCGCAACTCTGGCTGAGTTGCCCCCATGCGTAGGCAATATCTGGGCGAGTGCATGTTGCAAGCCACGCCAGCGAACCAATTCCTTGTTGATAAAGGTGTTGGTCCGTCTCCAGTTCGTTGATAGCTCCTTTGATCAGGGCTGTTCTATCGGCAGCGGGAGTCGTATATCTCGTCGCTTTCTCAAGCCTGAAGCGCTTGACTATCTGGTCGATATATCCTTCTTGGTCCAAGAAAAGAAGACGGTTCTTTCGATCGCGAGTAACTCGGATCCCCAGTATCATACTGACTTCGCTGAGATCTTTGATCTGCCAGCGCTTGCGTATTCCTTTGACTACTTCGTCGATAGCTGAGGGATCCTTTCCAAGGATCAACATATCGTCAACGTATAGACCAAGCAGCAGCTTTCGGTCAGCTGTTGTGAATATACTTGGGTCGCTGAATATCGGTTCAAAACCGAGCTCGGCGAGCCCCTTGCACGCTTCAATATACCACTCCCTTCCTGATTGCTTGAGTCCGTAGAGGGACTTCCGCAGCCGTAGAACGTAGCCCTCTGGGCAATTTAAACCCTCAGGAGGCCTCATATAGACCTCTGCGTGAAGATCAGATCGTGGATAAGCACTTACCACGTCGATCTGACGGATATCCAGGTCTTCGTGGGCACCAATTGCCAGCAGTAACCGCAGAGATTCTGCTCGAATCGTCGGTGAGAATGTCTCAAGATAGTCATCTCCTGAGACCTGCCCAAAACCTTGAGCGACGAGGCGTGCTTTGAAGCGGTCAAGCATCCCGGTTGCGGTATACTTGACGTTGAATACCCAACGGCAACCCAAAACCTTCTTTCCTTTTGGGAGCTTCGCGTGCTCCCACGTCCTGAGGGACTGAAGCTGCGAGAGCTCTTCCTTAACGGCGAGAGTCCAGTCTGCTCCGTGTTCACCATCGTTGACAGCTTCGGAGTATCGTTCTGGAACCGGGATCTTCTCTGATGGTGGAATCTTCAGTGGGGTGGCGACGAACGCTTACTCGAACGGCCTCGTCGCCATTCGCGCCCTGCTGCTTCGCCGCACGGCAGGCTCTTTGGCGACCTCTTCATCGAGTGCACTTTTAGCTTCTGAGTGAAGCTGATTGCTCACACTGTCGGAATCCTCTTCTCCTTCGGGAGGAAGACCAGGAATCGATTCCTGGTCATCGTCGTCGTCAGCAGATTGAGGTGTATATTGCTGCGTCGGTGGGCTTGGACGGTGGATGTGCGCATCCCCTTCCTCAGGTAGTGTTATACTACCAGGATGATGCCCAGCCACCTGACTGTCATCACCGTCGCCTGATCGCTGGCGTGGTGGTGATGAATTCTCACCTGTCATATCTTGATTAGGTAAGGTGGTGACGGGATGGCCCGTTCCGCGCCTCCCATACTCCACAATGTGGTCACGTGACCCTCCCCCATCAACGACCAAAATATCATCACCAGCATCGTGAGCACCCCCTATTGGGGTATCGCCGTCAGTGCTCTGGGGAACCATGGTGTCGATAGCAGGTTCCCTCACTGAGTAAGCCTCCATGGGGTCGAAACCCACGCCATCGATATCTTCAGGTTCGTAATCAACTGGAAGATCGAGACGCTCTCCTTCGACGAATCGTGGACTCATCGAGAAGATAATACGATCGCTCTCCGGATTGTATAACCTGTACTGTCGTGCGGTGGGCATATATCCCACGAGAGCAGTCCGTACAGCGTTGGGAGCGAGCTTGTCGCCATCCCTTTGCTGGTCCGCGAGGTTTGCGTATGCCACGCAACCCCACACACGAAGGTGGCCTACGTGCGGTTCCTTACCGCTGTAGACCTCCTCAGGAGTCTTGCCTCCTGGCCCAACCGGCGTCCTGTTCCTCAAGTAGGAAGCTGCCATGAGGGCTTCATCCCACAACTTCCTGGGAAGCCGTGCGTAAGAGAGCATCGCTCTCACCAGTGAGACCAGCGCTCTGTTGAGTCGCTCGGAAACCCCATTCTGGTAGGCAGTATACGCCGTCGTATACTCAAACTTTATACCCTGAGATGCTTCGAGATCCCCTTGTATACCGATATATTCGCTGCCATTATCGCAGCGAATGATCCTGATCTTTCGGCTAGTCTCGAGCTCCACTCGAGTCTTGAATTCTGTAAAGATCCCTCGTAATTGACCTGGTGTCTTCATAAGATAGACCCAGGTCTTCCGAGAGTAGTCGTCCGTAAACGTAGCAAAATAGATATTGCCACCGTTGATGGACGGTGTCCTGTATGGCCCCCAGATATCGCTGTGGATCCTGTCGAGGAGGCCTCCTGCGTGCTCTGCTGCCTTTCGATTGATGACCCGCGTACTCTTGTTGAGTAGGCATTCATGACACGGGTCGACAAGATCACCAACTGGTCCTGGTAAACCGCACACCACAGTGTGCACCAGCCTCAGACTCTTGGTACTCAAGTGCCCGAACCGACGATGCCAGAGCATGGCATCCTTTGGTGATGTCGCCACTGTGCGGAGCGCAGTGACGGCGCCTTCCTAGGTGCCATCGAGGACGTAAGAACGTCCCGTTCGAATGGCGGTTCCGATTACCTGCCCCCTTAATTCGAGGAGCATCTTGCCTTTGCTGGTTGTCTTTGTCATGATACCCCTGTCCTGGAGATGGGATACGAGACGAGGTTTCCAGCAAGCTGCGGAACATGGAGCACCTCATGGAGCTGAATGCGACGCCTCCCTCCCCGGACAGCTATGTTGAAGCTGACAGTGCCTTCAGCAACAGCTTTGATCGCTGCACCGTTCGCGAGTCTCACTTGGATTGGCTTGTCCAAGGCGAAGTAACTGACGAACGCTTCACGAGCATATGTCATGTGACGGGAGCACCCCGAGTCCATGATCCAGGACATCCCGTGGGCATGATCACTACCAATCCAATTGGTAGTAGCCTCCTCCCCATCCTCGATCGCTGCGATCCAGGACGTTGCAGTGGTTGGGGCGGCCTCAATCCCGGCAGTGTTTGCCGACTCTGGTTGAGGCGATAACCCCTTTCCCCCCCCAGGTGCTGCGAGAGGCCCCGTCGACGGCCCTGCCGTCTTCGGCTCTCCTCTCTTCCTCGCATGGCAATCCCTTTTGAAGTGCCCAGCTTTTCCGCAGTGATAACACGTACGAGTGTCCTTCTGGGTGGACTTTCCGTTCTTCGCGCCGCTCTTTGCCCGTCCACCCCTTTTCCCTCTCGAGTTCTCATTCTCCATAGAGATGTAGTTGGCAGACTCGATGACGGGCTTCGATTGCGTTGATTCTTCCTCGATGTCCATAAACATTTCGACAAGGTCCTCGAAGTCCGTAACCTTCGCCAGTCTTGTTTGAGAGCCTGGAATGCGGTAGTCCCCCCCTCGGTTTCTCATAATTGCCAGGAAGCGGCTCTTCTTATTCGCATCTGGGGGGCGGCTTTCAGGGTTTATGGCCGAGATATCCTCCTGGAGTTTGTTGAGTGTTTTGGCGATGTCGTATACGTCAGTCGTTGCTGGCGGCATATAGGATGAGAAGGCCTCAATCTTCGAATTCAAGCTGTAACTCGCCGCGGCGGGAGTACATTCGCTGAAGCTGGTCCCATATCTCTTTCGCAGTCTTGAGGTCGACTACTCGGTCGATGACTGCTGGCGTACAGCCTTCCAAAATGACTTTCCTGGCCCTATTATCACGGAGGAAAGCAAGCTGTTCCAGGCGACGATCACGATCCTCCGTGGTCTCATCCTTCACAGCGGTCTCGAGACTAATCTCGAGCTTGAAAGTTGCGTCGATGGGGCTCCAAGCTTTCCTATCGATGAGCTCCATCTTCATTTGGATAGCCCAGTTTCGATAGTTTGGTCCCGATAGCTTTTGGATTCGGGACCGCTCGACAATGGTGGTTTCCGAATCCATCGTCAGTTATCACTTTTCCTGCTTTGTGAAGCTGGACTGCCACAGCCGATTCGGCGGCTTGCTTGGTGGTCTTCCTTTGACTGAGAGTTACCGACGGGTAGCTCAGCTTCTCACTTTATCGATGTGAGACTTCGGAATCAATTCCTGGTTCAATATACGAAGCTTTCCTGAGCGTCACCGGGCTCATAACCTGTTCGAAGTGATTATGGGAACCGGGGATCCACACCCAAAATCGGGTGGTATTCTCCGGTAACCAAAATTCTCACAACGGCACAACGGAACAGGAGGCTTCAGGTAATACAGTATATAGAATAAATAGATCGATTGAATTTCTACACTGTCTAATGGGCCTACGTACAGTATTTGTAGGCTTCGTAAGGAAGCAGAATATGGGGCTGAAACCCAGTATACACCAGGTTCTGTTGGTGAAGCAGAGTGTGCATCACGACCCAACCCGAAACCCGTCCTGAGACTTCGACGGTCGGTATTCCAGAACGATCATTTTCACGGCCAAAAGGCCACCGTATTCCATAGCGCACGTCCCTACTCCCAACACTAACCGAGTCGGAACCGAGTCGGATGGGTTTCGGATACTTGAGAAAATCGACTGACGGGGTTCCCCATCATCTTTTTTGTATCCTTCGTAGTAGACCTATAGGATAGCATCCGTTTAGCCTCCGACTCGCACTCTCATATGCTATTACTGTGAGCTGGGTGCCCTGTGTCCTTACAAACTTGAACTTTGGCGGCATAAAGGTCCAGTTGGTAAACTTCACAACACTGTTCACCATATACGCAGAACGCCCCAACGGCGAGAGGAGTTTTTCTGAATCCAACGGCAAGAAGGATTGGAAATTGAGCAGCTGATGGTTGTTGCGGATAATGCCACACGCTGGAATTCAACATACAGCATGATTGAGCGGGCTATGCGTTTGAAGGATCCAATAGATCTCTTTGCAGCAAGAAGTTTCGGCAAAGACATAGCTCAAGATCAACTGACACGGGATGACTGGGATCAGCTTACATGTATTCTAGCTCTATTGAAACCATTCAAAGAGTTAACACTGCGCATGGAAAGCCAAGCCAAGGATGGAAAACGTGGATCAATATGGGAGATTCTACCCTCGATGGAGATTCTGCTGCATCATCTTGAAGCTGCAAAACAAGATTATGAACACTTAGGTTACGATCACATTACGGTTTGCATCAATAACGCCTGGAAATTACTCGACAGATATTACAATCTCACAGAAACATCACCAGTATATGTAGCAGCGGTTGTCCTAAATCCACAGCTTAAATGGAGCTTTCTTGAGCAACTTTGGGAGCACCGCTCTGATTGGATATCTGAGGCTCATAAAGCTGTCGAGCATCTTTGGACTACAAGTTATAAAGACCGCAATCCCAAATTGGCTGGGACAAGCAGGGAGACACGTGTTACAGTCCCAGACATGGATATACTCGAGCAGTTTTTATCCCAGCGATCAGACTGTAGACTGCTGGCTCAGCTACTGGCAGACGAGTATGAGGATTACTGCTACATCAAACCAGAAGCTCGTGTTAGCAATATCATCCAATGGTGGAATGACCATTCTACTCTGTATCCAGCATTGTCGAGAATGGCGCTAGATATCTTGTCAATACCAGCCATGTCAGCAGAATTTGAGCGGATGTTCAGCAGTGCTAAACTGCTAATCTCAGACGCTCGAAACAGACTCAAAGAAGATATTATTGAGGCATGTGAATGTCTCAAGTCATTGAATACTGCCGGCATGTATCGTAGCTACAATTAGACTTCAATCTATTCATTCAAATCACATCCAATTCCCACCCCTTGGCAGACCGTCTATTTGGTCTATTTGGTCTGCAGACCTTGGCAGACCGACTAGACCAGATCTCAAAATTAGCCAGACCGACCGACTGGGACCCTTTGGTCTGGTCGGTCGGTCTATTGACAACACTGACGCCAAGTGTGGAAGAGGTTGATACCTGTCTAATACCTGTCGAGCCGAATGAAGCCGTGGCGTGACTTACAGAGGGAGATGCCAGGTGTATATAGCAAGGCTACTCTAAATTTATAGACATTATTGGCAATATAGAACACAAATAAGGCATGCTCATTGTTTGTAGTTATGTGAATAGTGGCTGGCTCATCGTCAACGAAAGCTGCCTACCCCCATCATCACACAATTCCCGATCAAAAGCGACCGCACGAGCAATACCCAGCATGACCGACCCAGGCCGTTGGAGTCAATACTAAGAGCTCATCAGACTATATTGATGAAGGGGTATACGTTGGGCCATCGGCCGCCCAACTATAGGGTTCACATTGATAGTTGAAGGTTGATATTATGATCCTATCTACAATATCCTATATTACCCCGCAGTTGGGCGTAACTATTCGTGGTTATTCGGAACATGTGCAATACTGAGGGTCACCACACGACCATCATATTATATTGGCTCCAGGCGGTCGTCAATTCCCCATAATAAACCTTGCTCGGTACCTCATACTGTGCCTGGTACCTCTTATTTATTCTATAAATTAAAATGCCCTAGGAGGATTGCACCAACGCAACGATACTCTTACTTCTCTAGTGTATGAGGAATTATTGTCTTTAACATACGACCATAGACTCAAGAAAATCGGGTATCCCGTCCACTCTGCCATACACAAGCTTGCGTCTCGCGACTCCCATCAATTCCGTAATCGTCGGAACCGACCCTATGGATAGGGGCGGGGTAAGCAAAGAGCGAGCGTTCGCGGAAGCAAACGGCGTTCGCCACCGGCACTCTTGTATTGCGATATCACGACCAGCAGTTCATTAGTACGCGATTTGCACAACGCAACTCGGCCTCTTCCAGTGTGTCTTGCCCCATCATATTATCCTCTTATTTCTGAGAGGGAGCCGTGCTCATTAGAGTGACTAGAATATCCCACCTCGGTAACCCAAACACCATGCCTCGCAAGAAGGCCTTACTGATTGGCATCAACTACTTTGGTACCAAGCATCAACTGCAGGGATGTATCAACGATGCTATGAACCTTCGTGAATACCTTGTTCAGAACCATGGCTTTTCGGCTTCACAGAGCGACATGGTCATGTTGACTGATGCGCCTGAGAATAGAGGGAGCCGTTGGAGCCTACCGGTGCCAATATGATGGCTGTGAGATGTCCTCCTGCCGCAATAATTACCTAGGCTCTGACTACCTCCTGTAGGCTTTTCGATGGCTCGTCTCTGGCAACAATCCAGGAGACTCCGTTTTCTTATCCTACTCTGGACATGGAGGTGGCTGAAACCTCATCCTATCTATGCGAGAACTTCTAACCTTTGGGTAGCCCAGGTTAAGGACCCAGATGGAGACCGAGAGTCTGGGTGAGTGAACCTACGCGATATATCGCACATTCCCTGCTGACAATGTTGCAGTTTCGATGATACTATTTGTCCCCTAGACTTTGAATCTCATGGACAGATAGACAGTGACACAGTATGTGTGGGAAAAGAACGATCGGATATGCCACACAAGCAAGAACTAACAATATGCTAGCTCCACAAAGCCATTGTGTCACCGATGAACCCCCGGGCTCGTCTAACAGTTCTTTTTGACTGTTGCCATAGTGGTTCTGCGATCGAACTTCCCTTTGTCTATCGACCGAATTCGGCAGGACAGGTTAAGCTCGTCGACAACGTAAAGCAGGGTATTAGCCTTGCTGCATCGGCTTTTAATCTCCTGCAAGGAGGATTCTCTGCTAAAAAGATCCAAGACGCCCAGGCCCTCTTTGGAGGAGCACAATCTTTCTTTGCTTCTCTGCACCATCAAGGTGGTGGAGGTCCCACCAACGAGAATGGCCTGGGTGAGGAAACCTTTGTCGAGGATTGGAAGAATGAGGGGAAGGATATTTGGATGTTTAGTGGATGCGCTGATAATCAGACGTCGGCCGATACAAGCATTGCGGGGGCTGCAACAGGTTCGTTAACGTGTCTTGATTGTCTTGGTATTAGTTAGTAAGCAACACTAATGTCGACAGGTGCCATGTCGTATGGATTCATCAAGACCATGAAAGAGAACCCGAATCAGAGCTATGTTGAGGTAAGTCCTGTTTCCTTAAAACATACACTAGCCCTTTACAAGTAGATGTCGTCTGACGACTTTATAGGTCCTTCAAAATACTCGACAACTCTTGGCACAGAAATATCAACAGATACCTCAATTATCTGTAGGCGGAGAATATGACCTACGCCAAAGAGTCTCTGTACGTATACATCAATTTTGTTTTACTAGGACAGTGAACTAATTGTGGCTAGTTTTGAAACATCTTCTTTAGACGATGAACAGATTCAGGGTTTGTTTTATATCCGCGATGTTTTGCACACCTAGATGCATTATAAAATAATGCATATGCCTACACCTCAAAGTCTTGTCCATACACAATCACTCCTACATTCTCAGGCCAGCTACAGCCAGCTACAGCTAACGCTGCGCGTTATGCACACCCCTAATCCTTCCACGTCACAGTCTTGGTAATCAGAAACTCCTCCAGCCCCTGCGCCGCATTGAACCTGCCCCATCCGCTATTCCTTACGCCCCCATGCGGCAACACCGGCTCATCATGCACCGTCATGCTATTAATATGCACAGCCCTATTCCCATCAGTATACACCCACCCACTCACTCACATCTCCCCAAGGACAATACTCACCCCGATTCCAGCTTCTTCGCAAGCCTAAACCCCCTCCTCAAGTCCTCAGTGAATACAGCAGCCGAAAGCCCATAGCCCCCACTGTTCGCGACCTCCACCGCCTCCTCGTCAGACGACACCACTCTGCACGCCGCGAGCGACGCGAACGACTCATCTAGCCAGAGGGGATCCTCGTCGCCTGCGCCGCCGACGACGACAGGTGCAAGGCGTATACTCGATGCCTTTTCGTCCAATTCGGCGGCGTCGACGGAGCCGTGGATGAGGTGCGCGCCGGCGGCGAGGGAGGACGTGACAAGGGCTTGGACGCGTGCTTTTGAGGCCGCGGAGACGAGGGTGGGGGCGTCAGATGGCGGGGCGGAGGAGAGCGCTGATTTGAGGGCTGCGAGGAACGCGGGGGCGATGGCGGAGTGGAGGATGATGCGGTCGGTGGACATGCAGATTTGGCCGGACTGTGGGTGGTGGTGGTTAGCAATAGTCTCACTTGATTAGTTAACCGGGAGGCGGGGGGTTGTTACGTTTAAGAAGGCCCCTGCGATGACGGATTGCACGGCGATGTCGAGGTTAGCATCTTCGCATACAATGGCGCTGTTCTTCCCGCCTAGCTCCATCAGGCAGGGCTTCAGCTGCATCCCCGCTTCCTTTGCGATGCGACGCCCGACCGAGGTGCTGCCTGTGAAGTTGATCTTGCGTACAGCAGGATGCGCAATCATAGCGTTGACGACAGCGGGCGCGTCGGCAGGGCGGCAGGAGACGATGTTCAGGCAGCCGGCGGGGAGGCCCGCGTCGGCGAATGCGCATCCAATGGCCCAGTAGCAGCGCGGGGAGAGGTCGGACGATTTCAGCACTGTGGTGTTACCGCCGGCGAGGGCGGTGGCGGCGGAGCGGATGCCAAAGACGTAGGGCGCGTTCCTGGAGACCGGGGGGGGTAAGCATGGGATTGATAGCGAGCAGCGGTGTTGGGGGGGCGTCAAACGCGGGAAAGGAAGCGGGGATCTAACTAACCAAGGTACTATCCCGAGGATGACACCCATGGGCTCCTTATACACGATGGCGCTCTGGCCCTCCTCTTCCACAGTGGGCACGCTGCCGCAGACGGAGGTAATGCGACCTGCGACGTCGCGGAGCATCTTGATAGCGAGGGGCACGACGAAGAACTGCGAGGCGCCTACGTCGGCACCCATCTCCGTCCGCATAATTTCGGCATTGGCCTCGGTGCGCTCCTCGAGGAGGTCGGCTGCGCGGAGGAGGATGTCGCGCCGCGCGGTGGGCTTGGTCGCTGACCAGGCGGGGAAGGCGGCGGATGCGGCGTCGACGGCGCGCAGGGCGTCGGAGGGGGTGGCAGAGGTGCTGGTCCAGCAGGTGGTGTTGGTGTAGGGGCTTATTACGTCGAAGGTTGAGGGGCCGGTCTCCTCGATGCCGTTGATCCAGGAGGGGACGGCGATTTGCGAAGGTGCATCGCCGTTGGTGTCATTTGATACCATCTCGGTGCCGTTTTGTAGCATGGCGTCGGTTTCGTTCTCACTGGTATCTCCCAAGTATTGTGTTTTGGCATCCTTTGTCATGTGAAAAAAAAAAGGAGTTTCAAAAGCTCAGGTGTACGTAGAGTGGTACTTGGTGGTAGGATTGGCCCTGGGACCAGTACAGGCTTTCGTCCCCTATGAGCCATTTAGCAAGAATACTGGCAATTTACGTAACTTAACTTATACGGAGATTGGCTCGACCCAGCCGTGTGGCACGCTTCAAGGAGGCTTGTACATGATTAAAATCAGTAGCCCCATGCCTCACATGGGTATAGTATAATAAGGGTCGGACTAGCGATGTTAAAAGTTTTGTGGGTGAATCCGGAGATGGCAGGGGGTAAGGCAGGAATTGGGACATGGGTACGTGTAGGCTGCGTTGAAATTCTTCCTATAGTATTTTGTATGTAGGAAATTCATACTCTTTCTATAACTACAATGCATCACCTTACTCGCGATGAGGGCTCCGCTCTGTCCTTCGCTCTCTAAATTGGGAGTTCTAGCAAATAGCAGAGAACGAACCTAGGCTGTACAGAGCGGCAGGCACGGTATGCCTGCCATGGGCCTCTAGCTCCAAAAAACAGGTCGGGTAGGCCACTTATCCTATCCGACAATCAAGTTGACGAGGTTATTGAGTTATAAGCTTTTCTCATCAGAATAGGCGTATGCAATATACGGAGGTTATAGAGCTTCTAGAAATTCCATGCTCGCGGCTGTACTTACCCGGGCTCTCTTAGTAAGAGGGTATAATAGAAGTGAGTATTGCCAATTATTTCAGAGACAAATCGACGAAAGTGACTTAAGTTGGCCATTACCCATAGAAGCTAGATACGGAATGACTAGGACAGAATCCTTTAGACCGACGAGGGGAAACGTGGGATGATACTTCTAGAGGTTGTTCTAGGGCGCTGTTTCTTAGGTGCTCTCGGGAAGGGTCCTACGCTCTTCTAGGAGAAGGAATTTGGGAAGATTGGAGCTGAGACCTATATGGCTCATACTATCCCTCTGATTCACGGCTGGCTACGTCTGTATCTAGGCCTTACATTAATGCAAGATGGAGCTCCAGGTCACCGAGCGGGTGCTACGATTAAGGAGTTGAGAAGCCGTGGCATTTACCCTATTGAATGGCCCCCGTACTCACCGGATCTCAACCTGATTGGACGGGTATGGCATATTATGAAGAATTATCACTCGCATTCTCGAGTCATCGAGTCGTATGAGAATCGGTACTTCAGCCAGAATTGCCAAGCCAACCTACGCAGGGGGCCCTGGCCGGATCCACCGACAAAACTTTTGAACAACACTTCGGTATGCTGTGTCTAAAGCTAACAGGCGGCTTGTCTTGGTTCGCAGCGGGGCTAAGGAGAGGGGAGGAGGTGTACAGTAATCTCCGTAGCGGATGTGAGCGAACCATCGATTTAACCTTGCCCGATTGACCAAGACCAACGCTAATGGCTACATAAGATGATGATGATACAGACGCGGGTGTAACCCGCGGCCCCCGAAGGGTATGGGGACGTGCTAAGCTTTGGGTTTATGTACAGAATATGAGCTTAGAGAGCAGTAGAGGGCGGTGCCTCGGAGATTCTCCCGAAAGGGGGTGTATGCGGGACCGCTTGGTCTGATGCGAGTTGATGTTATGTTATGAGCCACTGCGAGTGTGGTGTGCAGTGTGTGCCCGGCGGCCTTGCTGCGGAGTTGCAGCTCTGTAGCTTGGGTATGGCTACATAAGAGGCATGGGGCTTGCATATATACAACGTAATAAAGGGGTGCACTTATTAGCCTATATTCTTGGTGGAGGTGCGGGTACGGGGGGTATAAGAGACTTTGGCTTTATTTTGCAACGGAGGTTAAATAGTATATGCTATATGCTAAAGCCAGTGTACATACTATAGTCTTTCACGTGGACCATTCGTAGATCCTTCTTCTAAGCACCATCTTCCTTCTCGCCGATAATCCTCTCACCATCCTCGGTCGCCGCAATTGTCTCGCTAATATGCACCGTGAGCTTCCTCACCGAGTGCCCCTTCAGGATCACCAAGACCATCAGCACATCCACCGCCAGTACAAAAATCGCACCCATGCCCCACATCCAGCCGACGCTCACCGCCATCTGCCACTGGGTGATGATCAAGACGCTCATGAGCGCGACGCTGGCCTCGACGGGCGTGCGCAGGAAGCACTCCACAATGTAGTTGTAGCACACGGGCAGGACAAGCAGTGCAGCGAACCAAATCAGGAAGCTCGCGAGCGCGAGAACCATGGTGTGGAGGTGTAGCTGTAAACCCGCGCCGTAGATCGCGACGACGGGGGGCATGAGGTAGATGGCGAGGGTGGAGGCTTGCATGATGGGCAGGCCGCGGGGGGCGATTGTCCTAGTGAGTGTCGCGATGGCGCGATGGCCCGATGCCCCAATTTCCCGACAGGTTCCCGGATAGATGCAGCTCACATGCACTCGATATATCTACAGCAAACACTGTACATCCATGTCGATCTACCATCCCATCGTTAGCCTGATGGCAGATCGATCCTCTAAGACCAGTTCCCTCCCAATGGAATATTACAAGACTATTCCCATCCCTTTGCATGGCCGCCCCGGCCGCCATCACTTTTATGTCGACTGTGCCACGCTGCCGGGCCAAAATCGAACGATCAAATCGTCCTATTTGCCCTGACTGCCCTGACTGCCCGCCACAATGGCGCCCAGTGAGAGGGGATGGAAGATGATCATTATCGTCACGGTGCTGGTCGGTCTTGCCACAATCGCTACCGTCCTACGCGTTTTCGCTAGGCTCAAGCGCCAGGTCACGATTGACATGGACGACTACCTCTGCTTTACGGCGCTGTTTCTCCTATATGGGATGTTCGTGCAGTTGATTTTCTGTGAGATCATGTCCCCGTGCAAACTCATCTAGCAGCTAACATCAAAACCAAGGGTGTGCCATCGGCGGTAACGGAACTCATTTTTCAGAGCTCTCTCCTGAAACTCTCATTAGATTCAGCAAGGTCCAACAACCCGCCTCCACCCACGCCCATCTCAGCCACTAACCCTCCCCAGATCTTCATCGCGAACCAATTCACCTACTTCGCTCTCTGCCCCGTCCTCAAAATCTCCATCATCTGCTTCTACCGTCGCATTTTCCCGAACGCGACCTTCCGCCGCATCTCCGCCCTCATAAACTGGCTCATCGGCCTCTGGGCCGCCGCCATCTTCCTCACCTGCGCGCTCCAGTGCCGGCCCCTCCGCGGCTACTGGGACAAGTCCGTCGACGCCGTGTGCATCGACGGCACCACGTTCTTCATCGTCAACCAGACCTTCAACGTCATCATGGACTTTGTCATCCTCGGCATGCCCCTGCCCATCATCTGGCGCCTCAAGCGCTCATGGCAGGATAAGCTCGCGCTCAGCTGCGTCTTTGCCCTCGGCGGCTTGTGCGTCCCGTCCTCTGCTCAGAATCCAAACTCAGCTAACCAACCACCCCTAGTGTCTGCTTCGCTAGCGTCTACCGCATCGTCGTCCTCTTCTACATCGACCCCGCCGACACCACATGTAACCTCCCCCCCTCTTTTCCAATTCCCGGCTCGCAGTCATTTTGCTAACCCCGCCCTAGATACCGTCTACCAAGCCAGCCTCTGGACGCACATCGAGCCTTCCGTCGGCTTGATCTGCGCCTGCCTCCCGACAATCCGCGGCCTCTTCACCTTCTCGTCGTGGCGCGCGGGGACGCTCAGATCACAGGGCCCAAAATGTGTCGGTTACAGCACGAGCTCGAAGTCGCTTGGCACCCGTCGGAAGTCGGGGAGTCAGCTGGGGAACTCGGTGTATATTAAGATGAATGAGAGGGTGGAGAGGGAGGAGAAGGGTATGGGGATGGATGAGGAGGAGATTAGGGATGGGAGAATCATTGTCAGGACGGATATCAAAATTGTAAGAGGGGAGGAATAGAGGTGTGTTGTGTATAAAAAGGGTGTTTATCTTAATAGGTAGCAGCGTTATATAGACTACAGAGTTATTGCAACTAGGTGTTGGTACAATACAATCTCTATAGAAGGATACGCTTAGAACCGAAAATATAAATTCTTATAGACAGGAATCCTTATATGTAGGATCGCTACCTACACTAAGATTTAGGCAGACCTCTAATGTGCTATGCGCTAGAACTTGGGGATTTAACACAGAAATGAGGCGCACAACATAATGACAGTTTGCTTATGATCTAGTATACAGCCCGTACTAGGCTAATTTACAGCAACAGTGCTATGGTCATTGTGAGTAGCAAATGTTTCATCTTCAAACTGCCACGTCCGCCAGGTACGGATGCCCTAGCGCTTCTCTCGCCGTTGGCCTCTTCGTATGATCAATAACTAATAAGTACTCAATAAACTCGATCAGATCCTGCGGCACCCCCCCAATTCTCTCAAGCTCCTGCCGTACCGTCCCTATCGTAATAAATTTCATCATCTTCCCCGTCTCCGGATCCTCGTACTCCTCTTTCTCCAGCGCCGTCGCTAGTGAGAACTCATCGAGGAAAGCCTCGTTCACAGGAGGCAATATCGACCCTACGAGGCGGATGGTTTTGGCTATGCACCATGCCTCAGTGTTGTTATCTATGATCTTGTCGCCAGCGCCGAAGACGAGCCTTTGGGCAAGCCAGTATGTCAACTTGGTAGTTGTTAGATTCCATATCTATTAGTAGGGTTTGGTTGGTAGGGAGATTACCGTAGCGCCGAGGGACCAGACGTCGGAGCTGTGAAAGCACCCGAGGCCACGCCAGACTTCGGGGGCACGGGTCGGTAGGCTTTGGATCCGTGTATCATCGTAGCCTTCTCTGAGCACTATATTTCTTTTAGTCTCGTTTGGTAGGTAGATAAATGCTATCTTACTGTTCCCTAAATCGCCCACCTTAACAACAGGGCATGCACTGTCGACATTTGATAGTAGAATATTATTCGGATTAATATCTTTAAAATCAGTAAGAATCTTTGCCTGTGTGGGTAAGGTTTGGGGAATAATACCTGAATGGAAAGCACCGTACGTTTCTTTTAGAAAGGCAAGTGTTTCTAGGACTGACCTTGCGATCACACGTGGGAGCTCAGGCTTGGAACGAAACCTAGAGTATGGCACTTTGCGAAGATCCTGATCCATCCACTCGAACACCATGCATTGCGGCTCTAATGGTTTTTGGGGGTCAAAGCTAATAACATCGCGGAGCGCTCTTATTGTTTTACATGAAGCCATGTGCGGGAGTTCGTAATTGTTTCGCTCACGGTTGAAGACATACTTCATAGACTCATCTGTCTCTGTCTTGATCACAGCACTATAAATAAGTCAACGAGCTATCCAACAAGGGCTCTCATGATAGACAAACAGTTGTTGGGCGCCTAGAGGTATTTCTTCGGAAGTACTGCTAAGAATTGCGGCCTTAAACACCGTATTCGTTTTCAGGGCCTCGATAATTTCGTATAGACCATTCCTCCCTTTCAGAATCTGGCCAACGGTGACTGGCAGCTTTGACATGGCAAGATGGGCGGGCAGCTACAAAACCGACGATATAGGAGAAAGCACAAGAATCGCGCTACCAAAATAGTGGATCCCTAGATTCGCGGCCCCTCAACTTAGTGAGGTTTGCTCCATGCGACGGGTAGCTCTACCCTTGTGTCTGCCTTAATTTATGGTAAAAGAATCATATACCATGTAAACTAACTTACGGAGTAGTAAAAAAGAAGGGCAAAAACTCCATATACCTAGTAAAACAATAAATAAATTCTATATACCCAGTTCCATCCCACATGACCCGTCCAAGCCCAATCTGGAAACTCCCCCCGTTCTCATATGAGGCCAATTTCAAAAGCAACAGCCAACTACACATGACAAATCAGTTGTCATTAATTAGTTTTAACGATATAAAGGATTCTTGTAAGAGCATAGATCAAGTCAAGCAATCTATAGAATATAGACAAGGCTGGATTTCGAATTGGGATTCTAGGTAGAGAGCAAGTTTTAGTTCTAATTGGAGTTCATGAGCTATACACACCAAGTCCTAAAAACCGAAGCTTAATTACAGTTGCTGAATGCTTACCAGGGGACAATCGCTTCCTCCGACTGTGAGCGAAACACGAACAGGCGGTCCCGACGATTAATATCTACAAAGTACACATCCCATCCCACCCTACCCCTTCTGCCCCCCCCTCTTCATACTCCTCTTCATCTCCCTCTCCTTCTCCTTCTCCAAATACTTCTTCTGCGCCTTCGCATCCAACCCCGCCAACTCCCTATCCCTCTTCGCCTTCTTCGCCTTCTCCCTCTCCAGCGCCCTCTCCTCCGCCTTCCCATCCATATCCGCCTTCACCAGGCGCTTCACCACATCCTCTCTCCCCCTGCGCACCTTCTTCAGAACCTCCGGGCGGAAATGCGCCTTCTCGACTAGGAAATCGCCAAGCTGCACGAAATACGTGAAGATCGGCAGCGTCGCGGTGTAATCGCCCGAAGCCGGCAGACGGAGGGATAGGTAGACCCGCTTCTTTGACGCGGTCTCGTCAACGCTGAGGGGCTGGCTGATGGGCTGGTCCGTGATGATCAAGTGCTCGAACGCCTCCCCAGCTTTCTCAACCGCAGCCACAAGCGCGGGTGTCAGCATCGCCTCGGTAATCTCGGCGCTCTCGGACATGACAGTCGCCCACTCGGGGAGACGGGGGTGGTCCTTGGTGACGGTGATACTAACATCGTATCTCTCATCGCGGAGTTGGCGCATACGCTCTTTATGCACAACCGCCCAGACGAAATTATCATACCCGCTCTTCCCGCCCTTGAGCTCCGCCATACCAGGGAGTCCGAGGACGGTCAACGCCTCTTTCCCATCGAAGGGGTAGAGGATCGCTGAGACCCGCTCGACGGGCGCGGGCATGGAGTCGAAGAAGAAACCAGCTGCATTCTCGATGAATTGGAGGACGGGGTTGTAGCGCTTGAGAAGGTCGATCTCGATGTCCAAAAACGCAACATTAAGGCGTCCCGTCGCGTACCCGAGGAAGTTACTCAATCCCACCTCCTTCAGCACCTCCCCATCCTTATCCGCCTTCGCAAGTGCCCTCGCGAGTCCCTCTCCCTCCGCATCTGCCGCACTCGGCTGCGGCGGCGCGAATCCGACTAAAGCGAACTCATTATGCAGCACGGGAGCGTGTGCAGACGCCCAAGCGCGAGCGCGGCGACGGTTCGCGCGCGTGCCGAGGATGTGGATTGTACCGAGGGCGAGGAGGAGGAGGAGGATGTAGCCTTCGCCGCGGAACTCGGAGAGGGAGTGTCGCTCGTGGATGTTGTACCATTTTGTGTAAGGGACGGCTGGGGTGGAGGAGGCGGCGAGGGGGGTGGTGCCGGCGGGGTGGACGAAGGAGGAGGGGGTGGGTTCGGGGGCGGAGGCGAAGTCGGCGAAGTCTGGGAGGGGGGGTTAGAGAGGTGGTGGTTTGGTTGGATTGGGGAGGGGGGAGGAGGTTTGAATTGGGGCGGGAGGGGAGGGAGAGTGGGAGGCGAATGGGATTGGGGACGCACCATTATCCGCAACGACCTTATGCTCGTCCTTCTTCGACCCTCCAAAGAAACCTTGGATTACAGCAGCCATTTCGTCTCCCGTCACGAAACCTCAATTGCGTGGTTCGAAGGTGGCAGCGCTGCGTGCGTTGCTTCAGTCTCGAGTTGGAAGGGAGCTGCGGTTGTGTGGTTGGGGAGAGCTGTGGAAGCAGGGAGAAGCGAGGAATTATTGGTGGGTCGGGAAATTGTTGTTCCGGCCACGTTTTGGGATGACGGATGTGGAGATTTGGCAGGGAGTTTGTGATGGGGTACGCACTTACCCCAGAAAAGGAAAATGATAGATGGAGAAACAAATGGATTGATGATAATTACTGTTGTTAGTTACGTTGTGTTGGGACTTTCTATGCGGTTTTGGGATGTATTTACCTTTCTTCCCCCTCTCTACCTTCGTTCTCCTGGGCACAATCCGCAGTGTCAATATAGATATCACTTGTCTCACACCACCTCGGATCTACCCTATTATTCCAGTAAGATTCCTCACATACACCTATCACATTCACATCACCATCCTCCCCCGTCGTATTCATGATATTGGTATTGGTATTTCATATCGTACAGCACTTGACTGAATCTAATCCCCCTGCCCCCCTTTCTTACCCCATTTTCCAGGTAATCCGCCCCCCCTTCCCCTTCCCATTCCCCTTTTCCTGTTCCCCTATTGTCCCCCATTCCCAGAACCAAAAAATATAAGGAAGCCGCTAAGATGAGCAAAAGAGCAAAGCCATCCCTCCGCCGCCCATACGTAACCCGAAAAACGCCGTTTGATTATCCAGCCGTAGGGCTGTCGTTGAGCCTCGATCCGATTCCATGCCTTGGTATCCTTCCATCACTCCCCAAAACAAAGCATCCCGCTCGAAGCAAACCCCCCGCCACAGCCACACCATCTTCCCTCCCCCTACGCTCGCGCTCAAGCGCTGCGCTACACTCCGCCCTCCCCCTCCCCCAAATCCCCCTTAAAACTCTGCAACCTAACCTCACAATCCTCACTCCCCGTACAAATCCTACTATCACTCAACCCAATACACGTAACCGGCCCCGCATGCCCCGCGAACGTCCTCTCGCACCTCCCCGTCCTCGCATCCCACATCTTGACCATCCTATCCTCCGCCCCTGAAACAACCCTGAGCGTATCCCCCGCCAGTGCCCATACGCCCTCGACGTGGCCGAAGAATGTTTTCAGGCAGCGCCCGGTATACACGTCCCACAGCCGGACGGTGGAGTCGAGGGCGCCGGTTAACATGTAGCGCGGCGGCAAGGGGCGGTTTGTGGCGTAACCGGCGGTGAAAGCTGGGCCGAACGAGGAGCGGAGGTCGGTGGGTTGGGGGAGGTCGGCGGAGGAGGCGTTGGAGGATGCGTCGTCGGCTGTTGGGGAGGGGTCGTCGAGTTCCGGTTCATAATCCGCCGGCAGCGACAGAACCTGCTGAACCTGTCCAACATGCCCTTCAAAAGTCTTGATGCAGGCCTTAGAATCGAGGTCCCACAGCTTGATACTACAGTCGTCTGACGCAGAAAAGACAGTGCGGGATGCGGAATCGACTTTGACGGCGTTGACCCAGTCGCGATGCCCTTTGAGCGAGAATGTCGATTTATCGGAGAAATTCCAGATCTTGACGGATTTATCGACGGACCCGCTGGCGAGGAGGTTTCCGTCGAAGTGCAGCGACATTATACCCCCAGTGTGGCCTTGATATGTGGACATGCATTCCCCCGTCCGCCAATTCCATACCTTGAGCATCCGGTCCAGGGAGCCGCTGATGAGTTTCGTGTCGTCGAATTGCAGCGACCTGATCCCGGAGGTGTGGCCGCGGAGGGTGCGCAGTTCTTCCCCAGTATCGATATCCCAGATCTTGATGGTGGTATCGTACGACCCCGTCGCGAGGATGGAGTCGTCGAACTGCAGACACATGACGCCGTTTGTGTGGCCGCGAAACACTTTCGTGGTGCAGCGCCCGTACTTCCAGTTTGTGCCTACTTTGAAGCGGTCTTTGTAGACTTCTTTCCAGGGCCGGAAGCGGGGTGTGCTGGTGCGCGATACGACGCCGTTGGCGGCGGGTTCGATGGTGCGCAGTTTCTTGATTTGCGTGGGCGAGACGTGGCCGTCGTCGGAGAGGGACGAGGAGGCGGAGCGTTTCCTCCCATTCTGGCCTGTAGCAGCCAACTCCAGTCTTGGGATCGAAGCACTATCCGATGCCTCAGGCTGCGGCGTGAGTTGAGGCGACCACTCATTAAGCCCCCTCCCCGTCGCACGGAGCTGTTGCTGCCTCTTCCAATCCCTCAACCTCTTCCTCTCCAACAGCGGCAATCCCCACCCGCACTTCACGCACTTGCGATCAATATGCTGCTCACACATCTTATGCCAGACGACATCATCATCCGCCAGGCTGCGCCACCGCTGGTTGACTTGCGCGGCTTTGCAGAGGGATGTGGTGTCGAGGTAGCACAGGATCTTGAATGAGATTTCGGAGGGGAGCGCGGTGATGAAGTCGATGCGGGTGAGGTCGCGGACGGCGGTGGAGAGGTAGGAGAGCTGCGGGAAGCAGCATTGTGTTAGGATGCCTTGTAGTATGAGGTTTCGGTGTTTTGCCGGCGCGGCGGAGAAGAGCGACCAGACGTGCGATATGCCCTGCTGGTCGGCCTGCGACAAGCTCTCGAGTTCCTATTATCGGCACAAGTCAGCCAAAATCCCATCCATACCCTACTAACAAAAATTCACTTCCACCCTTTCCTCCCCGAGGATAACCGCAATAAAACTCACCCTCTGCAAATGATCCATCGACGGCTCATCCGCCGTCCTCCTACACTTCAGATCCGGCCTATGCCTATAACAAAACTTGGTACTCGGATCCTTCTCCCTCTCCACGCCCTCCCTCGCCGTCCCCGTCGGCGCATAGGCCGCGGGGATGTGGCGCGCGAGGAATGGCGCAATGGCGCGCCCGGCTATCTTGTTTGAGCTCGCCAGGCGCATGCGCGAGAGGGTATCGTCGTTGTCGTCGTGCGAGTGCGCCTCGTAGGTGTCGTTGCAGCTGTCGTGGATGGGTGGCGAGGGGAAGGGGGTGCCGTTGTTGGTGGAGGTGGAGGGGGGAGGGGAGGTCGGCGCTGTCGCCATGGTGGTGGTCGGCATTGTGTGTTGTGGTTGTGTTTGTCGAGAGAGAGGAGGGGTGAGGAGGAGAGAGGTCAGGTAGTTGTCGCACAGGACAGTTCAGGCTCAGCTGCTCCCTCGTGGCGGTGGTGGTCTCGGTCTCCGCGGCGAAGAGTGTTCTCACGTGCAGGACGTGGCAGATCGGACATGGAGAGAAGGGAGCGGACAGAGGGGGATATACGGAGATGGGAAAATGGCGCGCCCCGATGTCGCCACGGGGTTGATCTGTGCCTGGTTGCAGTGTTGCTGTCCGTGGTATGCGGTAATGTCAGTGTATTCTTGTATTCTGAGTCGAGAACTGTGTGTTGGGGTTGATGTGAAGGCGGTGCGGGATGGCGTGCGATGTCGACATGGACGTATAGTATGGACGGGTTTTGCTGGTTAGAGCAGATTGCAGGCTATGGGAAAGTTTCGATGGGTTGTATAATACAATAGTAGCAGACAGAAGAAGAACTAGACCCTCAATAATCGCCACAGTTGAAGGTTCTGTATATATGGAGAATATAATTAGAGATGGTAGTATAGTATGGGTACAGGCAAAAGCACGCAACCTGTAGGCTGCGGTAGTGGTCAGTATTGGATCCTGTACATCCCCAGGACTACGTAGTTTTCGTCACGTGGGGGAATATACTTTCTTTTTATGTTATTTTTATAGTTTTTCTACTAGCACCCTCGAACACCCTCGAACACCCTCGAACACCCTCGAACAATGCGAGATATATTACATAAGGACTTACGGAGTCCTTATGTAAAGTGGTGTTCGGTTGGCAGTATAATGGAGCCACCTATTAGGGTCACGTGGGGGGAATATACTTGCTTTTATGCTTTATACTTGATATATTACGGAGTACAAGGTCACGTGGGCGAATATACCCCTATACTATACTAGTACGGCTATACGGCTACAGCAACAAGGTCGCATTGGGCTAATCACGAAAAAGTAAGTATGGTATGATTCGTTCTTTGACATGTCCAAAGGGTTCAATTTTACACATCTAACCTCCTCCTCCGCCGTAGCTCGGACATATCACTCGCTGCTTCCAAACCCTCGTCTTCAACTACCACCCACTCCTCCTCATCATCCTTATCCACATCCACCTCCTCACCCTCCTCCACCGCCACACTCTCAACCCCCTCCTCCATCTCCTCCAGTACCTCTGCCTCCACCCCCACCCCATCCACACTCTCAATCCCCTTATTCCCCATCAAGAAGTCCCCAAAATACTTGACCGCATTAAACGCCTCCTCGCCCGTCGGCACAATATGTTCTCCCGGGAGTAAAAACCCATAACTCCCCGTATCCCTCAGCTTAAGCTGATACGTATACCGTACCTTCATCTCGTGGTAGAACCAATCGATCGCTGAGCCGCCTCCACTCTCCATGCGGATTTTCCTCGTCTCCTCCTCCTTCTCTTCATCCTTCTTCTTCGTCTTCGCCGATTTGCCTTTCCCCTTCTTCTTCTTCGTAACAACACTCCCCTCACACGCCGAAGTAACCGCGTAAAACTCCCCACTCGAGATCCTTATCGCCTTCGCCAACCCCATCCCCAGCTCCTCGAGATTCTCAATCGTCGGCGGCTCGGCCTCGCAGGAGTAACTGTAGGGATACAGAACCTGCTGGGAATACGAGTGTAGATCCAACAATCCCACGAACTTCGCATTATTCTCCTTCACCTCCATCTTCGCCCACTCCGCCAGGCGATGCGCCTCAATTGCCTGGAACGGCGCAGATCCAGGGTAGCTCTCGGAACAGGGGTTAGCTTGGAACGCGGACCCGGCCCAGCGGTAGCCGAATGACCGGTCGAGGTCGAGGCCGCGGCAGAAGCGGAGGTGTGTCTGCTGTCTGCTCTTGCGCCACAAGCGGTCCGTCTCCCAGGTATGCACGTACCCGTCCGGATTCAGCGTCGGGATGAAGACCCAATCGAACTCATGGATCAACTTCGTGATAGCGGGAGACTTGCCGTAAGCCGTGATGATGGACCACGCGATGTACGTGACGGAAGATGTAGAGATCCATTCGCGCGCATGCAGGCCGCCGGCGACGATGATTGTCTTCCGCTTTTTGGTGGAAGAAGCAGGGGTGGGATGCACGCCGACGCGGAGGGCGGGGATGGAGCGGCCTTCGTAGGAGAGCCCGATGGAGGTCATGGTGACGTGGGTGGTGAACATGGAAGCTATGAGGCGCATCCAGGGGATGATGACGGAGAGGGGTTGGTAGTCGCGGAAGAAGATGTTGTCGGTTGCGCCGTCGGTTTTGTGGATGGAGGGGGTGAAGGAGGAGTGCCCTTGGGAGGGGGGGAACGGGGGGGAGGAGAAGGCGAGGGAGGGGTAGGATTGGTAGATTGATTGAGCGAGGTCGGGCATGAGGTTGGAGTAGGCGTTGTGGAGGGATTTGGGGAGGAGACCGAGGAGGGAGGGGACCTGGGGGAGGGGTTAGTATGTATATCTTTGGGAGTGAGGCCACCACGATATACTCACATCGTCCTCTGCCAACCTTATATCCGCCCAGTTATTCGTAAACTCCCACACATCAAGAAACAGCGTATCCGCCGCCTCCGCCAACGCCGCCTCTTCCTCCAACGTCGTAATGTTAAACCTCAGCACCACATCCCCCCCATACTTCGCCAACAGCGTCGCCGGAAGCTGCGCGCTCAACGGCCTCCGCTGGCTCGTCGTCGCGACCTGTCCATTCTCCTTTGCCGTCGCCGTCTCAGGCTTCGCGTTCCCGCCAAAGATCTTCTCGATCGCCGTGTCGCGCAGCCATGTCAACTGCGGGAACACGCTGTGGGAGCGGTGATACGGCGCTTTGGCGTCGCGGCCGCTGAGGGACTGTGTGCTGTCGCCGGTAGCCCATGGGACAGCTACGGTGGGGACTGGGGCGAGGGTGGAGAGGAGGAGGAGGGGGAAGAGTGAGGAGGGCTCCTGGAGGAGTCGCATCACTGCACGGTGTTGTCTCCAAGCGGTGGAGACGCAAGGGGATGGTGACCCTTTCTGGATGCGGGTTGAGGGTTGGAATCAGGGTGTTGTGATGGGGGAAGATTGTTTGGATTGTTGTTGTTGGTTGGGGTCCCAAGGCAGCGACTTCTTTGCTCTTTGGTGGCTGTTGAATTGACGATGACGATGACGATGACTATGCTTCCGATTGGGTGCGCTACTGGCGGGGTAGATGTATTTTGATCCTTCTTGGTAAGTTATTTTTCATTCTTGATGATATTTATTTAGAGATAGGATTAAATTCTTACAGCCACTCTCTCTCTTACTGCATAGGAGGAAAGGGAGAATGAGAAGGTGCTTGGAGTTGGGAATAAGCAAAAGAGTACTTCATCCCCCGCAATAGGAGTGGTGTCTTTACAAGTACCCTCCACATAAATCCCAAATCCCAAATCCCAACGACACGCGCTATTGCCTTTAGCAGCTTCCTCCTATACAATCCTCTATTTCTGTACTCCAACTCTCTCTATATCTCTCTACGCTCTTTCTCCCAAGACCTCAGTGTCAATCAATCGTTTGAAACACCATCCTCTTGTTTTTGTATTATTGATCACTTTTCCAAAACCCCTTGTATCATCACACACCACACAGCTTGCCAATATCTCTCACTGAGCTGCCCTGACGTCTGTGCGACGACGACCCTGTACACCACGCCAACCACTCGACGCACGACCGATAAACTCCTATTTGGCTCTTCCAATCCTTCCCCGCAACCTCTATCCCCAAACCCCCAAGAAACCTTCGAGGGAGCCTCCAAGTCGGCCTGGAAACGGAAACAAGACACGAAGCGAGTGGCCTGCCATGATCCGATAATCCCTTTCGCCCCTGCCCCCGTGCTCCACACCCCTCGAGATGCCCATCATCCCAGGCCTGCTGCGTCGACGCGGCCAGGCCAGCGAGACCGATCTCAACCGCCGTCACTCGCTGCTTCTCCCCAGCCCGCCAGGAGCTGCTGCGGCGGATAGCAGGGCGGGGAGACTGAGCGAGCAGCTGCCGCGCAGGGACGCTGGCGCGTCAGATTCACTCGAGCTGACGCCGCTGTCGTCCGCGCCGGCCATGGCGTTCACTTCACCGGAGGAGACGCTGCCGCTGCCGGAGGATAGGCCGGTGTCACCGCCTGTGCAGGATGCGACGCCCAGGCAGTCGGGCCGCTTCTCGATGATGAAGTTTAGGCATGCGTCTGATTCGCAGCTGTCTACGAGAGCGAGGCAGCAGGCTGAGGCTGATGCCGCCCCTCCTATGCCTAGACGTACGTTCCACCTCCCCCAATTGATTGACATTGACCCGAGCCTGTGTCTCATTGGAAGAGAAGCCACTGACGTTCGCTCGGCAGCTCCCGAAATCATCACAACGGCACCGACAAACACCGCACAGAAGAAAAAGTCGAAGCTCAAGCTTCCTGGTATAAAACCATCGGACTCTAAGCCATCCGCATTCGACGAACTGATAAAGGCATCGAAGAAGGAGAGGAGGAAGGCGCTATCCGAGGGGAACTCGTCGTCCCGTGTCACCTTCGATGAACCTGTGCGTCACAGCTCTCAGGTCCCAGGTGCAATGCCTCCGCCTTATGGAGATGATGCTGGATCGACGCTTGCATTGCCAGTCAATAGGCTGTCTGAATCTTCGAGATCTGATGGTAGCTCTGCAGACAACCATGTGTATGCGCAAACGACCACTACGATACAGACAACACATACTACGACTACGTTCTTTAGACTACCGCGGCGAAAGAAGCCCCAGCCGCTCTTTCCTTTACCACCGAAGGTAGTTCACCATGACCAGCCTAATTCGCCTTCCGTACCTGATAAGTCTGGCAACAACACTAGTCGAGCCAGCACGGATTCCGGCGCTGCGCAGACTCTACGTCTCCCGCAAGGCGCCGACGACAACGAGGGTGCCGCTCACACCCACTCTGCTATTGCTAAGGCGTCTATGCTGTTTGCAGCCCCTGGGTCACCATTAATCCGCCGCGACTCAACTGCCTCCAACAAATCTTCTCCTACTCGACGCGGTCTCAGGGGCAGGTCCTCCACTCTGACATCTCTGAGGAACGGGCAGAACGATGAGCCATTAGATACCCCACCTCTTCCGTCCAGCCGCACGTCGACGTCGACTGGCAGGAAGAGCTTCGGAGATATATTCAACTTGACCCATCGCCTTCGTCCTGATCCAATGCCTCACGCTTCAGGACAAGCAAGTCCACTCTCTGCTACTTCGAAAAATAACTCAATTCAAATCACAAGAGAGCCAATTATCATACCCGAGAGACACCAGGATGATAGCCCGGCAAAGTATCTCCTGCGGCTTGAAGAGGCTGTTAGTCGAGGCGCCGTTGCAAGTGTCTTGTCTAAAGGCAGCGATACGTTCTCACAGCAGGTTCTCCGGAGCTATATGCGTGGGTTTGGGTTCTTCGGAGACCCTATGGATATGGCCCTCAGAAAGCTTCTTATGGAGGTCGAACTGCCCAAGGAGACGCAACATATTGACCGATGCCTGCAATCATTTGCACATCGGTACCACGAGTGTAACCCAGGTATCTACGCTTCGCCTGAGCAGGCATACTTTATTGCCTTTTCGCTTCTGATCCTTCACACCGATGTCTTCAACAAGAATAACAAGAATAAGATGCAGAAGCAGGCTTACTGTAAAAACACACAGGGAGAGGGAATCTTTGACGAAATATTGGAGTGTTTCTATGACAATATTTCGTACACGCCCTTCATCCATGTGGAGGATGACCTTGATATCAATGGCGAGCGAATTGTCCAGCACATGTCGAAGAAGAAGAGTCTATTCCCTCGATCAAGTATCGATCCAATGAAGCGCCCTTCGAAAGAGCCTGTTGATCCGTACACTCTAATTATCGACAGCAAGCTTGACTCGTTACGACCTAATCTGAAGGATGTAATGAACTTGGAGGAGCACTACAGCTACCTTGGAACTGCGCTATCTCTCAATCTAGATGACTTGCAACGAACGTTCTTCAGAACGGGAGTTTTGCAGATTATATCAGCAAGGTCACGTCCTGATGCCTTCATGTCCGACAAGACGGCCATGAACCCCGAGGAGGCACATCCAGGAATCGTCGATATCAAGATCACCAAGGTTGGCTTGTTATGGCGCAAGGACCCAAAGAAGAAGAAGACGAGGTCTCCTTGGCAGGAATGGGGCGCAATTCTCACAGGAGCGCAGTTGTACTTCTTCCGCAACACAGCCTGGATCAAGAGCTTGATTCATCAACACGACCATCACGTCAAGCAAGGCAACGATGGAATTCCAGTCACCTTCAAGCCTCCGATTGAATCTTTTAAGCCGGATGCATTGATGTCAACGGATGATGCTGTCGCCCTGCTCGATTCTACGTACAAGAAGCACAAGAACGCGTTTCTCTTCGTTCGCCATGGACGCTTTGAGGAAACATTCCTGGCGGACAACGAAGATGAAATGAATGACTGGCTCGCGAAGCTGAATTACGCTGCCGCATTCCGCACAGCCGGCGTGAGAATGCGAGGCGTGGTTGGTGGGAATTATGAGGGGCAGCGAACTCGTGGGATTAGGAGGCTCGGTAGTGCGAATTCTGGACGCTCCGTGCAGACTCCTACTGGCGAGGTTCAGATTATCAGCGGGAAGATTGATCTCCAGATGGCTCAAGATATCTTGGCCGCAAGGAGAGAGATTATGATGCAGAAGATGACGGAAGCGGAGGGGAAGCTGGCTGTCGCTACCAAACAATTAGACGCTCAGCTTCGGAATGCTCGTCACTTGCTAATCCTTGCGCCTATCCAGGCAAAGACGCGGGAACAAGTAGTGTTGGCAGCTGGCCGCATGTCGGCAAAGCTGAGATGGGTCCGGATGGAGATCTGGAGGCTGAGATGTCACAGGGATATCTTGTCCATGGACTTGGATGAGGAAGTGAAGCACGGGGAAGGTGAAAAAGTAGACCCGCTACTTCCTACTGCCAATCTCTCTGGGGAATGCTTAGCCAAGCAAAACGACCGTGACAGTCACGCCGGAGTGAGCTCGAGGAACAGCGCTGCCCTCTCTCCCCAGCAAAGCTCGCAGTCTCAGCACCCAACTCCGGTGCCACAAGCTTCACCGAATGATTTCGACATCGACGATTTCTTCACCAGTCCCTCGGCAGCACAGAGCGCCTCCACTTTCCACAAAGCGCAAGCATGGGAACTCCCACCTCTGAAATTCGACGGTCCAAGGAAACAGCTATCCCCAGGCGCCGGCGCACAGCCAAGAAGCCCCGTCCTCTCCCACACATCCTCATACCCCCGGATGACCCCAACCGCCTCCGCCGATCCGCAACGCTCCGTCTCCTCCCCCCAAGAAGACGCCGGCGAAAACATAGCCCTAGAACAAGCAGGTCTCATCGACGGCACCCTCGCCTCCGACTCCATCGCCGGAGAACCCCCCACCACCAGCACCTCCGATTCCACCGAGAAAGAGAAACTCGAACGCGGCAAAATCCGGCGCAGCATCCACCGCACCCTCCGAGACGCGCACGTCCCGACCCAACACCGCAGTCGCAAGGGCAAGGACTCGTCCTCCTCCGGGACGAAGGAGGGAGAGGAGGTGGCGAGGGATGATCACCTCGCCAGGGGAACGGGGAGTTTTGTCATTCATGGGAAGAAGGCTAGTGTTATTACGTTTGGGGATGCGTTGGCGAATATGTCTGCGGAGGAGAGGATGAGGTTGAAGAAGCAGGCGCAGGCGCAGGCGCAGGAGAGGGGAACGAGCGAGTCGCCTGCGCCGAAGGAGTTTGGGAGGGAGGCGTCGCTGCGTGGTGGTGACCACCGTGGTGGTGTAGATCACCGCGGCTCGGAGGCGAGTACGAATACCGTCGCGGCACGCAGCTTTAGGGAATTGCATAATCGCCTCTCGGCCCATGCGGCGACGTTGGAGGAGGGGGGTGCGGGGAGTGATAGCGATGCGGATGCTGATGCTGATGCGGCTATGAGTATGGTGTCTGGGGAGGAGGAGGGGGTGAGGACGCCGTTGCCGGTGGTGGAGGATGTGGATGAAGATGAGGAGGGGGGGAGGTTTAAGCAGGCTGCGTTTTATACGCCGGAGGTGCCGGGGACGCCTGCTAAGGAGGGTATGACGCCTGTTAAGGGGAAGGGGGGGGAGTAGAGTTGGGTGGGACTTGACGACTGAAACATTTTTCTTTGATGTATTTTTTGGGCTGTTTTTTGGGGGGGAGCAAGACGCAGTTTTAGCGTTCAGCGAGGCGGGGGCAATGGATGCCCTGCTGATACGACGACCCTTTTCAGGGATTCCTTTTGAGTTAACTGGTATATTTGTGGGGTAGGCTGGCGCATTGGGGGGGTTGTGTTCCGATTTTGAGGGAATTGGTGGGGGAAATGTAGCGGGCCGAGGAGTATATGGACTGGGGATGGGTGTAGAGTGGCGGAGGGGGTACTTATAGATGTCGGCATGGGGTAGATGAGTTGCCATGAGCGGGATAGGGGAAGGACGATGGATTTGGCACGATATTTAGTGTAGCTACACACAGGAGGAGATGGCGGGAATAGAAGAGATTCCCTCTTGCAAAACTTTGCTCTTTTTATTGTGATTGTGTGAACCACCACTTCCTTCCATACCGTCACGCTCTATCTATAGGGAGGAAACGCAGACCCATGACCAGACGGCCAATACAAGCCCGCACTGTATAGTACGTGAGAAGTCGGAATACGACTACTAGAGGGCCCTATGCGAAGATCCAGAGGTCGCTCGTGGCTGGTTCCGGCTTGTAGAGAAAAATGGGGTAATTCGAAGTCTTTATGATACTTATAGATCACGTGCCTCATCGTGATATTTACAGGGGAGATAGCGGTTGACGCGCCTATGCGGGATGGCCCGGCGAGTGGCGCGTGGTGGGGCGGCTGGGGGGGGGGCGATAGGGTATGGATAGGCGAGGGCGTGCCTTTAGCCATCCAGCCAGGTGAATTGCGGTTCACCCTGTGACTCCAGCAACACAACAATTCACCCATTTCCTACATCTACCACCACCACCACGTTTTGGATCTGTGGTTTTGGAAAGGGTACGAGTTTATGATACATTGGTGAAGCTTTGAGAGGCCGAATCGGTCTACCTTGTCCGTCATGAACGCTGTCATTGAACGCCTTCGGGCGGCGCTGAGGAGTCAGAAGGTGCGGGGGGATGAGTATGAACAGCTTGTCGGGAGGGAGGATGAGGAGGGAGGAGCCGATGATATAACCCTACAAGAGGCACTGGCGCTGGAAGAGAAGCCGTTCTCGTGGGTGGAGTACAGTGTGTTCCTGATCCTTGGAGTCGCGATGCTGTGGGCATGGTAAGCCTCATCAATTCTACCCGCGTTCCGTGACCACATCACTGACTGACATCTCTGTGTAGGAACATGTTCCTAGCCGCCGCCACCTACTTCGCGACCCGTTTCCAAGGCAACCCCTGGATCCTCGCCAACTACCAATCCTCCATCCTCACCGTCGCCACCACCGCCAACTTGGCATCCATGTTCCTCCTCACGAACCTGCAAGCCGGCGCGTCCTACCCCCGCCGCATCATCCTCGCTCTCATAATCGACATAGTCGTCTTCACAATCCTCGCCTTATCAACCATCTTCTTCGTCACTGTGTCTCCAGGGGTGTACTTCGCCTTCCTCCTCGCCACCGTCTTGGCGACCAGCACAGCGACGGGGCTGCTCCAGAACGGGGCGCTTGCGTTTGTGGCTACGTTCGCGCATCCGAGTTACATGCAAGCCATCATGACCGGCCAAGCAGTCGCCGGCGTCCTCCCCAGCATCGCACAAATCGTCTCCGTCCTCGCCGTCCCCGAGGAGTCACCCTCATCCACCGACAACACACCCCCCGCCGTCCCCCCCCCCCAAACCTCCTCAACATCAGCATTCATGTACTTCCTCACCGCCACCTTCGTCGCCGTCCTCACCCTCGTGTTATTCACCCCCCTCGCGCGCCGCCACACCCCAACGCCTACCTCACCCACCCCCTCCGCGCCAGCGAGGAAAGTAATGTCCATGCCAACCCTCTACCGCCAACTCCCCTTCTACTCTGCATCCATCTTCCTCTGCTTCACGCTCACCATGTTCTTTCCCGTCTACACCGCGCAGATCACCAGCGTGCACCCCGCTCCTATGCCGCGGTACTTACACGCTCCCATCTTCATCCCCCTCGCTTTCCTGATCTGGAATACGGGGGACCTGCTCGGTCGACTATCAACTCTCTTCACCTCCTCCCTCCCCGCTCGTCCACGCTCTCTCTTCGCCGTCTCGCTTGCGCGCGCCATCTTCCTTCCCCTCTACGCACTGAGCAACGTCTCGGGCCGCGGGGCGTGGGTGCAGAGCGATTTATTCTATTTGCTGATCGTGCAGTTGGGGTTTGGGCTGACGAATGGCTGGCTGGCGAGTAGTGCGATGATGGGGGCGACGGGGGCGGTGGGGGAGGAGGAGAGGGAGGCGGCGGGGGCGTTTATGGGGTTTAATCTTGTGGCGGGGTTGACGGCGGGGAGTTTGCTGAGTTTTGCTGCTGTGTGAGGGGGTGGTGGGAGATGGGAGTTATTTTTGGGGGAATATGGATTTGATATGGAGCGAGTGCTTGGATTTTGATGTAGGGAGGGGAAGGGATTGGGTGTGGTGTTTGGGGGGAGGGCGTTACATTCTTGCATAGCAATTACATTTACATTGGCTATTGGCTGACTGAGCTAGATGGATAGTTCCGGCCTTGGAATAGAGATTTATACCATCCACATTTGTTTGTGAAAAGCCACATGTTTCCCATGTGTTACTAAATAATCAAAAGCCAGCCTCCCATATTAACAACCCCTTTCCCGTAACTCTATATCCTAAAAGAGAATCGCTACACTCTACCACCCTCTCATCCATGCTATTATATCCAGAGTACGAGTCTCTAGCCATTCACACCCTCCCCTTCAAATGACTCCCATACTTGGCCTCCCACGCAAAAAAATACAACAACGCCGCCAGCGGCTGCCCAATCAGTACAAAACTAACCCAAAACACCGTATTCCCCACCAACTTCCCATAATGCCCCCCCGCTTTCTCAAACGGCGCCGTGAGCTTAATAAGCGGCAACTGCGCCAGCATCCCCAGAGCCGCCACGCCAATGATATTATGCGTTGGCACGCCCACGAGGAGCTCATGCAGTACCGCCGAGAGGACGAACACCGCCACCGACGCAGCCCAGGGCGACCATCCGCGCCCGATGAGGGGCGAGAAGACGTGCCGCCTCATGAATTGGTAGACGGGTTTATTCCAGGTGCGCCAGTATGCGCCGACGCTGTCGCTGTTCCACCAGTCGCTGTAGAAGTCGCGGTCGCCGAAGCGGGTGAGCTCGGCGAGGGCGTTGAGGAAGGATTGGAAGAGGGCGAAGAAGCCGCCAAGCCATACGACGAGGGAGATGGTGGAGAGTTTCATGAGGCGCTCGAGGATGGAGATTAGTTCTAGAGAAGCCATTTTGTCGAGGGAGTTGCGGAGGAGGGGGGCGGCGTATTGGGCGCTTGCTACCCAGATGAAGACGGATAGGCCGAAGACTTCGGCGAGACGTTTGGCGACGAAGGACCAGCGGATGCGGGGGGAGCGGGGGTAGACGGGTTGGTAGACGAGGGTGGGCGCCCACCAGAAGTAGGTTAGGTTTGAGAGGGAGATGTTCTTGGGGTATGGGCACTGCGCGTAGATATCTGGTAGGGCGTCTTCGACGCGCTTGGAGGGGTGGAGGTAGGCGTGGCGCAGGTCGCGGTTGGTAAAGGCGTAGGAGGCGGTCTTGAGCCAGACGATGATGGCGTGGACTTCGGAGAGGGTTCCGATGAGGGGGTGGTGGATGTAGTAGTACACAACGACGGAGGTGATGAGGAGGCAGAGGGTTGCGTTGAGGCCGTGTAGCCAGGCGATCAGCTCCCAGGCCGTGTTGAACTTCTTGCGCTCGGCTTCGGTGGGGGTGGGTGTCTCGGCGCCGGAGCGGTTATTGCTTGCTGCGAGTTGCGATTTGGCGTGCTTGGCGGCGGCGAGCTCGATGATGTAGGCGGCGAAGAGGTGGCAGGGGATTATGAGGAGGAGCGTGGCGCCGATGAAGACGTCGTGTCGTTTGTAGTTGTGGCATCGTAGGCATATGAGAACTCCGTACTGTGTGGGTGGTCAGCGCTTATCATTTTGCTGCTGGAGACGGGCATACATACCTTGTTGAAGTTTTCAATCATCAAGCGCAGGTTTCCAACGACTGTGACACAGGCTATAAGATAGGTCCTCCATGGCTTCTCCCGCAGCAGGATCACTCACCAAGCAGGATCACCATCAGATTTCGGAATCCGAGGAAACTGGGGATCTCGGCTGCGTCATGGCTGAGGACGGTGTTCTGGGGCCGCGAGTGGACGGCTGCCACATGCCTGTATTTCTTCTTTATGCGCAGACGACGACTGACCTCTGGCACATCGATGCCTGACACATTGGCCGAGTTGATTGGCGTCTGGGCACTCTGAGCGCGGCCATTGGAAGGAGCTGATCGTTGGGTGAGGGTCGAGTTGACGGTCCTGGTATCTACAGCTGTGGCCATTGTCGGCTCGTGGGGGGGGGTTTTCATATCAAAGCTGTGTTTTGACGGGCCATGTATATGTAGTATATATACGACGGGCAGAGATCATCGACGGTCTTTATGAGCCTTTTATTTTAGAAAATAGAACATCTAGACTCGAGGGAAGGATCAAGGATCGGGAGAGATAGGAAGGATATCGAATTGGAGAAGGAGTGGGGAAGGAGGGGGAAGGCGAAGGTGGGGATGGGATAAGTAAACACGGACATGGGGAATGGGCCTTTTCGCCCGTCGTATGCTTGTTTCCTGCGGTTTTCCTGCATCATGTACAGAAAACCGATTATGCAAGAAACCGAAACAGTCGAAATAAGTGAGATAGATGGCGTATGCAGGTAGCTAGATGGATACGGTGTTTACCATATAAAACCATACTTGGATTGTTTCAATGCATGTATGTTGGAGGTATTCTTGTACCGCGATACCTTGGCATTACCTTTTTGTAGCTTGTCCAACGTGTGAAAATTGTATAATTTAGTAACTCCCGACACAGGTACTTCCGCTATACCTTGTCGTCTCCGCTGGTATGTTGTTCCGTTCCGGCCTTGTCTCGAACGACCTCGACAGCCATAAACTATATATATATAGATTGCGTCAAAGGGAATCGACTACTTCAAACAGGCCAGCTTCGTCCGAGGAGCGTGAATCAGAGGATAGAGAAGCTCCGTTCTGGCCAGCCATGCGGTAGTAACCACGACGACGACTTAAATCACCATGGCTTACGAACAGCGTGGGGAGCGTGACTATGGAACTGGCGGAGGAGGAGGAGGAGGAGGAGGAGGAGGAGGAGGAGGAGGAGGAGGAGGAGGAGGAGGAGGAGGAGGGAGAGGCGGAGGCGGAGGCGGTGGAGGTGAAGGAGGTGGTGGCTATGAAGCTGGTGGCTTTGGGAGAGGACGTGGACGACGTGAGTTACCAGCGATTCTCAATTCAACCATCTATATGCCTTCCTTTTCGGTTCTCATCCATGCGCCGTACCTGCATGCTGCCATCTTTTGTCCTTGACTATGCGCACATCTTCCTCGAGGGCATCGAGTTTTGCTTCAGACTTGTGTCTACTCTCTACGTCGCAGGTCTTCCTCTGTTACCATCAACATCAAACTAACAAAGCAACCCAGGCCCCGTCACAGACTACGGCGCGACGATGGTCCATTGGATGCAGAATCGCCAGCCGCGCTACAAGGCACGCCTCCAAGGAGAGATGGAGAGGCCGAGTCCCAGCTACATCGTCGATGTGAGTACCCGTTGCATCAACAATCCGTTGTCTAGACACCTGACACATGCTAATTCCTGTCTCAGATGCTTCCTCCCCTTGCCAGGATAGACAAGGCTGCTGATACCATACCCGCTCATCATTTACATTCTTCCCTTAACAAAATCAAGCATCCAGTGAACGTTGTGCGCTGGACGCCGGAAGGCCGCAGGCTGTTGACAGCATCCAGTAGCGGTGAATTCACGCTATGGAACGGCACGGGCTTCAACTTCGAGACCATCCAACAGGCTCACGATGTTGCCATCAGAGCGCTTTCGTACTCACACAACGGCGACTGGCTGATCTCGGCAGACCACGACGGTATCATCAAATACTGGCAGCCCAACTTCAACAATGTCAAAGTTATCCAGGGCCACGGCGACCCCATCAGAGATATGGCGTTCAGCCCCAACGATTCCAAGTTTGTCACGGCTTCAGACGACTCAACTCTTAAGATCTTCGATTTTGCAGGGGGAGTTGAAGAATCGACAATTACGGGCCACGGATGGGACGCCAAGAGCGTCGACTGGCACCCAACTAAGGGCCTGATCGTCTCGGGGTCCAAAGATCATTTAGTGAAGCTATGGGATCCTCGAACAAGCCGCTGCCTAACCACCCTACACGGCCACAAGAACACCATCACCAAGACCCTATTCGAACGGGTGCGTGGATTATGTCTCGCCACCTCCGCACGAGACCAAACAGCACGCGTCTTCGACCTAAGAATGATGCGCGACATCTGTCTCCTCAAAGGCCACGAAAAAGACATCTCAACCATAACCTGGCATCCAATCCACTCCAACCTTCTAAGCACCGGCGGCTCCGACGGCTCCCTCTTCCATTACCTCCTCGATGAACCCCATACACCCGCCGGCACCATGCCATCCACCGCCGTCTGCGACAGTCCCGACCCCGCCACAGCCCCCTCGCAAACCATCCACCCCGCCCACAAAATCCCCTTCGCCCACGACTTCGCCATCTGGTCCCTCGACTGGCACCCGCTCGGCCACATCCTCGCCTCCGGCTCCAACGACCGCCTCACACGCTTCTGGACGCGCGCGCGCCCCGGCGACTCTACAGTCTTCAAAGACCGTTACCATATCGGCGAAGCGGCTGCTGAGGCGGAGGGGACGTGGGATCGCAGGCACTGGAGGCAGAAGCGCCAGGAGGACGAGGAACAGGAGATGGAAGATGAGATGGACGGACTAGAGGATCAGAAGATGCCCGCGAAGATCCCTGGACTCCCAGGTATTCCCGGCCTACCACTTCCCGGATCCCAACCCATGATCCCCGGCATGGGCGCCGTCGCGCCTCCTCCCCAGCTACCATTTAACCTCTCTGGTCTACCGGGACTAAGCGGCAACCTCCCACCGCCCCCGCCGATGGACCCGAATAACCCCCCCGATCTCGCTACACTCACAGCTATGATGAAGAAAGCCGGTATTCCACCTCCACCTCCCCCAGGACAGGGTGGGCAATTCCCACCTCCCCCTCCCGGAATCCTTCCACCCGGTTTGTTACCACCGGGATTCACACTCCCGCCTGGATTCCCACCGCCTCCACCGGGGATGGCAGGTATGCCGGGACTTCCTCCTGGGCTGGGAAACGCACCGCCGCCGATACCGGGTTTTGCGGCCCAGAGTGCTGAGGAGGCGGGTGCGGGTGTGAGGAAGCGGGGGCCGTTGCCGAGTCAGCAGGAGAGTTTGCAGATGGAGCAGAGGAAGGGGAAGTATACGCGTGCTAGATAGTTTTGGGTGGGGTGTATGAATATAGGTTGCTAGTTGGAAAGTGTTAGGTTGAGGGGAAAAGTGTGGTGGGCTGGCAAACACCAGTGGGTAGGAATACAGGCAATGGTGCTGTTATTATGTACATCACATCTGCGGCGTTAGATACCATGGCGTTACAATCAATCTATTGATCCCACCCTTTCTTGTATCTGGAGATTTTCACACACATCTAGTGTATCTGCCTCCGTCCCCCATCTGCCATCATATTGTACAACACCCTGCCCCCCTCCCCCTCTCAATCATACACCCATCAATCGTTTGGTAATAATACACTCCCCATCGTTCCTCGCCCCCATTCAATCCCCCAGGGCACAAAACCCCCATCTAAAACACCCCCCCCCACCAGCCCCCCTCGCGCCCTCCTGCTGCACCCGCGCGATATACTGCTGGCTAACCGTGTTCCAGGCTGACATGTATTTCTCCATGCACTGTGTGAAGCACTGCTGCTCGCCGCTGCTGAAGGAGGAGCCGGGCTTGGGGATGCATTTGGCGAAGCAGTGTTCGTTGAGTTTCTGGTTGGGGGGGTTGGGTTAGCTGTGTTCCCGGGGGAGGTTGGGGATTGGGGATTGGGGGAGGAGGATGGGATGAGGGGAGGGAGGGAGGAGAGGGAGGGAATGGAAATGGACATACCTCAATCAGCTGCCTGGCGTTGTTCAATGCGGCTTCTTGACGAACTTGGTTCATCAACGCCGTCTTCGGGTCTGAGCCCGAGATACCCAGCGAGGCTCCGACGTTATCGATTGACATGATGAATGAATGTGTATTACGGGTGTAATTATAGTATTAGACGTAATTGAAGTCTAAGTTGGGTTCGTAGTAATCGTTGAAGCTGTAGTAACTGTGTGTTTGTAGATATCTAAACAGGTACACACATCAATCCCAGCCTGGAGCGAGCCAAAAGAATTGTTTCCATACCAATGATGCGTAGCCGCGGTCAGTGCGCCCGCAACCCACGCCAACCGCCAACCGCCAACCGCCGACCCTAGACCCAACTCTCAGATCAGAGAGGCCAGGTATCGCGTGGGAAGAAAGCGTCATATAGCTTGTTCGGTGAGCTTACCCCGAATATCAGAAATCACTTTACTCACCCCCCACGTCACGCCAGTACATTTTCCTCGAGTCGGTCTGCGATCGACCAATTCATTGGCATTTGTCTGCGCTCAGGGCTGTTTTCTTGTTTTTATTAGACTTTCTTTTGTGACACGAGCGGAACCTAGGCTGCTGAGACGGCGAAAGCGTCATGAGGTTCTCGACGTCGCTCGCTGCGGCATGGCTTGCTGCCTGCGTCATGGGCGAGAAGACGACGCCTGCTGAGCCGCTGGGGGAGGTGCGGTCGATTCCGGTATGTGGCATCCCATCTATCTAGCTAGAAACTAGCTTGAGACAGCTGTAACTGACACCTTTCGATAGCTTCGCACGCATTCACTGAACGCGGTACGTTTTTGGAGATGAGCGATTGGTGGGAGGGATGAGGGAACTAACGCTGCGCAGCCGTACCTGGACACCGATATGCAGAGTCGGTGGTGGGATTTTGGAGGGGATACGATTATACGGACTGATAAGTACGTGGCCTTACTTCTCTGCGCTGGGGATAGGATGATGGGAATGGTGGCATGTGGAGTGTCAGTATGCTGATTTGGAGATAGATATGTGCGATTGACTTCGGATCGTCCCTCGAGGGAAGGCTGGATCTGGTCGCGCGTTCCCCTAACCGCCACGAACTGGGAGGTATGTTCTACTCAGCTCCCCCTCCACCTCGTCACACCACAACCCCCCTCTAACACCCCGCCTTAGATCGAATTCGAATTCACCATCGACGGCGCCGGCAACCTCCACGGCGACGGCATGGCCATGTGGCTGACCCGCCAACGCATCACCCCCGGCCCCGTCTTCGGCTCAACCGACAACTTCGAAGGCCTCGGAATCTTCATCGACACCTACAAGAACAACCGCCCCGGCACCATCTTTCCCTACGTCATGGCCATGATCGGCGACGGCACCACTCCCTACGACAAAGCCCACGACGGCAAATCCAACGAATACGCCGGCTGCTCAGCTCGGGGAATTCGCGGCGCCTCGGTCCCCACCAAGGCGAGGCTGAAGTACTTCCAGGATAAGTTACTGCGCCTGGACCTCCAGTACAAGGCGGAGGATGAATGGATCCTCTGTTTCGAGAAGACGGAGCCCCCGATGCTGCCCTCTGTCGCGTACCTGGGGTTCAGTGCTGAGACGGGGGAGCTGAGCGATAACCACGATATCGTGAGCGTGACGACGAAGAATCTGTATACGGTGGGCGCATCGTCGTCGCTGCCGCAGAAGGAACAGTTGGGAAAGAAGGATAAGGGGAAGTTAGGGAGCGTGAGTAAGAAGAGTGGGGGTGGGGGGTGGGGGTGGTTCTTCTTCAAGGTGTTTGCTTTCTTTGCGGTGGTGGGGGGCGGGTATGTGGGTTACACGGCGTGGAGGACGCAGAATAAGAGGATTCATCGCTTTTAGAGGGGTGATGGGAGGGGGTGGGTTTGCACAAAGGGGAGGGGGGGTGATATGTGGTGCTGGTGCTGGTGCTGGTGCTGGTGCTGGTGCTGGTGCTGGTGGGAGAGGAGGAGGAAAACACAGTCTACACAGTCTTTTTGCTGCTATATTTTTTTGGTTCTTTGGAGGCGGGAGCTGGCTTTGTATACCAGGCGGGCGCAATTATGCATGACGAAACGGAATCAGAATGGACAGAAAAGCATATATGTTGATGTGTGTGTCTATCGCTGTGATGTATATGTCTATGCAGGCAAAGGCAAGCTTTGTTCTTCATGGAAGCGGATGTGAATGAGAAATTATTTGTATTAATGGGCTCTTATATGCGAGTTATACAGCATACTATCAAGACAACGTCCCCTTAAGCTTCCCCCTTCCACCCCTCCAAAAACAACACCCGCATACCCAAAACGCTGTATGAGCACCCCCCCCCTTTAAAACCAGAAAACACGCCCGCTGCTGCGGTTAGAATCCCAGGTCCAGGAATGCTCGCTGCCTGGCAGGCCGAGGCGTGACCTGTCATCGTATGAAGGGGATCCAGACGGCGGTGCGGATGCGGTAGTCGAAGTACTCCTGGCCAAAGAATCGGACTAGATATTCCTCTTCTCCTGTTACGGAATTAGCACCTCTCCAATCTCATCTTCACACACACATCTATAAATGGAAGGGAAATGGGAGGGGGACAGAAAGAAGGAAATAAGAGCAACTAACCAGCAATTCTCCTCTTAAAAAACACCCACAACACCACGGCATACCCCACAAAACAGACCACATTCCCCAGCACAAGCTGCGTGCCCAATCCCCACCAGAAGAAGCCGAAGTAGCTCGGATGCCGAGAGAGACTGTATACCCCCGAGGTAACGAGCTGGTGAGAGGAGGATTTTCGCGCTTGGACAATGTGGTTGAAATTCCCACCCGCCTGTACCATAGCGAGGCTGCGCACGAGCTGCCCGAGAGGAACGAGAACAAGCCCTGTTGCAAGGGTGAGTGTTCCCACCCACTCCGGGAGCGCAGGAAGTGCCCAAGCCGTCATAAAACCCGGAAGAAAAGTCGACGGCGGATACACAGCGAGCAAACACGAAACCGTCGACTCCGCCAACGCCGCCGCATGCGCAATAGTATACGCACTCCCATTCTGATTCAGCAAAAAACTTGACACCTGCACTGCCTTCGTATTATACCTCGCCGTCGTCCAAAACTCGCAGAAATGGAACACCGCCAGCGTCGCGGCAAAAAACGGTGGGCGCCAGAATGGCGAACCCTGTAGGGCGAGGACGAGAGAGAGGGCGGTGGAAAAGGAGAGCAGGGCGCCCAGCAGGAAGGCGCGGGAGGCGATGCCGGAGAGGGAGATGGGTTGGGAGGGGTAGTATTGCTTCTCGTATGCGGTGAGGGACGGGGGGGTGGGGGATAGGGAGGAGAAGGAGGGGGGGTGGCCGAGGCCGCCGTGGGAGATTTGGGCGAGTGAGTTGGTGCTGGTAGAGGAGGGGGATGAGGGGAGGATGGGGATTGTGGGTTCGCGCTGGGGGACGCCGTTGGGGACGGCGGAGGACCCGTTGACGGCGCCGTTGACTCGAGTTGCCATTTTGAGGGTGTTTGTGGTGTTGCGAGGCTGTGGGGGTGAGGAGATGGTGAGGTTGTGCATGGAGAGGACTGGATTGGGGTCGATCTTGGGGTATTTCAGGTGGACATGCTTCTTTGTCCCGTTGGACGAGCAGTGTTATATAGTGAGGAGGAGCAGCTCAACTCGTCCGAGCGAGCTGGGTGTTGTTGAGGTTTGGGATCGAGGGGTTGTAGGACAATGGCGAGGCTGAGCCAAGGATGAGACAATATCGCACCAAGCTAGTAAGTAACTCGCGCGTGTAATTCCGGAAGTTACTGACTTGACTATCGATCCGCCTCCGATGGTTATATCACAAATCATAAATCCATACAATATCACATATACAGTCTGATAGATATCTTTTTACATTCCAGAAGCAGCATTGTCCCTCTCTACCAGCCGTCCTTTTTGCTCTTCAACAACAATGGAGAATCTTAATGAAGATGAGAATCTAGCCAACATGTTACGCGGAGAGCTCTACTACGCATTTACCCCTCGTCTCACGGCGTCACGGATGCGCTGCCACCACGCCTGCGATCGCTTCAACAGTGCTGGGGAGGTTGACCGACGCCGTTTGGTAGAGCTGTGGAGAGAGTAGGCTTGGGCTTTATTCATATTATTCTATTCCAGTTCAGACAGTTCAGATGGGGGTGGGTGGTGACGTGTCTGTATTAACCCATTTTCTAGTATCCTTGGCGATAAAACCCCCCTCCCCGCCAAAGCTCCTACGCAAGAGGAGGATGATAAGCTCTTCAACGGCGATGCATGGGTAGATGGTCCCATCAAAGTCGACTATGGCACCAATACGAAGTGCACCTCCCCTTTCCTCCCCTCTCAGAGCACCCACTAACACATATATTTGCCCAGAATTGGAAAGGGCGTCTATATCAACTTCAACTGCACCTTCCTGGACACGTGCACCATCACCATCGGATCACGTACTCTCATCGGACCAAACTGCTCCTTCTTCGCTGCATCCCATCCGTTAGATCCGTTTCTGCGGAATGGGACTCGGGGTCCTGAGTTGGGGGCGCCGATTACTGTTGGGGAAGACTGCTGGTTCGGCGGTAATGTGACAGTTCTTGGTGGTATCACTATTGGTAGGGGGGTCACCATCGGCGCTGGGAGCGTGGTCACTAAGGATGTGCCTGACTTCGTTGTCGTTGCGGGGAACCCAGCGAGAGTTCTCAAAAGGATTGAAGTCAAGGCTCCGGATCCAAGGTTGGCAAGCACTGAGGGAGGGGACGGAAGCGGCGAGTAGCTGAGATGATGTAGTCGAGCTTGAGGGGTATAGATAGATCATAGAGCGCCTTGAATAGAGAAGGCGGATAGAATCAATACCAAGACATTGATCAGAGACCATACGAAGGGTATCCATGTCGACATGCGGAAGTATCCTGCATCGTAAACCGCGCCCAATCTTGACCTTTGTTAGCCAAAGTAAGCACCAGACAGAAGCCGTGGGGGACATACATCAAACCCACAATGCTCCCAGCAAGCATAGCTTCAATCCCCGCAATAACAGCATATGCGATCGGGATACTCCAGACCCATTTAAACGCGCTTTTACCTTTCCCTACTTGCATGCACACCGCGAGCGCAGCGGTTGCGATGTGGAATGCGGCGTAGAAGATGAGCGTCCAGATGAGGGTGAAGCGCCAGATGTCTTTGGTGTAATAGAGGTAGCTGGCAACTCCGGGCCTCGCATTCAATGGCCAGTACAGCGATGGGAAGGGAGGAGTTTCATAGTCGAGGGGCGCAGGGTCTGAGATGCGAGTTCTGGGAGACAGAGTAAATTGTTAGCGACGGCTGTCCTGCGAATTCGATGGATGGGTTGTTGGGCTTTCTCACTTTACCCCCGACATCGTCCCCTACATTACGTGTCCCGGTCGAGAAAGCAGCGTAATCTGCAGCTTCACGTTGTCGTAATTAGTCGTTGAATTTGATAGTTGCGATTTATTCCAAGCTCTCTGATCGGCGCGTCATGTTCTACGGCGGCCGGCCGCACCTGCATGGGTTGACAGGGAAGGCTGCTGAGCCTCGGCTGATTAGATCCGTCAACCGTCTACCATCTACCCACATTCCAAACTCTTCCATCCAAAACCCAGCCGGTCTTCACACAACACAACCACAATCGATGCGCCACGATGTCTTCAGATCGCATGCTCACGACCGTCCTCGGGGCGTACCAAAAACTCCCCGATCCCGAACTCACCAGCAAGATCCTCGGCTCCACAACCTCCCTCCTCACCACGCTCACGAACCCGCTTAACATCACGCTCCTGACCTCGCAACTGCTCGCCGCGCCCGCGATATGGGCAACGCATGCGCTGGACCTGCAGACGTGTCTGCGCATCATAAGCATATACAACACCGCCGCGATCACAGTGCTGAAGCAGGCGCAGTCCAATGACTCGAATCTACTGGGCTATCCAAGGCGTGGCGGTGGGTTAGGGCCAGATGAGTGGGCGACGGCGGTGGTGAAGGGGGCGGATGATAAGTCGCCGCGGTGGAGACATGTTCTTGCGATTGCGGGAGTGCTACTAGGGATGGGGGGACAGGGGAGGCGGGGGTTGTCGAGGGGATTGAGGATGTCGCTGGAGGGAGCGCTGATAATGGCTGCGAATTTGGCGATGGAGGATCCGAAGGAGGGGTTCTTTGTGGGGGGGGAGGCGACGCTGTTGGCGCTGAATCATACGTTTGATTTGCTGTCCGAGCAGGCGAAGAGGGAGATCAGGTTTGACCTCCTGTTGCCCATTGCTGTCGGAGCGATGGTGGGACCGTCGGGGTACGAGATGGGGCAGTTTGTGGGTGCCATCGATGCCGATGTGTGTGTTACGCCGGACAAGAAGCTAGACTGGTCGCCGTCCTCGCGCGGGTTCATGCATCTAAAGGATGTCTCTTCCAGACCTCTCGTCTCATCCATGGGCCCATTCTCTCGACTCGTCGCATACACAGTCGAGCACCTCCAATCGCCCAAGCCCAACATCCTCCACCTGGTCGAGCAACTCCAAAAGTTCTCCCACGAACTCCTCCTCCAATGGCGGCACAACAAACTCTCCACCATCGACCCCGGCGACCTCTCAACCCACCTCACCCCCACCACCTCCCAAACCACCTTCCCTACGCTCTTCCAGCTCCTCAAATCCGCCATGTTCGCCACCGTCGTGATCCTCCGCTCCGTCCTCGGCCGCGTCCTCATCGACCCCCTCCTCGCAACAGACGCCCACGCCGCCTCCCTCTCCTCCTCCGCCCTCCACACCCTCCGCTCCCTCTACTTCATCAGCTCGCGCCTCGGCACCGCCTCCTTCACCGCCTACACCTTCGTCTCCCTAACCTCCATCGACATCCTCGCGCGCTATCCGCGCCACTCCACAACCTTCCTCGAATCCATCCGGCCCTCGCACCCCGGCACTATCCCCGCACACCCACTAGACCGGAATCTAGACCTCTACTACCTCAACACCGCCGAGCACTTCCCCCTCATCCTCTCCCCCGCCTCCAACGCCGCGCTGCTACAAGCATGCACACCCTACCTCGCCAGCACCCCCTCCCCCCCCCTCCTCCCCCTCTTTGAAGCAGCACACTCCCTCACCCTCTCGGTCCTCACCGCCCCCCCAACGCCGCGCTCGCCGCATCCGCAATCCCCCCCTACGCAACCGCCCTCCTCGCATCCTTCCCCTCGAACCTTTCAGCGCGCCAGTTCAGACTGGCGTTTAAGAGTCTACTAGAGGTTACTACGCCCCCGAACCCGCTCGCGGCGTCGCATCCAGATTTACCAGATACGCTCCTCGAACTCCTCCGCTTCCGCGCTTTACACGCATCGACAGCGCTCCTACCGCAAAGCCCCCCAGCCGAAGCAGGACCGGATGGGGTGGCCGCCGCTGAAACCCCACTGACGGAACAAGCTGCCCTGACCCTCGCGCTGCTGGATGCGTTGAGTTCCCTGGCGCCGCATGCGTTGAGGGAGTGGTTACCGCTTGCTGCTGGCGCGGTTAGGGGGGTGGCGGAGGAGGGGGGGATGAGGAGGGTGTGTCAAGAACGGTTTTGGGAGGCGTTGGAGGGAGGGGAGATGGATGTTGAGAGGGGGGGGTGTGTGTGGAGTGGTGGTGTACGAGGGGGGGGCGGGAGATGGTGATGGGGAGGGGGGGAGGGAGGAGGGAGGAGGCGATGATGAGTGGTGCGTTGCAGGGGAGGGAGGGGAGGTTGTAGGTTTGGGAGGGGTGGGAGAGGGTATTTTATAGATGGTCACGGGATGGGAGGGTGGTGAGTGGTGGGAGGTCACGGGTTTGGAAGCCTGGGTGATGGGCCCAAGGCCAGCCCCCTGACCTGGTGAGTTTGCAGATCGTGGCGCGTTGAGTCATGCAGGAACGCAACGTGCTTGCTATGCGGCTCTGCGCCAAAAAAAAAACATCGCCGCCCAAAGAAGCCAGGGAAAGAGAGAGAGATCTGAAGAGAGGTTGAAAGGAAGAAAGGAAGAAATGAAGAAATGAAGAAAAGAGTTGGGAAAGAGAGAGATGCCTGTAAATTTAACTTTAAAGCGCTGTATTGGTATATAAGGGTTATTTCTAATCTAGAGTGTACATGATAATAAGAGAAGAAAATAGGCTTCTGAAAGCGTAGGTTCTAGCAAGTGTGTATGATGCAAAATACGCCCTCCCTGCTATACAATGCGCAAAAGACCTCCCCTCAACCAAACTGGGAAATCATCCAGTCGTCAGTCTGTCTGTATTCCTGTCTGAACAACGCCGCGCCACGCAAACCACTCCTGTACCAATAGTATCATCCAATTAATTCCTCGGCGACCCAGGCGCAGAAACCTGCTTCCTCTCCTCCTTCACAAACGCCTGCTGTCTCTGCGCATACTCCTTAATAACCAACGAGCACGGCGTATCAACACACAGTCTCTTCCTCCTCTGCACCGGCAACTTCGTCGCAAACTCCAGCCCACTCGCGCGCTCCACCGCTTCCACAGGGACTTCAAACTCAGCCAGGGGCTTGTCATTGGGAATCCTCGCGTTAGGGAGCACGAATGCACCGATCGCGACTTGGCCTCCTACTCTGCCGTCCTCGGCGAAAATCACCTTGTAGAAATGCGTGGGAACGGCGATATTAGGTGGGTTCCCGATGACCTCGTAAGAGACGCGCCATTTCCCGTCCGCATCGCGTTTCGGGAGGTAAAGCGGCCCCGTAACGACGCGCACAGACGGATAGCGCGTCGTAAGACGACGACAGAAATCCTCAAAATGCGCCCAGTAGTCCCGGTTAAACCCCTCACCGACCTGCGGACACATGTTCGTGAGGTAGAAAGTATCATTCACCGCCTCCTGGGACCACTTCGCATCCGCCGCCGGCACCTGGTGACCGCGATCATACCCGGAGCGGAAGTAGTCCTTCAACTTCCCGCGGAACTTCTCGGGGACGTCGGGGTCCTCGAGGAAGACGGAGGATTTGCGGTCGCCCTCCCGCGTCGCGAGGGAGGCGGGCGTGATGTGCTCAGCTACCCAGAAGGGATTCTTGGTGCGGCGGTCGAAGGAGGAGACGAGGGAGTTGCGGGTCGCGAGGTCGGCGACGGGGCCGGGGAAGCCGTATTGGAAGAGCCCTGCTGGGTCGACGGGGGCGGTAATGGCGAGGGCTCCGGGGAAGGGGACGGGTGCTGGGAGTGTTACGGAGGGAGAGGGAGGAGTTGACAGCACCGGGGGGGTTGGTTTGGTTTTCTTATCGGCTGGGGTTGCGAGGGACATGCTCGCTGCTGTGACGGCGGCTCCGGTGGCAGCGCTGACGGCAGCTATGATTGCGAATGTTGTTTTTGACATCTTGAAAGAGGGCGAGGGCGAGGGGAATAGCAGGGGGGGTGCTGTATATATATGAGAGGGAGAGGAAGAGGCAGTCACGTCGGCCAGATAGTCAGTCAGGTAGACAGATTGTTGTCGTGTCGTCGAAGGTTGGGCGCGCCACAGAGACACGACACACAGGCACGCGCTGGCTTCTGGCTGGCTGTTCTTATGTGTGGTCGTCGATGCTCAGGCTGGTGTCGCGGGCGGGTGATCAAATGCAGGGTCAGGCTTAAGTTGAGGGTTTTAGTACAGGGTCGGTAGACGCGCGTGAACTTTTTTTATTCGGCAAATGATTCATAGGCCATCACGTGACGCTTACCGCCAGCTCTTCGAAAGTGATAAGTTAATATAATTGCGAAAGTGATAATTGTACGACACTCACGTGACTGCTACCTCCCTCGCCTTGCTAGTGTAGCCTCGTCCTGCTGATTCGCCAGCCGCCGCTCTCATTGTGGCATAAGATGGCTTCGTCAAGCCACCTAAACCACAACGCTCAAACCACAACGTTCAAACCACACCGCTCAAACCACACCGCTCAAACCACACCGCTCAAACCACAACGCTAGGAGCTGCCGCTGGCCTCATATGTGATGGAGGCATTAGAGAGGTTTAAGGGAGGTGGGCTGTGGGCTGTGGGCTGTGGGCTGTGGGCTGTGGGCTGTGGGCTGTGGGCTGTGGGCTGTGGGCTGTGGGCTGTGGGCTGTGGGCTGCTGTGGGCTGGGCTGTGGGCTGGGCTGTGGGCTGTGGGCTGTGGGCTGTGGGCTGTGGGCTGTGGGCTGTGGGCTGTGGGCTGTGGGCTGTGGGCTGGGCTGTGGGGGACGGTGAGCATCAGGTGGTGGGTTATTAATCATAACAGGGTAGAACTTTCATTACGGTCAAATTACAGGGTATAATTTTCATTTACCGAATTTTATTTAGTGGAGGACCCCAGCTACGTCACCCCCTACCCCACAGCCCCTACAGCCTACCACCCTAACACCCACAGCCCCTACAGCCTACCACCCTAATACCCACAGCCCCTACACCCTACCACCTACCCCTACCACCTACCCCTACCACCTACCCACCCTACCACCCTAACCCCGCTACCACCCACCCACCTACCACCTGCCCCATAACACGCTACCACCCTAATACCCTACCACCACCCACAGTCCCTACCGCCCTACCACCACCCACCTACCCCCCTAACACCCTACCTACCATACCTACCACCACACCTACCCCACACCTACCACCCACCACACCACCCACCACACCCACCACACCCACCACACCACCCACCACACCTACCACCACACCTACCACCACACACACCTACCACCACACACACCTACCTACCACCACACACACCTACCTACCACCTAATAATTGTCAACATGAGACCGACCCATGCACCTAGTTCCACCTCTCCGCTGTTTTGACAAGTTGCGAGAAATAATAATCTATATAACGCGTCAGCTCACGTACGTACGAGTGGTAAAGCAGCATAACATTACTCGGGTTTTTATTGGACTACTCTACTACAGGGAGGTAGCAACGATCATCACCCTTTTACATACATTTATTAATGCAAAGTACGAGTAGCGTGCTGTAGGCGTACTAGCACGTGACCGTCAACTCATGCAGAACCCACTAACCTTCTTTAACGACCACTAACCTTCTCTAACCAACCACTCACCAACCACTCACCAACCACTAACCAACCACTAACCAACCACTAACCAACCACTAACCAACCACTAACCAACCACTAACCTTTTTTAAACCACTAACCTCCACTAACCTTCTTTAAAGACCCTAACCACTAACCTTCTTTAAAGACCCTAACCACTAACTAACCAACCACTAACCAACCGCTAACCTCCACTAACCTTCTTTAACGACCCCTAACCTCCTCTAACCAACCACTTAAAAACTAAGAAGTAACCTTATGACCGGCAACAACATTAGCATTGGTTCACACTAGTCAGCTGGGTAGAGCCTACCAATGCGGCCAGAGACCAATCTGGAATTTCTATGCTCACCCACTCTTGCTTACACTGCATCTTTTTCATTGTCTGTATTTGTCTATATTGTCTGCTCGGTATCCTCTGTATCCAGTGTATGTGCCTACCCTCATCCTGTGCTCCCTGTCTCACTCTCATCACTTGCCTCCTTCAACTGCTCTACGTCGGCTCTGTGCTGTACGAGTAATCATAAAACAAAGACACCACCCTGACACCTTGAGGGGTAGCCTGCAGGGAAAGACCGCATTGAGAGACCGCATTGGTCTATTTGTCACACCGAAGGGAGTCTGCGTCGGCGGCTTTGTTGTTTTACCAACACCGATAGACAAGTATATAAATTCTTCTATTACGCTTCGAAGACGAGATATCAGAACTCGCCACCGCCGTCAAAAGTATAGACGCGCGCCCACGTCCGTCACGTCCGTCACGTCCGCCACATCCGCCGCCTCCCAAACCCACTCTCAGCATTCGTTGGAATCGTGGAAAATACGCTCGGCACGGCTTGATACGCGTTTCGAGTTCGCAGCTGAAGCATTGCGCTTGAGGGGAGTGTAGGCGGCACGATGCGGACCCCACTGGACAATGATGTCCGGGGATGGATTATGACCATTGCCAGCGGCATAGGTATGCAACACCCTCCTTTTCTCCTGCCAGACATGGTATGGATGGCTAACAATTCACCCAGCCTGCGTTGTCGGCTCAAGTATCATCTGCATTGACCTTCTTCTGCGCCGCGTACCAAGATGGAAGGACTTCAGCATACATGACAGCAGTCTCTTTCTGGCATGCTCGATGAGTCTGAGCTTTGGCGTCATGGTAAGAGCTCCCCAAGCAACGACTTTAAACCGTGCTAACGCTGTTAGATCTTCTCCGCGCTATACAGCATGCTGCCATCATCAAGGAAGTACTTGGAAAAAGCCGAGATGTCACCTGCAAAGGCGTCCTGGCTGCTTCTGGCGTTCTTCATCCTCGGATTCATCGGCATCCAAATCGTCTCCCGCTTCCTCCACCACTACATCCCCTCCCAAGTCGTCGACTGCGACCACCACCACGACGACACCGCAAAACCGCGGGCTGGCCATCGTCAGCCCGCGCGAAAACACGCACACCCCCACCCCCACGTCCGTCATTCCCGCAGTCGTCAGCACTCCCACGGTCCACCACGATCCCCGACACTTGGCGTGGCCAAGGGCACTGAATCGACTCCCCTCCTAAGCGGCGCCTCCGTCCGCGCCAGACCGGGTCACGCCTTCTCTACCAATGGCGGCCCCTCTCTCGCGCCCTCCCAACCCACCTCCAACCAACAAACGCCCACCGAGTCCTCGCGGCGCTCGTCCATGGTGCAGGTCCAGAACCGCGTCATGTCGTTCGTGCGCGATGACAAGGCTAATTGCGATGAATTGGGGCCTTGCTTCGGGTACTCCGAACCGTGTGGGCAAGAATGCTTTAAGCAATTCCTCGATATGCGGAGCCAGTCGCACTCTCGTCCCCCGACGCTGCGGCGCGTGCGTTCTCTCCGCCGACACGAAGGGGAGGACATCGAGTCTCAAACAACCGAAGAACGCCACGTCTCCAGCGGTTCCGTGCACGGCCACAACCACGGCCTCGACGGCGCGTGCCTTACCGACTCCGACGACGACGACGAAGCCGAGCAAGAAGCAGCACATCACCACCACGTGCCTGAAAACGCATTCCTGAATATCGGTCTCCAAACCAGTATCGCGATAGCCCTGCACAAGCTCCCCGAGGGCTTCATCACATACGCCACGAACCACGCTTCCCCCGCCCTGGGCTTCTCTGTCTTCATGGCGCTATTCACACATAACATCACCGAAGGTTTCGCCATGGCACTCCCCCTCTACCTCGCGCTCGGCTCGCGCGCGAAGGCTATGTGTTGGAGTTCCATCCTCGGCGGCGTGAGTCAGCCCTTGGGTGCGGGGATTGCGGCGTTGTGGTTTAAACTCGCCAGGCACGAGGACCGCGGTCAAGGAGGGGTAGGAGGGCCCGGGTTTGCGGTGTATGGATGCATGTTTGCGGTTACGGCGGGGATTATGACGAGTGTTGCTCTGCAGCTTTTTGTGGAGGGGTTGGGGATGTGTCATAGGAAGGAGCTGTGTATTGGGTGTGCGTTTTTGGGGATGAGTGTGCTGGCGATGAGTAATGCTTTGACGGCGCAGTAGGGGCGCTTTGGGGAAGTTGATGGGGGGGGGGTTGTGGGGGGGGTTGGGGGGGGGTTGGGGGGGGTTGGGGGGGGGGTGGGGGGAAAGGGGTTAAGTGGGCGTTATGGGGGAGAGGAAGGGGGAGGAGGGAAAGAGAGCATTGCATGTTTTACGAAAAGTTGAATGATGGCGTGGGGGTACAGGATAACGTTTTTTTTTAGGATGTTTCAGCGAGAGGTAGTATTACCATAGCGAATGGTTTTAATGACGTGAGCCGCTTTTGTGTGTAACTTTGTGGAAATGTGGTGATACCAGGGATTAGGGATGCATGTTTTTGTCAACTATAGGGTTGAATATCTGAGAGAATAGTCTACATGATCAAAATAGTAGTACAGTAATCACTGCCTATAACGGATGGGTCGGTTCGAGGTTTGCCTTCCGGTAACTTATATAGAGTTTCCGTTACATGAAGTAGTTACAGTACATACCCATATCACATGACGCCCCTACAACCCTGACCCTATACCTATGAACCCTTTGCTCTTCAGCTAATGTACTCATACTTGTTTGAATCTCTTGTAAAACTTCATGAGATGCTTCCTATAGGTTATATAAACTACGTTCTGTAGAAATCATAAACCCCTTCTTCTAACAGTTGATAATTGTCAATGGTTGAATTGTTTCCTATGCAGAAATTCCCCATTGAATTGTATGGAGAACATGGTGAGTTTTTTTGTAATCGCGGTTTGCATCTAACTCCTTTTGTAAGAATATAATCAATTGCTTTCGTACATAGCACTTCCAATTTTGAATAATCCCTTGATCAAGTGGTTGATAAATTGACGTTATGTTTAGAGGAAACCACATAACTTGTATTTCAACTTCATAAGCACTGAAATTATCCATTAACAGTAGAACAGGGCGTTGTGCTCTACTATCGAACCATTGTAACCATTCAATCATAATGAAATGATTCATCCATGCTGTTGAATTCCATCGCTAATGTATTCTAAGGTTTTTAGGATTCGAGATATGATTTTAAGTAAAACATCTTGGTTGTTTAGCAGTTCCGATAAACCAAATTGGAACTTTGTCATTCCCATCTTCATTACAGTAGAGGTTAGCTGTAATTCGAGTTTTGTCAACATTTTTCCCAAGTGACGAAGTCGATAATCCTGAGTTTGGTAATTTTTTCTAGTAAAATCCAGTCTCATCTATATTGTAAACATCACAAGGTAGGTATTTCGCTTTAACTGCTCGGATGTTGTCCATCCGCTGTGTTAGTTCTGTTATGATTTCCACAGAGCTTGCCTCTCTAACTTTTCTTTAGCAGTGGAGATTATGTCTTTTCTTAAACCCTTCAAGCCATCCTTCACTCCATGTAGGGCAATCTTGTCTATGGTATTGTGGTAGCCGTATCTTGAAATTCTGTTGCTTTTATCTGTAGAAGATCTCCTGTAACAATGCCATAAGTAGCATCAAATCATAAAGCCCATTCTCTAAGAGCTTTCTCTAACACTTCCCATTTTGGTTTCCTTGTCTTCTTGGTATTATCGAATGCTTTTGTAGAAGTAGCAGTGTTGAGAGAGGCGTATAGGATAGTATTTCACTTGCAGTCGAAGAGCTCAAAGTATGTCCATATTGATCATTCCATTAAGTTGAAGCATCTGCTCATGTCTTCTTTGTGCTCTGAGTTGTAGGATCATAGTACCAAGCTCGTAAAGCTTGCTTTTGTGCATTCGTAATTGAGATTCGAGGCTTTTTGGCTGGTGGAGGTGCCATTTTCTATACCGGAAGTTAAGGATCTTGGCCGGAATTCTGTGGGAAGGGGTCCGGTATTGGGAGGTTTCCGCTATGGCCGAGTCCGCTATAGGCAGTGATTACTGTATTATGTTTTATAGCGGTCTGATAACGTACATGCATAGCGAAAGCTCCAGCTTAAGCTGGATTGTAACTTAATATCTCAACAACCGTTTAGTAATAAATTATTATAAAAATATTTAATTGGCCTTTGTAAGCATTTAAAGCACTCTGCTTGAATTTTAAAGCAATTGGTCTTGTAATTACAGAGATATTAAGTTTTGGCCCCCACTTTTGTCCTAGATCTCATACCTCAATAACTATAAGACCAATTGCTTTAAATGCTTACAAAAGGCCAATTAAATATTTTTATAATTTATTACTAAATGGTTGTTGATATATTAAGTTACAAAATTCGTGATTTTTAGTGTAAAATGGGGTGGAGCGTTCGCTATCTGGAGCTTTTCGCTATGCATGTACTGAATGCTTGTTCTTATAACCAAATAGTTTACATATTCCCCTCACTTCCCCTCCGCCTCCCTCCTCCTCGCCTCCTCCGCCTCCTTCTTCCTCAACAAATACCTCTCCTTCGCCCCCATAATCTCCCCTTCCGTCTTCCGACTCTTACTAGCCCTATCCACCTTCTCTTTCTCCTCCTCCTCCTCCTCCCTCGCCCTCTTCGTCGCCTCCTCCAACTGTGCCTCCATCATCCTCGTCTGCCTATCTCTCATAGCCTGCTTCCCCCCGCCCGCGCCCACGAACGCCGCACCCCGCCTATCTGCCAGAGTGTCGCGGTTGTGGCGGGGCGCGGGCGCGGCTGGCTTGGCTTCGGGGATTATGTTGAGGCCGCCTTTGAGGAGTTGGCGTTTATCAACTACCTGCCCCTCGTCGTTGACAGCGATGGCACCTTCTTTCCTCTCATTTATCTCCCTCGCAATCTGGGCCTCCGATTTCTCCCCCCCTTCTTCCTCCTCCACCTTCGCTTCCGGGCCAGCTTTCCCCCTCTCCTCGGCCGCTTTCACAATCTCCGCATGCCTCCTCTCATCTTTCTCCAATAAATCCTTATAAAACCCCGTAAACCCCGTATTCTTATTCTCCTTTGCCTCTCTCTCTTCTCTTTCTTTTTCTTCAGCTTCCGCGATACGATTAGCAGCCTGCTGCTTCTTATACGCCTCCGTCACGAACTTCTCCTTATCCGCGTACTCCTCCCCTTCCGCCTCCCTCTCCCTCGCCAGCTTCCGCTCCTCTGCAATCGTAGCATCGCGCTTGCGCACCGCGGCTGCGGCGAGGAGGGAGGTCATGTATTTTGGTTTCCGCTCCTTGTCGGCTTCGGTGACGGTCTTGACGGGTTTGAGGGAGTCGTAGACGGCGTCGTAGTCGTAGATGCTTGAATCTATGGATTCGGCTGTCGCGGCGTGTTTGGAGGAGCTGAAGGAGGTCGAGAGGTCGCCATAGAGGGATTGGGGGGTATTGGTTTTGGGTTTGGCGCCGGTGGGGGGGTTGGAGAGGGGGTTGGGTTTGCTGGAGGGTTTGGATGAGGGTTTGGAGGGCTTGCTGGAGGAGCTGCTGGAAGGGAGGTCTAGGCCGCCGAATTCGCCGATTTCTTCGGCGGCGCCGCCTTTGCTGGTGTCGTCGTCGCCGGAGTCGCCATCAGAGTCGAAGATGGGTTTCCTCTTCCCGGGTGGGGGGCGAAAACCTATCGGCTTCGCCTTCTTTGTGATGTTTAGGCCATAAGAAAGGCCATTGCCACTCATTGTGGAGGTGGATTGAAGGCTCTGTTGTTGCAGATTCCTCAGTGATAAAATTGTAGGTTGATGATGTCTTGTCGCATTCAGTGCTCTGGGCTGGCTGGACATTAAGTTGGCCATTACGCTAGTGCTATCGATAAGAGACGGGGGATCTAGATAGAATACCGAAACACCGACAACCCCTCCCTTCCGTTGACTCCACAACAGCTCCCCAAGGAAACAGCTTCACTCGCAATTCAACACCCTACTGGATCATTCTCCGAAGGCCCTTGCGATGATGTGCAGTGCGAGCACCAACTAAACAATTACGGGCGAGCTGCAAGCCAGCCGCGATACAATCATGGAGCCTATGGATGTCGACGACGACAGGCGGGGTAGATCTGAGACTCGCGATGGTGCCGAGGAGAAGGGCAAGGAGAATGAGGATGACCTGGGCAAGACGCAGCGGTCGAGATTCAGATTCAAGTCCGCGAAGAGGAAACCGGATCATCGCGGACATGATAGAGATAGACACAGACATCTCCAAAGTACCCATCGCTCGAAGCGTCAGCGATCCGAGCCTCCGGACGAGCCGAGCCTGCGCGATGAGTCGCAGCTCCCCAATACCTCATCTGGGGAATACCTTGACTCCGATGCGCTGTTCCGCGAAAGCCTTTTCGATGCCATGGCGGACGATGAGGGGGCGCAGTTCTGGGAAGGGGTGTATGGACAGCCGATTCCGAAGATCGATCCGGTGAAGATGGATGTTGAGACGGGGAAGCTGGAGGCGATGACGGATGATGAGTATGCGGCTCATATACGCGCGGAGATGTACAAGAAGACGCATCAGCATTTGATTGAGGAGAAGGAGAGGAGGGATAAGGCGAAGAAGGAACAGGCGAAGAGGGAGCAGGCAAGGGCGGCGGAGGAGACGTTCCAGAGGCAGGTCGAGGAGAGTTTGGCGAGGGGGAAGGAGAGGAAAGATAAGGCTGGGTGGACGCAGAAGTGGGGTCAGAAGTGGGCTGCGTATCTGGAGTTATGGGAGGCATTTCGGAGTAGTACCGATGGTGCTTCGACTATCCCGTGGCCGGTTTGGAGTGGGAAGATGGAGGATTTGGGGAAGGATGAGGTTGAAGCGTTTTTCTTGAATGGGCCCACGGCGGGGAAACCGGACCAGGCGGATTTGGTGAAGACGCTCAAGTTGGAGAGGGTGCGATGGCATCCGGATAAGATTCAGCAAAAGCTGGGTGGCCATGGCGTCGATGAGGCAAAGATGCAGGGAGTCACGCAGGTATTTCAGATCGTGGATAGGATGTGGAATGAAATGAAAAGCAGCGGTGATAGATAGAACGCGGGGCGTTTGCTCAAGCACATGGCGACGGAGTTTTTGACGAAAATGGGGTGGTTATTTCGTAGTCATTATTCACGACTGGGCATATCTTTGAGCATAACTATGGTAGTAGAGCAGTATGCTCTCGGATTATATCTTTCATTTACCGTACCTCGATTTTGTAAAATAGCTTGGAGGCGCCAGCTATTGCCGAGCCTTGCATCTCAGCCTCGTCCTCAATTTATGTCATCCACGAAAACGCCAAAGGTGATATCAACCACCACGCTGTGTAGGCTTACACTCGCAGAACGAGTGAGCCCTACGGGAAGAATTCGATGATCATCCGATGCGCCGCGTTGTAATCACCGGCCTTGGCGCCGTAACACCGCTCGGCGCTTCCATATCGCGCACATGGCGAGGACTTATTGCTGGGAAGAGCGGACTTGTTGCCACGCCTGACTCTGAGGAATATAGAGCTATCCCGAGTAGGGTCGCAGGGCTTGTGCCAACTGAATTCAGGCAAAGTTTCATAGAGCCTGTGCCGAAAGACGAATCCTACGAGAGTAAGGCGCCTTTGAAGCACCTGTTGTGGAACGCAGATGAGTGGCTTTCTGGAGCGGACCAGCGCCGGATGGCCAAGTACACTCAGTATGCTATCGCTGCTTCGGATATGGCCCTCGCTGATGCAGGGTGGGATCCCAAGCCTGGAAGTATTGGAGCTCAGGATACGGGTGTCTGTCTAGGGAGTGGGATTGGAAATTTCGAAGAGATTTACGACACCTCCATCACCTACCACAAAGGAGTAAGTCCAACCTCTCCTCCCCTTTACCCCTTCCATATCCATATAGCAACACCAAAACTAACCCACGCACCCCAGGGATACAAAAAAGTCTCCCCCCTCTTCGTCCCCAAACTCCTTGTCAACCTCGCCGCCGGCCACATCTCAATGCGCCACTCCTTCCTCGGCCCCAACCACTCAGTCTCAACCGCCTGCACCACAGGCGCGCACTCCATCGGCGACGCCGCACGCTTCATCGCCTTCGGCGACGCCACCGTCATGGTAGCCGGCGGTTCCGAATCGTGCATCCATCCCCTCGCCCTCGCCGGCTTCGCGCGCTCCCGCTCCCTCTCAAGCGCCTACAACTCCACCCCCTCCGCCGCAAGCCGACCCTTCGACAGCGGACGCGACGGTTTTGTGATAGGCGAGGGCGCGGGCGTGATGGTGCTGGAGGAACTCGAGCATGCGAAGGCGAGGGGCGCGCAGATATATGCCGAGGTCCTGGGATATGGGTTGAGCGCTGATGCGTACCATATGACTGCGCCAAGGGAGGATGGGGCGGGGGCGCTGCTGGCGATGAGGCGGGCGCTTAGGACGGCGGGGGTGAGGCCGGGGGAGGTGGGGTATGTGAATGCGCATGCGACGTCGACGGTGATTGGGGATGCTGCGGAGGCGGCGGCGGTTAGGACGTTGATGCTTGGGGAGGAAGGTGTAGAGAAGGAGGGGGATGTGACGGTGAGTAGTACGAAGGGGGCTATTGGGCATCTTTTGGGTGCTGCGGGGGCGGTGGAGGCGATATTTGCGGTGCTGGCTATTAGGGAGGGGGTTGTGCCGCCGACGCTGAATTTGGACCAGCCAGATCCGGATAGGGGATTTAATTATGTGCCGCTTCATGCGCAGGATAGGTCGGTTGATGTTGCGATCTCGAACTCGTTTGGGTTTGGTGGCACGAATGCGACTTTGGTGTTTGCTAGGGAGGGGTACAGGATATAATGTATTCCTGGCCAGCCCCCAACCGGGGTCGCAACGAGGGCCGGAGGGGTGAATCGATGGGAATAGCTTCATGGACGAGCGCCTTGTGGCTATGTACTTTTATAAGGCGTGTGGTTTGGGTTCATGTATAATAACCGTGTTTGATTATACGTTTGTGACATTAATTTTAAATACGAAATAATATATTATTTAGAGAAGCAAAGGAATACCCAACCAGTGGGTTATTGGCCTAACTATTATATACCGAATATCAACTCAGCATACACATAAATAGATGCAATTATGCCAGCTGACATTCTGTGGCTTGCCAATGCACAATTTAGACTATTATATACCCCATTTACGCCCTATTGGGCCCAATGCGATCCAACAATAAACCGAGAGCAGCAATGGCACATGTTCAGTGGCCACTCTCTTCTAATTCTCTGACGTACTTTACAAACACCTTGCGGTGAAGCTGAAATAGTTAGCAAGCTGGCGGATATGAAACGAGCAAGGTGGCTTACCATTCCTGCGTAACGACCATCACGCAGAATGCAGATATAGCGAAGTCCAAGCTTGACAAAGCATTCATACACCAAGTCCATCTCGGAACGAATGTCGAGTGCCACAGGAGCCTTTTAGAGTCAGAATTGGAATAAGGGCCGGTAATCTTCGGGATGCCTACCGGATCAATATATGAAGTGAAATCGGTCGGATCGGCTGTTTCATCTTCGTCGTCATCGAAAGATTTCACAGCTGCCATCAGGCATAAGTCATTCTCTTCGTTTGGTAGGCTGTCCAGGGCGAATTCAAGACCCGGCGCTGGGATCAGCCCAACTAGAACGTCTTGTCTAATAATCGGAAGACCTCCATCAAGTTCTCCAGCCTCATGAAGTATCCGTATTTTCTCTCGCAAGGACTTGGCGGACATAAGAGGCGATGAGGAGATGTCAATGACTCTCTCCCTTCGCACGCGAGGGGTGATATCAGCGAGATCAGATGTAAAGACAGGCTTTGTCTTGTTATTAAGAAACGGATATGAATTCATATTCGTGAGGAGATCCTGATGTTATGAGCAAATGTATCTTCAAAAGGCTGGGGTTCAAGCTTACATAGATGCTCAGCCGCTCAACCGCATCAGCGGTCCACTTGGCAACGAGAATCGACAGTGAGAATGGTAGAACATAATCAAGGCTGCCGGTGAGCTCAAAAAGAATAACGGCAAGCGTAACGGAGAGGCGAGTAACGCCGCACATAGTGGCACCGGCTCCTATCAACGCGTAGACACCTGGAGTGATACACGAAGTGCCGTTTGGATGAGATGCGCACTGTTCGAAAATCGCAGCATGTGGGAATTGGAGCACTAGTCGCTGTACAAGGTGGCCAGCTATCCTTCCAAGGAGGCCGCCTACAACCATACTAGGAACATAGATACCAGCGGGAACTTTCTGTTTAACTTATTAGCATACCTTTCAAACACGGCTGGGGGTCAGGGGCCGTACAATGCCAAATGTAATAATCGTCAGAAAGCTCTTGATAACGAAGGCTATTGATAGTTGCTTCAAAATGGAATCGATATCTCCCATGCTTTCCGGGCACAGACCCATCGAATCCAAGTCGTTTGGGCTGCATGGACTGGCAAGGTTGAACAATAACTTCGCCACAGGAGTCTTTGTAAAAATATTCCAATAGCTTATCAATCCGGTTACAAGAGCCACGAGGACCACCTCTAGTAACGGATAGTCTTTCACCAGAGTTATCTTGCGGAAGGAGCGCGCCCAGATATATGACGCTTTGATGAACAGAGCACCTGCGGCGCCACCAACCACAGCAACTGCTAGGAAGGGTATCATTTCGAACAACTCCCAATCTGTCAGATATCTCACCTCGAATATGACGATCTTGCCAGTTCCATATGGATTCAAAAACTTCAGAGACAACGCCGCCGTAATACAGCAGAAGAAGGTCCTGAACAACGTTTTCGCCGGGAAGAAATACGAAGCCTCTTCTAGACTGAACAGCACGCCACCAATTGGCGCTCCGAACGCAACGGCAACACCAGAAGCCGCAGCCGCAGACAGGATCTCGCGCCTTTTCCCATCGTTGTAATCATACTTGTTAAACAAGCGGCAAGAAATGTTCCCTATGCATGCAGCTATGTGAACGAATGGTCCCTCTTTCCCCAGGCTCAGCCCGGATGCCACACTGAGAATAAGAGCGCATGTCTTGGTTATGAGAGTTTTAAGACCAAGGAAACCATGCAGAACGAAGCCGCTGAGAATCACCTTGACCTCTGCAACACCACTTCCAGCAGCTGGGTAATAGATCATAGAAGACGAGCTGTATTCAGCAGCCTTGGTTTGTTTTGGGCTCCCACCCTCCTCATTTTCTCTTTGAGGAACTGCAGCCAGATTTTCGTCAAATGTTGAGATTCGGTAGGTTGAAGGCACAACTGTCTTCGTTGAAAGAGTAAGGAGACATGATAAGGACGCTAAAACGATCATCAGGAGAACATAAATGACAAACTCGGTCAATTCCCCATTGACCCCGGGTACTTCTATGACTTCGGACCAAGTTCGCCAGGCAGCACATCGGTCCCCATTAGGGCAGCATTTCTTGAAGAGTATTAGTGCCAATATGAAGAATTATTCCTGCCCGGACTTACCTTCTCACTTAGATACCAACCGTCCCAACAGTATCCCTCCTTGAAGTCAAAGGTAGGGGCCTCGGAAATATCAACAATATATGCTACTAAAGCAGTTGTACACCCAACCAAGGCACTCAGAACCCAACCCTGCGAGCCGTCCAGGAATGCCCATACCCGCCCTGCAAAATCTTTCCTTGCACGGAGTGCCTTGACGCGGTATGCGTCTGCGATATTGTCGTGGACCCAATCGGTGGACGTAAACTGATCGTACCAGACTCGGTCATCTAGAGTTACTGAGCTTCTGAGATCGTTGTCAAAGGCTTTGGAGGTACTTCGGTCGGTATTGAGTGCCTGGGGAAGGCGTTGGCCCCAAGAGTTGCTTCGACTATGGTGACGGAGGCTGCCTGTGAAGCCCTGTTAGCTGTGCTGAACCACGAAGAGTACTCGGATTGTTCCAGAAAAGGGAAGGGGCAGATGGGACGTTAAAGTACCTGTTCCACTATGGTGTCTCGAGAGGCGCGGCTTTGGAGTAGAACCCCCATCTGCTATACGCATGTGATTCGTGCTCATTGCCCCTCTGAGGAGCGGCGTGTGTTCGTCATCTCTCTGTTCTGCGTCGCTTCTAGCAGCGGCAAGGTCACTGCTAGAAGGCAATAGTAGAGACCTATAGCGTTTTGTAGTCGGATACTGCCTAACACTTGTCGGTGACGCAGGTGTCGAGGTGTCGACCGGGCTCGGATCGTCGCCCTTCATGTTTCGGGAAATCAAGGCCCCCTCAAGAAGAGACTGCCTGGTAAACGCGAAGCAGAAGTCGTGAAAGAAGCTCAGGCATGATCAGGAGGTGCTTTCATCGATAGTTCTGGTAAATGGCAGTATGGCGAACACTGCACTACATGCCAGCCAGTCTAGCGGGGGAAGAAAGTCTCCTGGAAAGTGATCGGTAGCCTTGTGATGGGAGCTATACAAATGAGCACCACGCCTGTAGGGGGACGGGGCGTTGCTGAAGGTTTGCTGAGGGTTTGCGGATCCTTGACCACGAGTATGGAGATCTGTAGTTACAATAAAGCTTCGTGGCTATAATATCGGGGTATATAATAGTGATAGAGCGAGGAAAGCACAAGTAAGCTGTCTTATCTTGGTCGTACCCTTGTCCACTTGGCCCGAGACCGTTTTATGGTGATGCCACTTGTGGCTGACCGTTATTTACCGACAACATTTGGACATTGGACATTGGACATTGGACATTGGACAAGATGCATCTACCCCCATACAAGACCATACAAGAACATCCAAGACTGTTTTGGAGAAACAAGAGACTCAAACTCCCACTCGCACATCTACACCTTTAGAGTTTCACATCCCATAGACTCCAGTCGTACGAATCCTATATTCCATCTTCTTTCTTCCAGACCAACGCACTCCAGGACCCAGTTCTCTCCGCGACTCTGTTTCCTACCCCCATCCAACCCCGACGACTTCAGAAAAACCATCCACCGCCTGGTACAGCTTGAGCTCTAGATCAACCTTCCTTTCCACCTGCCTCCATCAACCTCTGGCGCTGCCTGTTATACACCCGAAGCATCGAAGTAGAGAGTGACCGTCGAACAACTACAGACCACCAACCTTCATCATTCATATTGTGACTTGCGCGCGAGCTGGACCACCGGACACACTTGCCTTGCTGATCGACGAATAATTTAATATCACCGAACCTGCAAGCCGCCGGTGGCGATCGGTTATATCCTCCCCATGAGCTGGGGCGAAAGAAAGAGAAGACAAGAAACGGCTGGGCCTGGGTCAGAGCGACTGGGTCTTTAAGGTCCATGGTAGACCACTCATGCTTAGAACTGGAAGTTGTACGAAATACGCAGCCCTTGCCTTAGAAGCTACGCTATAGGAATGGACGGGCATTTCTCACCGACAAAGGAAAGCCTATACCATTTGGAAATGGATGTAAAGCATGTTCATGCGGTTCAGATCAACCACGCAGATCGCATACTCCGACTCGAGCGAAGGCAAGCGGATGATGCGGCGCTCAAGTCTGTCTGGAACCCTCCATTCCCAGGTGTGCTAGGCACTACTCAGCAAGGTAGACGTCACGCCCCTATATCCAACTTCCATACTGATCTGAAACCATTAGGTCTGGTACATTCATCTCAGTCTCAGGTTTTTGATGGCTTCGATGATGAGCATGGGCAATCATTGCTGGGCAGCCTGCGCCTGGATGCGGAAGAAGAGCCGGTGCGGCGCGGCGCATCACGGGCGAACAGCGTACGCTTTGATGTCAGTGCCACCCAAGGATCAAACTGGGCACAATCATCTCGCACATCAGGCGACTTTGGCCCTACTCGCCCAAATAGCGGCTTTGGTAGTCATCCTATGGAGAGGACACTCTCACATAAGTCAGATGGAAGACATAGCTCCGCAGGCCATTCCGTTCGTTCCATGTACTCGGCACCATCAGGTTGTACTAGCAGTCTCGGCCTTGATAGTAACTTTGTGATCGGAGGCCAAGATGACCCATCACCTTTAGAGATCCCGGAGCCGCCTCCAGGTCTCTTCATACTAGGCAACGTCCCGTGCATTATACGATGCTGGTTGAACGAAATTTTCTCTCATGACACCTTGCTCTATGCCGATGTATGCACCGGTTCTCATAAATCGACATTGGAGTATACCCTCGTTATGAAGCTTGGTTATGTGGACCGCATCCAACAAAACTCCAAAGGACTCCCTGTCATCACTCTACCCGTTTACCTTCCGGAGGCTGTTATAACACAGCCTTCATCTCGAGCCAATAGCCCTGCTCCACAACTACCTGCGTTGACCGTCAATTTTGAGGTTACCGGCATTCACCAGCGTTCCACATCACGGCGACCAAAAGCCATACACATTTTCCTTGGGAGTGATACCTTGAGGGCACATAGTGCTGACCTTCTCCTCTCCCAAAATACCATGACACTCTATGGAGATGGCCGTGAGAAACTCTCAGTACCATTTGTACGACCAGAGGATGACAATGTCTTCAAGAACATTTGCACGATGAACAATCCGCCCGAAGCCGTCGAGCTTAAGGGAGCTGCTCTTCCGTTCACCCCTACTGGTAAATCAAGCAAACCTGCACTCTTATCTGGGCCCGATGAGAACGAAGGAGGGAATGAGGCACCTAGCGAGACCATGCGGTCTGATCCGATTGCGATACCACTATCTTCGAGAGCCCCTCGCCACGAATACGAGGACGAAAAACATGTATTGGATCAGCAGAATGGGTTTAGTCCAAGCTTGGGACCTGTGCCCTTTGACAATAGCCCTGGGCTGGCTGAGTCTGGGTCGACTGCAGGTGGCACCCACACCGAAGGCCAAACTAAGAGCAAACAAGATGTCAAGTCAGCAACGAATAAAGAAAATGAAAACCGAGAAGACATTGGGGCTAAATGGGGCTCCTGGCGAAATGGTGGGCTACTAAAGAGTGATGGCGAGATGCAAAAAGAGACGGTGTCCGCAAGTGGCTACAACAAACCCGGCCGTGGTAACAGAAGCATGAAGGTGCTGAAGCCGTCAAAGGGGCCTCAGAATGGCCGTTCTACTTCTGGTGCACGTCATGTCTATGAACCCCCGCCGAGCAGTCCGTTGGAAGACGATTCGTTCAGACGCAAGAGCCAAGCTAGTCTTACTGATAGCAACGCATCCTCGCGCTGGGAAACTAAGAAGACGGCAGCTGAGGAGAAGGCTCATAAAGAGGCATGGCCTGTTACTGGTGCTCGTCGGCCCTCGAACCCGATTGGTGGGGCTTCAGCGTTTGGGTGGATGAAGGCTTCGAATCCGAAAGCAGATCTTACGACGACTGAGTAGGTAGATCTGGGTAATTTGATACCGATATATCTAGCAATACCGGGAGAGGGCTGGATGTAAGAGGAAAATCTTACGATGCCCTAGTAGATGAATCAGAATACTATTAATGCCATGACATCTTATTACTGAATTTCCTTGAGACCGTGAGCCTTCCGTCTACACTGCCAACCCAACAAGAAATAGCAATATTTTAAATCGCAATCGATTATCTCATGATCAAAATGTGTTGCACCATTTCTTGTTTCTAAACTATCAACAACTATCATAGTAAACCACCATCCAGTTTGGACTGGTCCGCCATCTATCAGCTCCAACACCCCTTAAAACTCAAGTTCTAGACCTTGCGCATAGAAACCCCTCGTAATGTTACAGACCATAGTCCTGCCCATCTAAATCTTGCTCAGCAACGCCTCCATCACCCTCTTCGTATCCTTGCTAGTATCCTTCACCACTCCAGCAATCTGCTTAAATCTACCAAAAGTCAGCTTCACCCTCCCCTAACAACGCATCACGGAAAACTCACTCAGCAATCCCCGCATCCCCCATACACTCATACAACCAGCTCTCACTAGTCGTCACCACCGCACCAGCCTGTCTCAATCTCGCCAACGCAATCGGAATCTCCTGCGGATTACAGCTACTCACCCCATCCGCGATGATGTAAACCTTATGCCCAGCACCGAGCGCGTCAATCGCCGTCTGCGTCACGCAGATATGGCTCTCGATGCCGACGATGACGATTTCAGAGGGGGCGCTGGAGGAGAAGTGGTGGCCTAGGGCAGGCCACATGCTAAAGGCGGTCTTGTCGACTTCTGCGACGGCGGTGGAGAGGTTGAGTTCGGGACAGGTTGGGCCGAGGCGCGCGGCGTTTTGGGTGGTGGCGTAGACAGGGATGGAGAGGATGGAGGCGGCGCGGAGGAGCTTTTGGGAGGTGAGGATTCTGGAGGGGGGGTTAGTATGTGGCAGTTGGGTGGTGGGGGGGTGTTACATCTTGTCGTATTCCCATACTGCTGGGCGGAACTTTTCTTGGATGTCGCAGATGCTATGGCCTGTTAGATCGGCGGAACAAGGTATGGAGGTAGCAACGGTATTGAAGCCTGGTGAGGGCAATTCTGGTGCTGGAGGAGGAATGGCTTACAAGATTGCTGGCCTGGCTATCGGGTTGTTAGGAAACTCAATTGCTTTCGCGGGACGGTGGAGAGTGACTTACCAAGGCGTCGCGTAAGAGTTTGTGCCATGGCTTTGGATATCTGGATTCCCAACAACCTGGGTGTTGGTGGCAGATCGGTATTCTATTTGTGCTTATTCGATGAGTTCTATTCGGGGAATTCTAGGCTCAAAAGTGCGTTATATGTACACCGCGGAAGGTGCCTGCGGGTCCAGATCCCCGATAGATGGAGGGGCCAAAGCCGAGCATCCAGACAGCCGATGCGGGGTAAAATACGATTTTGTTCGCCTTTTGACTATAAATATATCGTAGCTGTGCCTCATAATTTTTGGTATTTTGTATTTACTCAAAACTGACTAGGCTGATGTCTGCACGGCTCAACCAGCTAAAGTCACCATTGGCATTACTCTGCCGAATTCTATCCAGCTCGTCAATCAATGCCGGCACGAATGTCCCAGGGCCTTTGACATCTGGGCGTTGCGCAGCATACTCGGCGGCAATCTCAAAAAGCAGCAGCCCAGCTATGGCTGCGATAAGTTTATCATGCCGGTGGACAGCGAGCATTGCAGATATGGTAGTTCCAAGGACACATCCACTACCGGTTATCCGACCAAGATATTCGTGGCCATTCTTAATCGCAATCGTTCTCCGCCCATCGCTCACATAGTCTGTAGAGCCAGTCATCAGAACAATATTCCGCTCCCGCTCAGCGAGGTCTCGGACTAGAGCTGCCCTGCTTTGGCCGTCGAGCATGCTTGCTCCACTGTCCACACCTCGTTGCTGGACGTCGCCTTTCCCATATGCCTGTCGTATTTCACCTTCATTGCCCTTGATTAGATCAAAATAACCACCGGCCATAAGAGTTTTCAAGGCAGATTTCCGGACAGATGTTGCTGCCGCTCCCACTGGGTCCAGAACGACAGGCCCTCCTTGCGAATTATATGCTCGCAAGGCAAGTAAGTGGTTCCTGAGGCCTTCTTGTGTTACAGTGCCCATGTTTATAACCAAAGCTCCCCCTAATTTGGCGAGGTCTGCCGCCTCATCGCCGTGGTTTGACATAATTGGGGATCCTCCAATTGCCAGCGCAACACTGGCAGCGAAATTCTGCACCACAAGATTCGTCATGTTGTGACATAGAGGATTGGACTCGTTAACGGATTTTATAACGGAAGGGACTGCCTCCAGTATTCCTGCAACATCCTTAACGCCAGAATAGTCTGATGGAGAGGCAGCTGCAAATGGAGGAGGGGTGTTGACAAGGTGCTTTAGATTTTTAGCTGCCTCTTTGGCATCCTTTGCGCCAATTATTGCGCTGACAAGGGCAATGCCATCAAGGCTCTTGTCGTTGTCACTTGACTGATACAAGACTCGTTGGAGGTTGGTGGCATTGATGCCGCCAATGCATACTGTCCCCACGTTGCTATACTTTGGGGCCATTGCCTTCAGGATCGCTTGACAGCCAGCAGTCCCAATGATGTCCCTAGTGTTTGTCTTCCTTGGGGATTGTCAGAAAAGTGAATACAAAATGAGAATGGTAGAATATTACGTTGGAGTAGCAAATATCGTGCCAATACCGAGATAGTCAGCCCCATCGTCGCAGCCCTGCAGTGCTTGCTCAATCGATGCTACTGTGAGGCCAATGATAGCCGAGTCTCCAAGGAGGCGCCGGGCAGTTTTGATATCTACGTGGTATTTAGCTAGAGACCGGGTTTTATATAAAAAATGGCCTCACCTATGTCGTCTTGGCCGATGTGGACGCCTTCGCAGCCCACTGCAAGCGCCACATCGACACGGTCGTTAATGAGAAGCGGGACGTGGTATTTCCTCGTCACAGCATGGAGTCGTCTGGCAGTGTCGACCATAACACCAGTCTCAGTGGACTTGTCTCGATATTGGACGATAGTCACGCCGCCTTCCAGAGCAGCTTCCACGACATCGACAAGACTGGCACCCCCCAGGATGGCGGGGGTGGAGTCAGTGACCAGGTACAGAGAGTAGTCTACTGATTTGGGCATCATGGCTCCTTTTTGTTTGGACTCGGACTTTGCACCTGTTGGACCAATGGATATATCGGGGACCAAGGACCGCGGGGCAGTTGCAATCACGTGATATATATATATATATTGTCTCAATTTCCAATCATCACAACATGCAAATCTACAGAAATATGTCCGGCTTCGATTGCAGCGCGTTAGTAGGTTCCTGGTCATGTACGGACGCGTATAGTAATTGGAAAATTTATTATAGATATGATAGATATTCTCTATAATGCTACGTGCTCATGCTAACACGTGCCAACAAGAATTTCATGGAGCACTATGTGCGGGAGTACAAAATTCCACACCAAAGTCCCAACTCCCAAAACTCCGTTCTTAAGTTCTTATCTGCTAAAGATACAAGCAGGCCACACCAATTTACCATACTCTTAATGTGTACTCTTAGTTGCAGTATACTTCTATCCTCCTTACTCGGTCCTGCAAACTCGTAACCACCAAACACAATCTAGCGCCTCAGTGCCACCTCGGGCAAAAACTAATCTCCTACCTACATACAAAATACAATTCCCTTCTCCACTTCCACTGAACAATTTCTTTCCAATTCCCTGACCCACCCCTTCAAAACTAAACATCAACACACAAAAGAATTTCTTCTTTCCCCCACCCACACCAAGAAACCTTCGTCAGGCTTCATCAAATCTCACGACAGTCCTACCATCAAGGAGTCTCTTCTCGACCCATCTGCCGTTCAACCGCCGAAAAAAAAACCCCCAAAAAACAAAACAGAACAGACAGACACGAGTCTTATCTGGCCTCTCCGTCCATCCGCGACCCCCGGAAACCTGCTGAAGCCCTTCATCCAGCTTCTTCCGTCTGATATTATCGAACGCTTCTACGACTCTCCCCCAAGGCCGGGACCTGTCATAAAAGAGGGCATCCTCTACACCGAATCACCCAAACCATAAGACAGCACGTCTAGTGGCACAACTGCGTTATATGTATCTCACACAACACGCCAACGACCTCAGACACCAGCCGCCCCTCGAGCTGCAACCATTCCGTATACCGCGGAAACCTTGTAGCCCTTACTTCTGCTCTAACGGATAAACCGACATCTCCTTCGGCATCTCACAATATCGACACAACACATGTTCCCGTGAGACGAATCATCTTTAAACCATCAACCTAGCTGTTGCTTTGAACCTTCCAAAACGAGCCGGCCTACCTCTATATGTATCACCAGTCAACGTCTTCAGTCGCCGCTACCAATAGAAAAACCGCTCCCGAAAGCTTGCATTAGAAAACTTCAACCGCAATCATGGCTACCGTCAACATTCGTCGCGATGTCAGCGACCCCTTCTACCGATACAAGATGGAGAAGATCCAGTCTAAGATTGAGGGAAAAGGAAATGGCATCAAGACTGTCATTGTCAACCTGAGCAGCGTTGCCCAGTCTCTCGCTCGCCCCGGTGCCTATGTCATCAAATACTTTGGTTTCGAACTGGGAGCCCAGACAAACAGCAACCCAGCCGACGACCGCTGGATTATAAACGGCGCCCACGAAGCCGGAAAGCTACAGGATTACCTTGACGGGTTTATTTCAAAGTTTGTGCTTTGCAAGAAGTGCAAGAATCCCGAGACCGTAGTCGTCTTAAAGGATGGAAATATTGTGCTTGATTGCAAGGCTTGTGGTCAGCGCTCAGATGTCGATCTCCGCCTGAAATTGAGCGGCTTCATCTTGAAGAATGCGCCCAAGAAGGGCAAGAAGGACAAGGCCGAGCGCAAGGCTGCCCGCAGGGCCAAGGAGAACGGCAATGGAGCCGCCGCCGATGGCGAGAAAAACAGCAGCCCCAACGACAGTAACTCTGAGAACGGAGGCAATGATGACGGCGCCCCTGAGGCAGGAAGCGACGACGAGCTTACCAATCGCATCAAGAACGGCGCTTTGGATATCGAAGAGCCAGAGGAACTCAGAGACGATACCTGGACAGTTGACATGTCTGCGGAGGCTGTCAGAGCTCGTCAGCAACAGCTACCAGAGGACCTGAAGCAGAAACTTGTCCTTGATAATGACGAGGACGAGGATGGTGAGGGCGGTGGCAATTCGGCCTATGATCAGCTTGGTAGCTGGATTCTGGCTGAGGTCGAGGACAAGGGCAGCGTTACAAAGGTTGATGATGTCGATATTTATGTTAAGGCTAAAGAGCTGGGCATTGAGACAAAGCACCGTACGCTTCTTGTACTTGCTCAAACTTTGTTCGATGACAACATTGTTGCCCAGATCCCCAAGAGGGCTGGACTGCTGAAAAAGGTATGGAGATACTCCTGACTGCAATTATATGAATATTCACTAACTGCCGTAGTTGATCACCTCTGAACGCCACGAGAAGGCTCTCCTCGGAGGAACCGAGCGCTTCATCGGCATGCGCGGCAAGGAGAGCCCAGAAGTCTACAACCTAGTCTCGAAGGTCCTCATGCTTTACTACAATGACGATCTTGTCAGCGAGGAGGTTGTCACCAAATGGGGCACCAGGGCAAGCAAGAAGTACATCGACCTTCCGACTAGCAAGAAGGTCCGCAAGTCGGCAGAGACGTTCTTGACTTGGCTTGCTGAGGCTGAGTCAGAGGATGATGATGACTCGGAATAAACAATTACAACAGATCCAGATGGCGAGGACCACCACGCCGAACCGTTAACTTGTTAAGGAGATGGCTGTGTGGATTTGTCTCGTATCAGATGGTCGCACATATTTGCTTGGTTGGACCGTTTTGAGCTTCGGGTTTTGTTTTCACCGTTGTCTAATTATCTGTCTGCTCTCTACTCAATACACTTTTTCCGCTTGTAAAAGTTAGCAGCTCTTGGGGTGCATTACCTTTGCGCCGATGATTACGAATTAATATTTTTGATTACCTCAAATGAAGCTATTCTCTATCTATGAATATATCATTAATGTGACTGGGCAGGCAGAGTGACTTAAATCCGTACTTAAATTCGTTATATTCTTAGCCGTATTATTCGGACCCGAGGCAAGCAATAGACCCCCGTTACCACATAGTCTATAATGTTTCCCAGCTGGCAAATTCGTACCCCTCCATTACAGGAACATCCCTCCTTGTAATACGGTCTTGTGCGAGATCAACTAGCCACACTGCTTCCGCATTGATAGTCTCCAAGGCTTCTCTGATATCTTCTCTCTCCAGACGGCCAGACAAAACGCTCAAAGCCTCATCGAACATACCGTCATTAATGCAAACATATTTCAAAATAGCAACAACCAGTCCAACCATAGCATCCCAAACCTGCCAACTCAAAGCGTGCGTGCCTCTGCCATGCTTGCCTCGCCTTTCTCCCTCTGCCTTCTTCATCCACTGCCGGACTAGTTTAATGAGGTCAGGCCATTCAGTCTGGACCCTTGTGCTCATGAAATCTCCGGATGCCTCGAAGATCTTGCTGACGGCATTGGCAGCGCCGATCACCACGAATGGTTCCGGGTCGTAAAGACGTTTGATAACCACAGGCCAAATGTCGTTCAGCAGGGGTAAAAATGCATCTTCGTCATTGTGAAGCGCGCCAGTTGCAGTGCTGATAAGGTCGAGTAGTCGAAGACGGAGATAGGGGGAGCCACTTGTAAGGTAGTGTTGGGAAAGGCGGGCGATGCTTTCAACCATCGTGTAGACTTTCGTTGGTGGAGTCTTTTTAACTTCCTGGCTCCCTTTGGATTCTTCGCCCTCTTCCTCCTCGCCTGTAGCTTCTGCTTCATCTAATAGTGTTTTGGCAGTCTTCCAAGGACCCCTTGGAAAGTCCCCATGCTCCATTTCTATTGCAGAAGATTTGGATTTCATATTTCGAAGGATTTCGAGGACGTCACTGAAATCTGGCGGCGCCGGTTTCCGTTTCTGGTGATCTATTGTCGTCCCTGATGTAAGCTGTAACTGTCCTGATCCTGCACCTTCCTGTACGATTTCACCAAGTACAGAAAAGAGGCTGTCGACTAGTTTCGAATAGCCGTGGAAGTTGTCTAAGGCTGCAAATATCGAGCCAACCACATCATCCAAGTATGGCAATAGCGTTGGTCCGGTAAGTCGAATCATCATAACTAAAACTTGTGGAACTTGTGGAGATATGTTGAAAGTATTGAGTTTCAGGGACACGGCGTTGACAAGATAATCGACGTTGTCAACGATGAGTTCGCTCGTTTGACTGTAACCGCAGGATTTTGCGATTATATTGAGTGAAGTAATAGCATGGGATCTGAGGTGAGAGTTATCAGAACCCAGTAGCTGGACAACGGAATATAATGTGTCGACGAGGTTTTCCCTAAACCCCTCTCCTGCTTGATGTGAGGAATATGCAACAACTTCAAGGCCAACCGCAAGAAGCCTCCAGTCGTTGCCGCCGTTCTCTGAATCCGAGAGAATAGAGACAGCAAAATTGTAGAGCTCCTCTCTCGCAATTTCTTGCTCATCTGACGAAGTAACATCGGAAGTGAGAAGATCGTCAAAATCCTCGGTCTTCAAGACCACCGACTTTACCAGCTGGAATGATAACCAAAATAAGGCCAGGAGAGGGTTCCCCGAGGCGTTGAACATTTGTTCGAGCAACTTGCTCGTCATTTTAAGCTGGACTTCCCGGGGCCCAACATTGTCAATCAGCTTATTGAGCTGATTTCGGGTCTCCACCTGGCTTTCATGTTCCAGGATAAGAGGCGGGTAGTTCTCAGTATATGGGGTTTGAACCGTCAAAGGCAAAGTGGCACCCCTGTCATTGCTAACAGGAACCACCTCGATGGCGACCTCAGGTGTCGAAGAATCGAGCGTGTTTATAACACTATCTCTAAGAGATTCCGTTATAGAATTGTCCAAAACTTTGGACTCGGCATCAACCACAGCGAGGAGAGTCCTGGCTTGGGAAAGCTGGTGAATGGCGGATGCTTTGACTGCATCATCGGATGACTGAATAATGCGCGGAAGGCTAGTTTCCCAGTTGTATACAGTTGCATTGATTATTTCGCCGATTGATGGGTACATAATAGAGAGATCCTTCAAGCCGGTAACCTGTGACGGTTTACCGCCTTCGTCTTGGGGAGCTGCAACGATCATAGATGTTTCCACAAGCAAAGCTGCGGCATCTTTTAACGATGTGTGGCATTCATCCAGCAGGATTAGGCATGTTCGCTCGAGCTCATGGCGTACTCCTTCACTCTTATGACTGCGTAGCTTGATTATATTGGTAAGAGCAAGCTTTATCTGCGCGGAAGTTGCAGTCAGCCATGATTTACCCAGTGTTGTCGTTGGCGTCGAACCCGAAGCCACGTCGGTGTCATCCGGTAGCCTCCTGACATGAATATCTCCTATTGAAGTGGTAATAACGCTCTGAAGGACTTGTAAAGAGCTGACGAGGACTTTGACAGAACGCGGATTTTGATTGTTTGGCATCAAGCACTTTGTTAATGCAGAGACCGTCCCTGGCAAGAAGGTTGAAAGGGCATCTCGATCCTTTATGCACATCCATAGCGCCCTTAATGCCTCTAGTGCCTCGATTTGGATATTTGGAGATGGCCCTTCTGTAATCCCGTCCAATATCGTTGACAAACACTGGCCAAGGGCGGGAATAACAGACACTTCGACTATTGAAGTGGCAGCTTTAGATGTTCGACGAAGATCGTCAAATAATAGTGCAAGTGCTTTGAACGCCTCAAGCTTGAGCTCCTCTGGCATAGGATCCGACGATGCGCCACCACCAGCAAAGAGCGTGAACAGAATTAACAGCTGTTGCCCAAGTTCGATACCGATATTATTTGTCCAGCCGTATTTGAGCAATATCTGCACGCATTTTGTAGCCGCTTCCGCCAAACAACCTGGTCGCTTCTGACACGCTCGAAGAACATGCGAAAGGGGAAAGAATATGTAGTCTGCGAGTTTCTCATCGAAAACGGCATCCTTGCGGCGGCATTTCTCTTCAAGCAAACCATGGAGCTCCAAGGTCGTTTCCAGAAGCTCTTTCAGGCTAGCTGCACTGCCATCACCGTTAAGTGCGCGCTGACTTAGTTTAATACAGCACGGTTTGAGCTTCAACGGTCAGCTTCCATATCTATAATGCTTGGTGAGAGGTGGGGTGGTACTTGTTGAAACAGCTCGTTCTTCAGTGTCCGGACGTCCATGGTGGCATATCGTATTCCAATCTATCTCATGTTTTAGTTACTTCGAGATTTACTTCCGACGGAACACCTCCCGTGTTTAAGAGCTGGCGGTATATGAATACTTCGAGGCGGTGGTGATGGTGGGGTTAACAACTTACGAGGCTGTGGAAACCAATTTAATGACAAGGCTGAACAAAATGTTGCGGTTTAGCACCGTGGGATATATTATTCATCTCCAACGGGACTGCTTCATGTTATTACCATTCATTCTAGATCCTTGATTTCACCTATTAAATGTAATTATATTATAAATATTCCCAGGTATGTATGGTATCGTTCATTGCAGCATTATCGATTTAATCCACGATATATTCGTGCCCCATAACCTTATTTGGCTGCCATGACATCGTGCGGCACCCTCTGATATCTCTCTCTCAGGGGAGATGGCCATTCATCTCGACCCTGCGGCCGAAGTGAGTGGGCATTGTAGTTGGATCTAACTTATCCGCCTCGGTCCCAACCCCACCGAATCATCCAATTGGCGGACACCCTCAAAAATACATGATGTGGCGGAGATTCCTTGCTCGTGCTCGTACATGTGCTCACAGACGATCTCCCACCCACTCCCACCATTTCTGGACGTCTGCTTCATTCTCTCCCATAGCACAGCCACCGGCAACCTCGGTAGTAATGTTGAACTCATCTAGTTGCTCAAATTTAAATTGGGAGCTCCCAGACTCGCCCAGCCAGTCGTCACTGTCCACATCATCTAGGTCGCCTGCCGTTTCGATACAAGATTCCAGAAGACCTTTAGATTTCGAGGTTCTCACTTTTCCGATCTCCTTCTCTAATAGGCTCCTAACAATCGCAGAAGGTTGCGCAGTAAATAGATCCATCTTATTTGCGGCAATCAAGACCTCTATTCCCTTGAGGGCCTTGGAAGACTTGATGTTTGTCAAGCGCTTTTGCAACAGTAATAACGTGTCGTGAAGATATTCGGCGGCTTGTCTGAGGCCTTCATCGCCCGCTGGAAGATTGGCAGCATCGACAACGAAAATAATGCCTTTCAAGTTCTGCGTATTGGCTACGGCACTGAAGGCATAATGGTGAAGCTTCCCGTGCCCTGGTGTGTCGATGAGTAGAAACTTCTCACGTACTCGGTGTGAGGGATCGTTGGCAGAACGGTACTTTGCTGAGGCAGCAGTAATCCCGACAGGAAGAGCGCACTCTGCCACAAGTGGAGTTTGCGACGTATGAGTAGGGGCGCTCTTGCCTCGCTCGAACTATTATCATGTAAGCTGGTGGAAAAGTTAGAGACAGGTGTATTGAGCATACAAGAGTCTGAAGTGATGTCTTGCCAGACCCGCTCGGTCCAATCAGTAAGATTGACGGCGGAGCAGCCACGCTACTGCCGCGGCTTAGGAAGGCATGTAAAAGTATAGGGACAGATATAACGACGATAAGGGCGAAAAGAAATCCAAGAGGGGAGGGACTGAGCAAGGCCTCCGCTAACTGGGTTATTTTGGACATGGCCACCGGAGAGCGAAGCCCAGCTTGTAGACGCCACAATGGCCGAAGTTGAAGATGCTTCGTGCGTTGTCTTGTGAAGCTGTTCTGGCTGTGGGCAAAGTATTTCTCGGGCGCCCATGCACTGTTCGAATGTTCGTGTTCACTTGATCGGCAACGAGGAGTAGACAGAGTGGGAGTCCGTAGAAAGTAAGTTGACCCACTGTTTGTGGGAACGGTGTATCATTTCGCCGGCGAGCCAGCGCCCCAAATGCACCCAGAACCCCTAACCTTAGTTCGCCCAGCCGCTATCAATTGGGTGTAGAAAGGACGGCGTCCCAGTGTTCCGCCATCATATAGCTCAGCCTCGTACTTGGCACTGCCTCAGCTTCGGATTGTCGCATTTCTTCCCTTTCAACAAACATCTGCATGTCGGGGAATATTATAATATATACGATGTCAGTACCAACCTGTCTATCCGTGATTCCATTGCTCCTGCCTCTGTTCGAAACCAAAAGCTAAAATGCCACCACAGGGACCATAATGCCTCATCCTGACGCACCATTACAAACTGTCAAAGACCGGTCGAAGAATACTTCGAATTTGTCGCCCCTGATGTTGAATGGAAAGGGGTCATCGGCGGCTCCGCAGCTCAGTGTGGACGATGGCAATCTAGAAATGAAGAATATCGCAGCCGCGGAGCCAGCGCTCGATGCGAGCCAAGATATAATGCAGCTGGCCAGACTTGGAGACATTTCCTCAGTACAGAAGCTCTATGATGCAGGCGTTTTCACACCATTACACTGTGATGATGAGGGTATCACTCCGCTCCATGTATGCCTTCCCGGAAACTGTTAGCCCTTTGACGATCTGATGGCTAACTATTTCCTAGTGGGCGGCAATCAACAATCAGTATGCGATGTGTAAATTTCTCCTGGAGGCCGGAGCAGATGTAAATAAGAAGGGCGGAGAGTCGGTCGCTACACCCGCCATGTGGGCGGCCCAAAGGTGCCATTACTATACTGTGCATCTCCTTCTGGAGTATGGGGCCGACCCCTTACTCACGGACGTCCAAGGTTATAATATCTTGCACCTTGCAACCTTTGAAGGAAATGTCTTCCTTCTGGTTCTACTACTCCACCAAAATATCCCTGTGGACGTGCGTGATTCACAACAACACACATGTCTGATGTGGGCTGCGTATAAAGGATACCCAGCTTGCGTCGACTTGTTTCTTCGGTGGGGCGCCGATGTGCTTGCCACGGACGAAACGGGGTTCACACCATTACATTGGGGACTTGTTAAAGGGTCAGTGGGCTGCATCCAAAAGCTCATTGAATATGGCTCGGATAGGTTCGTTGCAGCCGCCAGCGGTAAAACTCCATCTGTAATGGCAGACGAGATGAAAACGACATTTGCATGGCACAAGGCACTCAAGGAATGTGGTTATAAGGAAGACGGTAGCCTCGCTGCCTTTAACTTCCCGACCCCGCCATACTTCATCCAAAACAAACGATCAGCCATGGCGAAATTTTTATTTTTCTGGCCTTTTCTGATCATCTGGTGCATGCTGATGATCACGAGCCATATGGTTGTTTATGCAGGAATTCCAATTGCCCTACTTGTAGGATATTGCTTGCAGTTATTGGCCCAAAAAGCTATGGCATATGCACCTTCGGATATGAGACAACTCCATAAAACAGTAAGACTATATGGAGGAGAAATTTGGCTGGTCTTTAGCTAACCCAGTGTAGCCGTGGCTTTCAGGGATATTTGCCGGTACTCTGTTTTTTGTTGGTATTAGCTGGGTCACAACACTTTTACCTGGTTCGTGCTTACACAAGTCTGGAAATATGGGTGCTAACAGTCGCAGCAACCTACGCTTCATATCCTATTGTAAATACCCTCTTCGCCATCGCATATTCTCTGTGCGGTTATTTTTACTTTTGCACCATGTTCTACGAGCCAGGATACGTACCGAAGCTAGCGGGTCTTACAGAACAGAAGGCTGCTATCAATGAACTGCTGAGCTTATGGAAATTTGACGACCAAAATTTCTGTGTGCAATGTATGGTTCGGATGCCTCTCAGAAGTAAACATTGCAAGAGGTGCAACAGATGCGTAGGAAAACACGATCAGTGAGTCTATTTGATGCCCTTCATAGAATCATTACTAACTGCGGAAGCCATTGCCCTTGGGTTTATAACTGTGTTGGTGTCAATAACCATCGCCACTTCTTCCTTTATCTTGTTTTCTTGGAACTCGGTGTAGGCCTCCTTATTGCTATCACGGTTAGCTGTAAGTAGTCCACATGACTATTCCAATAGCTCACAATAACTTATACGACCCTCAGATTATGATTCCATGACGGAGAAGGGATCCCCAGAGTGTAATATCCTTCCGGAGTCAATATGCCGCTACGTCAACAGCGACCCTTACACTCTTATCCTTGCTGTATGGGCGGCGTTGCAACTCACCTGGGTTACAATGCTACTCTTCGTGCAACTTATTCAAATCTCACGAGCTATGACAACGTATGAGAATATGCGCGGTTCTCATCATGGCCATGGGCACGGCGCCTCTGAGGCGATTACAACGGCTCTAGCTGCTGGAACTTTATCAATGGGTGGAGCACAATTAGGCAGCGAAGGCAGAGGTCCAGATCCCGCAGTTGCCGCATCATCACACGGCCATCGTCACCACCGCCATGATCATGGAGGCTGCTTTGCCCAATGGAAGAAAATCCTGGGTGTCAATACATTTGTTGAGACTGCTCTAAACGCAGACAAGGATAGGCCTAGGGCAAACCTCAATCCGTTCTCTAGGGGTTGCCTAAAGAACTGCAAAGATTTCTGGTGCGACCCTGCACCGATATTCGGGAGCCGGGAGAATGGCTCGGCGATGCTAGATGGGGAGGTCGTTAATTACACGACAATGTACGAGACTCCAAGGCGGATGATGACAACAAGGCCGCGGAGTTGGAATGGGGATACGGCTGGTAGCTATGAAAGGCTTCCAGCAGATGATGACAATGTCTAGGTTAATTACCTTAAGAGTGTATTATAAAATTTGAAGCGAACAGGGCTAGAACATAATATAAGTTGGGATTGTCTTATACTTTAAGATGAGTGCATTGAACCTCGATATCTGTTAATAAGTTGTGGTGTTCCTTCCTATATTTTGTAAGTCTCTCTATGATAACTAGGATAGAGTCGTATTCTACTCCTGTTAACAGGTCCTAAGAGTGTGGTAGCTTAATGATGAAGTATAAAGCTATAGATTTCCACGCTCCTTTTGGTACTAGTGTCGACTTGAGCTGTCTATAGGGCAAGTGGCTATTGGATTTCGATTTGCTACAAATGTCGCACTTTCTTACTACTGTTTCTACCTGCTTCCTCATATAGATCAGACCTTTCACAACGCTCCCTCAACAAGGAATATAGCTGTGAGGGAAGTGTGCTCCTCTTAAGTAGCTCCTATAGTTAACAAACTGCATAATAGTGCCTTTGGTAATACGAGTCTGATCTACTAAGTGAAAGAATAATAGCAAAGTTGCTATGGCATACACTGCCTAAGAGAAGGCCAAGATGGCTAACCAAAACCTAGAAGACCTTAAGTCTATAAATGTTATGATGGTCATGGAGGTTATAGTGCTAGTCAGGGTAAAGTAAGCTAGATTGAATCTAAAGAGAGAAGAAGAAGAAGAAGGAAGGAAGGTGAGGCTATTCCTCGTAATATACAGTTGTCCGCTTAGCGGTTGTAGCCTTGGTGGCTAAGGCTGCACCCATAACAACCGTAACAACCGTAACAACCATAACAAGCTGTAAGCTATAATCGTAACACTACCCCCCCCCCCTACTAAGATTGATCTTCTGATCAAGAGTAAGATCATTGTGGCTTCTGTGGGTATTTTCAGTGGAAAGCTTGTGTGAGTTCAGGTGCATTGTTGAAGTTTGTAGCGGGATACCAAGTGTTGTCTGGTGGGTGGTTCTTCCATGCTGCCATATAGAACAGCTTCTTCTGTAGGAATTTAGAATCTAGGATTTCTTAAACTTCCCATTCAAGTTCATCTTCTATAACGATTGGCAGGGGTGGTTCATGGTGCTGGCCTTGTAAAGCATTATCTGAGTCAAGTCGTAAGAGGTTGCTGTGAAAGACAGGATGTATCTTCATGCTTGGTGGTAGCTCTAATCGATATGCCACTTGCCCAATTCGTTCGAGAATCTTATACGGACCAACTTGCTTGTGATCAAGTTTCTTCGATGGCCTCTGAGTCCTGATATTTCGTGTAGATAGCCATACTTGATCTCCAACCTGATATCTTGGTGCAGCTTTCCTGCGTTGATTTGCGAATGTCTCCATGCGAGTTTGCGAGAGTGCGATTTGGTCTTGCAGAAACTCCCAAATATCTTTCATGCTTTGTATCATATCCTTGTGTTCCTGTGGCGCTATTTGGAACTCGCTGTTCTTAATATCAAAACTCATTCTTGGCTCAAAGCCGTTATTTGCAAAGAATGGACTGATTTTTGTAGAGTCTGAAGGTAGAGCATTTGCTGCAAATTCTGCCATGCAAAGATATTTGACCCAGTTGTCTTGGAGATAGTTAACATGAGCTCGTAAATATCGTTCAAGTTCTGCATTGAACCTCTCAGTTTGCCCATCCGTTTCTGTAAGGATGCCTCCGTACCTAGATACTCGAAGAACCTGTCTCAGAACTGTTACGGTCACTACAAGCATGGAATCCGACTCGATGGGGTTTCGAACCAGTAGAGGAGCATATAGCGAGTTACACTATAGTGGGGGACGGTAAGTGTATAGGGTTCAGGGCCGATGTAGACCTGTTGCGGTGGAAGGTTCAGGGCTAGGGTTGGGATAACCGAGTCGGGCCCGTTTCGGGAGTTAAGGAAACAGACTCAACGGGGTTCCCCCTTCATCTTTTTTGTATCCTTCATAGTAGACCTATAGGATAGCATCCGTTTAGCCTCCGACTCGCACTCTCATATGCTATTACTGTGAGCTGGGTGCCCTGTGTCCTTACAGTTTCTGGGTGGAAGGCAGTAGACAATTTCGTTATAACTTTCCAAACTTTGCAGAGGATTTTCCACACTGCAGCCACGAACTGGGGGCCTCTGTCTGAGATGATTGAATTTGGTAAACCATGGTGTTTCCATACATGTTGAAGGAGTAGCTGTGCTGTTGCTTCTGCAGTTGTGCCTTCTTGGCCTGCAAAGCATGGGATAAAATGGCGTTCTTTTGTAACACAATGGCAATCCTGTAATAAAGTCGATTGATATGTCCTGCCACGGCTGGCTGCCAACAGGGATTGGTTGAAGAAGTCCATTATAAGCATCTCTTGTAGGTTTTGATCTTTTGCAGATATGGCAGTTCTTGATGTATTGTATAATTGTCTTATCCATCCGGGGCCAGTAATACTGTCTTTTGATGACCTGAATCATCTTCCCAATGCCAGGGTGTCCCATTGCTGGTTGGTCATGAATTTCTTGTAAGAGTTCAACGTGAGCACTTTCTGGAACCCAGACTCTATTATGATAATATAAGAGCCCTTCCTTCACCTCGCAATATGCTAGAGCTATGTCTGGACTGTTTCGTTCTCCATTCTGCAGCTTCTGAATAGTGTCTTTGCATAAGCTGTCTTGAAGTTGCGCAGTTTGGATTTTGTCTAGAATACTTGCTTCCTGTAGGTGGACTGGCGCGAGTTGGATGTCTTGATTCACCTTAGCATCTCTAAATTTCCTTATCTCTTGGAGGTCTGGATGGAGTCTCTTGAGTGGTATCAGGGTTTGAAGTTGTTGTTTTTGGCAGTCATCTTCTTCGTTCCCTTCTGGTCTATCTCCTGGTCTTCGAGTTAATGCATCTGCTTTTCCATTCTGTTTCCCAGGTCGATATATAATTTGAAAGTTAAACCTTGACAGAAACTCAGCCCATCAAGCTTGCCTTTGAGTAAGCTTCTTGTCATACTGACATTCGTTGCACTCAGTTTGCTATCAAACTCAAGAGCAAACTTGGAAATCTCCTCCTCAAACCTACAAGTCACTATACATATTTTGGCTTATCACACCAACAACAAGAGCAATACTACTCAACGATTGCTACAACCATCTATGATTCATTACACGTCATCGCTCCTTAGTTACTGGGCCGATATTACCACATAGCATATCTCTACAACCCTCTATGATTCATTACATGACATCACTCATACTACCACATGACATATCTCTACCAACTAGAGGCCTAGGAGCATGAACGATAGCTCTAAAAGCTCCTACGAACCTCTATGATTCATTACATGTCATCACTCTTTAGTTACCCACAAGATTGGTTAAGTTATGACATAATTTGTCTATGACATAATTTGTCTATGACATAATTTACCTATAGGGGTACTCTGACCTTGGACCTCCTTTTACTTCCTATAGGCTACGAACCTAAGAGATGGTTCTATGGGATTCTCTTACGTCGACTACAGTTACCAAGCCTGGTAATCATGGAAAGTCTTGGAAAATGAGAGAACTACACTCCTTTAGCATAAATAGGATTGCCCTTTCCTTGAGAGGGCAAGCAGACAATACAGTAAATCGACTATCACATACTTCCACGTCTTTTCCAAGCTTCCAAGCATTCATCTTGTTACTCCTTGTTTCTGAAAAGTCAGTGAGGTGTTAACCTCTGACTTACCCCTGAGTTCCCAGACTCAACATTTGTTGCAACTTGTCTGAACCACTTCACTACATCACACACCTGATTGCTGCGTTGTGGAATAGTCTAAGCTACGACCCTTTGGCTCTGTTTTCTAAGACAGTGTGTTGTCTTAGTAAATTCATCCCTTCCTTGGGTGGCTAGATTCTCACATCTGGTGCACCCACCATTACACTTCTTTGTTGTCATGACGTATTCAAGACTGTTGTGATCTGACAAAACTTGGACTGGCATTGCTGTGCCCTCAACTTCTGGTCTCCATGCTTCGAAGCATCTGATGATGGCGAGTAACTCCTTGTCATAGATTTCGTAATTGCATTCTGCAGGTGCCATCTTTTTCGAGAAGAATGCAACTGGATGTAGGATTCCCTTGTCATCTTTCTGTGACAGTACCCCTGAGGAAATAAAATCTGAGGTCAGCTTCAACATAGGCTGTCTTCTCTCTATCGAAATGTCGTAAGACTGGGGCTTCTGTGACAGTCTTTTTCAGAAGTGTGAATGCTTCCTGACATGGTCTTTTTTTCGTTAAGTTGACGAGTGGTTTCATGATGTTTGAATAGTTCTTGATAAACCTTCAATAGAACACACAGAATCTGATAAAAGCTTGCGTGTCCTGTAATGATTTTGGTGCTTTCCAATCGAGTATAGTGTTCACCTTTCCAGGATCCATGCGAATTCCATTAACTCCAATGATGAGTCCTAAGAATTTTGTCTCTTGAACGAAGAATTTGCATTTTGCTATATCTGCTTGTAGTCCTGCTTCTTGAAGCTTTTGTAGAACCATTTTGACATGCTTAACATGTTCCTCCTTACTTGTGCTATAGACAAGAAGATCGTCCATGTATGCAGTGACGGATTTGTTTATGTATTCCACTAATGTTTCATTCATATATTGTTGGAATGTTGCTGGGCCATTCGTAAGTCCAAATGGGAGAACTTTGTATTTGTATGATCCAAATCGAGTTTTGAATGTTGTCATGTGAATTTGATTAAAGGCATGTCTAATATCAATCTTTGTAAGATATTTGGCACCCGTGATTTGAGCCAATGTTTCATCAATGAGGGGAAGTGGGTATGAGTCTTTCCTTGTGATCACATTTAGTTTGCGATAGTCTACGCAAAATTGAAGTCCACCTCCTGGTTTGCATACAAATAACACAGGTGAGGCAAATGGTGCTTTGCTAGCTTTGATGAATCCTTTGGTAAGATTGTCCTCCATGTATTTCTTCACAAGATCAAGCTCTTCTCGAGACATGTTATAGAGTGGTGCATGCCCTAGTTTTGAGTTCCCTTCTAACACAATGTGATGGTCTGCATATCTGTGAGGCGGGAGCTTGTCTGCAGCCTGTTTTGAGAACACATCGAGATATTTATGGAGCTCCTTTTTGGGAGGATCAGTTTTGGGTCGATTTCTTTCATTTTCTCCTTTGCTTGTTCAGCAAGTATATCTTTAAATGATAACGTAAGTCATGGGGATAGCGGCTACATGGGGATAGCGGCTACTTTGCCAACCCCACCAAAATCTGGTGTAGAGCCTCAGCTAACTAATGTAAGTCGTGGCGTAACGGGACGGATGGCGTAACGGGACGCTTTGCCAGAGCCACCCGCACCCCACCAAATTCACACACCCATCCACCAATTATGGTATGCAAAAAAAGTCGAAAATCAGAGGATTTAGAAGTTCTATTAGCTCAAGCTATCTTAGGCATCCAAAATAAGGAGTATAAGTCATCATATGAGGCTGCTAAGGCCTTGGGGCTGAGCCGCAATAACTACCTCGGACACTTTTCATTGGCATTCTACTTTGAATATCAATAAATCAACCATAACATATTAAATTAACTTATATAGCTTTTTATAATATATAAAAAGTCTAGCAGTGCTAGTTCCATGGTTATTATTCTATTAATATAATAAAATCTCCTGTATAAATATTTGTATAAGGATGATAAAATTAATCATGTAAAAAGATGCTAGAAACACTAGCGTCTTTTATGTTAAATAAAGGTAAGTTACATATATAAAACCTAAACATTGAATAGTCAAGCCCTATAATTTTTATTAATGGAGATATTTAGGTTTTTAGTTTTGCAAGTGTGAAGTACCTTTGCATATGAATTTGTATTAAAGGTACATTACTGCATCTATGCCATTGCTGCATCTACGCCAGACCTACGTTACAACATGGATGAGACTGGGTTTCAATTGGAACAATGCAATCAACAAGAATTATTGTGGATTCAAGCCTTAGGACACGTTTTCAAGCCCATCCAGGCCGGCAGGAATGGGTGTCTGCTGTTGAGTGTATCTGCATGGATGGGACTACTATTGACCCCCTCATTATCTTCAAGGGACAGAATATACTACAGAGCTGGATTCTGAGGAAGGTTATAAGCAAATGGCACTTCTCTGCAAATAACGTAAGTCGTGGCGTAAGCGGCGATCTGGCGTAAGCGGCGATAAGTACACTTATATACAACTTTGTATGGAAAGGTACTTCTACATCCAAAACTAAAACCTTAAATAGCTCCATGGATAAAAATCGTTAGGCGTAGCTATTCAATATTTAGGTTCTATATATAGGCCTTTACCTAATATAAAAACGCTAGTATTGCTAGTGTCTTTTTGCAATGCTAATTTAAGGGTTAAGTTTTCCTCATACAAATATTTGTATGAGCAATCTTCTCCTACTAATAGAAGCATAATAATCACACTAGCAATACTAGCGTTTTTATATTAGGTAAAGGCCTATATATAGAACCTAAATATTGAATAGCTAAGCCTAACGATTTTTATCCATGGAGCTATTTAAGGTTTTAGTTTTGGATGTAGAAGTACCTTTCCATACAAAGTTGTATATAAGTGTACTTATCGCCGCTTACGCCAGATCGCCGCTTACGCCACGACTTACGTTAACGTAGGTCGTGGCCATACCGGGGCCATGGCCATACCGGGATGGTGGGGTAAGCCACCCCTTCAAAATATGAGCAGCTTCAAAATAATTGAAAATAGTTCTACCATTACCATGCTAATTCATCTATATCACTGTCAAATAGCTCCTCCTCACTCCCATCATCAATTAGATCAATTATAGATGTTGTAACTTGTGGAGTTGTTGATATTTTCGACTTTTGTGATGTAGCTGTTGTTGCTGCTTCTGCTTCTGCTACTTGCGACTGCAACTCCTCAGTTGTGATGTGGAATTGACCCTTCAAAACTGCTCTCTTGCCCTTATTTTGTACTCTGCGCTTCTGAATAATTGAGCGCAAGTTATCTGTCTCCCTTTGTTGTAGTATGTGGCATGTATTGAGCCGCTCTGTCTCATCTGCTAACTTATGAATATATCGCTTTGTAGGAGTGTTGAGAATGCCACGACTTATTGTAGAAGAGAGTACTGTATTTGCTTTGTGAAGTGTTGGAAAATGAGGAGGACTGCTATTCAAAAATACTTTCTCAAAAATATCATGCTCTGTTGGAGTCCTTGGCCGTTCTAAGGGTGCATCTGTTGTAGGAAGTGTAGCTGCGCGTATGACTGTCTGTGGCTGGAACGGCTGTAGCCCACTCCCTCTCCAAGCAGAAGCTATATTTGAATTTGAAAATGCAGCTGCTCTTGCTTGTATGTATGCATCCATCCATTCTGCTTTCTGTATGCGTAGGAGCTGCGCCTCATTAAGGTGTGAGAGGGCTGTTGTGAGGTGTCTTTTCAAAGGTCCAAAAATTGCAACATCAAGTGGTTGGAGTATATGTGAGGTATGTGGAGGTAGTATAAGTAGCGATATGCGATTCTGTATGCAGTGTGATATGAAGCTCCCACTTATATGGCTGTCATGGCCGTCGCAAATAAGGAGCCTCTGTTGTAGTTGTCCATTTGGAAGTGTTGCTTTTGCTCTTGTAGAGGGCTCAAAAACACGTTTTAGCCACTCTAATCCATGAAGATTGCTTGTCCATCCCTTTGTATTTGCAGAGAAGTGCCATTTGCTTATAACATCCTTTGGAATCCATCTCTGTAGTATATTCTGTCCCTTGAAGATAATGAGGGGATCGGTGGTTGTTCCATCCATGCAGATGCACTCAACAGCAGAGACCCATTCCTGCCTTCCTGGATGTGCCTGAAAACGTGTCCTAAGTGTAGAATCGACTATAATTCGTGTAGATTGCATTGTTCCAATTGAAAATCCAGTCTCATCCATGTTGTAGGTGTTGTAGTTTTCGATTTTTTGCTCTGTTGTGAGGCTCTTGTACGCGTCAAACCACCCCTTCAACACCTGCTTTGTGACCCCATTCATCCTTTGTGCCTCAACCCTTCTTCCTAGCTTAACACGTAAGTTAGGATGCCTCTGAATGAACCGTGGCACCCAATCTTGCCCAAGTGGTAACTTAGGTAGTTGGAGTTGTGGTTGTTGAGTTTGTGTCTGTTGAGTTGGTCGGGTCTGCTGAGTTGGTCGGGACTGCTGAGTCGGTCGGGACTGCTGAGTTGGTCGGGACTGCTGCTGAGCCGGTTGGTTTGATGGGGTCTGCCAAGCCACTAGTTAGAAATAGCCGAGTCTGCCAGTCTATGGCAGGTTTGATGGGTTGGTAGTTGACTTGACTGAGCTGGTTAAACTCTGTAGGTTGGCTCACCTGGGTTTGGAAGACCTGACACTTGTTTGACCGGACTTCCTCTGCAACCTCACGTAATATGCGATGGCTAGGAGCGTAACCACTTGCAGTAAGATTTTTGATCCATTTTAAAAGGGTCTTTTCTTGGGTTTGGGAGAGTAATTGATGTTTTAAATGTGCTTCTTTATGTGAGGTATGTCGCCCTTTAATGCGGCTAACAACTGTATCAGGCCTTAGATGTAAGGCCTTTGCAGCAGCATTTGCAGTTTTATATAAACCAGATTTTACTCCAGCTACTGCTTCAAGTATTAGAATATCGCGTTCTTGAGCTTTTAAACTCCGTTTGCGTACCATAATAATGGGGTAATTGATAGGTTTGATGTGTTGGTTGATGGGTTTGATGGGTTAGTTAAGTGCTCGCTTACCTCACCATCCCGGTATGGCCATGGCCCCGGTATGGCCACGACCTACGTTAATGGTAGAACTATTTTCAATTATTTTGAAGCTGCTCATATTTTGAAGGGGTGGCTTACCCCACCATCCCGGTATGGCCATGTCCCCAGTATGGCCACGACCTACGTTACTGTCTATGAACGCCGGCCTGCAATGATGAAATTAACTATACTAGAAGAGGAGGTGGTTATTCGGAATATACTTGATATGGATTCAAGAGGATTTGCACCCCGGCTTGCTGGTGTAGAAGATATGGCAAATTTTATACTCGAATCGCGTGGAGGGAGGCGCGTCGGGAAGCTCTGGGCCCACCGATTTGTACAACGATGTCCAGAATTAAAGACGCAATCGCGTTTACGACTTCCAAAGGGCCTTGTGCGAAGATCCTGAACTAATTGGCGCGTGGTTTCGACTAACGTAACTCGTGGCGTAACGGGACGGATGGCGTAACGGGACGCTTTGCCAGAGCCACCCGCACCCCACCAAAACCAAGTTCACATGATGAAAATTAAAACGTTAATAACTTTTGTAATAATGCTTATGCCGCTTAATCCTCTTAGACTATTACTCTTTATATCATACTCTAACATGTGTAAAAACCCTAGTAGTACTAGTTTTGTTTTACAAAAGATATTAAAGCTTACATTTTACTATATAAAATATTTATATGGTAAAAATTAAACTATAAATAACTACTTAATAAGAAGAGCTTACACTCTAGCAAATTCGGCTATAAGAAATAAGACTATAAAGAGTAATAGTCTAAGAGGATTAAGCGTTATAAGCATTATTACAAAAGTTATTAACATTTTAATTTTAGTCATGTGACCTTGGTTTTCGTGAGGTGCGGGTGGCTCTGGCAAAGCGTCCCGTTACGCCATCCGTCCCGTTACGCCACGAGTTACGTTAGTGGAAAATATAAGGGCAAAATATGGTGTTTTGGACTGCGACTTCTATAACTTTGACAAAACTATGGGTGTGATTTGCCCTGCAATGGTTGTTACCCGTGCAGATCGACTTGGCAGAGGTAAGGCAGTTCAGCCAGGGAATCGGGAATGGGCTACAGCGATTGCTTGTATCAACAGTGACGGCTGGAGTATTCCTCCATTTTTGGTAGTTAAAGGCAAGAATCATCTTGCAAATTGGTATACAGACGGCGGCCTTCCACACAACTGGGTTGTTAAACCGACAAGAAATGGATGGACAAACAATGAGACGGGTCTAGAATGGTTGAAACACTTTGACAAACATACTGCTGTTCGTGCAAGGGGTCCATATCGAATGCTGGTGTTAGACGGGCACGAGAGTCATGAATCGGCCGAGTTCCAAGAGTACTGCAAGGCACACAACATTATAACTCTTGGACTAACTTACCTCCCCACTCGTCTCATTTAACTCAGCCACTTGATGTCGGGTGCTTTAGTGTGTTGAAGCGGGCATATGGTCAGCAGATTGAGACCTTCATTAAGGCTCATATCAACCACATTACCAAGGTCGAGTTCTTTCTCGCCTTTAGAGCAGCATATCTGGAATCCATGACAGCCCAAAACGCCCAGTCCGGGTTCCGCAGAGCTGGCTTAGTGCCTTTTGACCCGCAAGCAGTGCTTTCAAAGCTTGACGTGAGGTTACAGACTCCAACTCCATCTAGACCCTCTACTGCCAACACCAACCCTTGGGTCTCCCAGACCCCTTCCAACCCAACTGAAGCTCTTTCACAAACAACCCTCGTTCGAAATCGAATTGCCCGTCACCAAGGAAGCTCGCCAACTCCACTCTTCGGGACAGTTATTGCATTGGCAAAGGGTACGGAGCGACTAGCACATGAGAACACCCTTCTGTCTGCTGAGGTACGTACCCTTCGAGCAGCCAACGAAGCCCTTAGCAAACGCCGCAGGGCTAAAAAGGCTCGTGTCCGTGAAGGAGGTGCACTTATAGTAGAGGATGCACAGGCTATTATCGCACAGAAGGATGTGGATGAGCAGGTACGACGCGACGTACGTGCGGTTGGGGGTAGTCGCAAGGAGGGGCAACCGTCTAGGCGATGCTGTGGGATCTGTGGAAAAGCTGGTCATAATGCGCGAACTTGTCAAGAAGCTATAGATATGTCTAGTTCATCTGATTCCGCTTATCAGTAACGTAGGTTGTGGCCATACCGGGGCCATGGCCATACCGGGATGGTGAGGTAAGCGAGCACTTAACTACCCCATCAAACCCATCAACCAACACACCAAACCTATCAATTAACGTAGGTCGTGGCCATACCGGGGCCATGGCCATACCGGGATGGTGAGGTAAGCGAGCACTTAACTAACCCATCAAACCCATCAACCAACACATCAAACCTATCAATTACCCCATTATTATGGTACGCAAACGGAGTTTAAAAGCTCAAGAACGCGATATTCTAATACTTGAAGCAGTAGCTGGAGTAAAATCTGGTTTATATAAAACTGCAAATGCTGCTGCAAAGGCCTTACATCTAAGGCCTGATACAGTTGTTAGCCGCATTAAAGGGCGACATACCTCACATAAAGAAGCACATTTAAAACATCAATTACTCTCCCAAACCCAAGAAAAGACCCTTTTAAAATGGATCAAAAATCTTACTGCAAGTGGTTACGCTCCTAGCCATCGCATATTACGTGAGGTTGCAGAGGAAGTGCGGTCAAACAAGTGTCGGGTCTTCCAAACCCATGTGAGCCAACCTACAGAGTTAACCAGCTCAGTCAAGTCAACTACCAACCCATCAAACCTGCCATAGACTGGCAGACTCGGCTATTTCTAACTAGTGGCTTGGCAGACCCCATCAAACCAACCGGCTCAGCAGCAGTCCCGACCAACTCAGCAGTCCCGACCGACTCAGCAGTCCCGACCAACTCAGCAGACCCGACCAACTCAACAGACACAAACTCAACAACCACAACTCCAACTACCTAAGTTACCACTTGGGCAAGATTGGGTGCCACGGTTCATTCAGAGGCATCCTAACTTACGTGTTAAGCTAGGAAGAAGGGTTGAGGCACAAAGGATGAATGGGGTCACAAAGCAGGTGTTGAAGGGGTGGTTTGACGCGTACAAGAGCCTCACAACAGAGCAAAAAATCGAAAACTACAACACCTACAACATGGATGAGACTGGATTTTCAATTGGAACAATGCAATCTACACGAATTATAGTCGATTCTACACTTAGGACACGTTTTCAGGCACATCCAGGAAGGCAGGAATGGGTCTCTGCTGTTGAGTGCATCTGCATGGATGGAACAACCACCGACCCCCTCATTATCTTCAAGGGACAGAATGTACTACAGAGCTGGATTCCAAAGGATGTTATAAGCAAATGGCACTTCTCTGCAAATACAAAGGGATGGACAAGCAATCTTCATGGATATGAGTGGCTAAAACGCCTTCTACAAGAGCAAAAGCAACACTTCCAAATGGACAACTACAACAAAGGCTCCTTATTTGTGATGGCCATGACAGCCATATAAGTGGGAGCTTCATATCACACTGCATACAGAATCGCATATCGCTCCTTATACTACCTCCACATACCTCACATATACTCCAACCACTTGATGTTGCAATTTTTGGACCTTTGAAAAGACACCTCACAACAGCCCTCTCACACCTTAATGAGGCGCAGCTCCTACGCATACAGAAAGCAGAATGGATGGATGCATACATACAAGCAAGAGCAGCTGCATTTTCAAATTCAAATATAGCTTCTGCTTGGAGAGGGAGTGGGCTACAGCCATTTCAACCGCAGACATGTCATACTGACATTCGTTGCACTCAGTTTGCTATCAAACTCAAGAGCAAACTTAGAAATCTCCTCCTCAAACCTACAAGTCACCATACATATCTTGGCTTATCACACCAACAACAGAAGCAATACTACTCAACGATTGCTGCAAACTCTTCTACTACATCTGTTTATGCTACATACATCACGGCATATCATTTGGACACTCATTGAACAAGTTATTAAGAAAATCTCCTCCTTAAGGGGGTGGGCCAATACTACCACATGGCATATCTCTACCAACTAGAGGCCTAGGAACATGAACGATAGCTCTAGAAGCTTCTACAACCCTCTATGATTCATTACACGTCATCGCTCCTTAGTTACCCACAAGATTGGTTAAGTTATGACATAATTTGTCTATAGGTACTCTGACCTTGGACCTCCTTTTCACTTCCTATAGGCTAGGAACCCAAGAGATGGTTCTATGGGATTCTCTTACGTTCACTACATGATTAGCAAGCTAGTTGTGGGTCGCACTTGATTTCTAATACATTTACCAAGCCTGGTTAGTCATGGAAAGTCTTGGAAAATGAGAGAACTACACTCCTTTGGCATAAATAGGATTGCCCTTTCCTTAAGAAAGGGCAAGCAGGCAATACAGTAAATCGACTAGAACATACTTCTACGTCTTTTCCAAGCTTCCAAGCATTGATCTTGTTATTCTCTGTTTTTGAAAAGTCAGTGAGGTGCTAACCTCTGACTTACCCCTGAGTTCTCAGACTCAACATTTGTTGCAACTTGTCTAAACCACTTCACCACATCATACACCTGATTGCTGCGTTGTGGAATAGTCTAAGCTACAACCCTTTGGCTCTGTTTCCTAAGACAGTGTGTTGTCTTAGTAAATTCATCCCTTCCTTGGGTGGCTAGATTCTCATATCTGGTGCACCCACCATTACAAGACAGTTATCCGCGCAGCTACGCTTCCTACAACAGATGCAGTAATAGTGCGGCCAAAGACTCCAACAGAGCATGACATTTTTGAGAAAGTATTTCTGAACAGCAGTCCACCTGATTTTTCAACACTTCACAAAGCAAATACAGTTCTCTCTTCTACAATAAGTCGTGGTGGTGTTTTGAACACTCCTACAAAGCGATATATTCATAAGTTAGCAGATGAGATAGAGAGGCTTAACACACGCCACATACTACAGCAAAGACAGACGGATAACTTGCGCAACATAATTCAGAAAAGAAGGGAGCAAAAGAAGGGTAAAAGAGCTGTTTTGAAGGGTCAATTCCACATCTCTACAGAAGAACTCCGGTCGCAAGTAGCAGAAGCAGAAGCAGCAACAGCAACAGCTTCACAGAGGCCTAGAACAACACCACGACTTATAGAGGAAGCTACAATTGAGGAAATAGACAGACAGGGTGAAGAAGAGATATATGACAGCGATTTAGATGAATTAGCCTAGTAGTAATTGAACAATTTCAATTTTTTAAAGGTGGTAGTGGTTTGATGGGGTGGTTCCGACCCCACTACCCCCGTTACGCCATTACCCCCGTTACGCCATGACCTACGTTAGTCTAAGTTACGACCCTTTGGCTCTTTTTCCTAAGACAGTGTGTTGTCTTAGTAAAATCATCCCTTCCTTGGGTGGCTAGATTCTCACATCTGGTGCACCCACCATTACATGAACGTGAGATCGAACAAAAGCGAGCTCCAGTTTCGCATGCTAAATGGATGCTAACGTGATACCACCTCAGGATGACTGCTGTGGCAAACAAAGCACCTTCCCGACGCGCACGACAAACGAAGTTGTTCCGGACGCAATTACCAGCCAACATTCTGATAACAAAGAACGCTCTGCTCACGGATACCATTCAGAGACGTTGCGGACATGATACTAGCCGCATGCCTTGCAGACAAAGCACTCTCTCAGGAGGGGGGTAGTGTAAGGATGCCTGTCCCTCAGTGACAGAAAGGATCTGAGTCGGGCAGGTTATGGTCACATGATAAGAGTAAAGGCAGGTTAGCCGAGTCGGACCCGTTTCAGGTACTTGAGGAGATTGACTCAATGGGGGTTCCTCTCCCTCAGTGATGGAAGGTATCTGAGTCAGACAAATCACGGTCACGTGGTGAGGGTGAAGGCAGGTTAGCCGAGTCGGACCCGTTTCGGGTACTTAAGGAGATTGACTGTAACAGGGGTTCCCCTCTTCATCTTTTTGTATCCTTCGTAGTAGACCTATAGGATAGCATCCGTTTAGCCTCTGACTCGCACTCTCATATGCTATTACTGTGAGCTGGGTGCCCTGTGTCCTTACAAGATAGGAGCTTCGCGCTCAACTCAATATAGTATTCTTTACAATACTGTAGCATGTTACTTGGAAAGCCTTTGTGTTTAATCCCCTGCCTCCTCTGTTAAGTCAACCTTATGCAAGAAACCTCTGTGTCTTCTATCGTTTAGAAGTTAGCATTATATGCGCTGTATGCTAATATGCGCCACATGCTGACCACGTTAACTCTATTAATAAAATTATTATAACTTATTCCTCTTATATAAAGGGTCTATATGTACTAATATTCTATATATGAGAATGCTAGTAGCGCATGCATTAACTAAGAACACGACCTACGGGCTATTCGGCGAGGAGTCGAAGAAGCGGGCAAGCCGAAGCCGGGCCTAGCTTTAGTTCGGGCCTAGAAAGCCGAGCTTCAAGCCTAGAAGCTTGTAGCCAAAGAAGCCTAGGTAGCCCGCTAGGCTAGAAACCAGGCTAATAACCAGCTCAAAAGAGCTGGGGTTGAGGCCCGGAGGGCAGAGCGCCTCTGGAAAAAGAGGGTAAAAGCTCTTCTTCGAGCTGGCAACCCAGTTCCTCTAGAGGATCAAGACCTAATTCGGGACCTAGAAGCTGCTGAGAGTGAGTGCGAGAGCGAGAACGTGAGTCAGCGTGGGAATGAGTATGGGTTACAACAGGGTGGACCAGAGTGGACGGATCTCTCACCTTTACTTCGTCGATCGATCGGTAGTCATGTCGACTAAAAATACCTCGGCGGAGATAAAACAGCGGGGCATCCATCCACCCCATAAAAAATTGGATTTTCAAAAAGAGATTGAATTGGCAAAGGAAAGGGCCTAATCCGGGATTGAACCGGAGACCTCTTACAATTTGAATGCTGATGAGCTCCCAAAGCAAGAATTCTACCACTGAACTATCAGGCCTTTGATATGTTTGTGCAGGGTTAGTTCAAATCAAGAGCGGTGAAGCCCCGGATGACAGGTAACCGGCTAAAGGAGGCACCACATAAGTTAGTAGCTTAAATTAAGTTGGGGGCAAACAATTGTTATAAAGAACGCAAACCAAGCACCAAAAGATCATGGCAATACTGTTGGTGGACAAATGTATTATGTGGTAATATTAACGAGACGCTGCAAACCTAGACCGATGACTGTTTCATCATCCACGAAACGAGGTCTACTTTGGTCACAACAGCGACTGGCTTTGGCAGACCTGCGGTCTCAGCGCTCCCTTTCTCTGTAACGATTGCCGCACTGTTCCACTCGAAAAACTTGCTCAGAGAGGCTAATGGAGTATCCATCGTAATCTGGACAAACTTCCTCTTCGGCAGGCTTTGCGGCTTAGTGTCCTCCTGAGCAGCAGCACCGTCAACCTTGGGTAGGTCTTTCAGGTTGCTACTGTAGTCTTTGGGGTCTGTGACAACCTCTGGGATCTTTGAGAAGTCGAACATGACCTCGGAGACAAGAGTCTTGCCGGTGGCACGGCCACGGCTGATATAGCTCAGAATATTACCCAGCGTCACCAGACCGACCAGCTTTCCTCCCGACGACGCCAAAACTGGAAGCTGATCAAAGCCCTTATCTCTCATCGTCTCAACTGCGTCTGCGCAGAAAGAACTTGCGGAAATTGTAGTGACGGGCTTGAGCCTCAAAGCCCTCAGGGTAGCACCACTATATGGGTCGTGCTTGGATTTAGGGGCTGATGGTGAGGGAGTCGTAGGTGGACTCGGTGGGAGGAGGTCGTTCGCAGCAAGCCAATCATCGTCCGCAAACTTACTTAAGTAGCTTCGGATGCTGTCAGGCAGGACAACAACAACGACGTCTCCTTTTCCAAGCCCGAGGTCTTTAACTCCCTTCACCATGGCTGCCATTGCGCTTCCACTGCTTCCCCCAACGAGAATACCCTCCTCGGCAATTAATCGACGAGCAAAGGAAAATGACTCTATATCATCTGTTTTATACCAGGCATCGACAGACTGGCGGTCTAGGACGCCAGGGATGAAATCATAACCAATTCCTTCAACCTTGTATCCCTCGTTGGCGTGTTCTTCGTTCAGCTGCTCGGGGAGCGCCAAAATTGACCCTTGTGGGTCCGCCGCAATAACCTTTATGTCTTTGTTGTGCTTCTTCAGCCCTCTTGAGAGACCAGTAATCGTACCGCCAGTTCCAGCTCCGGCCACAATAGCGGTTATCTTGCCATTTGTCTGCTCCCAAATTTCTTGGGCGGTTCCGTACTCGTGGGCCAATGGGTTATCCACGTTCTCATATTGGTCGAGAATATGCGAGTTTGGAATCTCCTTCAGCAGTCGTCGCGCAACGCCGATATGCGATTCTGGTGCGTCCCAGGCAGCTTCGGTGGGGGTTCGTATGATGGTGGCGCCCAGAGCGCGAAGGACAGTAACCTTCTCGGCCGACATCTTCTCCGGTAAAGTGATAATTGTCTTGTAACCCTTGATTGCGCCGACAAGTGCAAGCCCAATACCACTTTGCCACGTTAGCTGGAACATGTAATTCAGCAGTGACAAGGACTTACGTGTTTCCGCTGGTGGGTTCGATAAGCGTATCTCCAGGCTTGATGCGGCCAGATTTCTCAGCTTCCTCCACCATGCGCAAGGCAATGCGATCCTTCACACTGCCGCCCGCATTGAAGAGTTCGACCTTGGCATAAACCTCGGCCTCAATGCCCAAGCTTTGTGGGATTTTATTCAGTCTCACCAAGGGCGTGTTGCCAATCAGTTCCGACACCGACTGGGCGGCAGTGGGGTAGATGGCGGGCTTGCTTGACGACGCCATTATGGGCAAAGTAATAGTTTCTAAATGTGTTAGCTTTGTAGCTATTGAGGTGAAGGTAATGAGGACAATATTTGTCGTACCTTTTTCTTTTTTCGACAATTTGTATGTAGTTCAGTAAAAATTGGCACCCAAATAGTGGCGATAAAAGTATTCCGTCGCTACCCGCCTTTTATGGTTTGGTCGCTTTGGCTTTTACAGATGCCAGGGAAAAAAAGTACTTGTACCTTTATATGGCACCACCTCCCTTAAGATACTGCGCTTACTTAGCCTTCGCTTGGCAAAACAGCTTGTATCGGTACATCTTACCCACATCTTACCCCGCTCCTAGTGCTACCTATCTCACTACCATCCCACTACCATCCCACTACAATCCAGTGCACTACTTACCACTACTTACCTAAACGACGGCGGTCATCGTTGGTTATATAAATCCCCATCCGCGGCACCCCACTGCACACTGCGATGGTCAATTGCTTTTTCGTGACCAGCACATTCATATTGCGAGCTCAATACAGACAATTCACCCGTATCAGCCACCGCAAACCCCGACTCCAAGCTCGTCATATCTGCTACGGAAGTCTCTGGACTGCCACCACCACTGTATCATATCGAAGTCATAGTAGCTTCTCCACAATGGCCTCCAGCGTTGATGCCATCCTGGCCGGGAAATACCCCGCCAAAGCCCATGCTCGCCGTGTAGTCGAATATATCAAGAAGACCAAGCCAGAGGCTGCTGGTGTTTTGTACTTGGAGGGCCAGAAGACGCGCCTGATAGAGGATAACGATGAGCCTGTCCATTTCCGGTAACATCTTTTGTGCTGCACTTCCTACCATACAATACTAACTTCCAGCATCCAGCCAGCGACGATTCTTCTACTATCTCAGTGGATGTGACGTTCCCGATTGCCAACTTACATATGACATCGCCCCTGAGAAATTAACTCTTTACATCCCCGCCATCGATCCGGACTCTGTCATCTGGTCCGGACTGCCGCTATCTGAGAAGGAAGCTTTGGAGCTCTATGATGTCGACCAGGTCCGGACCATCCCACAAGTGAACCAGGTTCTCAGAACTTCGCAATCCAAGAAGACTGTGTTTGCTATTGCCGGGCAAGTCCCCGATGATGTCACCTTCCTGGACTTTGAAAACACAGATTTTGATCTCTTGAAGCCAGCCATTGAAGAATGCCGTGTTGTCAAGGACAAGTACGAGGTTGCGCTAACTCGTAGGGCAAACGAAGTCTCTACGATTGCCCACACAGCTGTGCTAAAGGCTGTCAAGAGCGCAAAGAACGAGCGTGAGCTACAGGCGCTCTTCTTGCAGCGCTCTATTGCAAATGGATGCCCAAACCAGGCATACAGCCCTATTTTTGCTGCTGGAACAAGCGCAGCAACTCTGCATTATCTCAAGAACGATCAGCCCCTTGACGGCAAGCTTAATCTCCTTGTTGACGGTGGTGCAGATTATTCCTGCTATGCCTCGGATATTGTGAGTTTGCCCCAAAGTTTGTTGGGTCCGGACTGACTGTTATGAAAGACCAGGACGTTTCCTATCAATGGCAAGTTCAGCAAAGAGAGCAGGGAGATTTACGACATCGTTCTGCGCATGCAAGAAGTTTGTATAGATATGCTCAAAGAGGGTGTTGCTTGGGATGATGTTCATCTTGAGGCACACAAGGTTGCCATTGAAGGGCTGCTGAGAATCGGGATTCTTCAGGGAGACAAAGAAGATATCCTTAAGTCAAGAACCAGTGTTGCATTCTATCCCCACGGAGTTGGCCACTATCTTGGCATGGATACACACGACAGTGGCGGCAATCCTAACGCCAGCGATAAGGACACTATGTTCAGATACTTACGTCTCAGAGGGAACCTACCAGCAGGTTCCATTGTCACGGTCGAGCCAGGAGTAAGTCCTCTACTTCCCATACAGTGGCGTAGAAGCTAACAAACCATAGATTTACTTCTGCAATTTCATCATCGAGCCGTATCTGCAAGACCCAGTTCACTCTGCTTACATCGACTTTGAGGTGTTGCAGAAGTACTGGGAAGTTGGTGGTGTACGCATCGAGGATAACATTCTGATCACGAAGGATGGTTATGAGAACCTGACGACTGCCGTGAAGGACGTTGATGAGATGGAGAAGCTCATCAACGGAGCATAATCTAATCTTACAGAATTATCATACCTACCACAGATAGCTGATGTACTAGGAGGCGTTTGCTTTACCACCACAGATATCTGATGGTAATGGGAGATGTTTTGCTTTACCACCGCAGACTGCTGATGGTCTGTGAGATATTTTTTGTCAAGAAGTATATTCGGAATTTACACCGTTTAGTTCGAAATCCAAATGAAACCTGTCACACGTATAAATTGACTTGTATATTGCCCTTAATTGTTACATAAGTGGCCGCTTCAGCTACACTTTCCATGACGCCATCCAAATCTATAAACGTTAAAACCAACCAGTCTCCAATGTCTCTCGGGCCCTCCTCATTGACTATCCAACAGTCTCACATTGCGCCATAATATATGGTAAATACCTCCAGTCTAAGTAGCGCCAGTTAATTCCAATTATCTCACACCTGTGCCATCCATGAGACAGGACCTCATTCATCACGTCAGTCCTTCCACCTCTTGAGATACTTCTGCATGTCATTGTCAGGTTGCGATTGGGCAGCGGCCTGCGTAGTCTGTTAGCGTCTGACACCAAACAAAAGTATACAAGTAATAATTACCGTATTAGCATGCATCACCGCCGTGCCAGTTGGCGGTTGTGTTATGGTGGTCACTATGGTAGCTGCCGGCAAGAAGGTCGTGGCTATCTTGACCGTTGATGTTGGCCACAGTGGCTTTGTATTTGTGGCAGTGATCGCCTTTGCCGGCTTAGGCTGCATAGGCGCATATCTGGTGTCGCCCTTTTGCTGGTCGTACGGGATGGACCATGAGCCATCGGCTGGGGCACCTGGGGCTGGGTCTCCGGGAGCTGGAACTGCTGGAGCTGGAACTGCTGGAGCTGGGACTCCGGGAGCAGGAACTGCTGGAGCAGGAACTGCTGGAGCTGGGACTCCGGGAGCAGGAACTGCTGGAGCTGGAACTGCTGGAGCTGGGACTCCGGGAGCAGGAACTGCTGGAGCTGGGACTCCGGGAGCTGGAACTGCTGGAGCAGGAACTGCTGGAGCAGGAACTGCTGGAGCTGGGACTCCGGGAGCTGGAACTGCTGGAGCTGGAACTGCTGGGACCGGAGCGGCTGGGGCTGCCGGGACTGCGGGTGCTGCTGGGACCGCTGGAGCTGCTTGAGCTACTCTGGGTCGCAAGTTGGAGGTTTCTGTTATTGGCCCTGTTGTGCCTGAAACGGTGGACAGGGCAGCCTTGATGGTATCGGGGAATTTACCAGTCATTGAGTTGACAGTGAATCTACTTGAGTAGTTTGTGATGAACTCTCCGGATTTTGTCGTCGATTGGATTCCCAGGAAGCTATACGCTCAGTTAACCATTGTCCAATCAATTTGACTCAATACTCTGGAGTATTTACTAGGCATTGGTAATAGGCTCACCAGCCGTAACTGGGATATTTATAGATGCTGAATTGGGGATTTCGGCGAAGGTTCCCGATGGGACGAGGGTCAATAGTTGCGTCTGCGTCGTGTTAGTAACAATTGCTGAAAAGACATTTGAACCGGATGATACTTACAGGCGCTTCATTCGAACCAGAGTAGAGCGCTATAGAATACTCGACCAAATCATCTATAGACGGCGCAGTATCCGACTCCGACCAAGAAACCTTGAAGTCTGTTCCCCCAGGAACCACCCCTCCAGGGCCTGGCACGTCGAACCTGACATCGGCGTATGCGAGCGGCACCAATGCGAAAGCGAGGAAGAAAATGTCGCTCAAAGGCATTATCAATGCAACGCCTTAACAAGACTTCTATCGTTGCTGTGGTATAGATATCGATGGTATATAAGTAGAGTCAAACCTTGCTAATTACAGCAAATGCTCAAGCCCACAGAATTGTTGGGCGAGCCAGTATCGCCATCCAACCATATGTTACTTGCGCCTGAGGCAATACTGGGACGCTACGTCATGTCGGTTTTGGACCTTTCTTAGTGGGGTAGGAATCCAGAGGGCCCCGATAAAGGCGGCTGGTGGTACCGCGCCAAATTATTTTAAATAGAAAAAAAGTAGCTGATTATTATTCTGTTCGTTTGCATGTATTCTACAGTAAATTCCATAGTGTGTGTTGTGAAAGTAATCTTCTCAGTTCCATCCCGCAGCCATGAGTGTTACAAAAAAACATCAGTGAAGTAAATCCCCATAGGTAACGTATATCTACCACAGATATAAAATGCAGGTACATCGTGCCAGGCATCCAGCATGACAACGTTACATCGTAAAAGACGTTCCAATCCCCCTTAAAACATATCCATAATAATGAACTCAGGCGTCCGCAGTAACCTCCTGCACACCTTCTTTGGAAAGTACACTCCTCTTTCCTAGCGGCAGCCTTAAATCAAAGCCATGCCCGCCACCAAAGGCACCCTGGCTAGAACTGATCTGCTTCAGCGTCAGAGCATGGTCCAACAACATCTCTTTCGTCGTTCGCAACTCGAAATTAGAGAGAAAGCAAAAGCTGATCTCTAGTCGGGCGAGCTCATTCTCGCTGACTCCCCCAACCTTGGAAAATATTCGATGGGGGTAAGACAGGTCCTCCAAAGCCTTCATGGCAACCCTCAACCCAGCGAGGAGCAGGCGATGGCAATTTCGTCTCGTAACCGGTATAGCACGCCCTTCCACGGCTAACCGATGAATATATACGCTCGTTGCCAAATATACGCCAGTAGACATGGGACAAAACTTGTGTATCCGCATGAGATAGTCCTCAATCGAGATTGGAGGAGGCCTTTTCGAGTAAAACTTGCGCGTTATGGCGTTATGTTGGAGGTTGAGGGGTTCCGCGTTAGCCCCAATTATAATGTACGGCTCCTTTTGCTCATTCTCCAAGCTCGCAATCGGCCTCTTCCTGAGATTTATCCCATCGTACTCGTCATTAGCTGCGGTAAATGCGAAAGGTATCGATGGGCGCCGGTGCTTGCTCAGATCGGTCAAAGAGTGGCTTCGTACGATATTCTCCTTCTCCTCTTGCATACCGCGCATATTTGGAGTCTGGCGCCCACTCGTGGGCGGAGTCGGGGGTATGTCGCCTGTGATGCGGACGAGCGCCTCGATTCCGGCGCAGACGAGCTTCAGTGCTGAAATGGGAGGTAGTTTAAAGACGTCGATGCTTGAGACAGATGGAGTTGCCAGTTCGGGATCCGGGGTGGTCGACTGAGCGCTGAGACCAACGTCCGCTGCTGGATTTGGTGGCGGTGGCGGGCAGTATTCATCCGCCGAGGTCTCGTTGGGAGAAGCCATCGTTGTACAACAGGATGCTTCCCTGCGGTGGTATGTGGAACTAGTCGCGCTTTAATTCCCAGAAGCCCTTTAGACAATCTCCGATGTCTCTGGCTCGTTGTATTCGCTATATCATTGCCTAAGATATGCCTTTGTTTGTTGGTGAGAGTTGCGGCCAGGGGGGCTCTATCGATGGGTCCCCTTGCAGCCACTGGCACATTTTCGAAGATACAAAAGCTAATCGAGGTTGAGGACAAGGCGATAATGCCACGACCAAAAGGCGGCGTGTTGAAGAGATGGCGCCGAGGTGGGAGATGGGAGAGCGTATTGATTTATACTATGGTAAGGTAAGTGGTTGGTGTTAGTACGGGACTCTAGACTGCCCTTCCAATCTTTGCACGAGACCTGTCCGGCCCAAGGCGAGATCCAGGAGCACGTGTCATGCAGAAAATCAACCACGTCCCCTGACAGATTAATATTAAAAGGCAAACTAACGAAACGTCCTGTGTTATTTGCCACGCCTTCGTGGAGTACCCTGTATTTATGGGCGTTATCGATGGCGTAAAGCGACTACTGCACGAATTATTTACTAATTTTAAGTTAATCATAAACATTTCAATCGGGTCTGAGCCAGAAGCCTCCCCGTGACTTATATGCTACACGTGAATGGAGGTAACATTCATTGGACGGAAAGATCTATCACGCTTTGATCCTCTGGCATACTGCGAGCTGTGCAAGACATAAAAATATATCTAACAACCCGGAGCCACAACAGCGTCAATGACGGCAGTTGTGCCACCCTTGACAGCGTCGACAGCCCTTTGAAGAACCCCCTCAAGATCAGAACTCTTAGCTACCTTCTCAGCGAATAGCTTACCCCCGGCTGCTGCTTTGGCGATTCCTGCATAGTCGGGTGTAGGGGCGAATGAGATGTTCAACTCCTCATTCGTAGCCTTTGAGCCAAGCCCATCGGGATGAACCAACAGGAGAGATCTCTTGGGAGCATGCCATCCTATATATTGTCAGCTGGGTCGCACTCCGCATCAGAGAGAGAAACGTACCATCGTTGTTCAGGACAATTGTGAGGATGGGGATTTTATATCTTTGACAGATCCAGTACACACTTCCGGGAACACTAAACAGGAATGTACCATCCCCAACGATCTGGACTACGAACTTCCCTTTTCCTGCGCCATTCTCATATTCCGAGGCCAATTTGATACCCAGTGCACCGCCTCCAGACCAACCGAGTCCGCCACCCCCACAGTTGATCCAAGAGCCAGGAAGGGTTGCTTGGATATTATCAGCTACAAATCCAGTGTTTGTCACTGCTTCGATTGCGAAAATTGTATCCTCGGGAACGAGCTTTCGAAGGGTGCGGCATAGATAACCAGTGCCAAACGAGCCGTCATCTTTTGGCAATGCAAGCTGGGCAATATTTGTTAGGCGCGCTTGGTGAGATTGAGCCAAGGCCTCCCATTTGCTGTTAAACGTATCCTCGGCAAATTTAGTAGCATAATTCGAAGATAAATACTTCGTAAGTTGGCTGATCGATGTGTAGCTATCCGCCCTATATCTGGATGCGGCAGCCAAGTAAAATACGGGGATCTGCTGCTTAAGTGGATCCACATCAATGTGATATATCTTGGCCGTCTTCGATGGCTTGCACAGGGTGTTTACCCATGGGACATCGCAATCGATGACAACGATGACATCTGCTGTTGTTATGTTCTCCTCACTTCCGTATCTCAGTCCCAGTGATGCACGATGATCAAAAGGGAAACACATATCGCTGCCGCCCGTGTCAAGAACTCTCAGTCCTTTAACCGTATCGGCCAACTTAACCAACTCTGGAACAGACTTCTGGTTTCGGCCACTGTATCCGGTAATAAGAAGGGGGTTCTTCGCTTCGGCGAGGGCATCGGAGATGGTCTTGACGGCGTTTTCTGATAGAGCTGCGGGCTCAACTGGATTCCAGTGTGCTTGTTCCAGAGAATACGGCGTGAGATCTTCCTCCATGACCTCTCTCGCGCCGCAGAGATACACTGGCCCCGCTGGGTCGCTGCACGCAAACTGCAGAGCTCTGTTGACCATCTGCTTGATGTTCTTTCCTGTCTTGATCTCGGCAGAGTAGCGGCAGTATTGGGATACAATTTGTTTTTGATCCGGCACATCTTGGATCCAATGGATGTATTCGGTTCGGGATCCGCGCATCTCGCCCTCGATAGTAAATGGTGAAAGGCCGGCAAATATGAGGACGGGTGCCCGTCCACAGCTGGCGTTGTGGACCGCAGCACCGAGGCCTTGTGTTCCCACATCGACGTGTACGATGACACATTGTGGCTTCCCGGTCAGCCGGGCAAATCCGTCTGCCATCGATAGCGCTACCATCTGTGTGTGTTAGGAGGAGTGTTGGGTTAAGGACGGCTTCTGTAGTGAGTTCTTTCGTACCTCGTTTGGGCAAGTGATAATCCTTGGGAACTCGCCCTTTTTCTCATTCTGACCCTTAACCATGGCCTCAATGATACTTGGATGGTCGGAGCCTAAGTTGACGAAGCAATGGGTGACGCCGGCCTCCCATAGCGCCTCAAAGAAGGCGAATGACGCGGTATACATGATTATCTGTGGTTATTATAGCAAAGACTTGAGATATCCCGGATGTTGAAGAGCCCACGAAGCGCAGGTGAGACAGTGAGAATCCAATGGGGATGGGGGAGGGGGAAGAGGGGGAAGAGAAGGAAGAGAAGGAAGAGAAGGAAGAAAAGGAAGAAAAGGAAGAGAAGGAAGGAAGAAAAGGAAGAGAATGAAGAAAAGGAAGAGAAGGGAGGCGATAGAAGAGAAGAACATAGAGGGGTCTTTAAGCGGGAGCAGGTGATTAAATGGGACTAAGCTTGCTCCGCATGATGTGGTGCGGGGTACTTGTGAGGGGGGCGGTTATAGGCGGCATATACATATATTTGTCGTATGTGAGCAGGTACACGCGAACTTTTTACGTACTCTCGGCTGCCTGCTGTACTGGAAGTGGGATGTCCACGTGATCTGGCGATATGGGGTGAATTGAAATAGTCGACGAGACAAAGAAACAAGTTGCACCTACTCGAGTAGCACTCGGTGAGCTTACACGGTAAATCTGCATGGCACACTTGGTGACCTTACCCGGTAAATCTGCATGGCACACTTGGTGACTTTACCCGGTAAATCTGCATGGCACACTTGGTGAGCTTACCCGGTAAATCTGCATGGCACACTTGGTGACGGGAAGGCATGGCCGCCTTACCGCCTAACAAGACGCCGTACCTGAGGCTGAGCACCCGCCATTCTGCATCCCCATGTCCCCCCATATCTGATCCCCCCATACTCCGTATCTGATCCCCATATCTGATGGGCCTTTGACGTGCGTTGTGGGTTGTGGCAAAAGTCTTGCAGGATGCCTGGCCGTGCTAGGCGTGTTAGTAAGGCCCCTGATCCCTGTCCCCACCCCCGTTCTTCCCCTACGCTGCCGTCCAGACGACCCTTTTGCTCCCCCCACCACTCCCTGCTCCCCCCACCACTCCCTGCTCCCCCCACCACTCCCGCTGCCCCCACTACCGCCACTGCTCCCACCACTCCCTGGTCCTCGATGCTCACCCGCCACTACCTCCAGTCCGTCTCCGTCATCGATCATGCCCGCATGGACACCCGCGTACCGCATCGCGTGAGCCACTGACCAACAGACAACTTCCCTGTGGTGTCGCTGTCGCTGTCGCTGTAGCCGTGCCGCTGTCGCTGTAGCCGTGCCGCTGTCGCTGTCGCTGGAGCCGTGCAGTAGTCCCGGCAGTGGCCTAAAATCCTACGCTTCACCTTCAGCTGTACAAGGGCACCATCTTTCAATTTCCCCTGTGCCTCGATGTTGCGCTTATTGACAAGGGCTAGAAGTGGCTTGACCGCCCCAACAAGTGGCACAGCAGACCCCCCAACCGCCATAGACGCCAGGTCTTTGTCTCGTTCCTGCCCGTTATCACAGCCACTCATCCTTCAAAGGCACCAGCCACACCTCCTACGACTCTCCACACTTCCTCCTACAGCCCTCCAGTATATATATATTAAGCGCCCCGGACCACTCGCATCCATCCTCGCTGCAGTATCACGGACTACTTATACACAGATTCTCCACATTATCACCTCTTACACGCCTACAGACCTACTCAGAATCCAGCCTACAAATTCAGAAACTCGTCACCTTTCTCCCACCCATGTTGTCTCCATGTTTCTCGAAGCAATTTTAAGGACAGGAGCGCGATCACTGGGATTTGGTGTCTGAAACACGATATCACATCCCACAAAAGGCAGCAAATCTGCAGCACATTTCACCAGCAACACAAACACACGTACACTTCACAGTTCCAGGATGTGTGTCACGGAGATCTTTGTTGATTCATATCCAGACCGGGCAGAAGTGGAATTCCACTGGGTGAAGCTGTGCCAGCACGGATATCCAGAAGATCCATGTGACCTGCACGTCGTGAAGGAGAAACCCATCCGATTTATACAATACGGCGAGCCGACCTCCGAGTTCATCATCTCCCAGATCAGGACCACGCCCCGCTCGCCTGCGTCCGCGCCCATGGTCGAAGTCATCGAGGAGGTAACGACGCCCAGAGCCAGACAGAAGAGGAGGCCCCTGTCCAACCTGCTCATGGGGGCCTTGTTTCCTAGCACAACGAGAAGGAGAAGGAGGAGCTCCAGATCCAAGTCAAGGGAGCGGGTGGTCATCATCAACGCACCGCCTTCGCCGACCCGACCTCGCACACCGCCACCGACCGCCTCGCCAATATACTACGACCCGAGAGTCTCCATGCCGCCCATGCCGCCACGGTATGAGAGCAACGACGCGGCTTACATAGTCGAAGTGTCGCCATCCCGGGGCCGTCAGAGGCCAATCATCCATGAGACATCACGTCGTCCACGTTCGCCGATAGAATTCCGGTACACCTCCCCCAGTCGGCAACGTTCTCCCTCCCAGCGCCGAAAAGATGAACGCCGACGCCGGCAGCGCCAGGAAGAGCGTGATAGACAAGAGCTGCGCGAGCTGCGGGACCAAAGGGAGGCAAAATTGGTGGCTGAAATCAAGGAAGAGCGAGAACGTCGGCGCCGCGAAGAGTTCCTGATGCTTCAAGATGCGGAAATCAATGCACGACCCGTGCGCTTCCCGAGTCCAGCACCCAGAATGCGATCGATCCTGAGGCCTGTCGTTGATCAAAGCTGGAGGTGGACCAATGTCATTGATGATCTGGGCTTGAGCATTCGAGGTGAACGGGTGATTGCTGAGGCAATAGCCGATCGAGAAAGAGCTGAATCGCGGGAGAGGCTGCTCAGGGAAAGACTTGAGGCGGAGGAGGCACAGAAAGAGAGGTTGAAGAGGCGGTTCACAGTGAGTGAGGGCTCTGGGCCAAGGGGCAGAAGGCACCGTGTTGTATATGATGATGGAACCTATAGATGGGCGGATTGAAGGGATTTGGACTAAGAGGCAGAAGGGATCGTGTTGTATATGACGGTGGAACCTATAGATGTGCGGATTGACTGTATCATTAGACCTGGGAAAATCATAGACTTCAGAATTGGAAATACTCACCACTTAATGGTGCCACCGGCTGCAATGAGGTGACCGATAGACTAATGGCCCCATCTTTCGATAAAGGCTTCCTTATGAGAATTACGCTCCTTTAGCCTCTCAAAATCGAGAGTTTGCAGGTGACTTGATAAATCGGCCAATTCCTGGTCTAGCCCTGATATTGCTTCCTGGACTTCCTCATCGAGGAGCCGGATTTCCTGATACTTGGTCTCACTTAGTATCGTATCGCTGAGCAATTGCAGCGTTGCAAATGCATCCTGTAGGTGATCTCCAATGGCGGATTCAGCCGACGCCTGCAAGCCCTGTTCATGTGCCTTTAGCTTCTGGATTTTGTCGCTGAGGGTTTCGTGGAGGACAGCCTCTGGGGCACGGTCGCGACACAACTCCTCGAGTGGTGGGATTCCCATTATTCGGAGGATTTGTTGGTCTGGGGGGGCGCTTTCGTCGAATGAGGAGGCGGATGAACGGCGACGGTGAGCAGCTCGGGATAGACTGGGTGGGGCAGGCTTGTGGTTTCTGGACTGGAGCGAACTTCGGGGCTGTTCGGGTTTTTTGGGCCGAGAGGCGTTCACGGAATTTATCTCTGAGCTGAGGAGTTTCACGACAGCGTTTAATGTTGCAATGTGACTCTGGTAAGCTTCCACGTGACGCTTGAAGACCTCAGCGCGATCGATGAGAAAGGTGGTGGATTCGGAAATCTAAAATAGCGTCAGCATAGTACTTAATAATTATAACGGTGCCTAAACGGACATATTCTATAATCGTTTTTGACTTCTCAAGTCCTTGTTTGTCTTGAGAGGCAATAGCTCGAACCGCACAGTCAAGGTATCGCTGTTCTGCAGACATCTGCGCGACGGGAAGAATCTCGGAGTACAGGGAGTCCAGCTCGGCTTGAAGTTCCATAACCTCCCGTTCGTTTTGAGGAGTGTACTTTTTCTCCACTTGATGCGCACCCAAGGCCTCAATATAGGCCCGGTCAAGGCGTAGCCGGACACCCTCCACTGTATACTTTATGAGACTACATAGACATCAGCGACAGCAAGCCGTTAACGATGTTTGGGAATTACCTGGTACAAAGCTTCCGTATCTGTTCGAACGTATCGTTTTCTGGCAACATCCCATACTGCAATGTCCTCGATAGCTTCTGAAGGCTAGAAATGATTTTGTCGTCGGATCGTAATAGGTTAGTTGACTGCTGGATTAACGCTGCGTCCGCCGCGGCACATTGTGCCTTATTGCTGCTGACATGTTCTGACAGCGCACTGGCTGCTTCTTCAACCTAGTTCGTATGAGAATGCGATATATCTTGGGTCTTTAAGTTCAACTTACTTCGGCATTGACTTGGTCTAGCGCCTCTTTCCACAACCTGTGCTGCACGGAATTTGCTATAGACCTGCACTGCCGTTGCTGTGATTCTGTCGCGGCCAGCGTTGACACAGCAGCTTGCTGAATTTTTAGAATTTCATTCTGCTTATCGATGGCAGCCGTGGAACTCTGGAGTTGCCTTGTCGCATTTTGTATATCAAGGTCTTCAAAGGCTTGCACGTGTCCCAAATCCATCGAGGACTCAAGTAACCTGGCCTCGCCGATTTCCTCAAGCGAGTTATATCTGCGCAGTAATTAGCATCCGGATCTCTCTTGGTATTGGCAGGCATACAATTTCAACTCCTCTTTGGTGAGCATGGTCTTGGAATCTACGGTCTCCATAATCCAAGTCTTGAACGACTTGTCGTCTCCAGAGTCTACATCCCTCAGTAGATCAGACGACTTGACAGTTAAGTTTCTGTCCTGAAGACACTCGGACAAGAGCACAGAGGGAGGCTTGACTGGCATGCTTATATCAGATGAAGTGACCTGGGAGGTTCTATAGCACGTGATGGATTATGAGGGTGAGCGAGTACGAGTACAATCAACATCGCTTATGTCAGCGGCCCCTTTAATCTCGAGGCAAACCGTTCATACGGAAACGTGTGGGGGTGGGATATGTTGATATTGATAGTTTATGGGCACTGTAAATTGGAAAAATAATATACTTCTCGGTGCTCTGTTTAATGTTATATGACTCGTAATGAGTGTATTTGAAATCATTACGGGGTTATGCTTGTACTAAATGCAACTGTAATACTTCTTTTCCATTCAGAAATCACCTATAGTAGACCAGGAGCGGGATACATAAATCGCCACAATAAGTCCAATACCGATACGCCTCAACTCCAGCCCCAAATAGTCCGTAATCCCATCATGCCCAATGCTTACAATCGCAGGTAGCAGTGGCTACCAGCCAATCTACAGGTTGCTTCTAACATTACGCACTGTCATATCATGCATCTCTCTCCTTCACTCTGGTAGTCTTTTTGGCTGTCCCGATGTGAGTGTTGTGCACCTTCGTGGCGAACTTCAAGCTCGTCAATGTCTCTTTTATATGAGCCTCAAGAGGGCTGATCATGACAAACATGAGCGTCTTGGAGTTGCCTCCGAGGGAGTATTGGAGAAGATAGGTCAACTGTGTACGCGTTAGTTCTGGAACAAGAAATGCAATGGAATAACTCACCTTCGAGTTCCGATAAGGGATATGACCTCCTTCCTTGCCCTGGCCCAAAGCACCGATTACATCTCCCAGACAGCTTAAACTTTTGTTAATGTTCTGCGTCTCCTTCATTCGATCGCCCTCCGCACCCGACTGCTTAAGTCTCTCTGATCCAGCCAGGTCGACAAGATTTAGTGTCCCTTCCGAAGTCTCCCCAGTTGTGCTGTTGCGACCAATAAGCTTCAATGTAAAGACAGAATGCGACCGAGAAGAACGCTCGTTAGATTTCGTAGCCGCCACGCTCCGGTTGGCATCAGCTCGCTTTAGGATAGATTCCACAGCATCTGGCGAATCGAGCTCAACGGATTTAAGGTTGGTGACAGTTGTCTGCTTTTTCTTTTCGTCATGGCGAATTTCGTGCTTGGCTTTGTCGAATTCTCTGGGGTTGCCCAAAAGATCATGTATTTCTTCGTTGTAGACTTCCACAAATGAACCTTCCATTGAATACGTCCATCCCTTGTCTTGTAAATCAGTGGCTTTTTCGTATATCATGTGCGTCGCTCGTGGAATCATGCCATCCGCTGAAGACATTGTGTGTGTCTTCCCAGCTCCTGTTTGGCCATAACAGAAGATGCAAACATTGTAACCATCCAATGCGCTCTGCACCAGTTGTGATATTTCACCAAAGACCTCCTCATTCGTAGTAGATGGTCCAAAGGTGCGATCAAACGTGAACGCGTTGGTCTTCCGAGTTATTGTCCCAAGGCTGCTCTTCTCTTCTGGCCCTTGGAGTTCCAATTCTTTGGACTCTTTGTCAATATCTGGATATATAATCTTCGCTACCTCCTCCGATGGATTTGTCGGTCGTACTCGGCATATGACTCGAATGTTACCTTTAAGCTCTTGGACCTGGTTGAAAAGAATGCGACGGAGAGTCTCTTCTTTGGTGAGCCTAGATTTCGATTCTTGAGCCTGCTCTAATGCGTCCTGCAACTGCTTCTCCATGAGCTCAAATCGATCAGATTGTGCTTGGCTCCCAGATTCGAGAAACTGGATTCTGTCACGTAATGAACGCACAGTTCCCTCCAGGTTCACAACAGATGAAGAGGAGTCATTCAGTGACTTCTGCAGGTTTGCTTTGGAGGATTGTTCTTGATCAAGCTCCGCCTTCATCTGCTCAATTTGTTCCCTCATGCTTTGGATTTCGCGGTCTTTATTACCAACTGCCAGATCGAGATTTTGTTGTTCAAAAGTTATTTGCTTCTTTACTTCATGGAGGTCTTGTACACGGCGACGTTCTTCTTCTTCAAGGTGCAAAGCATTTCGGCGCTCTAGTTCTCGGATTTCTTCTCGATGGGATTTATCCAATCTTTCAAATTCGACATCAGTATTTCTCTGGTGAGTCTTCTTCAGGCGGTCAATCTCTTCTGTCATATCTCGGCGTAGTTGATCCAACTCCCGACGATGGTTGTGAATGGCATCATCCAGTTCGATGCGATGAGATCGTCGGTCATCATCTGCAGCTGTCATCATAGTATTAGCGCGCTGCCTTGAAGCATCCAATTCCGCCTGCTGAGAAGCTATTTTCGAGTCGTAGGTCATGTTTTGGGATTCCAACGCTGTTTTCTTGGCTTCAAGTACAGAATTCTTCGACTCCAGCTGTAGTACTATAGCAAAAGTCAACGTTAAACACTCTCTTGATTCACAGGCTGCCACTTACGTTTGGTCTTGTAGTACCTAACGGTCTCCTCGAGGCTCTTTCGCTCCACGTTGGTATCTGCCATAGTGTCTTTCAATTCGAAGTACATCGCTTCCATGTCAGCAATGCGACCATGAACATCCCATCCTGTAAAGCCGGTTATGTTAGAATCTTTGGATAAAAAGGGGGTTTTCACGAGGGAAGGTATTGGAGCCCTTGACGGGGTAGCTGGAGCAGCACTTGACACTTCTGCTTTGGATGGAATTGGAATCTGAGAAGGAGTTTTGGGGAGACTGGAGCTCTTCTCGGAAAGTCCAACCAGAGAATTGTTATTGCAGTCGTTCCGTAACTCCCGCGGTACAGTACCAGGCGGACCCATTGACAATCCTGGAAAATAATTGAATGGGTTGGTACTATCTGGCAGCAAACTTTCTGCCTCGTGGTCATCGATTCGTAATCTACTTAGAGCAGTGTTGATAGAGACTTCTCTTGACGAAGGACCGTGGGGCTCAAATTGGGGATGGGCGCGCCGCGTCTTGTGGTACTGTAACTGATGATACCCAGAGTGGGAAGGATGTGAGGACATATGTGAATAGTGAGTCCTACCCTGTCGTTTTTCGGTTGCTGGGCCGCCTCCAGGATCAAGGTGGTCGTCCATTTCTGTCGCGGGGCGCTTAGATGAGGCTGTATTCGACCTGGCCCTAGACGTTGAAGTCTGTGGCCGGCCCCCATATGACGACGGAGGACGAACTCCTGGCCCGACGCTACTTGCAAAACTGCTGGCCGAAGTATTTCTTGACGAGGAAGACTGCGGCCGGGATGTTGATGAGGCCATAGACGTGCTGCGCGCACTGGTGAGAGAGGTCCCCTTGACTACTGAGCGTCCTGGCGCAAAGCTTGTATTTGGTCTCGCAGGCTCTCCAGCGCGCTCCACAAGTGTCTTCCGTTTCGGCTCATCGTTGCTGACCATCTGTAAGGAGGCTGTTGCTGTTGATGGCTGTGTTAGCTGGGCATGTTTTAATCGGACTCAAGATCATACAGTATGTGGATTTCAAGCTTTGCGGCACTGTTCCGGGAGGCCGAAGGCGAGAATTGTTTTGCGACTCAGTTATTTCCGACAAGCCCTTGCCAGGTGATGGTATGCGGCTTGGTGGGCGAATCTGGGATTTCTTCATAACCTGATTGTGAAATGACTTAGTTATGGTTTCGATGTACGAGTACCGAGAACCCGTCGCAAAGGTTGGTTGGTTGCTGTGGAACTTACGGTGCTTTCTACTTCGTCCATGGCGCACAACAATAAGAAATGTCTATTGACTTTGAGCAACCATGCCCCGGAATATTTCGAGCGGATTGAGTTTGGTTGGCGAAGTTGTGATTGTCGTTGCTCTTTGGTCTTGATACAAGTTGTCTCGGGTCCCAAATATGGAGAGTAAACAAAACTCCACAGTGGCCTTGCACAATACAACCTTACATATCAGGCATTAATGCATGCGACCACATGTATGCGATATTCGACGCGATCACAAGCCAGCGACTCTACACAAAATCAGTAATATCAAATCCACATCTTGATGAGAAAGTCTGGAGTGAACGAGCTTTTGTCGTATAGAGAAGGCGACCTGTCGCTAGCTGCGACGAGATAAGTTATCTCTTACTGTGACAGAGTAGCAGTCGCATCCACGTCTGCCCTCCCGTTTATTTATATTCGCTTTCTCATCTCGACGATTACGTTACGGTGAGATGGAGAAGTATTCTCAGTTTCGGGATCGAGGTGAATATTGACACCACATCTGATGCATCAGTGATAGGTCATAGCTAAATTGATTTCGTAGGATCTGGCATCGCGCCTTTCTTCCCCGTCACCTCCCCAACCTCCACTCTTTATCTCCCTGTCAATATATTTCTCTTCGCCGTGAAGCTTCCACTGTTTCTTGCGATCGCCGTGGCCTATTTTTTCTTTTTACAATGGCTTCCGCTTGGGGCATTTATCAGAAAGGCCATGCTATGGGTTATACTCGGAGCACCGGGAATTTGGTGGATCGATTTGCAAATTGACGGAGTCAAGAAAGGCTCTCTCGCACGCGAGAAACAAAGGCTTCCGGCCCCATCGAGCATAATAGCTTCGTCGTTCACATCTCCTGTGGATGCCATATACCTAGCAGCAATCTTCGACCCGGTTTTTACAGTCTCTTACCCCGGCACAAGGCAAGTGCACCCCATATCACTCTTGGGCGCGATGCTTCGTGCACTCTCTGGACCAGAAGAAGCTCCACCTGCAGGTGTAAAGCTTGTCGACCTTGGGACGCTTGTATCCGAAAACCCGGACAGCGTGATTGTGGTGTTTCCCGAGTGTACCACGACGAACGGGAAAGGCATTCTGCCACTGAGCCCCAGCCTTCTGAACGTTCCGTCAACCACAAAAATCTTCCCTATCAACCTGCGGTATTCGCCCCCAGACATTACTACACCAGTCCCAGGCCGCTACTGGTCATTCTTATGGAACCTTCTATCCCAGCAGACGCACTGTATCCGAGTCCGTATCGCGGAAGCCGTTTACAACACAGCCAAGCCAGGAGATGTATCTTCCGAGAAGAAGGACAAATACCTCATTAACTTCCTTGATCTTCCGGAAGAGGATTCTACTGATATGAGCTCGGGAACGAGAAAGAGGGGGGTTAATGCTGAGGAACAGAAGGTTTTGGACCAGGTGGGTGAGGCATTGGCGAGACTCGGCAGAGTCAAGAGGGTAGGACTCACGGTCAAGGATAAGGCAGCATTTGTAGGAGCCTGGTCTAAGAAGATCAGATGAGACAGCAGTACCCCCAAAAATGGCGATTCTAGATATCATTTTTTGTTCGCACTATGCCCCCTAATTGATCCATACTATATATGAGTTTGTCTGCGGGGGGTGGTGAGTGGAACTGTGATGGCTTGGCTGAATGAGGGGTTTCTGTCGTCCAAGGAAATGCAAGGTTACAGTACTCGCACATATTCCACCAGCGCCGCCTCGGACTTTCCCAATCCATTCCCAATCCATTCCCAATCCATTCCCAATTCCCAATCGTGCTTGATGCGCATTTCCAACTGGACGTCAAGCTGGCTGGCTACACCAGCTACAACATGTAGGTTCGGTTGTAGCCGCGCCCGTTGTTTATTCCTTGATTGTAATCGGACCTCTGGCGCGAGGATTCTCTCTATCCCATCTGCGCTCACACGGCCCAGCACCTTGGCCCTGTTGCTAAAAACCCGTTAACCTAGTTTATCCTAGTCCTATCGCCCGTAGGCTTCTGGATCATTTTGTGACAGCGACTTGCAACCAGCCAGTCACCTTGGAAGGACGTTACGCAGGGACGTTACGCAGGCTCATCATCCCATCTGACCCCAAGAGAACGAGGTCAAAGTCAAAAGCAATTTCCTCCTTACGGATCTTCACCACCAACGTTACACACCCATTCACCTCCCCCCAAATCTATACGCGCCCAAAAACAATGTTGCTTGCCATCAGCATCCCGAAATTGGCCCCATTCCTATTTCTCTCGTGAGAGCGAAGCAGCTCATCAATTAGAGCCGTCCGCATCGTGGCGCAACAATGACGAACCCGAACCACCACATCCCAACCCCTCACAGCGAAGAAGACAACGACTCGGAGAAGGATTTTGCAGCCCAGCATTTAATAGGTCATGACGAGCCTCTAATTACCCAAAATGATACACACGACGTCAAGGCGCTGCCGCGACGCACACCAGAGGACCCTGTCTTCACTTCTACGACGATAGCACCCTCACCACCCCCACCGACCGTATGCGCCCCGTCGCAATTACGAACGGCCCTGTCTTCCCTGAATACTGCGCAGCAGAGATATTCGGGCGCTTCGAGTCCTGATTCAAGCCCTGTCAGCGCATCCAGGCTACGAGTACAAAGAAGCTTTACTTCACGGCCACCGGAGCTCGAAGCGTCAGATACCAACCAAGAACGGCGTGCCTCAAAGTCCATCCCTATTGCGAGGACACCGAGTATAAAGCAGCTTCTTGCGAGCAGTTTCGGGTCAAACTCGTATACTGGCTCCGCACCAAACTCGGCCTTATCGTCTCCTCAACTTAATGCAATGCCGGACCTTACGCCCCTTCCGTCCCCAATTATGTCAAATGACTCTCCTGGCCCATGGAGGCGGCGCATATCTACGTCCGAATACAATGAATCAAGGGCAGCCCCGCTGACTGGGGATACGGCTCTCGTGACGCCAAACGGAGAACTGATCCCGTCAGCTATTGCGAACGAGTCTAAGCGTCGCGCATACCGCGGACTTCTCCTAAACTCGGAGGACGTTGCCTTCGAGCCGTCTAGCTATAAAAGAGAGATGCAAAACTCGACTCAGTCAAGGAATAGAAGCCTGAGCGAATACATGCCTGATCCACAAACGCCTAAGAAACGCCAGCAGTCTGTTTCAGGTACTTATCCTAAAGACATGCTCCCCGATCATGCTCCACCCGTAGATTCCCATATGCGCAGGGAGCCGAATCTTGCGCTGCAGAGAGGCATTGCGCCAGTACCACGACCGCCAACTCCACCATCCAGTCGAACTGGAGGGGAGAGCAGCGAGAGTGATTCGGCTGTTTCCAGCGCAACAAAGCCAATAGTAAAGGATTATAAAAAGAGGTCTAAACATATTTATTTTGATGCGGTCACCATCGCCGACAATAAGAAACGAAGATGGAGGGCATTGAAGCTATTGGGAGAAGGCACTTTCAGCAAAGTTGTCCTAGCAACAAGTCAGTTGGAAAAAGACAGTAATACGGTAGATGAAGATGATATATCTCTTCCACATAATGGAGCCACAGAAGCCGCCTTAACTGAGGCGGACACCAAGAAACTGGTAGCTGTCAAGATATGTGAGCATGGCCCTAAAGGAGGCGCATCTGAAGAAAGAGTGGAAATTTCTCTGAAGCGAGAGCTAGAGCTAATGAAATCGATACACCACCCGTCATTGGTAGAGCTACAAGCATGGAGAATAGAGGAGTCCAGAGCGATCCTTGTGCTAGGTTACTGCCCCGGCGGAGACTTATTCGAAGTTGCAAGCCAGCGCCCTTCAATCCTTCTTCCATCTCTTCTCCAACGGATATTCGCGGAGATCGTTTCTGCTATACAATATTTGCATGACCGCCACATCGTTCATCGCGATATCAAGCTAGAGAGTAAGTGAAAACTGATTACAAGCCTTTTGTTACGCACCTAACAATGGTAGATGTCTTAGTCAATCTCCCACACTCAGAGCTAACAAAACCTACCAACTGGAGTACATACCCATACTCTGTCATAACTGTTACGGACCTTGGCTTGGCAAGATATGTAACAGATGATGAGAAGCTTTCGACAAGATGCGGAAGCGATGATTATGCAGCTCCAGAGGTGATCATGGGCCAGCCATATGATGGCCGTGCTGTGGACGCCTGGAGTCTGGGCGTCCTTCTCTACGCCCTTCTGGAGTCGAGGCTTCCTTTCGACCCCAACCCTGGGTTATCAGAGGGCCACAAGCAGCGATCTAGAACCTCCCACCGGATTGCCAGGGTAGAGTGGAGATGGGTCATGTGGGAAGGTGAAGATGGCGACCATGAGGCAGATGAGGCGAAATTTGAAGCTGCTGGCCTAAAGATGGCAATGGAAATCACCGAAAATCTTTTGAAAAGAGCGCGCAGTCGATGGACTGTAGACAGAGTGGCACAGATTGAGTGGGTGAAAAGTGCTATTCGTGTCGATGGCGGCATTAGGTTTCGAAACGAAGAAGAGCTGGGAAAGGCGGACGACATAGAGTTATTATGATACTGACAGGAGAGTCCGCCTGTATATTTAATTATGGGCAATCATTACCGTTAGTACTAGAAGGAGTTTTGGGAACAGGTGGGGTTTGTCAGATAGGAATGGTTCTGACAAAGGGGGGCAAGGGAACTTCGGCGATACTGGAACGGAAAGGTTGGCAATTTAGATACAGCTGTATAAACATTTTAGGCGGATAACAGAAGACCTTTAATTGAGACCTGGACTGGATTGGATCTTAGTCCAGTGATTCTGGTTTTGTGCTCAGTTGAGCTTCGAACAACTGCCTGTGCAACATTTCCCCATAAGCGTGGATTGACCAATTATAATCGCGAGATATCAAACACATCCGGAGTTAAGATCTTCCGGATCACCGGAATCGGAGAGTTGCTCTAAAATATTAGAAGGTATACTTTTGCACCTCTTCACAATTAACAAGTGGCACTGCGCTGTAGCTGACTTTGAAGCTTAGCCTAGCTATCGACGAGGAATCGAAAGTTTGGCACAACTCTGTTGACACGAAAGCAAGGTTTCTAGAAGCTTCGAGCCTTTGAAGTCAATCCCCGTCATGCACGCACGATTGAGAGTCCGGGCGAACGCCCGTGTTCTCAACTATCCCAGAGCTCCCAATTATAGGTACTATTACCTCTATAATTTGCTTGGAAATGATGCAGCTGCTAACTGTATCACTGCAGTCGTTCATTATCATCCGCACAACCTCTCCGCAATGCAACCCCCAAGGACTCGGAGCGACAGCTTAACAAGACCTCGGCTACAATCACCCAGCCAAAGTCGCAAGGTGCCTCGCAGGCTATGCTGTATGCCACAGGCATGACAGAGGAGAGGTTAAACAAGGCGCAGGTTGGCATTTCGTCTGTGTGGCACTCTGGCAACCCTTGCAACATGCATCTCCTCGACCTCAACCACAGAGTTAAGGAAGGTGTTGAAAGAGCTGGACTTGTGGGATACCAATTCAACACCATTGGTGTATCAGATGGTATTTCCATGGGAACTACTGGTATGCGTTACAGCTTGCAGTCCAGAGATTTGATCGCAGACAGCATTGAGACTGTGATGGGCGGACAGTGGTATGACGCAAACATCTCAATTCCAGGCTGTGACAAGAACATGCCTGGTGTAATGATGGCGATGGGCCGTGTCAACCGCCCCTCGTTGATGGTTTACGGAGGATCCATCAAGCCAGGTTGCTCTGCGACCCAAGGCAATGCTGATATCGATATCGTCTCGGCGTTCCAGGCATACGGACAGTTTATCACCGGCGAGATCACTGAGGAAGTCCGTTACGATATCATCCGCAACGCCTGCCCAGGAGGTGGTGCTTGTGGTGGTATGTACACGGCTAACACGATGGCTACCGCAATTGAGGTCATGGGTATGACCCTGCCAGGTTCTTCGTCTAACCCAGCTGAGTCAAAGGCGAAGCACCTTGAGTGCCTGACTGCGGGTGGTGCTATCAAGACTCTCCTGCAAGAAGACATTCGTCCCAGTGACATTCTTACTCGCCAGGCCTTCGAGAACGCCATGATTGTTGTCATCATCACCGGTGGCTCTACCAACGCCGTCCTGCATTTGATTGCTATTGCCGACTCCGTTGGTATCAAGCTTACCATTGACGACTTCCAAGCCGTTTCTGACCGCATTCCATTCTTGGCCGACCTCAAGCCTTCCGGAAAGTACGTCATGGCCGATCTTCACAACATTGGCGGCACACCGTCGCTTCTCAAGCTCCTCCTGAAGGAGGGATTAATCGACGGCTCTGGCATGACTGTTACCGGAAAGACGCTGGCCAAGAACTTGGAGGCCTTCCCGGAATTCCCAAGCGACCAGACTATCATTCGCCCACTTTCCAACCCAATTAAGGAGACCGGACACATCCAGATTCTGCGTGGTTCGCTCGCCCCTGGCGGCTCCGTTGGCAAGATCACTGGAAAGGAGGGCCTGACCTTCACTGGCAAGGCGAAGGTATACGATGCCGAGAGTCTCTTCATTGAGGCGCTCGAGAGAGGTGAGATCAAGAAGGGCGAGAAGACCGTTGTTGTCATCCGTTACGAGGGTCCCAAGGGAGGACCAGGTATGCCAGAGATGCTGAAGCCCAGCTCCGCCATTATGGGAGCTGGCCTCGGCAAGGACTGTGCACTGGTCACCGATGGACGCTTCAGCGGCGGATCCCACGGCTTCTTGATCGGCCACGTTGTCCCTGAGGCCCAGGAAGGTGGACCAATCGGACTAGTAAGAGATGGGGATGAGATTACCATTGACGCGGAGACGAAGAGGATGGATCTGAACGTATCGGAGAAGGAGTTGGCTGAGAGAAGGAAAACCTGGGTTGCGCCCCCGTTGAAGTACAAGAAGGGAACTTTGGCGAAGTATGCTAGGTTGGTCAGCGATGCCAGCCGTGGATGCATCACGGATGGAGCTATGGACGAGAATCAGAAGCGCTAAGCATTTAAATATTAAATTAAAATGGCTCTGGAGAAATTTGTTCGGCCTGTGGGATTTTTTTCAATTAACAATTTCAAAAATTCATATCACTGGATTGGAGTAGGGGTCCGCTAGTCATACGTCTTTGACAAATTCAAGTTCTAATTTGTATCAGATGGATTTGGAGTCATTATATGGTGCTTGGCAACCCAGCTTTCCAGACTGTTCCCTCCGCAGCATGCCACTACCTTTTGCTACGCCGTTTGGGGTGCTAAGGGTAGGGCTGAGCGTATTGCTGTGGCTGCACATGGGGTGAACTATCTGGTATGTCTCCAACCGCAAAAAGCAATATCTCAGCGTCCCAGTTCGGCGTACAACCCCCCCCACACCCAATGTGATTTTCGACCCCTCTTTAATGGTCCCAGCCCTCCTAGTTGATTCTACGCTATCCGCCCGCCGGCAGATCAAACATCTTCAAATTCAACATCCTCCTCACTTTCAACCTCCTCTGCCGCAGTCGGCTCTTCGATCCTTACTTTCTTCGATGCTCTCCCGCTTTCAGGAGTTCCTGGTCCTGTCGCAGGGCTACCCACGCCTGTGCTTGTTCCTCCACTGGGACTGCCTGTGCCCGCTTTGGACTTCCTTAGCGCGCTGGCAAGACCGCCAGCGTGCGGTTTGGAATCAGAAACGGCGCTGCTGGGTGTGCCAACTCCAGATCCGGTAGCTGGCACTATGTCCTCGAAACCCAGATCCTCATCCTCATCTTCGTCCTCATCCGTCTCGAACTCATCTTCTGCCTCCTTTTCTGCTTCTCGAGCCTGTTCGGCTTTAAGTTGTGCGAAGTAGTCATCAATCGCAGCTCCATCACCCGAAAATGACGGCGTGGTGATAATATCTTTCTTTTCCTTGCTTTCTTCCAGAACCTCTGACTTCATGGCCGATTGTGAGGTAGGGATAATCTGTTCACCAGTCACAGTACTGTGTGTGAAATGAGCGGGAAGCACATTTTGCGCCAAATACGCTTCTCTGCGCGCTTGCTCAGCAGCCTTGTCTGCCTCTGTCGGCCCTTCAGAGGCTGTAACTGTGACTGCAATGCTTGTTGGACCGGTATTTGTGAGGCCTTTGACTGCCGTGGGCCTATTTGATAGCGAGTCGACAGGGACTGTTTCATTTGCAGGATTGAGCAAGGCATCTCGAATGACTGGTCGTGCAGCTGCGTAGGCGACCTCGAAGGTGCTATCCGGAATAACCACTTGATCAATTTTCGGAAGTAGGTCTGTGATAAACCTGAATTGAGCATTGAGTCTTGTAGATTGCTCATGGCCACCACTGTCTCCGTGCTCATTTGGAACAAGTGGGTAACTGCACTTATGGCACAAGAAACCCAGCTTGTAGTCGATCTTGTCCAAAACCTCCAATTGTGTCCATTCAGACTGGCAACGTGGACAGACGTATTCCTTCCTCTCTTCCTTCGTAATAGTATTGCCTTGAACATTTTTGTCGATACGATATACCCGCCACTTGATTGCATCGACTGTGGCGCGATAATCGATATAGTAATAGGTCCTGTTTATGGGACGCTGTTGGCCCTCTTTCGTCTCAGATCGGGTATGTCTGTTTGAGGAATCGTGTCAGAAAATTATCTCTGGGAAGGCCTGTTCAAACATACACTGCCAAGAACCTGTCTTCCCTGAGCTTTCCGCACAGCTTGTGAAGCTCTTTGGTGTTCATACCCATCAGAAAGGCCATATCGTCATCTCGCAAGCTGTCCTGGTCAACACCACAATCAGATTTACAAACCACCCCAAGGGACATACGCTGAGTGAATAATCAATGCATCAATGACCAGAATATGCTTTGTGTCATAAAAGGATCTCATGACAGAGCGTACGAGTGTCTGGGCGAGATCCATGGCTGGTTTCTTAACTTGAAAGTAGTTATTATCTTGATAGGTATGCCGGGCTGAAATCGAAGAGCCTTATTTTCAACGGGCCTGGAAAGGTGAACACCGGATGACCTGTGGAGGCACGAAGGTGGTTATATTAACAATTGTAGTTGTATTTGTGCGCATGCATGGCCAGATGCGCCATGCGCTGTGGGCATGAGATTTGCTTTGAAGAGAATAAGCAGGTCAAAGCTCGTTGTTAGTTAAAGCTGAACTGAAGTATAGCCGTGTTTGATGATTAGGAATTTAACCTTCTACCTGACTTTGAAGGAACTTGGTTATCGGCAAGGCTGAAAGGCTGATGGAGTATATAAGCGCCGTTGATGCACAAGCGGCGGCTCCTAGACGCCCCTAGCGTTTAATTTTTGGGACTGGATTGAAAATAAACTCAGAACGCCAGACATTGGCGATGATAAGCATCAAATACTTGGCAAGATGGCGGATCAAAACAAACCCTCTGGCGATGCTCCAGTCACAACCAATTCGAGGCCTGTCGATGACCGCGACCGCCATGGCAAATACAGGAACCGCGGGAATAACGGCGGGCGAGAATTTGGGAAAGGCAGAGGGCGCGGGGGTAATAACCATGGTTCGCGCCAGCCGAAGGCAGAGAAGGGCAGGGGGGAATGGAGGTTTGTTTCTGAGAAGCCCTACGTCGACTTCCGACTAACTAAATAAGCCGAAATCTAGTTGACAAGCGCAAGAGAAATGAGGACGAGCAAGAATCAAAGAGACGGAAAATCGCTGAGTTCGGGGAGGGCGCTGTCCCTGAATCACCATTTTCGAAAGAAGAAATCGCAGCGGAGGAGCGCAGACCAAAGCGGAAGGTTGCTGTGCTCATTGGTTATGCAGGATCCGGATACAAGGGCATGCAGATAAATACGACAGAGAAGACCATTGAAGGAGACCTCTTTTCCGCCTTTGTGACGGCAGGAGCCATTTCCAAGGCCAATGCTGATGACCCTAAGAAATCTTCGCTGGTCCGCTGTGCGCGAACGGACAAAGGTGTCCATGCTGCCGGCAATGTCATATCTCTGAAACTGATCATCGATGAGGAAGGCATCGTGGAGAAAATAAATGCTGCATTGCCTCCTCAGATCAGGGTTTGGGGCATAGAGAGAACCAACGCATCTTTCAGTTGCTACCAGACATGCGATTCTAGATGGTACGAATATCTCATCCCGACGCATTCGTTCTTGCCGCCTCATCCCCAGAGCTATCTGGCAAAGAAGCTGGTTGATGCCGCTACCGCAGAGGGAAAACTGGAGCCTTACAACTCTCGCCAGGAAGATGTCGCTGGTTTCTGGGGCGAAACCGAGGAGAAATACATCAAGCCGATACTCGAGAAACTTGACCCAGAGCTACGAGCTAGTGTTATGGCAGCCATTCATACGGAGGATGTGGTTGAGAATCCAGATGAGAATACCGAGGAGGAGAAAACCTCCTCGGGGAAACCTGGTACTCCTGCATTAAAGGATGAATCCGAAGGTGGTCAGGTTAAGGAGAGCACATCTACAGGTTCTACGGGGGATGCGATAACGTCCCCTAAGACAACGGATGACAAGAAGGACTTACCCGCTACTACCACTGCTGCAGCGGGCGAGAAGACAGGGAAGATACCTAAACCTCTTACTCCATTGGAGGCGGCCATTAAAGAAGTCAAGGCGGCTTATATTAAAGCTAAGAAGGCGTATCGAATTTCCGAGACTCGCCGCGATAGAGTGCAAGAAGCACTGTCCGCATATCTGGGAACACGAAACTTCCACAACTATACGATTCAGAAGAGTTTCAAGGAAGATTCCGCAAAGCGAGTCATCCGTTCATTCACTGTAAACCCTGAGCCCGTTTATGTTAATGACACGGAATGGTTGTCTCTCAAGGTCCATGGGCAATCTTTCATGATGCACCAAATCAGAAAGATGGTGGCTATGGTAGCACTGGTGGTCCGATGCGGCACTCCAATCGAGCGCATTAATGAAAGTTACCAGAACCATAAGATCAGCATTCCAAAAGCGCCTGGGCTTGGTCTCCTTTTGGAGAGGCCCGTGTTTGATAGCTACAACAAAAGAGCCATCGACGACCTTCAGCGGGAGAAGATTGATTTTACGAAGTACGAGGCAGAGATCAATGAGTTCAAACAACGGGAGATCTACGAGAGAATATACAGGGAAGAAGAGAAGGAAAATCAGTATGTATCCCATCCCTATTCCGATTTTAAAAACTAACCCCTTGCAGATTCCATACCTTCTTCCACCATATCGATCACTATCGCTCAGAGTACTTCCTATGGGTCACGTCCACTGGCATCTCTGCTGCCAAACAGGCTTTGGCTTTGGGCAGGGGGGAAGCACCCAGCAAGGCGGACGAAGCGGTGGGACTGGGCTCTGAAGATGAGGGTGGAAATGGTTCAGAAGAGGGTTGAACTGAAGCTCCCTGGAACGTAGGAGAGGGTGTGATGTACATGTAAAGGGATCTATAAGCTAGCCACTATCTGTAGTTTCGTTTGGCCCAATTTGGTTTCCACAAAGGAGACCTTTACTGCTGATTCTGCCAATGCCCTTTAATATACTCCATTGAAAGCTAATGCCCGTCTAACACCAACACATCCATACTCCATTGAGAACTAATGCCCGTCTAACACCAACACATCCATACTGCATTGAGAACCAATGCCCGTCTAACACCAACACATCCATACTCCATTGAGAACTAACCCGTCGTAACTACCCAAAAATGACATGCAGCATTCGCAAGCCTGGTGTGGGTATGGAGAAAGTGCGGATCACGATGACGGGTGGCCGTTGTGGGGTTCACGCCGCCTTATGTTCTGTTTTGTATGACGATGTATGGTTCCAAAGTCCATGATGCAACATATTGGCAACCCCATAGTCAACCACAGACAATCATGGGGCTTTTATAGGCAATCATAGGCAATCATAGGCAATCATAGGCCGGTATAAACAATCATAGGCAATCATAGGCCGGTATAAACAATCCCATAGGTTGGGGTAGTCCCATCTCTCCACTATGCACCAACATGATATGATAGACTCCGTTATAATAGCACCGTAAACTCCGCTTTTGGGCGAGTCGGAGCCAGTCAGAGCCAATCATGCCAGATAAGAGCCAGAAGTGGCAGCTTAAGCTCAATATTCCCAGCTCACATCAGACGTCGTAAATGACTTGCTGCCAGCCGATTTTCACTTGCTTCCGGATGCCCGTCATTGCCAGTCCACCACAGCTGTAAAGTAGAGCGACAAACCGCACGATTCTAGAAATAGAGCCGAATTGTGCTGTAAGGACAAGTGCTTTATACCCTCTTACATCTCCTCCAGTACATGCACATACATGTCCAGTTACATACAATCCATAGAGTAAAGTACATGCAAGCCATAATACTCTCTGTACACAGCCAAACCAAAACATACAGCCAACCAGCACGAGCCAACCCAAACCCTCCCACCTCCCACACATCTCGTCACCTCACCACCCCACTTCAACATCCCTCCTCTCTCTTACGCTTCTACCCTCCCCACGCTTCTACGACTTCAAAACACTACAGCCTCCTCTCCTCTCTCTCCCGCCTCAATCCAATACAGAATTGACCTGGATATCCTTCTTCTACGACCCGACCCTTTCCTTTTCTTCACCGCTGTTACTCTATCGAAAACGCTACCCGGAGCTCGCATCCAGACCCGAAACGACACCACAGCGTCATTGCTGTTCAGCATCATTATCACCCAATTTATTCCTAACACTGGCTGAACCTCGATATTCAATATCCAACAATAGCGATCAAATTCACCCAATTGATTACTCCAGGCTGCGCAGTCCACACTGGGACTGAACTGGCCAAACCCGCTTCATACGTATTGGCGTAAACGTCTGTCTGCGACACATTGGTCTCAGCGATCGGCAAACAACTACTGTTGACGGCCATTATCTGCTCCCAAATTCAACGCCAGATTGGCAACTTCGTGCCTTGCTCAGGAAATCTCACTACTCTATGCCGGCACTCGGCTTCCTCAAAAAGATTCGGACGAAGGACGCGCCTGGACCCGACGGTGCGGCTACGAATGCGAACGACGCGGTAGAGCAGTCCACAACACCCGCTGCAGGCCATAACTTCACCAAAACTGGCACAGCTGGGCAGGAACCGCAAGGCCAGAAGCCCCAGGAAATCCCAGTAACTGCAACTAAAGCGAACCAGACGACCGCCAACGGAGTCCCGATGACGCCAGGGACGGACTACCAACAGTATGCGCCTTCACCTCAAACTCAGCCACAGGAAGAGAAGAAGCATTACCTACCTCACATCCACAACTTAATACATCCCAACCAAAATGAAAACACTGGCCAGACAATGACAAACCAGGCTGCCCCAGCAGGAGCGGTAGCGCAGCAGCAAGCCAGAAGTACCAAGGGCAAGTACAGCTTGACGGATTTCGATCTCCGGCGAACTCTTGGTACCGGAAGTTTTGGGCGTGTTCATCTCGTGCAATCAAAACATAATCAAAGGTATTATGCTGTTAAAGTATTGAAGAAGGCCCAGGTGGTCAAGATGAAGCAGGTTGAGCATACCAATGATGAGCGCCTGATGCTCCAGGAAGTCAAGCATCCATTTTTGATAACGCTGTGGGGAACATTCCAAGACTCCAAGAATATCTACATGGTCATGGACTTCGTCGAAGGTGGTGAACTGTTTTCGCTCCTCAGAAAGTCGCAGGCAAGTGAGCTCTTCTTTTACACTACAACTACTAACTCCCAAACAGAGGTTTCCCAACCCCGTGGCTAAGTTTTATGCTGCCGAAGTTACTCTCGCCCTGGAATACTTGCACTCAAAGGACATCATTTACCGAGACTTGAAGCCCGAAAATTTACTTCTGGATCGCCATGGACATCTCAAGATCACTGATTTTGGATTTGCGAAGAGAGTACCAGATATCACGTGGACTCTTTGTGGGACACCTGACTACTTGGCTCCAGAAGTGGTTTCCAGCAAAGGATACAACAAATCTGTCGACTGGTTAGTTTCCATTTTAACTCTTCTTTCTTTCTCTAATGTGGTGTAGGTGGTCTCTTGGGATCCTGATTTTCGAAATGCTTTGTGGATATACTCCATTCTGGGACGGTGGCTCTCCGATGAAGATCTACGAGAATATTCTTAAGGGGAAAGTGAAGTATCCTCCGTACATCCAGCCACCGGCCCAGGACTTGCTGCAACAGCTGATCACCGCTGATCTGACAAAACGGCTGGGAAATTTGCACGGCGGTGCTGAGGATGTGAAGAGACATGCATGGTTTGCCGAAGTCACATGGGACAGGCTCGCAAAGAAGGACATTGATGCACCATATGTCCCACCTGTCAAGGCTGGTGTTGGTGATGCCAGTCAGTTTGACAAGTACCCAGAGGAAACCGAGCAATACGGAGCCGGAGGACCGGATGAGTAGGTGTTCCTATCTTCACCACAAGATTTAATTGCTAACTGGTGTTTAGACATGGCCATTTATTCACAGACTTCTAAACTCTCAAAGCTCACCGATGCGCTAGAGGAGTACATTTATCCGATTAAAGAACATTTTTTATTCACGGGAAGGATAGATTCTTGATGCACACCAACCAGTTTCCTCATGGTTGGGAATGCACGAAGCACATATGATACGATGAATGGATGAATGCGATGTGAGGGGCATGTTGCATGTCATGAAAACTGGGAATGAACCATTATTACCGTTGCACTATAGCGTTATTCCAAGCTATCATAACCTACGCCAGGCTTGCGAATACTGCATGTCATTTTTGGGTAGTTAGACGGGCATTGGGAAGGTTGGTTCGGGGGTGGGCAGCAAACTTACCATCAAATATGAAATGTGTTATCATTTTCATCTCTTGCTATACTTGGGACGGAATCACAGCACGGATCGATTGGGCAGCAGACTTAGCATTCAATATGAAATGGGTTATCATTTGCATCTCTCCCTGTGCCTCTATTCTCGTACGCTCGTAAATCATCGTGTCTACATTTCCCTTCCTGTGCGCTCTTGAATCATTGCTTCAACCATCTCAACGACTCTCTTTGAATTGTCGTCAATCGAACCACCCTCCTCTCCTTCACCCAGTCCTCTCAAGGGCCCGAAAAGCCATAACTCCTTCATCTCCCGCGTGAGTGAGAGGAGATCTTGAGCGGCGCGGATCTGGCGTGGTCATTAGCCTTTTACTCTCAACTTGAATCAAATAACAATAGACATACCAAAGCCTGCGTCTCCACATTCGTCTGGAAGGCTTGAGCAGCAGCAACTTCCGAAGTCACATCTCCCTTGTTCGTTGTAGCGAGCTCAATGATGTTCTTGAATCTGAGAAGCATGGCATCGACGATTCCTTGCTCACGTTCCATAAGCTCGTTAGTACTCGGTCCCGTGCGTGTATTGAGAGATGAAGGAAGAGGCGCTGGAGGAGAAAGGGGTGCCACGTGAGTGACATCACCATCGTTAGCAATGACAGCTTGAGAGGCTTCATTTGCAGTTTGGTCAGCCGACGCTGAGCGACTGGGACTGCGTCGATCGTTTGACATGCTTGGTCTCCCTTCCATGATTTACTTTTTGTATTTATGAAAGAACTTGATGGAAAGGATACTCAGATGGCAGGAAGTTGTACTTTTGACGGTTTGTACCCGCAGAGACAGAGTTGTTCAGACTGGGAGTACAGGGGATAGAATGGCAAGGTAGATGGGGAACGAAGTGAACTTTCCACTCACCCAACAAGGCGTCCGTGGTTCGCTGCGAAGTGGCCATGGCCACAATTGCTACATATGAGATGCACAGCTACAACTTCCGTGCGCCTAATAACCGCGCAGTCGCTCCTTCCTTAAGCGTTGACAATGTTTATATGAGTCGGACGTTCATGGGTGCTTCGAAGCGCATGTTGATATGTTGATATCTACGCGATAGAAATCTGCTCCATCTCCTCAGGTAGCACTGAACCCTGTCACCTCGCGTATTACCCCTCCATCTAGCGCCGACCTCGAAACACCAGAGCGTCATCAATATATCCTGAAGTGACAGTAGCTGCCACGTAAATCAATCAGAGAAAGAGACAATTCACAATGCAGTCAGGAATTGCAGGTAACCTGATTCAATTCGGGGTGCGTCGGGGAGAGCTTCCTGCTGATACCAAGGTGCTCTAGCCTCCGCCGAGCTCGTAGCAGCCTTCAACAACCTCGTGGCATCTCCCAACCAGCGCGGGCTCCTGGTCAAAATCGACAAGGAGAAGCTCATCCCTGGATCCGCCATCGAGCCCTCCACTTCCGACTTCTTTAGTGATCTGGATCTTCTTACCCCCCACGTCACGGACAAAGGAGCGGCATACATAATATTACGCCGCTACCCCGATGCGAGCGACAGCTTCATCGCCGTGACTTACGTCCCCGATGCCGCGCCCGTGAGACAGAAGATGCTCTTCGCATCCACGCGCCTCACTTTAATTCGCGAACTAGGAATCGAAAGATTTAGGGAAACCATTTTCGCGACGACGAAGGCGGAGTTGACGGCAGATGGGTTCAGGAAGCACGATAAGCATGTTGAGTTAGAAGCGCCCTTGACGGAAGAGGAGCTGGCGCTGGGCGCAGTTAAGAGGGCAGAGTCGGAGGAGGGCAGAGGATCAAACGTCAAGAGGAGCCACATTAGTGACCACTTTGCAATGCCAATATCTGACGACGCCCTGGGCGCCCTGAAGAAGTTGGGGGACTCTGCGGGTGGAGATAACCTTGTCCAATTGGTACGAGCAGTCTACTGCCCACCCCTGCTTTGCATATACATTATAATGGAAGTAGCTAATACACCTCTTAGAAAATCAATATCGCGTTCGAAACGATCGAGCTGGCGTCCACATCCACCGCGACATTGCCAGAACTATCTACGGTCATCTCTTCCTCCGAGCCCCGCTTCTCCTTCTTCAACCACAGCCATGATGTTCCCAATGGCCCTCCCTCAACCTCTATAATCTTCATATACACTTGCCCAGGTGCCAGCAAGATCAAGGAGCGAATGCTCTACGCCAGTTCGCGGCAGGGCGTCATCGCTGTCGCAGAGAAGGGGGCGGCTTTGAAGGTCGTGAAGAAGATCGAGGCAAGCGACCCAGATGAGCTTAGCCCGGAGAGTATCGAGGAGGAATTTAAGCCGAAGGTGGAGACCAAGAAGGCTTTTGATAGACCGAAGAGGCCGGGGAGGAGGTGAGGTACATAGGGGAAATGGCCACGGGTGGATGTTTCTTGGGACATATGCTTAAATTGGTGGACAGTTTGTATGTTAACCATGACACAAAAATTGTCGACCTGAGCAGTGACCAGGAGTTAAAAGTTGCCGTAGATATATATACCGAAGAACTTCACTTTGAGATGCCTATTGGTATTATCTTAATATTACATAGTGGCCACGCTCTGGTTGTGGTGCCTAAAAGTTAGAGGAATGATCCTGGGGAACTGTGGGTTAATACAAGCAATTGAGCTGGTAAAGGTTGTCTTTGGACCGATTTCTGAGCACATAGATCATTAAAAGACCGTAATATGCTGGACTATTATAACCCTGAGCGATCAAGGGGCTCTATTTCCTCTCCAGTATTGCTCTAAACACTCATACCAGCGCTAGGGTCTATCTGCACGTTCCTACTTGTCCCTTTTCGGGCATCAGAAGCACGACCAGGGAATGCACTATGACGCAGGCATTGGGATGATCACCAGGTCCCGGAAGATTGTACCAAGCAAACTTGATATAAAATGGATATAAGTACTCGATACCATATAATCTACGCACAGCGTCTATATACAGAGTGTCACCATAACGCTTTTAGCCACTCGCATGAAAATGCCTTGCCTCCAACAATGCCCAACATGATCCGTCCATCATGGTAAAATACAGAACACTTACTCCTCGTACTTACCGCCCACAAGCTCCGCGATCGTCGTCCTGTTCTCGAGCTTCTCCTTCAGGAACTCGTACACTGTGAAGGTAACGGCCTGGCCGGGAGCGACACGCATCACACGCGGCGTGATGCCCTTGTAAAAGGCGTGCACGCCCTCCGTCTTGAACATGTCTGCTGCAATGTATGTTATTCTGCTCCATGCGCTCTGGCCGGCCTGGGCGGGAGTCTTCTGGAGGCGCGTCTTAATGGTGTCGATGGGGGCGTTGGAGAGGGGGCCCATGGCACCAGAGACGAGACCAATGAGGGTTGTTTGGTAGGAGGGGAGCTGGGAGTCGGCGTAGGCTGGTTGCCATCTTTGGAGGGCAGATTTGAACTCGGTGTAGGCAGTGAAGTTAACAGCCTGGTTGGTTCCTGGTGATCGATTAGTATCTGAGTGGTGGCGCAATCTGAGGGTGGTGGGGTTGAGGCATTTGACATGTGAAAGTGATAACTTGGGGTAGCTATCACGTGCTTGAGGTTTTGGAGGGGCGTGAATGGGGAAATCAAGTATTGCGACTCATACCTTGCCTCAGAGCTGTAAGCGAAATTCCACGGTATAACGCTCCAAAACCCTCCTCTTTAACCACAGTGTACAATGCGTGTGCGGCATTGCGGTATTTGGGGACATCGAGGGGGTCGGCCATGGAGTGGTTCTGTGCTTGGAGACGGATCTTGATGACCTCCATCGGCGTTACAACTGCGACAGCCTCTGTAACACCGGCAGCGAGGCCAGCTAGAATTGAATCGTCAGCGTTGAACAACTTTTAGAGTTGCAACCGATTTTGCGCGGCTACACTCGGAATGCCAGAATCATACCAAAGAAGGTTGCTTTTGTGCTGACGACACCAGTCTCCTTGTTTGCGAGCATGGCCTTGTATGCCTCAAACGACGTGAATCGAATGGCCATCTTGGGCATAATGCCAGTTACCACTGCGCCAAGACCTTTGTAGAGACCGAGGGGGGTCTCGCGCTTGATGATTTCTGATCCCGTGGCAATGAATCCTCTTGACTTCACCTATATGGTTTGTTAGAATGCTGCCAGGTCTGGGCTGCCTATCTCCACTTACACCTGGGGCACGCGCGCGACGAGAAAGTTGCATGCGAACTTTGATAGTATCTAGATGACAGTATCAGAAACCTGGCCCATTGAAAGTCGCCGAGGTGAACATACCGAGAGGATGGCAGATAAGCGCCTCCATCATTCCTGCACCACCGCCAGCTATGGAAAGTTAGAAGCCATTGGCGCAATAGATTTGAACTGCGATTGGGACTCACCGATCAAGTTCGTCGCTGCGGAGGGCGGGGGCTTCCCATCACGACCGTTGGTCTTTGGAGGCATATCGGCTGATGACTCTCTGCGTCACAAGACTAACTTCGTAGCAAGAATTTCCTGTAAACTCGGTACCGGTGACGAGCGTAGTTGCTTTGGATGAGATGCTCTGGAAACAGCTACAGCAACGACCCTGTTAGAAGTACAAAGTAGTATATACAGCGCCGGTTTCTCAGCGAAGAGAGCAAAAATATATTCGGGGGGGGTTGGGGGGGGGTGGGAGTTGGGAATGAGCAAGAAAGTCAAAAGATGAGGAGTATTGGGGTAATATTCTCAGAGTACGGAGTACAGTCAGGCGTACTTGGGGACTCCTCTCCATACCAGTTCGAGCCTACTTTAGTACCCAAAACTAGATCAAAGAGAGTAAGGTGGAGGTGGAGGGATCTTCTCCTCCATAACCCCAAGTTGCACCGCGGCTATGGAGATTAATTGAAACAGCTTGGATTTCATGGATGGTCGGCTGGCTGGCTTCGGCATTTCGACGCTCAGCCTCGCGAGCCTTGTGTGTGCGGTACCCACTAAAAGCGAAAATTCCCCGTTATCCTCGGTCGAAAGGTCCCGATGACGTTTGTGTGTCCTCCTAGAATCTGCAAGCAATAATGTTCCGCGGCGTGTTACGGAGTAGGTAGCGAGCGTACTCAACAGCCATCCCCCATTGTCCTTTCTGTAAGCCTATCTAATCCCCGCATTCCCGCAATATGGATAGTGTCTATTTGAAAGGTTTTGCTTTGCACATCCACTGCGGTCGGACGAAGCCGGCTTGAGCTTTGCATTTCGTATGAAATAGTTTGAGGCACGGCGATATCGGAAGTCATTTCTGCCACCCTCCACCCTCAATCCGTCTTGAAATGGAAATGCCGAGGCACGATAAAAAACAGTATCTGGTCATCTGATCACGTGTGGAATGATAGTCCCTCCTCGGCGGTGACGAATGGCAATAAGCATATGGTGATACGTACCGCGTTCGCGTTCGCGTTCGCGTTCCGTTCGCGTTCAAGCACATCCCTCTATTGGCAACGATGACTTCTCAGACCATGGTTCCCAAAGAATTGACCATCATAGTGGCTGCCACTGCCCGAAACATGGGTATCGGTTGCGCCGGCGAGCTTCCCTGGACCGGCCTCAGGAAGGAGATGGCATATTTTGCACGTGTCACGAAGCGTACCCCATTGGCTGCTACCCCAAATCCAGAAGTAGCCTCACGCCTCTCCAAAACTATTTGGAGACTGCTAACCCATATGCCTTAGTCCCCCAGGCCGGTGAGGAACGCAGTACTAATGGGTCGCAAGACCTGGGACAGCATCCCCCTCAAGTTTAGGCCGTTGAAGGGGCGAGTGAATATCGTGCTCAGTCGCTCACATACAACTCCAAAACCGCTTGCGGAGATCGATACTGATGCGGAGCCTTTACGAGTTGCATCATTATCTAATGCTATGCAAGCGCTCGAGACTAGCAGCGACATTGGCAAGGTATTTGTGATTGGTGGGGCTGAAATCTATCGCATGGCGATACAAGAGCAGGCGACCAAGAGGATTCTGGTAACAAAGATCCTCTCCGATTTCGACTGTGACACGTTCTTCCCAATATCACTGCCTGGAGACGATGGCCAATGGACGGAGAAGGGCAAGGAGGAACTGGACGCTTGGGTCGGCGAGGATGTTGCCTCGGGAGAACAGGAAGAGAATGGCATTAAGTATGTCTTCGAGATGTATGAGAGAGAATGAATCCAAGCGTCACAAGCATGGGCAGACCACTTATTGTTCATTACGATCGCCACAACTAAAAATGACACCCCTCTTCTCCAAATATCCAGCATCATCACCTCCAGATCCGAAGACTACAATGCTATTAACTGCTCCCAGCTACTGGCAAAATACCATAGGTAACTGCAGTATTTACTCGATCCTGTACAGGCAGATATTAGCTTGCACCACTTATATCACAGTGGGGACTATTTCTCATACCTCTCAATCAAATGCAATCCTGACGCGGTCTCGACAACGTGACTGATCTCACCAGGCTTCAGGTTGAATGCAGCATCCTCAAACTCCTTCTGCATGTCGCCCTTGCCGAAATAGCCCAGATCTCCCATCTTGCGTGCACTGCTGCAGTCGGACTCGCTCACAGAAAGGTTTCCCAGAGTGGTCTGTCCGCTTCTGATTCTCTGCTCATGAGCCAGAATGATGGTCATTGCCTCCTCCTTTGTGCGAGTAATATCGGCCTAACAATTACTCTGTCAGCTAGTGCTAAGGGCGCTCCATGATAATACCGTACCTCGCGCCAACTGCTTGGTCGCCTGCTATCCTTGTGCTTCACCAGTAGATGCGCCGCACGAATCTTGCCCTCGTTTCCGTTGGCAGCAGAAGGCTCTGGCTTGATCTCCGATGCGCTGTGATTCCTAGCCATATAGTTCTTCAATTTGTCGGTATCGGTTCCCTGCGGTGGCTCCCATCGTGATACCTGCTGCGAGGCGTTGAAGTAGTATGGCAGGTTCTTGGAGGTCGAGTGCCTTACTTCCCACCCCGCTGGAAGACCTGCGTCATTCTGGTTCGGGGTTAGCTATCAATATAGGGAGTGCTATAATAGAGTATGCTAGCTTCAATCAAGCTTCGTTACTGACCATCGTGAGGTTTTGTAGAGCTGGTGTTGATTCAATTGGAACGTGATACAAGAAATAGCGGGGAAGGCTGACGTAAACAACCTAAAATCTAAAGTTTGAAGGGGCTGTACTTGCGTTCGTGGCACCTGAAACAGGATATGATAGTACTCGGAGAATATCGAGACCTGAGTTTTGTAAATTTTGGCGGAAGTATCCTGGTCTTACTGTTATTGTTTTGGGTTATCGCATCGCACTTTTGCGGGGGATGGGGCTAAGAAGAAGCCCGTGCACTGTGCAACCCCATGTTGGATGACTAACGACTTTAGCGCGCGAAGGGCATGGAACGGAAGAGTATTGTTCCGCTTAAGTTTGCGCCTTGTCAGCGCGCGGATATGTTTGGCTGGCGATCTTGAAGCGTTCAAGCGTTCAAGCATTCAAAAGATTTTACTTGAAGCTCACAAACCGGCGGCGATTATAAGGGACAGCACTATTTCAGATACCCCAGACCAGTGCGACCAACCCTTTAGCTCTGGATACATTTGCCGCCGCCGAACACTTCTTAAAGCTCCGAGCGATATCCTGAACCGCTTTTATCGCCCCCCCAAACCTACCAAAAACAAGCAACCATGTCTTCACCTTCACCTAGCCATGGCGAGGAGCCAAGGAAGAATATGGAGCAGATTACGTTCCGTTTCTGCAGTGAATGGCATGCAGTTATGTATCTCTAATTCCATATAATGCTAACCTATGCTACAGCTCGAATATGTTGTACCCAAAGGAAGACAACGACACACGTCAGCTACAGTTCGCCTGCCGCACGTGCCAGTACAGCGAACCGGCTATTTCATCCTGTGTTTTCCGAAACGTATTGAACAACGCTGTGGGCGAGACGGCTGGTGTCACACAGGATGTTGGATCGGACCCAACTGTTCGTGCTCCCTTCTCAATGGATAGCTTGGCCTTGCTACGAAATGTTCTGTTCTATTGAAAGGATAAGCGCTAACATTACTGTTCTTCAGCTTCCCCGATCAAACAAGGCCTGCCCTAAGTGCAAGGCCGAGGATGCTGTATTTTTCCAGTCGCAACAACGTTCGGCTGAAACAGGAATGGTATTGTTGACTTCCTTATTTTTTAGATCCACACTGACGATGGCAATATAGAAACTCTTCTATGTCTGCTGTGGGTGCGGTCACATCTTCCAGTAATAATCTACCCGGAGCGTTTTTACAATTGGAGTTGGGGATTTGGGCGGAAAACATGTCACAGGCGTTAGGGAAGATTGCATAACTGGAGTTTCGTTCATGCACTTGAGTTATTGAGGGGCCGTAATGAAATGATTTGAGAACAATAGTTGTTGACCTCTCGAGAGGTTCTAATGATTATCGCATGTGTAACGCCGTGACCCGTCTACCTCTTTATACAGTATGAGTACATTTTGATATAACCCCAATTTGTTCATAGATGCATTGGTGCTAGTGATAAGATCTTCGACCACTTCATCTTCTTCAATTCAGTGCCGACAATACCTGGGAAGGAAGTCAGTGGATGCCTTTGTGGGGTTGGATTGGAGGGGGGGCTAACCGTTCAATCTGGTCCCAATGGGATCCCCAGTCTTGCTGATCAGAACGCAGGCATTGTCATCGAACTTCACTACACTCCCATCCGGCCTCTGCAGCTTCTTCTTTGTGCGCACAACAACGGCGTGTCTCATATCTCCACGGCGAACCTTGTTGGCGGCAGATGTCGATACGCTGCCACTGCCTGGGCCCGACTCCGGACCGAAATTGCGCTGCTTTTGAACGACAACGATAATGCGATCGCCTGAAAAACGTCAGCTCCATGTGCCCCTGCAGGATCATAGGGTCGCCATACCAATCTTTGCATGTCTCTTCATGCGGAGGACCTTGACACATTCGACGACGGCGGCGCCGGAATTGTCGATGCAATTAAGCATCGTCTGCGATTAAAATTAGTCGCCATAAACACTGGACACAGCAGGTTAAAGAGATATTCACCTTTAATTGGATCATCTCGATTCAGAGGTTTGCTGTCGCAACATCTGGTTATGCTCTATTCGCAGCGACATAAAGATTTGGCTCGGTTTCGTGAATGCGGCTAGTGCTTCAATGCCTGATGTTGTAGGCTCGCAGCCCAGGCCAAGGCTGTAGTGTGGCTGATGATTGAGGCGCAAATACTACTGTAGTAGTAAATTACACGCCAGTCCACCCGTCCAGTCTGGTGCTAGAGTACTGTACGACAGCGAAGGGACGTGCAGGGAGGTAAGTACCAAGGCAAGGGACTCTACACTGGGGTGAGAACGGGGAATGCGAAAGGATATGTGCGGCGACGCGCGCCAGGACACCGTTATTAGACTCGAGTCTCAGTCACACACGAATACAAAGACCAATCTACACACTACTCTGGACTATTTCTTGCGATTCTTCACGACCTGATAAACTTGGATTGCTTTGTTCGAGCCTGTTGACGCACTCTCAGCCGTGTTACTCCCGGATTCGAATTGAGGCCATTCAATTCGGGAAGGGCTGTCGCATGAACCAAAAACCACATACGTGTTGCGATGCCGCCAAAATGTCCCTCGGAGAAAAAACACCGTCTAACGCTTGCGCGATTGACATCTTACGACGATATCCTCACGGACGCTTTAGTTGACCATGTAAGCTACCACCCAGTCCAAGATGTGATTCGCTAACAGTTGTGAATAAGGTATACTACTGGACGACTATTCGCAAGAATCGCAATTTATACCATGCCTCACGGGGTGTTCGAGAGGAAGATATTACCCCTATTTTGCAAAAGATGGTCATAATTGGCAAGGACGCGGAGAAAGCAGAGGCGCAGCTCCTTCAACTCCCAGGATTGCGAAAGTTTCTGGAAAGTTTACCTCCCGGAAAAGAAAGGGACGACTTCCGAAAGCACATGCGGAGATATGTCAACATATATTTACCGGACTGCCCATTTGAAATCACAAGCACCAACCGATACACTGTGGTGACCCATGAGGCTTCGGTGACGGCCCGGAGGTTGATTAAAAAGGGCGAGACAGTGAAATATCTGTGCGGAGTCCAAGTCATAATGACTAAAGAAGAGGAAGCCGATATCAACCAGCGGAGGCGCGACTTCAGCATCGTTGTTTCAAGCCGCAACAAATCTGCATCGCTATTCTTGGGTCCAGCACGTTTTGCTAATCACGACTGCGGTGCGAATGCCGAGCTTATGAGAACCGGAGCCGCTGGGATGGAAATCATCGCTGTAAGGGATATTGAGGTAGGAGATGAGATTACCGTTACATACGGAGACAATTATTTTGGTGAGGATAACTGTGAGTGCCTCTGCAAGACTTGCGAAGACAACCTGGAAAACGGATGGGGGTTGGAAGACGACGATGGTTCAAGCACCCCTGCCACAAAGCCCTCTATTGAGCAGCCTACGGTAGTCATTGGTAGCTATTCACTACGTCGAAGGAGATCCGACTTTGTGGACTCCTCCCGGACTCCGTCGGCAACTCCTGATCTCAGGCCTCGTGTTCTCAAGGGAACACCGAAGAGATCGAGTAAAATCGCTAAAGAACCGACATCACCAGAACTTTCGCCCAGTCAACAACTTATGGAGTCTAACAAGAAACGAGAATGGCGCGATGAAGCGTTGATGGCCGAACAACACACGGCACGGAAAAGGCAACGCACTGAAGGAATCATCAAAAAGGAAAGCATTCCTGCTAGGGATTTAGACGGTCTCTACTCCACACCCGAAAGCTCTAGGGCTAGTTCGATTTTTGAATCAAGGCATGATTCAGCACAGATGCTGCCCTCCCATGATAGCAACCTGACGGATACAACGTCGGTGGATGAAGATACGATTATAGTTCGGCCAATGCGCAAAAGGAGCCACTCACGCCTTCGCAAAGATGTCCGTGAGCAATCTAGCCCTACCGGCGTGGAAGCAGACAACCTGGTCTCAGATGCAGCGATAACAATGGCTGAATTTGCTGGCGAAATTGGGGCCGCTGTGGCATCGATTACAACAACACTGGGCACCACGGACTCGGACGCTTTGGAACCAAAATCTTCGCGGAAGTTAAAACGCCCGTCAACGAAGCTGTTAACGAAGACACTCGCAAGCACGACCAAAAAGAGGAAATATGTTAAGAAGCGGGCACCTGTTGTCACAGACGTTGACCATGCACCAGAAATTAGGAAGCCAGGCGATTATGTCTTGACGCCCCTGCTACTTTCTCAGCCCGCTTCGGCCTGGATTTCGTGCAAGATTTGTGATGAGTATTTCGTGCAACTAGACGCTTATTTAACCCGCTCGTCGTGCCCAAGGTGCGAGCGTCACAGCAAGCTTTATGGATATCAGTGGCCAAAGACGGATAAGGAAGGGCGAAATGACTCGGAGGAAAGGATTTTAGACCATCGCACTATTCACAGGTTCATCAGGCCTGACGAAGAGAGATCTGTCAGAAAACGAGAAAGGAGCCGCGGCTCCACAGGTAGCCCAGAGGTTTCTAATATTTCTGTCGAGACCGCCCAAGAACGGCCAAGGCCCCAGAGGATGATAAACGCAAACAACGGATTGCTATGCTATATTGATTAAAAAATGAAAAATTATTACCCATTACTAATCTGTTCAATTTAATCATTGCCACTAGTGATCTTTTCTAGTGATGAAGCTAACTTACAGTACGTACGGAGATTAGTGTATAGGTATACACTAATCTCGTACCTGAAAATCTGTCAGGCTTGTAGGCTAGGCAAGATTGTGGAGATTACGGAGCGAGTCCCCCCTGCAGGGTACCTTGATTGTGCCGCAGCCTTGCGCTTCAGGTTGCACGACCAATCAAAAACAGTGGCTGGGAGATTGCATGGAGAGCTCACAGTTGAGAACTATCGTCACCATGAGCAAACAAGCCCATATAATTCCATGTATGTAACCCTTCCGAATCTCCTTGGCTTCCGATTGACCATTTAGACCCTGAACGAATCCAAGAACTAGTCGAATAACGCACTTAAGACCTATCCGCTCTTAACCCAGGCCACTGAGCTCGCTGCGGCAAACAACCCCCTCATTCAATCACAACAAGAGTTTCCTCTGTTCCGAAGGACAGTGCATAATGTCGGACATCGAGATTACCGGCGACAATACTTTGACTGAGAATGGCGGGAGTGCAGATGTCGAGATGGGCGGAGACGAGGTAGTGGAGGTCGCAACAACCACGGATGTAGGAGACAAGAACGACGACGTAGAAAAAGACCAGGAAATTGCGGAAGAAGAAGAGGCACCAGTCCCGGCACGAATCACATATGTGGACCATTTGAAAAGCCCCATTGTAGAGCTCATTGTTGGACAAGGTGACTCCGAAATCATCCTCAGTGCTCATCAAGCGCTGTTGGTGCAAAGCCCCTTCTTTGAAGACGCTTGCGCTCAATTCGATGCTGATACACCGGTATGTTATAACACTTTTTCCAGCTAACTCGAACCACTCACTCACAACTGTGCTAGAGAAGGTCAATCGACCTGTCAGAGGAGAACCTCGATGCAGTCGGCTGCTTCCTGGAGTACCTTTATACTGGCGAATACTTCCCTCAGAGAGTCACTGGGCAGCGCGGATTAGTCAAAGATTCCACGATGCCAGAATTGGATGAGTCGGGCGAGCAACTCCTAAAGCACGCAAGGGTCTATACCCTGGCGGGCAAGTTTGGCGTTGACGCACTGAAGGCACTCGCACTTTCAAAGAGTAAGCTAGCACTTATCACTATATTCTTACGCGATTTATCTGACATATAACACAGTTCACTGCGTCAATTCCAACGCAAAGGGCGAGATTCAATACGCTCGCTACGTTTACGCAAATACCGCCGAAGACGATACCACAATCCGTAGGCCCGTTGCCTCGTTCTGGGCGCATAGATCCCATGTCCTGCGCGCTGAAGCGGAAGATGAATTCAGGAAGATGTGTTTGGAATTCCCTCAGTTTGGTTTCGATGTGCTGAGTAAGTTTTACCAAGCATTGTTTCTTAATAAATTTAGTTTCTCATACTGATGATTGTAATAGCCCGCGTCTTGGACGAGAAGCTCAAGAACGAGACCCGCGACAAACCGCAGAGTACCCCAAGCGGCAGCTCTCGCAAGCGCCAAAGGCATATCCAGGTCTAGGTTTGGCCAGTGATATAAATAATTGCTTGACAACATCGCAATGTTTTGATACGATATGGTGTAGCACGATTGCTTAGGACTTAAGGCCTTGGGCAAAATCAGGACACTTCATTTGTAGTACAAGGTATTCTAGTATTTGAGGCTAATATTCCCATAGCTGAGCATAGGACTATAAATAATAGCTTCCGCTTCAGCGCACTGTTTGTTCGTTTGATGTTGTAAAGAGGCGAATATAGCGTCAATCTCACTATAAAACTCCAAACAGAGGGCTTGATACCACCTCATTGGACTACTGTATATTTAATTTGGAGCTTTTCTCTCCGTATCCAGAGTTACGCACAAACTCGCCGGAAACATAAATTGCTCTCAATAAATTATGAAACACTATAGGTTCGCGAGGCTGTCTGTGACACCAATAGGTTGCTGAGGCAACCAGTTGTTGATGGCAAACAAGCCAACCACACCCTGGGTCGCCTACAATACAACCTCACCTCGCAGAATCGAAAGCACACGATAAACTCACCTTCGCATCCACAGTCGGTGTATGAGGAACATTTGATATACCGGACCAATCTTTCATTTCCTGTGGTTTACTACTCTGAAAACAATACGGTCTTTTTGTCTCAAACAACTCCAAGACATACTCGAGGTCTTAGTCAGTCTACTCACCATCTCGCCGTCTTCACCTTGTTGTCCTCACTCTTCGCATGCTGCAGACTCCTGCATACAACAACCCCAAAGCATTTCTTGGTTGAAACAATACAAATATACCCTCGTGGCCTCTAGCTCGAGATTGAATGAAGCAACAATGACATCGCAACCAGTATGTAAACATTGAGTCTACCACGCTTACAGCTGTTGACAATATTACGCAGGTACATCCGCTCAGGATTCAAAAGAGCACATCAAACACATCTCCTGTCAAGATGGGGAGCTCAATTCCTCGCGCTTTAACTGAATTGGCACCTACTGAGAGGAGGCAAAACTCCCCAAGCTACAACCAAGGCTCTCCAAAGGTAAGAAATCCCAACATGCACATTCCAGCACACTTCCACATACTGACAATATGGAACAGAAAATGGCTATAAATATGGATTCGTCCCCATTCCAATCTTCCCCCTTCAATGCGTCCGAAGGAAACTCGTCGCCGCGATTGTTCTGGCAAGGTCGTGATCCAGCGACGCCCAGTAATCGGTTCAACTCGGAGAATGGCATATTTGGAAAGCGGGAAATGTCGCCATCGCCAACGAGGCGATCTTCTATTGAGAGACTCCAGCGTGCCTCGCGTGTCAAGAACAGCAACATGTTTGCTCGTGAGCAGAAGCAGGAATATGACCCAACATCAATTCCAAATATTGAGCGACCACTTGCGAAGCAAATCCAAGGAAACGCATATGGCGGCCAGGGATTAGATGGCTTGCGCTCAGAGGAGCGAGGACGTGCATTCGGGCATGGACGAACCCTGAGCAAAGATATTGTTTCGCCATACTCGCCGACGAAGCTTCCACTTACATCAACTGTGGTACGAGAATCGCCCACGAAAGATAAAACTTCACCAATGAAGTCGTCGCTTGCAACTACCCGCTTTGGCTCAAAATTTCCATATGATGAAGACAAAATCAGCTCGCCAGAGTACTCGGGCGGCGAACACGAGCTTCCAGAAGGCCGCAGCCTACACCGTCATGCGAAGAGCGTTACCTTTGATGCAGCACCCCAAATCAACGAGTACGAAATGGTAACTCCAGATCTATCCTCAGTCGGAACCAATTCCAGAGAGAACAGCTACGATTCCGCCGAGGATGACGAGGAAGAGAGTTACAATAGATCTGGATCGTTGGAGCTAGATGATAGCTTCGACGCATCACTCGAAGATACGGATAAAACTCCAGTTGTCGGACCGGATGACTGGCGCTTTTCCAACAATGGAGGCAGCTCGGACCCATTCGGTGCCCAGCTGGAGCCTTCGAGCCCCCTCACTGGGTCTGAAATATCGTCCCCTACAGTGACGCGGAATATTAGCGCAGATCATCGCCCACTACCACCACTTCCAGGTGTCTCAGACAAGAGAAATTCGGGACTCTTTGCCGCGGCTGAACGAGCTAGCAATGTCACAAGAGGCACCGCGGTTCCGGCAGCTTCCTTCAGCAAGACCGATATCCAAGGCTTAACCGGAGCGCGCATGCCACTTGAAGAACGCCTTCGTCTGATGATGATCCAGAATGACGACAAAGCTAAACCTGTGGCAGAGACGCAGCGAGAGCGCCGAATGAGGCGTGGCGGTGCGCGTGACCGATGCAGCGCAACGCCAGAAGTTGATGATGGCGAAATCAAAATCCACGAAGATGAAGATACTCTTGCTGATCTAGGCGACTATCAGCTCCCAGAGCGAGTCTCCAGGGAATCTATTCTGCGCAAGGTCAACGGCCACGATGCGTTTACACTGGACTCAGAGTACAACTTTTCCTCTCCACCGCCAAGTTCTCGACTTGAGCGCACAACTGCACCAGACCCTGATGTAGCTATTCCATCCACTGAGGATATCACAATCGCCGATGATGACAGCAGCGTGATTATCAAGCCTGAAGAAGAAGATTCAGAGATTGATGTGTACGACATTCCCGAGATGTATCAGGGACGCCCCGAATCTCGAGTGGAAGACTATGACATTAACAATTCTGTCGTCCGCGACGATTCTGTCGTTCGCGAGGATGAAGATTTGGATAGCCAATATTCAGACGAGACTCCACAAAACAAGAGCCCTGAGCTTGAGTCCAACAACGCGCCAGAAGATGAGGGTCCACCAATCCCCCGCTTAACCGCGCCAACATCAGACATCCCTTCAGTTGACACTGAAAACAAGGAGGACCAAGCCTCTTTGCCAGCACTGCCTGGATTCTTGGACAGCAACAATTTCGGACTGAGCCTTCAATCATACATGACACCTACTCCCCCACCTCCCCCGCCAAAGGATGAAACGAGCAGTACATTTGAGGCAGCCATTGAGCCTCTTGACGCTGAACGTACCTCTACACCACCAGGCACCCCCGCGAAATATGCTCTTCCCAAGCCCGATTATGACGGCGCTGGCTGGGGTTCAGAGAGTGAGGAAGAAGTTGGCACTCCTGAATCAGTTGTGCATCATGCGGTATCTTATGAGGAATCTCCTTCCGCAGACTCGCCAGTTGTCCCAGAACAAACCGCAACTATCAAATCATCATCTGGTTCAAAGCTCAAGACCCGACCTTCCGCTACTCCGTCAGATATAATGGCCATGAGGGAAGCTAGGCGCCAAATCAGCACCGAATACCCGATCCCACCCATCCCGCAGCAACACCGCAACCGGCCTTCTCAGAGCATGGAGCGTGATTTAGAGGAGCCGGAAGCTGTCGCCGAGAGCGACGGAATGAAGCGAATTCCAAGCCTCAAACAGGATGGCCTTACACTGGACATCGGAAGTGATCTTGCCCTTAGTCTCGACCAGGACTTCGATCGACTGATTGAAGCTCAAAAGGTTGCGTTTAACCTTTCTCATTGCCACCCAATTGACTCCCAAGGTTACTATGGACAAGTGTCCACGTTACAAACCAGTACTCTAAAATTGGGAGAAATTCATGCTAACGTTACCCCTCGGAAACAGCGCGGATACCTTATGCGTCAAAACACCAAGGTTGTAGTTGCGAGCAGCGGTACTGACGTAGAAGCTCAAAATTTCCGCGACACTCGATCTGCAGGCAATTCTCCGGTGAAACAACCCCGCCCACAATCATGGACCGTGGAACCTTGGAATGGCTCGCCGAGGAAGAGAAGCACGAGAGACAGCACTGGTGGCAGGAAAAGGATGCCATCCGGACCAGCACCTCCTTTACCTGGGCAACAAAGTAATGTCGCCGGTGCTGGTTTAGGGATGGTTGCAGAAGACGCTCAGGTTGATATCAACGAGCCCGACAATGGCGAGAGAGGCCGACTGTTCGTCAAGGTTATCGGTGTTAAGGATCTCGGCCTTCCATTGCCAAAAAGTCAGTATAAACCCTTCTTCTATCTATGTAGTTGCTAACCTCCCTTGAAGATGAACGCACCTGGTTTGCCCTCACTTTGGACAATGGGGTTCACTGTGTCACGACAGCGTGGCTTGAACTTGGAAAGAATGCCCCTATCGGCCAAGAGTTTGAACTGGTCGTTCCCAACGAACTGGAATTCCAACTCACCTTGAATGCTAAGCTTCAAAAGCCGCCGCCACAGCGCGTTGTTGAATCGCCAACAAAAGCGAAGGTTCAAAAGCCATCTACATTTTCCCGCGTTTTTACCTCGCCAAAGAAGCGCAAAGAACTTGAGATGAGACAGAAGGAAGAACAGCAACGCGCTGCGGATAAGCAACAGAGCGAGATGGCAGCTAAGCGCACGTCTCAGCAACCTACCGCCTGGGATCTACTCTCCCCTCTTGCCGCAGATGATGGAAGCTTCGGTCGATCGTACGTCTGCTTGAAGGATCATGAGCAACACTGCTTTGGAAGGCCATACGTTGTCGACATTAATTGCTTCAACGAGTGGGCGACCGAGGAAGTGGGTGGCATGAGCAGCGTTAAGAGCAAGACGGGAGCTACTCAGACTCGCCGCCGAGCACCTTACAAGGTCGGAAAGCTTGAGTTGCAGCTTCTGTTTGTCCCGAAGCCCAAGGGCGCTAGCGATGATGATATCCCCAAGAGCATGAACTCCTGCATCCGCGCAATGAAGGAGGCTGAGGAAGCGGTGGCTAGATGCCACAATGGTTATTTGAGCCAACAAGGTGGAGACTGTCCTGTAAGTCACCAGATGGAAGATATCGATTTCATTATGCTAATATGTTCCAGTACTGGCGTCGTCGCATGTTCAAGCTCAATGGTAGCAAGTTGACGGCCTATCACGAATCGACTGGCCAACCTCGTGCAACGATCAACCTCGCCAATGCCTCCAAGCTTATCGATGACCGCAGGGCTTTGACTCAGAAAGAAACCACAGGCAGGGGAGGTAGCCGCCGCAAGTCCGGCTTCGCCGAAGAGGAGGAGGGTTACATGTTCGTTGAGGAGGGCTTCCGCATCCGCTTCGGTAACGGCGAGGTCATTGACTTCTACGCCGACACCGCCAAAGACAAGGAAGGGTGGATGAAGGTCCTCGATCAATGCATTGGCACGAGCAGCGAGACCAAAAATGGCGTTAGCTGGTGCGACATGGTACTCAAGAGAGAGGACAGCCTGAAGCGCAAGGAGGTTCGCAAGGCTTCTGTAGAGAAGCCACCGCGCTTTCACTCGAGGACGAAGAGCATGGTCATCTAAGGTAAGTTGCGCATGGAGACAGATGCGGGCAACGCGAACAACTTATGATGAATCGGAAATGATACGATGACTGGGTTTACTTTCGTTTCTTTCCCACGGGATTTAATTCCTCATTCAAAACATAGACCGGCCTGTCGGATGACGTGGTTGATAAAGTAGGGTTGTATGGCATTTGTACTGGTTTGATGGTTTGTTTGGGTATTTGCGTTTACGGGGGTCTCTCGGCGAATGCATTGTTATCGAGTCATTTTCATTGTCGAGTTGACCATTAGACTCCGTTTTATCGGCCACTTGAGCATAGTAATATTACAAAATTCAAATATCTCCATGGCTTGTATGAGACGTGCATTTGGGTTGGCAGGCAGTGAGAAGCCGCCAGCTGTGTAATGTATCTACTATTTAGAGTAAAAGATTTGGGCAAAAGATCTACTCATACTTTGGGTCGATAATTGTCAGGGTTAGCACAAATAATCATAATAATCATGACTAACGTGGTTTATCAGTACGTCGGACATATCAGTACCTCGGACACTTTTCCCGAATTTCCTACCCTCTAACTTCACAACGCGTTTTTTCCACCTTTTATTATGTCAGTGATTACCCAAGAAGCAAAAATCATTCTAGCTATCGAGGCTATCCGAACATCAAAAAATCTAAGTCGTCGGAAGGCTGCTAAGCTCTATGAAGTACCTCATTCTACACTCTGCGACAGAATGAACGGCCGAACTACTGTCTACGAACGCCGGCCTGCAATGATGAAATTAACTATACTAGAAGAGGAGGTGGTTATTCGGAATATACTTGATATGGATTCAAGAGGATTTGCACCCCGGCTTGCTGGTGTAGAAGATATGGCAAATTTTATACTCGAATCGCGTGGAGGGAGGCGCGTCAGGAAGCTCTGGGCCCACCGATTTGTACAACGACGTCCAGAATTAAAGACGCGTTTTAATCACGTTTACGACTTCCAAAGGGCCTTGTGCGAAGATCCTGAACTAATTGGCGCGTGGTTTCGACTAGTGGAAAATATGAGGGCAAAATATGGTGTTTTGGACTGCGACTTCTATAACTTTGACGAAACTGGGTTTATGATGGGTGTGATTTGCCCTGCAATGGTTGTTACCCATGCAGATCGACTTGGCAGAGGTAAGGCAGTTCAGCCAGGGAATCGGGAATGGGCTACAGCGATTGCTTGTATCAACAGTGACGGCTGGAGTATTCCTCCATTTTTGGTAGTTAAAGGCAAGAATCATCTTGCAAATTGGTATACAGACGGCGGCCTTCCACACAACTGGGTTGTTAAACCGACAAGCAATGGATGGACAAACAATGAGACGGGTCTAGAATGGTTGAAACACTTCGACAAACATACTGCTGTTCGTGCAAGGGGTCCATATCGAATGCTGGTGTTAGACGGGCATGAGAGTCATGAATCGGCCGAGTTCCAAGAGTGCTGCAAGGCACACAACATTATAACTCTTGGACTACCTCCCTGTAATGGTGGGTGCACCAGATGTGAGAATCTAGCCACCCAAGGAAGGGATGAATTTACTAAGACAACACACTGTCTTAGAAAACAGAGCCAAAGGGTCATAGCTTAGACTATTCCACAATGCAGCAATCAGGTGTGTGATGTAGTGAAGTGGTTCAGACAAGTTGCAACAAATGTTGAGTCTGGGAACTCAGGGGTAAGTCAGAGGTTAACACCTCACTGACTTTTCAGAAACAAGGAGTAACAAGATCAATGCTTGGAAGCTTGGAAAAGACGTGGAAGTATGTGATATGTCATACTGACATTCGTTGCACTCAGTTTGCTATCAAACTCAAGAGCAAACTTAGAAATCTCCTCCTCAAACCTACAAGTCACCATACATATCTTGGCTTATCACACCAACAACAGAAACAATACTACTCAACGATTGCTGCAAACTCTTCTACTACATCTGTTTATGCTACATACATCACGGCATATCATTTGGACACTCATTGAACAAGTTATTAAGAAAATCTCCTCCTTAAGGGGGTGGGCCAATACTACCACATGGCATATCTCTACCAACTAGAGGCCTAGGAACATGAACGATAGCTCTAGAAGCTTCTACAACCCTCTATGATTCATTACACGTCATCGCTCCTTAGTTACCCACAAGATTGGTTAAGTTATGACATAATTTGTCTATAGGTACTCTGACCTTGGACCTCCTTTTCACTTCCTATAGGCTAGGAACCCAAGAGATGGTTCTATGGGATTCTCTTACGTTCACTACATGATTAGCAAGCTAGTTGTGGGTCGCACTTGATTTCTAATACATTTACCAAGCCTGGTTAGTCATGGAAAGTCATGGAAAATGAGAGAACTACACTCCTTTGGCATAAATAGGATTGCCCTTTCCTTAAGAAAGGGCAAGCAGACAATACAGTAAATCGACTAGCACATACTTCTACGTCTTTTCCAAGCTTCCAAGCATTGATCTTGTTATTCTCTGTTTTTGAAAAGTCAGTGAGGTGCTAACCTCTGACTTACCCCTGAGTTCCCAGACTCAACATTTGTTGCAACTTGTCTAACCCACTTCACCACATCATACACCTGATTGCTGCGTTGTGGAATAGTCTAAGCTACAACCCTTTGGCTCTGTTTCCTAAGACAGTGTGTTGTCTTAGTAAATTCATCCCTTCCTTGGGTGGCTAGATTCTCATATCTGGTGCACCCACCATTACACCTTGCCTGCTTCAAGCTTCAACTATTTCTATAGCAGCACTTCGATACTACAATGGAGGACGACCAAGCTCCTACAACTACTGCTGAACAGCAGATGCAACAACTGTTTGCCTTTATACAAACTATAGCAAACAAACTTGAGAATTTGGAAAACACCTTTCAAGCCAACACTTCAGCAACACAATCTTCAACTCAGACACATCATACAGAGCTTCCCACAGCTCCTCTGGCTATTTCGAGTACCCCAGGTGCACTTCCTAAAGTGCAAACACCAGATTTATACCATGGAGACAGGAGGAAGTTGAAGGGATTTCTTATGCAACTGGACATCTACTTCACCCTCAGGCCTCATCAGTTCACCTCAGACATTCAGAAGATCTATTTCGCTGCCAGCTACCTCCGTGGATCTGCATTCAACTTCTTTGAGCCATATCTTAGAAGACTTAGTGGCAACAACCAAAATACCACTACACCTTTGATTACCTCTTATGACCAGTTTCAAGAGGAACTTACCAGGACCTTTGGAGACATCAACGAAACTGCTACAGCAGAAAGAGAGCTACAGAAGCTATGTCAAAAGACCTCTGCTGCTCAGTATACAACAGAATTTAGGAGAATCACTTCTCACTTGACTTGGAATGAAGAAGCCTTAGTCTTCACTTACTACCAAGGGCTCAAGAGCTCTATTAAGGATGAACTCAGCAAAGAAGAACGCCCTACAACACTTCAAACGCTTATAGAGAAAGCTGTCAGACTTGATGATAGGCTTTTTGAAAGAAGAAAGGAGAAGAACCAAGACTGGCATCCAACAAGAAATTTCAACAATTACACCTCTACACCAACTGCTAAGGACTCAGCACCTGAACCTATGGACTTAGACGCCTCTATAAAGAGATCTACAGCAAATCCAGCACCTCAGCCTACAGGATACCCTCAAAAACTGAAAAGGGGTAAACTTACCCCTCAAGAAAGAAAACACAGAATGGACAACAACCTTTGTTTATACTGTGGCAAAGGGGGACACAGAATTCAGGAGTGCTATTCAGCACGGGGGAGTGCTGATTCAAAACATATAGCAGCCTCAGACACAGTCACAACTGCTATTCCTGAAAAACTTGAAAAATCCCTAGCAGGCACAACTTCAACTGAGACTATAACTTCTCCCCTAGACAACAAATATGTGTCGATGGTGCTTTCTCAGAGTCTCACACACCTGTTAATCCCTATTCAACTCCATTTCAAACAACAGGTGTTGTCTACAAGGGCTATGATAGACTCAGGGGCAACAGGCAACTTTATATCTCAAGACCTCATCTTGACACACCAGTTACCTACAATTCCCAAACGCACTCCAGAGTTGCTCCGAGTCATTGATGGAACTCCTATCAGTTCAGGTTCCATTACCTGCAACACCCCAGTACTCAAACTTGAGATTCCCCTAGGAAAATCAACATTTTCAGACACCATCTCTTTAGATGTTATACCAATGAAGTACCCAGTTATCCTAGGTCTTCCATGGCTTCAAAGGCATGATCCAACTATCAATTGGAAGCATTTATCACTTGGGTTTAGCTCAAATCCTGAGCTCAATACTGAAAAAACCCTTCAAGCCTCAGTTACCCCTATTCAGGTCCAAGACTCAAACTTGTCCCAGATCAAGGATTTTGACCAAACTATGGACGATATATCATCTCTGATATGGGTGAAACCTTTCCAACCTGTCCTGGAGATAGCAGCTACTTCAGATTTGGAGAAATCATCTCAGGAGGTCATTTTGCCTTTAGCATACCAAGACTACCAACATCTTTTTGACAAGGCAAAGGCATCAATTCTGCCAAAGCACCAGCCTTATGACCATGAGATACCACTCGCAGAAGGCTCAATGCCTCCGTACGGCCCTATCTACTCTCTATCTGAATTAGAGCTGAAAACTCTCAGAGAATACCTAGATGAGAACCTTAGTTCTGGCTTTATCAGACCTTCTTCCTCACCAGCAGGAGCTCCCATTCTCTTTGTCAAGAAGAAAGATGGCTCCTTGCGTCTCTGTGTTGATTATAGGGGCCTTAATGCAGTCACTGTTAAAAACAGATATGCTTTACCCCTTATCCCTGAGCTCATAGATAGGCTCTCTTCAGCAAGGATCTTTACCAAGTTAGATCTCAGGGGAGCTTATAACCTGATACGCATCAAGGAAGGTGATGAGTGGAAGACAGCATTCAGAACACGCTATGGTCATTTTGAATACCAGGTAATGCCTTTTGGGCTTGCCAATGCACCTGCTTCTTTCCAAGCTCTCATGAATGATATTCTAAGACCTTACTTGGATATCTTTGTTGTTGTCTACTTAGACGACATTCTTATATACTCTTTAGATACTCAAGAGCATGTTCTACATGTTAGACAAGTCTTAGAGAAGCTATCTCAAGCACAACTCTTTTGCAAACTTGAGAAATGTCTTTTCCATATGTCTCAAGTTGATTTCTTAGGACATAGAATTTCAACAGAAGGCATTCAGATGGACCCTGAAAAGACAAAAGCAGTACAAACGTGGCCTATTCCTTCCAGCATTAAAGAGGTTCAGTCTTTCCTTGGGTTTGCCAACTATTACAGGAGGTTTATACCAAGATATACATCCTTGGCTTTACCCCTTACTCAATTACTTCACAAGGACACTTTGTATCACTGGGATAAGACACAGCAAGATGCTTTCGATGCTCTTAAAGGAGAATTTAAAGAAGGGAAAATGTTACTACACTTTAACCCCTTGAAACCTGCCACTCTTGAGACAGATGCCTCAGATTTTGCCATTTCTGGAATCTTATACCAAGCTCCAAAAGACAAACAAGAAGAGCTACAGCCTGTGGCATTTTACTCAAGAAAGCTATCAGCAGCTGAACAAAACTATCCCATTACAGACAAGGAACTGCTTGCCATAGTATGTTCTCTAAAGCATTGGAGATGCTACCTTGAAGGGGCAAACTATCCTATCACTATTTACAGTGACCATTCAAATCTCTTGACCTTTACAACCACTAAACAGCTCAATCGACGACAAGCAAGGTGGTCTGAACAACTAGGAGGTTTTGACTTTGTTATAAAACATGTCTCAGGGGCCAAGAATCAAAGAGCAGATCTCCTCTCAAGAAGACATGACTACCAAGATTCTGCTAAAACTAGCAATACAAAGGCTCTGCTAGACTCAGCAAAGCTTATAGCAGCATCTTTAAGCAACCCTAGTACTACAGAGGACTTAGGGGTAAACTTATCCCCTCAAGACCAAGTTGCCCCCATTACCTCTTCTCAGGAACCAGAGACCTTTAAAGACTATACACCCTCAGCAACACTTCTTAAAGCATTCAAAGATGCTTACAACCATGATCCCTTTGCGAAAAGAACTTTGGAATACCTCCAGAAGAAAGGTTCCTCTCTTGAGAAAGTTGGACTACAGAATTTCTCAAAAAATCAGCATGGACTTCTCTTATTCAAGAACTATATCTATGTCCCTAGGGATAAACGATTACAGCTACACCTCCTACAGCAGTTCCATGATGCTCCAGCTGCAGGGCACTTTGGCTTTGCAAAAACTTATGAACTTCTAACAAGAAAGTTCTACTGGCCTAGTCTAAGGACTACTCTTCAAGACTATATATCTTCTTGCACTACTTGCAACTTGAACAAACCTACACGGCAAAAGCCCTATGGCCTCTTGCAGCCTCTACCTATACCAGAACACCCATGGGACTCCATATCCATTGACTTTATAGTCAAGTTGCCTCCTTCTATCCCAAAAGGGGGTGCTACCCCTTATGACTCTATCCTTGTGGTGGTAGAAAGGCTCACAAAAATGGCACACTTTGAGCCTTGCAATGAGACTATCACAGCTTCTGAACTTGCGTGGCTATTCCTCAAGGTGGTCTTTAAATATCATGGAATTCCTGGACACTGGATCTCAGATAGGGGAGCAGTTTTCACTTCAAACTTTTTTAAGGAGTTCTCTAAACTCTTAAACATGGAACAACGCTTCTCTACAGCTTATCACCCTCAAACAGATGGCCAGACAGAGAGAGTCAACTCTGTACTTGAACAATATCTAAGAATTTATACAAACTATGCTCAAGACAACTGGGCAGATCTTCTCCATCTTGCAGAATTTGCTTACAACAACACAGTCTCTAACACCACAAAAGAGACACCTTTCTATGCAAACTATGGTTATCACCCTAGGTTTGAAGTGGCAGAACTGAATTGTCCTGAAAATTTCAAAAACCCTTCTGCTACTGAAAGAATCATCTACCTTAAGGGCCTCCAGGACTATCTCAAGGTTCAAATACAGCGTGCACAAGACGAGCAGGCTCAGGCCTTTAACAGGGGGGTGGTTGCACCACAATTCAAAGTTGGTGATCAAGTCTTTTTGTCTAGAAGACATATCACAACTACTAGACCTTCAGACAAACTTGATACTAAAAGACTTGGACCTTTTAAGATCACAAGGACTATTGGCAAGAATGCTTTCGAGCTTGCATTACCACCTACTTGGACTATCCATAATGTCTTCCATGCATCTCTCTTGTCTAAGGCACAAGAAAGTTCCTTAAGACCACTTCAGTCTCCTCCACCTCCTGTTCTGATCTTGGATCAACCAGAATATGAAGTAGAGTCTATCCTTGACAAAAAGACACTTAGAGGTCAGGACTACTTCCTCGTTAAGTGGAAAGGCTATCCTACAAGTGACAACACTTGGGAGCCTAAGAGAAATCTAAAAAATGCATCTAAGCTCATTCTAGAATTTCTTTCTAAGAAAGCCAACTGGCTAAAGGGCAAACAGACAGCCCACAAACGTCCTTAAAAGGGGGATCATGTCATACTGACATTCGTTGCACTCAGTTTGCTATCAAACTCAAGAGCAAACTTAGAAATCTCCTCCTCAAACCTACAAGTCACCATACATATCTTGGCTTATCACACCAACAACAGAAACAATACTACTCAACGATTGCTGCAAACTCTTCTACTACATCTGTTTATGCTACATACATCACGGCATATCATTTGGACACTCATTGAACAAGTTATTAAGAAAATCTCCTCCTTAAGGGGGTGGGCCAATACTACCACATGGCATATCTCTACCAACTAGAGGCCTAGGAACATGAACGATAGCTCTAGAAGCTTCTACAACCCTCTATGATTCATTACACGTCATCGCTCCTTAGTTACCCACAAGATTGGTTAAGTTATGACATAATTTGTCTATAGGTACTCTGACCTTGGACCTCCTTTTCACTTCCTATAGGCTAGGAACCCAAGAGATGGTTCTATGGGATTCTCTTACGTTCACTACATGATTAGCAAGCTAGTTGTGGGTCGCACTTGATTTCTAATACATTTACCAAGCCTGGTTAGTCATGGAAAGTCATGGAAAATGAGAGAACTACACTCCTTTGGCATAAATAGGATTGCCCTTTCCTTAAGAAAGGGCAAGCAGACAATACAGTAAATCGACTAGCACATACTTCTACGTCTTTTCCAAGCTTCCAAGCATTGATCTTGTTATTCTCTGTTTTTGAAAAGTCAGTGAGGTGCTAACCTCTGACTTACCCCTGAGTTCCCAGACTCAACATTTGTTGCAACTTGTCTAACCCACTTCACCACATCATACACCTGATTGCTGCGTTGTGGAATAGTCTAAGCTACAACCCTTTGGCTCTGTTTCCTAAGACAGTGTGTTGTCTTAGTAAATTCATCCCTTCCTTGGGTGGCTAGATTCTCATATCTGGTGCACCCACCATTACATGATAGTCGATTTACTGTATTGTCTGCTTGCCCTTTCTTAAGGAAAGGGCAATCCTATTTATGCTAAAGGAGTGTAGTTCTCTCATTTTCCAAGACTTTCCATGACTAACCAGGCTTGGTAACTGTAGTCGATGTAAGAGAATCCCATAGAACCATCTCTTAGGTTCGTAGCCTATAGGAAGTAAAAGGAGGTCCAAGGTCAGAGTACCCCTATAGACAAATTATGTCATAGACAAATTATGTCATAGACAAATTATGTCATAACTTAACCAATCTTGTGGGTAACTAAAGAGCGTGACATGTAATGAATCATAGAGGTTTGTAGGAGCTTTTAGAGCTATTGTTCATGCTCCTAGGCCTCTAGTTGGTAGAGATATGTCATGTGGTAGTATGAGTGATGTCATGTAATGAATCATAGAGGGTTTGTAATGGTGGGTGCACCAGATATGAGAATCTAGCCACCCAAGGAAGGGATGAATTTACTAAGACAACACACTGTCTTAGGAAACAGAGCCAAAGGGTTGTAGCTTAGACTATTCCACAACGCAGCAATCAGGTGTATGATGTGGTGAAGTGGTTTAGACAAGTTGCAACAAATGTTGAGTCTGAGAACTCAGGGGTAAGTCAGAGGTTAACACCTCACTGACTTTTCAGAAACAAGGAGTAACAAGATGAATGCTTGGAAGCTTGTAAAAGACGTGGAAGTATGTGATAGTCGATTTACTGTATTGCCTGCTTGCCCTTTCTTAAGGAAAGGGCAATCCTATTTATGCCAAAGGAGTGTAGTTCTCTCATTTTCCATGACTTTCCATGACTAACCAGGCTTGGTAAATGTATTAGAAATCAAGTGCGACCCACAACTAGCTTGCTAATCATGTAGTGAACGTAAGAGAATCCCATAGAACCATCTCTTGGGTTCCTAGCCTATAGGAAGTGAAAAGGAGGTCCAAGGTCAGAGTACCTATAGATAAATTATGTCATAACTTAACCAATCTTGTGGGTAACTAAGGAGCGATGACGTGTAATGAATCATAGAGGGTTGTAGAAGCTTCTAGAGCTATCGTTCATATTCCTAGGCCTCTAGTTGGTAGATATATGCCATGTGGTAGTATTGGCCCACCCCCTTAAGGAGGAGATTTTCTTAATAACTTGTTCAATGAGTGTTCAAATGATATGCCGTGATGTATGTAGCATAAACAGATGTAGTAGAAGAGTTTGCAGCAATCGTTGAGTAGTATTGCTTCTGTTGTTGGTATGATAAGCCAAGATATGTATGGTGACTTGTAGGTTTGAGGAGGAGATTTCTAAGTTTGCTCTTGAGTTTGATAGCAAACTGAGTGCAACGAATGTCAGTATGACAGGGTTGTAGAGATATGCTATGTGGTAATATCGGCCCAGTAACTAAGGAGCGATGATGTGTAATGAATCATAGATGATTGTAGCAATCGTTGAGTAGTATTGCTCTTGTTGTTGGTGTGATAAGCCAAAATATGTATAGTGACTTGTAGGTTTGAGGAGGAGATTTCCAAGTTTGCTCTTGAGTTTGATAGCAAACTGAGTGCAACGAATGTCAGTATGACACTCCCCACTCGTCTCATTTAACTCAGCCACTTGATGTCGGGTGCTTTAGTGTGTTGAAGCGGGCATATGGTTGGCAGATTGAGACCTTCATTAAGGCTCATATCAACCACATTACCAAGGTCGAGTTCTTTCTCGCCTTTAGAGCAGCATATCTGGAATCCATGACAGCCCAAAACGCCCAGTCCGGGTTCCGCGGAGCTGGCTTAGTGCCTTTCGACCCGCAAGCAGTGTGTAACGCTGACTTCTAAATGATAGAAGACACAGAGGTTCTCTTGCGTAAAGGTTTACTTATCAGAGGAGGCAGGGGATCAGACACAAAGGCTTCAAGTAACACGTTACTAGTATATAACAAATACTGTATTGAGTTGAGCACGAAGCTCCTATCTAAGGGAATACTATCTACTTATATAGTGGCGTCGTGCCTAGTGGACTCTTGGGAACTCACTCGAGTCCTCGGAGTCCTGGACTCTTAGGACTCTTCTCATCATCCTGCGAGTCCGTCACGTGCCTAGTGGACTCCTGGGAACTCACTCGAGTCCTCGGAGTCCTGGACTCTTAGGACTCTTCTCATCATCCTGCGAGTCCGTCACGTGATACTTTCGGAACTACTATTCCCCGCTGCCCCTCCAGGTACCAGGGCCGGTCTCATGCGACCTCCCTCCTTCCTGTCCTGTAGTTGGCCAGCCTTCTTGTTCCGTCGTAACACAGTGCTTTCAAAGCTTGACGTGAGGTTACAGACTCCAACTCCCTCTAGACCCTCTACTGCCAACACCAACCCTTGGGTCTCCCAGACCCCTTCCAACCCAACTGAAGCTCTTTCACAAACAACCCTCGTTCGAAATCGAATTGCCCGTCACCAAGGAAGCTCGCCAACTCCACTCTTCGGGACAGTTATTGATTGGCAAAGGGTACGGAGCGACTAGCACATGAGAACACCCTTCTGTCTGCTGAGGTACGTACCCTTCGAGCAGCCAACGAAGCCCTTAGCAAACGCCGCAGGGCTAAAAAGGCTCGTGTCCGTGAAGGAGGTGCACTTATAGTAGAGGATGCACAGGCAATTATCGCACAGAAGGATGTGGATGAGCAGGTACGACGCGACGTACGTGCGGTTGGGGGTAGTCGCAAGGAGGGGCAACCGTCTAGGCGATGCTGTGGGATCTGTGGAAAAGCTGGTCATAATGCGCGAACTTGTCAAGAAGCTATAGATATGTCTAGTTCATCTGATTCCGCTTAGTTATAGTTAATTTAATATGTTATGGTTGATTTATTGATATTCAAAGTAGAATGCCAATGAAAAGTGTCCGAGGTACTGATATGTCCGACGTACTGATAAACCACGTTATTCAAATAGTCAAATATTACATAAGCATGATTATTCATAAGCATGATTATGATTATGAGTTTTTGATAATCATGAATATTCATAATTATCACATGATGTTATAATCACGTGGCCTAAGTAATTATCTAGTATAGTTGAAAAGGAAACCAAATATATATTAATCTATCTAAATACTACTTAAAGTATTAATTTAGCTATAAATTCCTCCTCTAGATCCTCTTCTTCTTCCTTTATAAAATCCCAACTCTTTAAACAAGCTATTACTCTAAAAATGTTGTTAGAAAGCCTATTTCTAATCTTTGAAATAATAAGGCTACTGTAACGGGTGCCGCCGTTACAGTACATGTGGTATATAAAGCGTGTTACGCGTATTCCGGGCGAGCCGGAATACTGTAGTCTTTTTGGCTCAGTGGGATGTAGCGCGAGCGTAACCGTACATCATTACAACCTATACTAAAAGAGCTCTCTATAGGAGCACTAGTAACAGGGATTTGTAAATAGCGCCTAGCTATAGTAGCTAGAACTAGAAATCGAGATTGATTTATTTTCCAATAGTCTAAAGAATTAATCTATATAATATTAGTAAGTTAATTATTAAAGAGGGTTAATAGCTTACCTTATAATGAGAAATAGGTTCTTGGAAATAGATAGAAGTTTCTGTTTCAAAGTCATCTTCTATAGTTTGAGAATATAATGATCTTTCGAAATCATCTAATAAATTATCTTCCTCATTCTCTTGTTGTAGTTGTTGTAGTTGTTGTAGTTGTTGTAGTTGTTGTAGTTGTTGTAGTTGTTGTAGTTGTTGTAGTTGTTGTAGTTGTTGTAGTTGTTGTAGTTGTTGTAGTTGTTGTAGTTGTTGTTGTGTTAGAGGTAATTTGTTATTAAATTCCTCTCTTAATACTCTATTAACATATTAGTATATAATTTAAAAATATAATATATAAACATACCTTTGATATACTTCTTCTACAGCTTCTATAGCTTTATATTCATATTGTTATGTATAATGTAGCTTACTTAGCCCTATTTTCTTTAAACCAGGGTCTAACCGAGTTCTACGAAATGGACGACGTCGCTTATGCCCTCGACGACTGGGCCGTAAAGGAGAAGTTCGCCTTCCGGACTGAGCATCGAGACGCTGGCCAAGCTTCCTGGATTTGTGCGGAGGAAAGCTGCCCCTGGCTAGGTCACGGCAGCAAGGTCACGGCAGCGAGGTCACGGGAATTGCAGGGGTTACAGAAGGCGGTGCGGTAGATAAATATTTTTTGGGTAGATGTTGGGTATATAAATCTTTTACTCATCTATTTATTCAGACTTTATTCTGCACAGCAGAATCAGCCGCTTCAACGGTGTTTATTTTCAGCGGCATGAAAGCACTTTATCAGCCTTCAGCCACCCATCAACTTCTAATTCAGGCACATTCGCGAGGCAGAAGTCAATTACTGCAGTAGCAGAAGGGGCACCGTCGAATACCCCGATAAACCCCGCACGTGGAACACCCAGGGCACTGCAGAGACGCTTTTCGCTACTCCTTGGAAGGATGACCAAGCGCGTCGGCGGGAGACTGGGGTGGAGTAGAGAGCTTGTTTGAAGAAGCTTGTGGAGATGAGACGTGAGGATCGGAGGGACGGAGGGCCAAGTCGTGACAACTACGGCGAGATGTCGTTGTGGGTTTGCTGGTCCGTCAGAACTGGGTATTGGCACACCGAGTGATGGTGGACAAGCCTTGCGAGATTGAGACTCGAGGTGGCGGGTAATGCTGTTGAGGCCGACGAGGATGTAGGAGCTTAGCTCAGGGGGTGGCACCGAGGCCTCTTGGGCAGGTTTGGCGGCGCCGCCTTTGAGTTTCCGGCGCTTGGCCTTCTTGTTGCGTTTTCCTTTTGAGGGGGTAATGTGAGTGGTGCGGTAGTGGCCGATGGGCGAGAGGAAGCTGAGAGACATTAATATGGTTCATGTGTACTTGAGAGCCTACAACATAAATGAGATGACAGAAGAGAACCCGCACACCTACCCGGTAAGAAGATTCAGGATGGTATCCTGATCAGCCGGACTGAGTTGAGGCCTGAGTAGATGTCAGATACCCAGTTCGAAATCATGATGATTCAATCATCCATGTGACGGTTGGAAGAAAAGATTGCCATACAGTGCAACATCTGAATAAGGGCTATCCAGCTCAAACATCGTCTTTGCTTTTGGAGGCTATTTCACGGGCGGCAGCTTAGCTGCAAGCGTCTGTTGGCAGCGTGTGACCTGGGCTGCTTGATTCAGGGACATTGGGTCCCCGAATACACGGCGTTAATACCGCAGCTCAAGCTCAAGGCTATACAGAACCCAATATCTCCTCTTAACCTACAGAGGTGTTGACGCGCTGCTTATACTGCTTATACTTTGACCAGGACCATAATTTATATTGATTAGATACTCTAGTATATAACTCTAGTACTATAAAAAACATAGCGCAGCCTTGTGCAAACCCTGTCGTCAGTCCCTCGACTTCGGAAAGGCTAACATGGTACAAGTGGGCTGTTTCTGGTATCGCGTCAAGTGCGGGGCCTCACAATCGCTAATCTTTTCTGACGCATAATGAGGGGTTGTGCGATAAGCTAAATTTTTCTTTTCTCAGATACCGTGAGTCTTTTTATTATCGCCGCTCACAACGGCATTGAGGATATCTTGTAGCCATAATTTTAAATTAAAGCTTCTTCTTCATTCCACATCATGTCAAACACAACGGAAGAAGTACCCGAGGTGGTTCCTCACAAGTCCTTCGACACCATCCTAACCTTGGATTTCGGTTCCCAATAGTATGTACGCGTGCCCACCCGGGTTCAATTCCTCGAGTCCTACGTCTTCAATTTGGCGACTAACTTTCCCTACTAGTACTCACTTGATTACCCGCCGCCTGAGAGACCTCCATGTCTACTCTGAGATGCTCCCGTGCACCCAGAAACTGGCCGACCTTGACTGGAAGCCAGCTGGTATCATCCTGTCGGGTGGACCCTCCAGTGTATACGAAGAAGGCGCACCCCATGTCGACCCAACATACTTTGATCTGAACGTCCCGATCCTCGGAATATGCTACGGCCTTCAAGAGATTGCCTACCGCAGCAGCAAGGACAACGTCGTTGCAGGCGTCACAAGAGAGTTCGGCCATGCCGATCTCAAGGCCAGGAAGGTTGATGGCCATGTTGACCGCCTCTTCGATGGACTCGAGAACGAGTTCAAGGTGTGGATGTCTCACGGAGACAAGCTGGCCAAGCTCCCTGAGGGCTTCCACACCATCGCCACTACTCCCAACTCCGAATACGCTGCCATCTGCCACGAGAGCAAGCACATCTACGGCCTCCAGCTGCACCCAGAGGTTACACACACCGAGAACGGCACAAAGATCCTCGAGAACTTCGCTGTTAAGATTTGCGGCGCAAAGCAGAATTGGACAATGGCCAACTTTGTCGACCAAGAAGTCATCCGTATCCGGAAATTCGTTGGAGATGGCCAGGTCCTTGGTGCCGTGAGCGGTGGTGTCGACTCTACGGTTGCGGCTAAGCTTATGCAGCGCGCAATTGGCGACCGCTTCCACGCTGTCCTCGTCAACAACGGCGTTATGCGCCTGAACGAGTGCGAGGAAGTCAAGACGATGCTTTCGGAGCATATGGGAATCAACTTGACTGTGGCGGATGCTTCAAAGGAGTTCCTTGACGGCCTAAAGGGTGTCACCGACCCGGAGAAGAAGCGCAAGTTCATTGGAGGGAAGTTTATCGAAGTCTTCGAGGAGGAGGCCAAGAAGATTGAAGCTGCGGCAGCAAAGACTGACAGGGCTGGACCAGTCGAGTTCTTCTTGCAAGGAACTTTGTATCCTGATGTTATTGAGAGGTTAGTAACCCAACAAGTTTACTTTTCAGCCCTTTATGGGGATTCCAAATCTAGATTTGTCGAGTCCTATGAGGTGATTTCATTGGGATAATTACTAACATTAAATTTATAGCATCTCGTTCAAGGGCCCCAGTGCCACTATTAAAACCCATCACAATCTTGCACTTCCTCAGCGCATGCTCGACGGTCAGGGACTGAAGCTTATTGAGCCTCTGCGAGAGCTCTTCAAGGACGAGGTCCGTGATCTTGGGAGGCAGCTTGGAATCCCCCATGATCTTGTTATGAGGCACCCTTTCCCAGGTCCCGGTCTTGCTATTCGGTAATACCGTCCTTCATGTTACCCCATAGCCTTATTTTCAACCGCTAACCAGAGAATGAACAGTATCCTGGGTGAGGTGACACCTGAGCGTGTAGAGATGGTACGCCAAGCCGACCATATCTTCATTGGTATGATCCGTGAATGGGGTCTGTACGACAAAATCTCCCAAGCATTTGCAGCTTTGGACACTAGCAAGGCCGTTGGCGTGATGGTGAGCACTTGATTTCGTAAATGTGTAGATCACACTTCAGAGGCTAATTCATATTTTCAGGGCGACCAGCGTGCTTACGAGCATCTTATTATCCTACGCGCCGTCGAGACTACAGACTGTAAGTGCTTTCTCGGTCCCATGGAGGATTACAACTCGATCACGTAGGAAATTTTATTCTAACCTTGAGTTAGTCATGACTGCCAAGGCATTCCCATTCAGCCACGAGTTCCTTAACCAGGTCTCAACGAAGATTGTCAACAACGTCAAGGTAAAATACTCCCATTCCCGACTCACGGAGTTGCTCCGTGACTAGATGTATGGACGATATTAACAGTTATTTAGGGAGTATGCCGCGTTATGCTTGATATCACAAGCAAGCCTCCAGCAACCATCGAGCTGGAATAGTTAACCACTTGAACAGCATTAGAGGCGGGTTTGTGAAATGGAGTATGGCTGAAAAATAGATCAAGTAAAAATTTAATGAACCGATGACATTTCAAATCCTTGGATGCTCCGCAGGTGAATTTAAACTGAGTGCGCTCATATATCCAAGGTTATATTTCATTATAGAAGTCAATATTTCATAATTTCCATACTTTCTACGGTAGAAAAATGTGCAAACACTAAAGAATTCGTAGGAAAGCCATGGACAGATGAATAAGGACCGCAGTATATAAAAATAGCTAGAAGAGCCTAAAGTAAATAATAAAAACAAATCAGCCCATACACAAAACGAATTGTAGCTCGTCGAATTTGAGAGTTGATATTTGGGACGTACGAGGTTGTGTTGTGTCGTACTATAACGGTACATCAAGCACTCTAAATTATACGTGGGGTGGCTGTACCTTTGTGGGCTGGATAGCTTGCGATTGATCACCCACCATCCGACACGCTTGTGAGCTCGTCTACCTTATCGACAAGTGCCTGCACCACCTACAGCTATTTCCAGACAGCTAAGGCGGGGCTCTCTATTCACCACCTTCTATCTAATATTCGTTTGCACCACGCCGCCCAAAAGCTTGTTATTACCATCGTTGCCTATCCACAACCCCTCCACATGGCGATTCTACACAGCACGACATCCGAAGCAGGTCTGTGATTTCGAAGTCACTGTGCCTAATCACACAGTACCAGAGCACCTTGCCAATCAGTGCTCTGGTTCGGCCAGATGGACCTCGAAGCGATCGAAGTGTCGCGAGAACGTGCGGTATCGTCCGAGCCGTGTTCAAGTCGACCTAAACCCTTCGACGATTCCGAATACTCCGCAAGAAAGAGGCAGCGTGTCTCGAGCGGATCACGAAGCAGATCAGCGGATACTAGCAAGGCTTCATCGACTTATGTTACGACTCCCAGGGAACACAGCCCATCGATAGAGGCTAGGCTCACTCAACCACGGACGCCCTCTCGAACTCACTCGAATAAAGCCATACCAGAACCTACATCGAGCAAGGTTACAATCAACCTAAGGTCGAACAAAGCAATCGACCTGGCATCGTCTCCTTCCTTCTCCCCCACCACGCCGTCGAAAATGTCGGGCACAGATCAAATCCCACAACTGGACATAGAAGTGGATTCAGATGGAGTTGCTGCCCCTCTAGAGACTATTTCCTCTTCCTCGTCAACGTTGGGAAGCCCAAAGGTGGAACTCATTATGGAGGATGAGGATATCGAATATGGACAGAGCCCACCTGTGGCCGTTATCGACGACGACGACGAACTTCTTTTTGACTGCGACCCCGTCCTGGACTTCCCATACGCATGTGGAAATGAGCCAGTGATGGTAACCGTTCGCAAAATTGCACACTTCTTCGAACATGGTAGGCAGCCTTTCATATATCGTGAGGTAGATGCTGACACGTCCACAGACGCCGTGGATGGCGACGACATGTTCTGCAGATTAAGAGACTGGATGGCTAGCTATCTCCAGCTTACGAAGGACTCCGAAGTCTCTTGGTTTGAGTCCTACGAGAAACACACAGAGTTCTGGAATAAGTTTCCTGACATCGTCACGGCTCTTAGCCGACGAAGGCAAGGTTCTAGGCCTTCCAAAGCCGAACTTAACTAATTTGTTGCAGAAGTTTTTTTGGGAACTTCTTACAGAAGAGTCGCGACAGCCGGCTGGCTCTATCAGAGTTTTTCACGCAATATGCGGAACTTACGGCGCGCTTTGTGGCGATGGATGTTAGAACTCTTGCCAAGTACGAGGAGGAGCTTGACGACCAGACCCCGCAACCTATGCTGGTTTCCAAACCATATCTTTTGGCCTTTGGGTGGCTACTTCAGAAAAGGGACTTCAACATTGGCCAAAACTTGGAACAACACTACCGCTTCGACTGGGGTGAAGAAGTGAGCAGCATGGTGAGGCATTTCATCGATGGCGTCGGCAGTATACCTGCACTCACTCGATTTGTTCGAGGGCACCTGGCGATAATATCCAAATATCCCAAGGGAATCGAAGATTTGACCGAACCATCACGCATCGTTGACCTGGCAATCTCCTCCAGTTTATCATATTACAACAATGCCGGTCCCGCGTACCGGTCCCCAATGGAGAATAGCGAGCTACTTATCAAACAAGGATACCAATTCTTCAAAGTCCTTGCGCCAGCCCTTGATACTATTATCGAGAAGCATGCGACAATGTTGACAGCCGAGGCTGCTCTCGTACACATAATTGGACTCTCTCGGGTTTATCTTGCAGCCTTGAACTTGGAGAACTCTCCCGTCGAAGAATCCATCCGCGATCAATTGCGGTCGCATCCCACCATGCCGCCAAAGTACAATGGCATAGTCATATCTGCCGAGTGGAAGTTTTCCATGCTCAAGAAGATTATTGGGTGTGGCCAGATGCAGTTGCGCGTATGTGGAGTGACGACTATGTGCACAGAACTTCTGAGCCTCTACACGAAGCATAAACGGGAGGATTCATCTCGCCAACCAATCCTCATTCATTTCGCCGAATATATTATGGCGAATAAGCTCGTCGACTACATAGTTGGAACTGGTTCCCACCCCGAGCTCATCAGCGAAAGTGGCAATATTGTCGGTTTCCTCATGGCAACGAAGTCTTACACAAACAAGGAAACAGATACCATTTGGCAAACAGTCACAACAAGTCAAGATCCACGAGTGGTAGAAGCAGTCCTCCGAATGCTCGCCAGTGTGCTCAATCTGCTTGACTATGACAAGTTGCTCTATCTGTGCGACAAAGTAAGCGCTCTACCAATTGAAGCGTTTACGCCGGCCATGAGAGATCATTGCCAAAGAGTAATTGATCTTTTGATTGAGAAAGCTTCTGGGGATGATAAGACCGAATATCTTGATGCACCGCCCTATGAACTCTGCATTCGGCTTATCAGAGAATCATCTATGCCTCGTCCAGATGCACCCCTGGGCCTCCTGGACGTACAGCATTGGGCAACGAACCGGCTCCGCGAACTTGTTCGCCATGGCCCAGAAGCTGGGATCCGGAATAAGATCTACCTAGCTTCTATCCAAGACATAGCAAGCAGAAGCCCAACTGCTTCTGGCAGCATTTGTGCACTCTATGGGCTACTGAGCCAAAATCTCGGAACTGATCTGCGTATTCTTACAGTAGAGCGTGATCTCACAGAGATAATGATCGAGGAAGTTGAATATACCAATCGCCCCCAAGAACCGAACTCGCTATCACCAAATTTCAACAGCCCTGCTCGCCAAGCTCGACGGGACCTCCTCCTTGCAATCATTCTTAATGAACCAAGGTCCATAACGTCCGATCTCGGTGAACGGCTATGGACTGCTTTTGTTGGGCAAGGAGGGCAAAGCCCAGCGGATAGAGAGACAGCATGGCAGATACTGAATAGTGCGGCCGCCAAGGTGTCGTCAAGGAACGTCTTCATTGCGACGTGCTTCGAAAAATACCTGCCAAAACTTGAGCCTCAATGTTACACTATCGGATCCTTGGACTTTACTAGAGAGGCCATCCGGGCATGGTTGCGAGGCGTACAGGGAGACCTGTTGGATGAGGACACAGCATCAGGATCCCATGGGCTTGAGCATCTTTGGAGAATGATTTTGACAGCTCCACCAAATTCGATTGAAGACCCAGCTATCAACATGCTGGTTGAGCTCTATGTGGATAGTCCGATGATTCAATCAATGGCTCGACCGAGGGCCCATGCTGTGCATTTGAGGCTGGTTAATCGTTGTTTGGAGCAAATGTCATATGCCGCCGGAAAGTTGAAGGGTTCCAACAATGTCGCTGCCGGTGACGATGAACCAATGACCATCGTTTCAACAGAGCAGTCCGTTGGCGAAGAAGAACTGATATTCACACGCTCACTGGTCCTTCTTCGTGAGTTTTTACGGGCGTATCAGTTGAAGCCATACTTTGCGGTGCCAAAGCCAAGACCCACAGAGCCCGGGCCTTCCACAGAAGTAAAAGGCAAGACACTGGATTTCAAATATCAAATATTTGATGGCCAGGAGCATGGCCCTGTGAGCGGTTTGGAGGTTGGCAAATCGAATACCGTGGCGGAGCTTTTTGCTATTGTCGAAATAACGACCAAATTCAAGAATTTTAAGCTCTACCATTGGGGCGCGGAGATTTCTGACAATGCGAGTAACCAAGGAGTCACATTGGAGGACCTGCAAATTGGAAAAGGCTTAGTGCTCGTTACCCGGCAGGACGATGAGCAACCACGAGGCGGGAGCCCAAAATCGAGAACGACGAGCCTGGAAGTTGAGGTCATAAACCATTTTGACGCCTTTTGGGACTATCTTGGGATGGAAGAAAGGCTTTCAAAGGAGATCTATCATTTTCTCGTCAAATTTCCGGTCTATCCTAAACTTCTCGCCGCGTTTGAGGATGATACCACGGCCTGGACTGAAATTTTCCCCCTTGGGCAGCCTTTCAAATGCTTATATGCAGTCTATGCCCTGCGCGAAACCCTAGAAGCTCGAATGCGACAGGGAAAGCCCGATAGCCGTATCCTGTCCAGATCACTCGGTCTGATAGTCTCTGCTATTACAAATCAAGAAGTTCTTGATAGTTGTGCAAATGAGGACCTCAGAAGCCTCCTTGCCCAAGCACTTGTCGAATGTCTCATGCGGTTGCTGCGAGAGCCCATTCCAGTCGAGACTGTCACGAACTGTTTGACAACAACTCTCCTGGAGTGTCTTTTGCAGATCTTGGAGTCTGCTCGCTTGAGTAAAGCGTCGGAGAACTCCATTCAAATGGTCTCCAGTGCTTTTGAGGCTATTTTAGAAGCTTCCCTTAATAGCCGGTCTTTCTGGACAAGCTTTATTACAGCACCATTTACTCCCGAACTCATCAGTGAACTTCTCTTGGAAGATCACCGAAGTTCATTGCGGAAGAGTATTATGAAGCAGATGACGAGCAAGTGTACCTTTACACCAAGTTTGTCTGCTCTTTCGACGCTGGATGTCACTACAGCTTTCTGGCCTCTTCTTCGTGACATGATTCCCTCCGCAGTGTCACTTCCCGACCAGTGCGAAGAGGCTCTCTCTGTTGCGCTCCTGGTGTTTCGAAACCTCGCCGAGTCGTCAGTTGGCAGCGTGGATCTGGACGCATGTCTATTTCAGTGGGGCACACTTTTAACCCAACATACGGCACAAGAGACTGTAGGGTCCACAGATGAAATTGATGTTATTGCCCGAGGGCTCTCGAATCTCCTGTACTGGTGTACATCATTTGCCAAAGCTTCTGAGCATCCGATACCTTCGAATCAATTGGGCATACAGCTGTTCAATAAACACTTGTTCCCTCCCCTCTCTGATATGGAAGATGACGATATATTCCCAGAGAATGTACCAGTCTTGAACTCGACAACTCGCAGATATCTCGCGGATGCAATCGTAAATTTAACCAGAGACGATGTTGAACAGTACAAGGAAATAATGAATCAAATGGAGAGTCTCGCGCCGTACGATCCTAACGATGACAGTAAGTGTGCACCTATGGCCCTCTCTGAACCAAGCTCACCAAATACAGTTCCCTATGCATTTGATCTCCAGCATGGTTTTGATAGGTCTAAATATTTGCGCTCGCCGACTGGATACGTTGGCTTGAAGAACCTATCGAACACATGTTACTTGAACTCTCTGTTCACCCAACTTTTCATGAATATCTCTTTCCGAGGCTTCATGCTGAACGTCCCCTTATTAGAGGACCCCTTGTCAGAAGGCAGTTCGAATCAGAAACTGCTCGCTGAGACTCAAAAGCTCTTCGGATTTATGCAAAATAGCTTCAAACGATTCATCGACCCAACCAGCCTTGCACTCTCTATTCGCACATATGATGATACCAACATTGATGTTAATATCCAGATGGATGTGGATGAATTCTACAATCTACTCATAGATCGCTGGGAGAGCCAGATATCATCTCCAGAAGACAAGCTACTATTTCGGTCTTTCTATGGTGGGCAGCTGGTTCACCAAGTGAAATCCAAGGAATGCCCGCATATTTCGGAGAGTCTAGAGCCATTCTCAGCCATACAATGCGACATTAAAGGCAAAAGTTCGCTTCAGGAAAGCCTTCAGGCCTATGTTGATGGCGAAGTCATGGAAGGAGACAACAAGTATAAGTGCTCGACATGTGATAGGGATGTTAATGCGGTAAAAAGGGCCTGCCTACAAGACGTCCCCGACAATCTGATTTTCCATCTCAAGAGATTCGACTTCAACCTGCGTACCATGCAACGGGGCAAGATCAACGACTACTTCAGCTTTCCCCATAAGATCGACATGCGTCCGTATAAAGTGGAGCATCTTATGGATGGGGAAATACCAAGCGATATGTTTGAACTTGTTGGAATACTTGTTCATTCAGGGACTGCGGAGTCTGGCCACTATTACTCGTACATTCGAGAGAGACCATCGCATGGGAAGCATCCAGCATGGGTTGAATTCAATGATGATCATGTCACTTCTTTTGACCCCAACAGTATCGAAGCCAGTTGCTTTGGCGGCCTTGACTACCGTGGTCCCGAGAATGGGTCATTTCAATTTGACAAGAGCTGGAGTGCATATATGCTTTTCTACCAGCGGTCATCTATCGTCGAGGAACACCAACAAGAGCTAATAGCTACCAACCAACGCACATTCCAACTGCCAATACCGCAGCTCTTCAGCAATTACATAACTCGCGAAAATGAAATGCTCCTAAGGAAGTACTGCCTTTACGACGAGTCACATGCGCACTTTGTGCTAAGAATGATGGATAATGATCAACATTTTCGTCACGGACGCTCGCCAGATGACCACAGTCTAAGCAGATTGGCATTATCAACTACCCTGCTTCATCTGGATCAAGTCATCGCGCGAGCGAAAGATCTTCCGGATTTCGGCACGTACATGCTGACATTATGTCACAGACTGAAATCCTGCACTGATTGTTGCGAGGACTTCTTAGATTGGCTGGCACACCACCAAGAAGCATTTAGACAGCTATTGATGCGAAACCCAGATCATATGGTACGGAGCGAAATTGCTTTGGCTGTTGTCGCAGCACTCAACAAAGTGAAAGAAGATGCCACATTTGACTACGGTTTAAGTGGATATGGCAGTGAAGTTGAGGACGATGTTGAAGTTATCGAAAGCCCAAGGCTGTTCGCCAAGGTAGTCGGCATACTACTGAGGTTCTGGGATAGTTTCCACATGAGCATAAAGGCCTGGCCAGAATATTTTGGCCTCCTAATTCGCATTGTGGGACTAGGCACCTTTGAGACAGCCTCCCTTCTTGACGCGGGGTTCCTCCTCAAAGTACTCGAAGTTTTGACTGCAGATTCGGCTCTACCGCCACACCCGCAGTACACGCGTATGCTTGCTATTATCCACAAAAGACCAGTTACGAGACCTGTCTCGTTGGAGAATATCATTGGTTTATTGGAGGTTTTACTCAAATCGTGCGATCTCGCTGCTGGGCGCGTCTCAGAGCGTATAAGTCGACTTGCCTTGGCAGAAGAAGACACACTTCTACCACTCAGTATCCCCGAGTATAATCTTCTTATCCAGCACTGGACAAGAGGCAATATGAACATTTTGACAGAGAAGTTGCTGAACTATAACCAGAATCCACGATCGACACAGGCAGTAATTGGACTTCTGCTGGAACACTTTGACGATAGTTACACTAGCGTCTTCAATGCAATACGCCAGGGTATTCGCAAGGCGCCCAGCACAACGTCGTCAGCACCATTTCTTGCTGCTGCTGTGACATATTGCCGCACTGTAGACTCGCTGGAAGCCATTGAAAAGATGGTTTACCATGTCAGCAACGTCGCTCGCGGGATTGACAACTCTGAGGGTAGAGATTTTCTTCGATTCTTCAAAGAGCTTCTTGAAGTTCCCTCCAAAAACCCAAATATCGACCACGGTGCATTCTTCCGCTTTGCCGTTGACCAAATTCAAGTGTGGGCACCTAGCCTGCTTACTTATTACGACTCAGCAATTCGGCGCGGAACAGAAGACTATCTTCAATCAACACTCTTCCGTCATGGAGCGCAGCTACCTGACGATATTTCAGTTGAGGCTCACGCGAATTCTCAAGTCATCACATCTACCATACGGCTACTTGGTATTGCATGCCTTCGATACCTCCATGAGAAACACGTCAGGCGGAGGGCAGAAGCGGTGAAGGCCAACATCGTGAATATCCTGGCTGTCATTGAATCTTGCAAGCCATACTACGATGACGCGATCGAGAACCCTGACGAAATACCATTCCAAGACTATTATACCAGTGAGTGCATACTTCCAAATGATACCATGACATTGCTAAGCAATATTTAGGCGTGCTTTCGCAGCTGAAGAAGCTGACAGTTGACGAACTGGCTGAAGATGAGGTTTCAGGTTTGTTGGTACCACCTTATAGAATTTGACTTTGGCTAAAAAGAGATAGAATGGGAGAATTCCGAGGACGCATTCAGCTCGTCTGAAGTATTGGATCCCGTATCGGATATTTGTGGCCCCAGCGGAAATGAGATGAATGATACCGATGTTTAGATCTGGGTACGAACTTGGACGACGTAACGAATTCCGCTATTCGCGGATGGCTCTTGGCGCAGTTTTTGAAGGTTTTTACATTAGCGACCGGCGTACAATTACGGATAACGAATGGGGATATGGTGGGCTCGCCGGATTGCAGCAAAAACGGTCATAGAGGCATAACACATGGAAATGGCGCGTCGGCGTATGTATGAGATATCGCGCTACTCTGCAGGCAGCAGAATTGCTTCTAGGTGCGGGGCAGAACGACTTCCAGAAGCATAATTGGTTTCTGATTGTTTGGTTGTTGCTGCTCGTTGGTGGTCGTTTTACCTGATCTTGCGATAAATAGCACGGCATAACAGGCGGAAGACATGCAAGCTACAGTTATTGATACCTTGAAAACCTGCAAACAGGCATTTCACCTGTTGCTAGAGATTTCCCTGAGTGATTGCAATGACCTGTTGCATTGACGTTTGTTTCTGCCATGTGAAATCCACCGCAAATTCTAGTTATGAAGCACATGAACCAGCATATATCAGAATGTATAGTGTAGGATATTAAAAAGGGGTATCATTAAACTGCCTGTCTACCATATCTCCTGCCAACATCTAAATCTACATTTACAGAACTGCCAGCAATGCCTGTCACAGGTCCCCGCGCCCGCGGTGGAGGTTTTGCTTGCTTCCCGCCATTCTCAATCAGAAGGCGTACAGCCTCGACACTCGGGAATAGCGGATTACCCCAGGCTACTTCTGCCCCTTTCACGACTTCCTCAAGGCTCAACGGATTGTAGGAGCGCCACTTGCGATTATGCTGCTGGACAGATTCTTTGCGGCCATACAGGATAACAAGACGCACCCGTACCGCACGGCGGACACTACTTTCTTTGATGTAAACACCACGTTTCTGCAGCTCTTTCACGAAACGGATTCCTTGTGTCATCTGCTCCAAAGCAAGGTTCTTCTGTTCTTCGGCAGTAGTTGCCGCTATGATTCCAGGACTAGAATCCACTGACGTTGCATAGGACATCAGGCCCCAGATGAAGCCCCATTCCACAATTGAGCGCTGCCTAACGTCCGAGAATAATAGGCGAAGAGGATGCAGTGGGTGGCCGGTTGAGAGCTGAGGCTGACGGGCAGGAAGTGTCGGGCTGGTACCTAATATCCGCGTGTGTCCATTATTGTCGGGGCCGTACTGGTCGACGAGCCACAGGCTGAGGCCATGGAGGTCATTCATTCGACCCAACATGCCCAGTCTCCGTGTCACCTCGCGCCATACCGTTATAGGGACGAATCTATTGTACTCCATAATGTTCTTCAGAATTGAGATGGCCAGGCCAATATCCTGTTCCACATATCCGGGTACTGAGTTGTCTGGCCCATGGCCACGGGTTCGGGGACGAAGTATAGCTCGGAGGATAAAGCGTATTGTTGCAATTTCTACTGCGATTCGGTTCATGCGCATGGTTTCCAGCACCTTGACTATTGCAGCTTGGTCCCGCTGTGTTGCATGGTTACGGAGCTGCATGTTGTATTGTTCCATCACCGGATCAATGGCACTGGCAAGTTGCACAGCCAAGATAAGTTGGTGTTGACGCCAATAGCCGGCCTTTGCATAGGCCGTCAACAATTTTTCCTGCAGAACTCGGTCATCGAAAGACAGTGGGTGCTGGTCACTTTCTAATAGGGCTTCCAAAAGGCCTTGCTGGCCTCGCTTTGCGAATGATGTCAGCGCCTTTGAATATGTCGATTGGCCAACACCGATACCGCGCTGTTCCAGCTGGCCTATTCTGCTTGTGATATCTGCAGCTACTGGCTCACGGAGTGCAATCGCCTGCAGTGCAAGTGGTCCAATATATTCGACTTTAAGAGCGTGTGCGGTATTGATGGCGATGTCTAACGTCACCCATTTCGTTGCAAACCAACGGGCAACCCACAGGTCGGCTTGCGATCCCTTTATTACAGAGCCCGGGGCCTCGCCACTCATTATGCTCAGCACGTCCTCTCGAGAGTTGGACTTATCCTCGTCTCCTTCTGTCGTTGTTCCGGGAGCCAAGCTACTACCAGAAACTGTGAGGCCACTTGAGATCCCCTTTGCCGTCTTTGGGTCGAATATAGAAAAATATTGTATTAGCGGCTGAACAACGTCCGCATTGAGAGGTAAATCGCGATGGTGCTGTAGAAACATGTGCCAATCGAAAGCTTTATCAAATTCTTGATTCTGAAGCAAAATAGGGACGATTTTCGAGTATATTGACTGGTATGGATTCCGAATATAAATCTTTTTCAGGGCCTTGTGGTCTCCCTCCTTGGAAATAATGACATTTCGCATCAGACGCTGGAAGGTCGCTGGTCCAGGGCGGTGACGACGCGACAATTTTTCGTGCCAGTGAACGGCCTCCGAGCCACGATGATTTAGAAGCATATGTTGAATAACATAAAAGTAAAGCTTTAACCACCGTGCCCCAGACGTGTCGTACATTTCATTGGCATATTGACATATACTGCTCAATGTTTCGGGTTCTTTAAACCCAAGTTCGACGATAGGCACCCAGATATTGTCCGCCAGGCCGCCTTTGCTCATTGCGGACGGGCCCTGCACAGGTAGATGCAGGCCTGGCGACCTGATATGCTCCCATATATCTCGCACGGCTTCATTGCCAGCCTGATGCAGTCCGCACTCCACATAAGTCCACAGCCGCTCCGTGCTCTCTTGCCCAACCGCATTTCCGGAAGACCTTGCGGTTGAAGTGTTCAATTGACGTTTCTTCAGCTCGTCAACAACGGATTTCAAGTCTAAATCGGACAGTTTTGGTATAGGTTCGGCTTCGTTTATACCCCGCTTGGTAAAAGTATTGTTTTGGACTTCAGGTTGGATACTGGGTAACTGTCCATCCTTCTGGCGAGTACAAGATGTGTACGGCCTCTCTCCTTTCCTATTCGATATTTCCAGTCGGGCATCGCTACTATCCAAGGGCATTACAGATAGTTTATTTAAAGGTTTGGCTTTCGATGTCGAGCTGTAAGTTGAGGTTCGTCGTGGCCTCAGCGATTGACTTTTCATGCACGGCGGGCCATCGACGATGAGCCGCAATAAATCCAGCGACGAAGGCCTTGAAAGAAGCCTTTGAAGCGCTGGGCGCATACTATTTCATAACCGTTAGCCTAGTAGCATGATATAGCATTACAGATGCCATCGCCACTGTGTTTCTCTGGAGCTATCATACTGCTACCCTAGTCACCAAGAATTTATGTATGTATTGGTATGTATGTATTTGATCGCCAAGCAAATCCCGCTTAGTCATCCCAACCTAGGTCCTCCGATGTCCTCGGAACTTCACTACTCATCAGCCCACGCATCGCATTGCAACAACTCAATCTCTCTTCAGCGCTTCAATTCACAACAAGACACAATGGCAGGGTAAGTCAAAAGTTGTGTACACACTATGCGCAAACCTGCAGCCCTCAAGCACCACGTTGGCCTTCCAATGGCTCCGCACCCGGTCCAGAACTATCCGAATAGAATGCTAATCAATCTTTGCCGACAGCTTCGTCAACCGTGAGAATCGCGTCCCTTACTACCAGCGCCTGTTCCAGGAGGGCCAAAAGAATGGTGTCCGCCAATGGAACCAGGTATGATGCTGCCCACGTCTTCCGCCACCCGTTTGCTCGGCAGCAAAGACAAATATTTGAACTTGGAACTAATTCGTCATACAGACCGCAAGAAGCAAGATCCTTCTCTACCCATACTACACCATCCTCTTCGGTGGCTTGGCTGGTAAGCTTTTATCCAATTCCGTGGCGCAGCAATCGAAGATCCGAGCCTTTCCTGACGTACAATATAGGGTCGATGTACATGATGAGCCGCATGGTTCTCGGACACAAGACGTGGTTTGGCAAGAACTAGGAGGTGATGGGCCAATGGGTAGACGGGGACTGGGCATACCACCGATGGCGGCATCTGGACGATTATTGTACTGTACATGAAGATAGAAGACATTGAACAGGTCGCCGCAATCTCATTACATCTCATTTGTATCGAGAAACATGTGCATCCCCATCAGAATGAGCATCCGAGGATATTCCTGTCTTTATGTCCCGTATGCCGATGAACTATCGTTAAGATGGCTATTTGACTGAAATGTAGAGTTCCGCTGTTGGTATTTAGGTGAACCAAATGTCAGGTTGCATTTTATAGTGTTAGATCGATCGAACCAACCACATATTACACAAATGCAACAAGGCACCAGGCTCAAACAGTGACAGTTGTGGGGTAAATATCACACTTTTTGGCAAAGGGAATTAACTATGGTAGTGTGTGACGGTTTATTATTCTCCTAACGCCAGCCAGTTTCAGGGAGTGAGATCTGGCTCCGTCTCAAATACCCTTAACGCAATATAATTTACAAGCCCAAAGACGCAGCACTTAAAGTCCACTTGCACCTGGAGCTTTCTCATCCTTCTTCAAGTTTAGTAGCAGCTCCCTGAACTTCTCCTTTCCAGTTCCGCTGGCGCCTCCCTTGGTACCCTTTCCGCTGAGATCCACAAGCTTCGCAATGCGCTCCCAGCTGGTGCCTCCGGCGCTGGTGTCCTCTCTGTTCGCAAGGAACTCCTCGGCTTCGCGGCGCGTTTGGGCAACAGTCTTCTCCTTCTTTTGGTTGTAGTTATCGTAGAAATCGTCAATGTTCTGCTGCGCGTCCTTGATGGTCTCTGTCTTCTTTTGCTTCGACTTCTCTTCGCGATCTTGTAAAGCAAGGTCCCTGCGCTCGCGCCATTCACGGACAACTTCTGGCTCTGGCTCGTTGTCTTGAGGGTAGTTGCTCGAAGTTATGGCGCCACCAGTGGGACCGAACTGTGATTTGTCAGTATAATTTGTCAAGGCGACAAAGGTTTTTGAGATGCGGACATTATCGGCAGTATTGACGTCAGGATAGTTGTTCTGGAACTCAGTCACCTCCTCTCCACCGTTGTTGCCTCCACCAAGCAGATCGTCTTCGTCATCATCATCTACGAAAGCGGCCTTGTCGTTCTTCGAGGCGAATTGAGTGGCATCTTCTCCTAGAACTGCCCTCTCACGGGAGAGGAAGTCGTCGCCGGCTGGGGAGCTGACATCGAAGTTGGCCTCTCCTTTGCGCTCGGTTTGGGCTACTGTGTTGTCAGATAAGCCAGAATGAGATCACCTTAAGAAAGTGCTTACCTCCGGAGTCAAACTCCTCGAGGGAAGGAAATCTATCCGCCATATTGTATTTATTGTTATGACAGGATTGAGGATGGTTTGTTGATCGTTAATTATAGGGTCAGATGCGACGCTTGGTCTCCAGGACCATGAAGTTGGGACCTGGAGGTCGACCCCACGGAACTACCCGGGACGCCCTCACCTAAAGCCCCACAGCGCTGCAGCTACAGTATCAGCTTTAGCTATCACCACGTATATGCGACAACTCTCATATGCAACTCCTCATGCCTACATGTAGTGGAACATCTCCCTTATATTGCCTTCTCTACAAGTCCTCTCTTTGAAGAGCACCATAACAATATTGCTTGATTGCTGAGATAATTGCCATAACTACTACAAACATCGCCGTTCGACGCAAAGCTTTGTAGTCGGAATCAACAAACCAAGAAACCCATCGCGGATCTATATATTGCGAAATTTAATCAACTTGTATCTGCCAAAGCTGCGAATCATGGCCTACACTGATGATGCCGTCCTTGCGAAGCTTTCTGCTCTCAATGAGACTCAAGAAAGCATTGTCACTGTCGCCCAATGGGTGATGTTCCACAGGTACGAAACGCAATGAATCCCTCAGCGGCAGTATGCAGTTGCTAACCCTCGCAAACAGGAGGCATGCAGATAGGACGGGCCAGCTCTGGCTCCAACGCCTTAAGGACTCCAATAGCAATAAGAGGTTGAACTTGGTTTACCTCGCCAATGGTATGTTGTATCCCCCAGCAATCATCATGTTGAAATCGCCGAGATCGTAGGGACCGTGCTAACTATTCACACAGAGGTGGCACAACAATCGAAAGCCCGCAAGAAGGACGACTTCCTGATTGCATTCTCGCCGGTCATCGCAGAAGCAACAGCAACTGCCTACAAAGGAGCCACGAACGACGTCCAACAAAAACTGAGGCGCGTCGTCGAAGTCTGGAGGCAGCGACAGATATTTGAGACACCAATACAAGACTCCATAGAGTCTCGTATTGATGAACTTGATAAAAACAAGTCGTCTGGCAAACGAGGCTTTGGCGATGGCGGTATATTCTCCAAAGGTGGCGCCTCCGTCCCAACGGAGCTCGTTCCCCTCGTCGCTCCGCAACAAGCCCTCACGAAGCTTGCAGCTCCTATGAAAACCGCCGTCAATGCTGCTACCATCGACTACGAAAAGCTCACCGACCCAACTTCTGTTCCTCCCTCTGCTCCGGTCCACGCTGCACGCCTAAACGGTCTCCTCAAGACCCTCGCCAACGCAGAGGGGGCTGTGGCCGAAAGCATTAAAGCGCGCACCCTCCTCATCGATGGCCTCGAGAAAATCCTCAATACGAACCGCAGCGTCCTCTCGAAGGAGCAGGAGCAGCTCGCCGACCTCTCAGCTCAGCGCACAGAAATCGATTCCAGGAAGCGCGAAGTTGAAGATGTCATAATGAAGGGCTTCGGTACAGGCAGCAACCCTGCTACGCCCACTGATGTAACTCCTGGGCAATCACACACACCAACCACGCCAGCCCCAGAAGTTGACAGGCCCGAAGTGGAAGCTTTGACCCCCCCTCCCGGCGAGCCATCGAGCCCACCTCCTGCCCCTGAGGCACAAGCCGACGTAAGCCAGCCATCAGTGGAAACAGCCACCCAATCATTTTCCTCGGCTCCCGGCTCGGACCTTCTAGCTAGCCTCTCCGCCGGCCCCTACGGCCAGCTCTCGGCAACTAATGGGCACGAAAACGGTGAGAGCGCGAATAAGAGGCGAAAAATGAATCTGGCTTATGATTTCCCTGAAATGGGCGGTGATGACATGGACGGGATTGATGATGATGTGGCGGAGATTCTGAGGAAGGATTCGACGGGTCCATATTAGATGCCAATGTCTGGGGCAAAGGCCGGCCGAAATAGACAGTATGGGCGTCCTGATGTTCAATGAAATGGTTTGAGCCATTTGGAAGTGTGATCAATATTATTTTCGGCGGAATAGTATGAGGCTTGCAGGCGGTGCAACTAGATGGAGAAGAGGCCGCTGGCTATTTGTAAAGTTTGTGTATGATATAAGCTGCTTGGGCAGATAGGAACAGAACAAGTCAACTTAACTTTTAATGTTGCAACTATCGTGACAGCATCCGTAGATAATTTAAACGAGCTGCTCCAACGAATCTCTTTGCGACTTACAAGACGAGTAGTGGTAAATAATATAGGTATGTAAATACATTATTTTAAGGTACTAGATGCGTTCTTGAGAGCGAGTGACTACTCGTCGTCATCCCACGCAACAATCCCTGGTTCATTCTATTCACTCCGGGTCCCCAGCATACTTGTCCAACTTTTCCCTCTCCTCTTTCGACTCCTTCTCCTCCTCCTCCAGCCTCTTCAACTCGGCCTGCCCCTCCGCCGTCGTGGTATCAATAATCTGCTCCCCCAAACTCAACATCCCCCCCTCACTCAGCTGCCCCACCACCTCCTCAGCTTCATCCACACTCATCTTCCCCAGCACCTTATTGACCTCATCGAGACTCGCGCTCTCCAGCGCACGCTGCAGTCCAGGTGGGAAGGCCTCAAAGATCTCGCGGCTCCTCCGCTCCTCCTCGTCCGCTGACTCAAGCAGCTCCTTCGGCGGTACGAAGATCTTGATCTCGGTCCCAGGCTCCACAGCATGCAGCTGGATCTGCTCCACTCCTCCAGCCTCCTCTTCCTTCTCGCGCTCCTTTAGGATCTCCTTCGCGCGCTTGTGGATGCGCAGGTACGTATCCTTTACGTCGTCCGTGAAGACCTTCTGTGCTTGGTGCCCGGGCGTCGTGATGCGCTTGAAGAACAAGCCGACACCGTCGCATCCGAGCGTCCTGCAATATTGCAAGAGTAGCGCCTGGTGGACACACTGTTGCGCCACGCTGGATTTGCCGGCAAGCTCGGCGTCGAACGCCATGATTAGGAGGCCATCGGTCTCGCGCTCGGCAATCACCTCTGGATGTTCGCCAATGAAGTTGACGCAGGCGCGGTAGTCACCCATCTTGATTCTTGCGAATTTCTTGCCTATTTCAGTGGCGTGGTGATCTTCATCGTCGGAGGAGTCACCTGGCGCTGCTGTTATAGGCTCGTCGACGTCGGCGTCTGCGCCGGAATCTCGGTTGGTTGTCTTGTCAAGGGCTTGTGGGTTCAGGACTTCAACTGCCTTGCCTTTTGGTTTCGCAGCAGAGGGCTTTGCTGTTGAGGGGGGTGGAGGAGGGTTGGATTTGTTAACGGAAGAGGAGTCGAAGCCAGTGTGTATGCTTTCGCTGGTAATTTTGTTTCTATCGGTGAGCTCGAGCTCCGTGAGTTTCTCATTGAGTTGGCGCTGCAGGTCGTCCACTTTTGCTTTGTGCTGCTTCACTTCCTCTAGGTACGCGAGTAGCTTCTCGGAGTCGGTCACTTTCTTTTCGGCGACTGTGGCTTTAACCTGGTCGATGAGGGTGGCGATCATCTTGGAGTATGAAGGCAGCTCCTTCTCATCCGTATGGACACCCTGTGGTCTTGCGGGAGGCTGATCATAGTCTGGATCTGCTGATTCCATAAGAGATTGGAATATAATTTCATCGGCACTGCGAGATTCGGCCTCAGACTTGTGGGATTCTAAAGCCTTGAGGAGCCCCTCAATGCGTTTGAGGAAACCGTCATTGATGATGCGCTCATATTTAAATGTGGCGATTTGGAGCTTGCGGTGATCACGTTCTTGGTGGATTTGATTCTGCTTCGCACGGATAAAGGAGCGTTTGTCCACGTTTGGGTGAACTTCGATGTCCGAGTCGTCACTCAGCTCGAGGGCATCCTGAGGTGGTCAGCTTTGGCCAACGCGGGGTTGGTGGGGTAGAGAATAGAGCTTCGGATTTAGATAGGAGTTAGGTACATACCCATTTACTATAATCCAAAGGCATCTTGAAGTATTCAAGGTCTTCAGAGTAGTTTTAGTAAAACCTTTGAAGGTGTTTATGTGTGTTGGAGCATATAACACGCCCAGTAATTTGTATGGCAATGTTGTCGAACCTTCCATGAGATACGGACGTCTACGGGTAGTTTGCTCTGTTTGTTGAGGTGTTATCACGTGATACAACCATTGACACTGCAAAACTGACCAAGGGCAGAAGGAGAGCCAAGCGACCTCTCCTTTCCTCAACCAAAGGAACAGGATTGTGTATAATTAGGCAGCCCTACACTCAGCGGCAAGGACTGGGCACTACTGGATGACAGCCCGGTTATATTTCAATAAAGCTTTCTTTTGCCTCTTTACTCATACTTTTGATCGTATATGGGTGGTGCTTGAACTTTGCAGTTCCCCGCGTCTCGACGTACGTCTGTTCGGTCTGTCTTTGGATCTACAAACGTGTTACTCTCTACGTCTTTAGGGTACAGTTTAAATAGAGAGCCTTCGATCAGAGTGCGCTGATCTTAAGTGATCTCTGACCTCTCCATGTGGTGCGAGACGGGAAGACGCCCAGGAGCTTGTTCTAATCGTTAGTATGGAAGGTACCTGCATTTAATAACCTCATTATTGGCTAATTTCCGTATCCGGACCCGAGCCCAGCCACCATATGCATGTTGGAGGCTTGTGAGTGGCAGCGATAATTCCCAATATACGTTCGGTCCACGCCATATCCTTGCAGGATATCCAACACCAGTCTGAGTCGAGGCTATATGACAATTCGTCGTATATGTCTATTCTAGACCGATCTGTAAGCCAATCCGGCTTACAGATGGACCCTGCCTCATGCACATTCGCGGCGTAGCAAGCCTCAAAATCCACACTACCCGTTTTTCTTTACCTGTTCCCCATCCCACGCGGTCCCAGGTACGAGAGAAAAGAGAGCGCATGGTCTTGGTGTGTACCATGGGGGCCAATGATTGAAGATACGGCGGACATACTCCGTCCTGAAGGATTCATGCCCATGCAGAACGACGATAGGCACAAATGCCCCAGTCCATATTCATGATCCGGGGCTGAAGAGTGAGTTCTCTCATATAGTGTGCCTGCCCCTTCTCTCTCAAAGCTTGACTTCAACGCCCATCACTCTTTTTGGGATCTGCTTGTCAACTCTCCTTTATCGATTCATCGATACCACAGTCGTTACGCTTCTTGTTTTGAAATTTGATTTATATTATGGCTCCTTCATCAGTCTTTGTGAAGGCCGGCGCCGTCGCCATGGCTGCATTCACATCATCGGCCGCAGCGGCAGCTGTCGCTGTACCAACCAAGTACAAGGTTGCAGATGTATACCAGGGACAGACTTTCTTTGATCACTTCAACTTCAATGCCGTATGTATTGTTGGTGCCGTGTATCCTGCAATGCTGAAAATTGATAGGATGTTGACCCGACCCATGGATTCGTCGACTTCAAGACGCAGGCTGTTGCCAAGAGCCAAGGGTTGATCAGTGTCAACATACTTGGACAAGCATACCTGGGAGTTGACTCGACGACTATTCTTACGGACCTGAACAAGCGCGGCAGGGCTAGTGTTCGTGTGGAAAGCAAGAAGCTCTATAATGGAGGCCTCTTCATCGCCGATATTGCCCACATGCCCTCATCCGTCTGTGGTGTGTGGCCGGCATTCTGGACTTCCGGACAGCAAAACTGGCCAAATGATGGTGAGATTGATATCATCGAGAATATCAGCGAGGCCCAGCAGAATGCCGTCACCCTGCACACAGGGACCCAGGACTGCACCCTTTCCAAGGCTGCTCAGGGAGGGAGCTTGGTTACTTCGCACTGCTCCAACTACTACGCAGACCATGTGACGCAGTGGGAGAACCAAGGTTGCTCTGTTGATAGTACCAACTCCGCCAACAACTATGGCGACAGCTTCAACTCCGTTTTAGGTGGGATCTACGCGCTGGTAAGTACAGACAGGCATCGGTTCCCGATTCCTACTGACAGTTATTATAGGAATGGACCGGAACGACTATCAAGATCTGGAACTTCCCTCACCTCAGTGCCGATGGTATCAACGCATTGAGCGCAAACCCAGACCCGACCAAATGGCGCAAGGCGACTCTCACCACCGTCGGAGGCTCTTGCGATGTTAAGAACCTGTTCAAGAACCACAACCTGATCATCGACACGACCTTCTGTGGTGATTATGCTGGCCAGGATGTCTTCTGGCAAGCGACTACGTGCTACAAGTCCAACAAAACCAAATACGCCAGCTGTGCATCCTACGTGGCCTCAAACCCGAGCAAATATAAGAACGCATATTGGCTTATCAATAGCATCAAGGTTTACCAAGTCGGCCCAGAATCGGTTCCTAGCAGCACACAGGCTTCAACCTCGACCACGGCTTCAACTTCGACTTCGACCGACGCTCCAACTTCGACCGATGCTTCAACTTCGACCAAGGCTTCAACCTCGACCACGGCTTCAACTTCGACTTCGACCGACGCTTCAACTTCGACCATGGCTTCAACCTCGACCAAGGCTTCAACTTTGACTTCGACCGACGCTCCAACTTCGACCGACGCTCCAACTCCGACCGATGCTTCAACTTCGATCATGGCTTCAACCTCGACCAAGGCTTCAACTTCGACTTCGACCGACGCTCCAACTTCGACCGATGCTTCAACTTCGACCAAGGCTTGTTCTTCGGCTTCGACCGCGACCGACGCTCCAACTTCGACCGATGCTTCAACTTCGACCAAGGCTTCAACCTCGACCACGGCTTCAACTTCGACTTCGACCGACGCTCCAACTTCGACCGACGCTTTAACTTCGACCAAGGCTTCAACCTCGACCAAGGCTTGTTCTTCAACTTCGACTTCGACCGACGCTCCAACTTCGACCATGGCTTCAACCTCGACCAAGGCTTGTTCTTCGGCTTCGACCGCGACCGACGCTCCAACTTCGACCGACGCTTCAACTTCGACCATGGCTTCAACCTCGACCAAGGCTTCAACTTCGACTTCGACCGACGCTCCAACTTCGATCATGGCTTCAACCTCGACCAAGGCTTCAACTTCGACTTCGACCGACGCTCCAACTTCGACCGATGCTTCAACTTCGACCAAGGCTTCAACCTCGACCAAGGCTTATTCTTCGGCTTCGACCGCGACCGACGCTCCAACTTCGACCATGGCTTCAACCTCAACTTCGACCGACGCTCCAACTTCGACCAAGGCTTCAACTTCGACCGAAGCCGCCACCTCGAACACCGGCGATGTTATCCCCACACCTCCTGTCAGCACTCTGTCGCCGAATACATACAGCAACTCTTCCATGACCGCCCCAACCTCGTATCCTACTCTCACTTCCACCGTCGTCACTACCTCTGTGTATACCGTCACTAGTTGCGCGCCAACTGTGACAAACTGCCCGCTTGGCCACGTCACGACAGAGGTAATCACAAGCTTGACGACGCGGTGTCCTGGCAACCCAACCTACACGCCTGTCCCTACCACTACCCCTGAGTCTGATGAATACACCACCTCGACTGTGTATGCCACCAACGTCGTGACGGTTACCAAGTGCCCCCAAACTGTCACCGACTGCCCCGCTTCATCCACCGTTGTTGTGACCTCCGTATACCCAGTTTCGACCACCGTCTGCCCCGTTGGTTCCCTACCAACCTACTCCGGTCTTCCTTCTGTGATTCCCCCATACGGAAATGGCAACGGGACCGGGACCGCTGGCCCTACCGGACCCGCTGGTACAGGAGGACCTGCAAACCCAACCAAGTCATCCGCCCCTGTGCAACCTACCAAGCCAGTTACTCCAGTGCAGCCTACGAAGCCAGTTACTCCAGTTCAGCCTACCGGCCCGGCTTTCGGTAGCTCTGCAGACAGGATTGGAGCTAGCGTGAGCCTGTTGATGGGTGTTGCTGCTGTTGCCCTGCTTTTGTAGGAGCCGCAGATTGTTGATATCTTGAGATAAGTTTTAGATATATGTTAGATGGGATCTAGGTTTTTGGAAACCTACGTTGAGGAATAATGATTGGAGATTTTTTGTGATTTGATGGGTGAATGGAGTGGGAGGAGCGGGCCAGATCATGATTTTTGTTAAATTATAATTCGTCCCGATTTAACGATTGGATAGTTTACATTCTCTTCTTCAAGGTGGAATTCTATGGTTTTGGAAGAATAATGATCCAAGAAATCAATGATAAATAAACACAAACCATTAATTAACTTAATCGAGATTATTTTATTTTTGTAACATAACGTAAAACGACCCTAAGTGCCATATATGTAAGTAACCATCTAGCAATCTGTTATTAAGATCTAAAATACTGCTATAATCACCTCCCTCATCTTTCCTCACGACAATTGTTGGACCCCTCTCCAACATATTGCCCTGGGGAAAGCATGAGTCGCACGTGCTTACCAATTTTCGAGCTCGTTTGCGGGATGAACAAAGGCCGAGCTCCGTTAGCGCCCGGCGCCGGCATCATGGACCCTATGTTGGAGTCAGTCTTCGATGAGAAATGTTGAGCTTCACCGGAAGCATCGCACATTTACGCTGGCCATGAATCGCGACAATGAGACTTAGACGACGTCAATTATTGCTACTCAACCGGTTCTGATATCATTTTCCTTTTCGGAAGCTGTTTTGGTAGTTAGGGTTCGCGCGATGCGCGGCTCACTTGTGCCGCGAAGGAAGGCACTGGGGGCCTTGTTGGACAACGTTATTACGAGACAGGCTCCGGCTACGCAGCATGCTCAGGGACCTCTGAGGCAGACGTCGCCGATATATAAAGCTGCATTGAGGCAGCTGACCACAGCGTCTTTGCCGAAGGCGAGACTGCCAGTTACACAACCGAAGCTGAACACTGCGAACCTGAAATTAGTATCGTCATGGACGACTATTAAACCGACTTGGCCGTCGCCGGCGACTCAGCTGCGAGCGCTTTCCACAACTCCGCAACGGAAGGAGGTACAAAAGACAGAGCCGGCACCGACACCTCCTAAGAAGGAAGACTGGAAGGAGCAAGCCCGGCGAGAAGAGGAAGAGGAAGAAGACTTGGAAGCCGAGCGCGGCTTTGGTCGCAGTGAGAAGGCATCTCGCGCGGCACAAGTGAACCTCTCCGCACGACTGGGTGACACGAAAGGGGTCAAGAACACTGCCGGCTTCGGCGAGATATGGCGGTTGATTAAGATTGCGCGGCCCGAGGCCAGATGGCTGGGACTCGCATTCGTCTTCCTGCTCATATCGAGCACGATTACCATGTCGATTCCATTCTCGATCGGAAAAATCCTTGATTTGGCGACAAATGAGAGCGGCGAGGGAAAGCTCTTTGGCCTGGACTTGAAGCAGTTCTACATTGCGCTTGGTTGCGTGCTGACCCTGGGAGCTGCGGCTAACTATGGACGTATCATTATTCTACGAATTGTGGGTGAAAGAATTGTCTCGCGCCTAAGAAGTCAATTGTACAGACGCACATATGTCCAGAATGCCGAGTTCTTCGATGCGAACCGCGTTGGTGACCTCATATCGAGACTGAGCTCCGACACCGTCATCGTTGGAAAGAGTATCACCCAGAACCTTTCTGACGGTCTTCGTGCGTTTGTCAGTGGTGGTGCCGGAATCGCAGCTATGGCTTGGGTCAGCATCAAACTCACTAGCATTTTGTGTCTCATGTTCCCGCCTGTCGCCATCGGCGCCTTCTTCTATGGCCGAATGATCCGAAATCTCAGCCGCAAGATCCAGCGAAACCTAGGCACGTTAACCAAGATCGCTGAAGAGCGCTTGGGGAACGTGCGAACCAGCCAGGCTTTTGCGGGTGAAATCCAGGAGGTGTCCCGGTATAATAAGCAGATCAAGAAAATCTTTGCTCTGGGAAAGAAAGAAGCTATTATCAGTGCGACTTTCTTCAGTTCAACGGGATTCATGGGAAATATGACTATCTTGGCCCTACTCTACTCTGGTGGTGCAATGGTTAAGAGCGGAGCGATTAGTATCGGCGACCTAACATCCTTCCTTATGTACACAGCCTACGCCGGTTCTTCACTATTTGGATTGTCTTCCTTCTACTCCGAGTTAATGAAGGGCGTTGGTGCAGCATCCCGTCTGTTTGAACTTCAGGACCGCAAGCCAACCATCCACGCCACTGTTGGCCAGCCTGTCAAGTCAGCCCAAGGCCCAATCACATTCAAAGACGTCCACTTCGCCTACCCAACTAGACCTGCAGTCGACATCTTCTCCGGCCTAGACTTCACCATCCCCTCCGGCTCGAACGTCGCCATCGTCGGCCCCTCCGGCGGCGGCAAATCGACCATCGGCTCCCTCCTCCTGCGCTTCTACAACCCCACCTCCGGCCAAGTCTTCATCAACGGCATCGACATCTCCACCATGAACGGCAAATCCCTCCGCCGACGCATCGGCATGGTCGGCCAAGAACCCGTCCTCATGTCCGGCTCCGTCGCCGAGAACATCGCCTACGGCCGCCCCAACGCCAGCCGCAGCGAAATCATCGCCGCCGCCCGCAAAGCCAACTGCCAATTCATCGAAGACTTCCCCGAGGGTCTCGATACGCAGGTCGGTGCGCGCGGCGCCCAGCTGAGCGGCGGGCAGAAGCAGCGCATCGCGATCGCGCGCGCGCTGCTCAAGGATCCGGATATCCTGATTCTGGACGAGGCGACGAGCGCGCTGGATGCGGAGAGCGAGACGCTGGTTAACTCGGCGCTGGCGGCGCTGTTGAGGGGGCATAACACCACCATCTCGATTGCGCATCGCTTGAGCACTATTAAGCGCAGTGATCGCATTATTGTGCTGGGGAATGATGGCAAGGTCGCAGAGATGGGGACGTATAAGGAGCTTGCTACGGATCCGGAGAGTGCGTTTACGAGGCTGATGGAGTGGCAGATGAGTGGGGGGGAGGGGACGGAGGAGGCGGTGGGTGTGAATAGGGAAGGGAGGGGGCATGTCACGGAGAGTGAGGTTATTGCGGATAATCTTGCGAGAGAGGCGATTTTGGCGGAGGAGGAAGAAGCGCATGAGGAGGAGGAGACGGAGGAGGAGAAGCGGGCGGAGTCGGGGGGTGGTGTAGATGGCGAGGTGAAGAAATAAGGGGTGGAAGGTTTGATGGACGGCGTTTTTAGTATAGACGAGCGGGCCGTGTGCGCAATGATTTTTTGTTGCGGACGTTGTATATAAAATAAAGTGTGCGATACTCCTCTCACTGAGGCGATGGTTTGGACCACAGTTGCTTAGACGTAGGTTTGGCACTGTAAAATAGAAAAAAAAAAAACTTAATTATCCCAGTCGTCTCGGTCGCACTTTGAAGTGAAGCAATGAATGCTATGGCCACATTTTCACTATCATTTTGTTCAAAGGAGAACCACAACTTGAAATAGACATAAATCGTCAATTCCAGACCAAAAACCTTCTAATCTAAATCCCTAACCAACCCGCAAGCTATGCAAAAATAACGCTTCTTTTCTCTAAACTCTCAACCCCTCTAAGCCTTCTCACCAAAAACCAAAAGCCTCTCCCCCTCAACCGGCAAAAAGATCTTCTCCCCCGCCTCTCCAGCAGGCGTACCAACAACCAACTCAGAATCCAAAACCCAATCCTCGGACACGCCCCAGGTCTCCCTGACGCGCTGGTCGACAAGCGGGTTGTAGTGCTGGAGGTTGCCTCCCAGACCCTCGGCAGCCAAGGCGGTCCAGAGGGAGATCTCGTGCGCGCCGGAGGATTGGGCGGCCCAGTGGGGGAACTTCTCGGCGTACATGGGGTATGCCTTTTGTTGGCCGGCGATGGTGGGGGCGTGGGTGAAGAAGAGGATCTGGGGGGTGTTAGTTTGCGCCCATAATAAAATGGGAAGCTGGGGAGAGACGAACGGTAGCGTAGGCGCCCTTGAACATGTTGATCTTCCCCTCGGTAGCAGCCCATCCCTCAGCAGGGACGATAGGCTTCAGGACCTCAGCGTGGATATCCCAGAGCTTATCGTGCTCAGCGTGGAGGAGGAGGACAGCGCGGGCAGACTGCGCGTTGAACGACGAGGGAACGTGCTTGATGACCTCGGTGATGATCTCGCGGAGGCGCGAGTCGGGGATGGGAGACTTCTTGTTGAGGGGGTAGATGGTGCGGCGGGCCGCGAGAGCGGTGAGGTAGGGTGTAGCGGACATTCTGGCTGTGGTGGTGGAGATGTTGCGGTGGCTGTGGGTGGTGGTGAGGGCTGATGATTTGGTGATGATGGGAGAGGAGTGGAATAGAGAGGTGGAAGAGGGGGAGATATATAGTTGACGGCGGCGAGAGGGGAGAGTTCGTAATAGCGGGGCGAATTTGAGACCGAGAGCGGAGGACGGCATTGTCAAAGCTATTTTCAATGACTCGAAGCTGCTGGATAATCCACTTGCAAAAAAACGAAGCTATATAGACTGTAGAGGGGTAGAGAGAGTCAAGACGCTGATTAACGCTGATTAACGCTGATTAACGCTGAGCAATCGCTTTGGAAGCATTCTAAATCACGGCGCGAACCCATAGAAAAACAGACGCTAGGAGAGTTATAGGAACCACTTATTCGTATTCACGGCTTGTCATCCATAAGTAATGTGGGGAGTGCGGCGAAGTCACTACTCGGTGTTCCACCCACTCGCTTCGCTCGTAGGTGGCGACAGCAAGTTGTGCGTGCGACAGCAAGATGTGCGACACATAAAACGAAGAAAAAGACGCCTTATATATCAACTATATAACTATATAATTAAAACATAAAATCAATAGAACTACTATCACTATCGCTACTGCCACTATTGCTACTATCACTTTGATCCTTACTATACCGTAAAATGATCACTTTTGATTTCAACCCTTCCTTCTTCCGCTCTGCTACCCGCTTCCTCTCAACCTTACGCTCTTCAATTTCGATTTTACGTGCTTGCGCTTGTAGCTGCTTTACTACTTGGTCCGATTCCCTTGCTGCTCTTGCGTCTGCTTTTGCTTGCAACTTTGCTTTCTTCTCTTCCCGCATTTTCCGTGCATCTGATGCATATAACTGCCCTCCTTTCTGTAGTGATTTCCGTGCCCTTGCCTTTGCTGCCTTCTGCTCTACTGCACGTAGAGTCATAATATCTAGCTCGGTCTTATAGAGCTCTGCCCGGTGTAGAACAACTGTAGTTCCACGTGCAAATGATTGAAACCCTTCTCTTGAAGGCGATGAGAAAGCTTCCTCTGCTCTCTTCTGCCAATGTTCAACCGCTTGCACACTTTGCATAGTTGTTTTCGGTGTTGAGATAATATTATATGAAGCAAATGGCTCATAATCAGGTGTTTGATTCCGAGTCTCTTGTATCTTGTCAATTACAAGTGGAGGATTATATGGATATAGTCCTGTATTTCTCCAACCAGATTGAATTGTACGGACAGTTAGAGATTGCCGTCGGATTTGCGGGAGGTCTGAAAGGAACGTACGTAGCTTATACTCATAGTCGTAGCTACGTACTGCTTGATCAAGTGCCTTTTGATGAAAGTGTTTGCACTGCTTAAAAACCGCTACATCAAGAGGTTGTAATAGATGTGTTGTATGACCAGGAAGGCAGCAAATAACAATGTTATGCTCTTCTGCTAATGTAAGAAAGCGCTCTGTTTTATGAGAGTCATGGCCGTCAAGTAATAAGAGGCGAGTATCATCTGGTGCCATATGCTCTGCAGATAGTTGGATAAAATGCATAAGGTATTGGATTGCAATGTCGTCGTTTGAATACCCGCTCTCATTTACAATAATGAGAGCATTTGGCTCAAGGTCATCATTGTACCATGAATCCATATGAAGTTTGCCAGGGATAATGATAGCTTCTGCAAGTGCAGCACCACTTGCATTTACTGCCTCAATTACAGTAACAGAGAGCCGATTCTCAGGATTATCAACAGTCCACTGCTTTACACCGATTGGTACAATAACAGCCGTAGACTTATAACACCCAATCATATAGCCTGTCTCATCAACATTCCATAAATTATATGGCTTAATGTTATGTTTTGTAATAAGGGCGTTATATGTGAGAAAGAATTCCTCAAACACCTCTTTCTTTTGTGCTTGCTTCCGATGTGTATTTAACGTCTTCGTGTGAATTGTATGAAATTCGGGGTGTGCTTTTAGAAAGCGTTGTAGCCACCGTTGTGATGGTATCGTACGATTAGGTCGTAAGTCTGCAACTGCCCGTAGTATCATAGATCGGTTGGCAGGGACCCCGCGCTCAAGTTGGTCGTATATGAATTGACAGACCGCGGTCTCTTGCGATTGAGATAAGACTCGATTGCTACCTCCGTGGGGTAATTGAGGAGACGTAGTACTCGTAATACGACGTCGGAGTGTCTCACGGTTGACATTGAATTTATTTGCAACCCAAGCAATTGTATATGTACTTGGTTGTTTTAAGAAGAACTGTTGGGCCTCATTAAGGCGAGCAATCATAGTAGGATCGTTATTTTGAGGCATTGTAGATACTACGTTATGAAGAATACTATTATTTTTTCTATATATCAAAATAGCGGTGTACGCACATCTTGCTGTCGCACGCACAACTTGCTGTCGCCACCTACGAGCGAAGCGAGTGGGTGGAACACCGAGTAGTTGGGTAAAACAAATAATTTAACCAAGGAAAACGAGGTCGTTATCCCGGGGCGAAACTACGGCGGATTTTCCCTCTCGAGGACGTAACGTGACTGGGCAGCACTATTGCGGGTAGTGGTTCCGCGGGATTTTTACGGATTTTACTCAGCAACAGAGGTGATTATGGGAGCTCTCTCAAACGGGGGCTTCATTTTTTATCATCGTTAAACAACAACATCGTAATTGACACGTCCCCACCCACACCCTCCCCCCTCAATTCCTCTGTAGTTTCTAGAAACAAACCTCCCCCTTTCCCCACGATATCACAATTCCCGTCTTCTACCACTCTCACCCGCATGCTTGCCCCGCTGAAAACCAATAATCCACAAACGCGACACAATTGAGGCGCATGAAGCACAGCTTGCTATAACTAATCCTAAGATCTCGCCTCCTCAAGCTCCTGCTCCAGCTGCTTGATGCGCTCGTTCTGCTCGCTACCACTGAACTTCTTCTTGAGGAAATCGACTTCCGAAGCCAGATGACCGATCTGCTCGCTCTGGGCCGTGATAGTCTTGGTCTGCTGCTCTAGGAGCCTCTTGATCTGATCCAGCGAGTTCTCAACCGACGACGATGCCTGGGTAGATGACGCTGGGGATCCGGATGGCGTCGTCGCGGCACCGGATGGTACTGCGCTTGTAGTCGCTGCTGCGGCCTGGGCGGGGGCTTGACGGGCAACGGGCGAAGCGGCCTTTGGCTGCGGCTTTGCGGCTGCGGTTGCCTGCTGGGGTCTCACGACGGGTTTGGGGATCTCCTCGAAGCTGGAGGCGTCGTCGTCTTCCTCCTCGACGTCGTTGTCTTGGAACTTGGATGCCATCTCGGAGATGGAGGACTTGTTCTGGGAGACACTTGGAGCGGGTGCTCTTTGGGCGACTGGCGTAGGCTCTGGCTCCTTCTTGGCTGGTGCGGAGACCTTGGCTGCAGCTGGGGTTGGAGCAGGGGCAGAGGTTTGCGGCTTGTAGTCCGATGCTACCTCTTTTGGTGCGTTGCCTTCGTAGACGCTCTCAAGGTCGATCTTGGGTGGGAGCGCACTCTTGCCGGATAGCCACTCGGAGGCAGACACGCCGGGCTTCGAGCCGACTGCAGGTGGGTAGATGTCGGATTGGAAGACTTCGGCGCGGCGTGGGACGACGAATGAAATTGGCTCGATGTAGGAGTCGGCGACTGTCTTGTAGGCTCTCATCACCTCGTTTTCATGGAGCTGTAACAATTAGCGCTGTGTGTGTAACATCGATCTCGTAACTCACATTGATACCACGTCTCGGCATGAATGCCAAACCACGTTGAGGATCTCCAGACTTGTACTCTGAGAGGAACTCAAATTTGTCGTTCTCGTACTCGAAGTAGCGAATGTTGCCGTCGCTGTAAATTGTTAGCGGTTTCCAAAACTAAGCGTTTGGGGGGGGGTGACCTACCCCTTTCCGGCGAGGTATAAACATTGAGTTCCATCGTCTGTAACACCAAGCGTTAGCACACGTCAAAAATCAACAAAGAGCTGCAAAACAAACCCCAGAATGGCATGCAGACTCCAGAAATAGAATCAAGAATTGTGAAGCCTCCAATGGGCTCCTGGGGTGCGCCAACATCCCACAGCGCCATCTGCCTATCACTCATCTTCGAGAATCCGGTCGTCGCAATACGGTTGTGCTCGCCCATCCACACGGCTCTGCTGTTCTTCGCACCGCTGTGGCCTGCAACCTCGTGTGCCGGTCTCTCCTGACGCACATCCCAGATCCGAAGCTTCTTGTCACGGGAGGTGGTAACCATCATTGTACCGTCCGCGCTCCAAGACAAGCTCTGCACGATATCGCCATGCTTGAGAGTCAAGGGAGAATTGCCCGTCTCGATATCCCATAGCTTGATCGTGTAGTCGCCGGAGGCCGAAGCCAGGATGTTCTCGGCAGCAGGGTTGAATAGGACTTGTCCGACCTTGCGGGAGTGACCAGTGAGCTTGCTGATGGGGGACACATCCTCTGGCTCCTCAGCGTCCGAGTATAGCGAGAATCCGTTCGGAACCTGCCAGATGAAGACCTTTCCATCGTCGGATCCGGATGCAATGATGCGATCGTTGAAGGGGTTCCTACGCGCACGCGTCAGCTCGAGTCTCAGGTGTAGTGCAAGCAAGGGGCCCGCGTTGCTCACCAGTCAGTATCAAGCACAGGCGCAGTGTGTCCTCTGAACAGCGGAATATGCTCTGGCAAGCGGCCCTTCTCATTCAACGGAATGACAGCAAAAGCACCACCACCGCTAGCTTCCCAGTTCACAGCTAGGTATTCCGGGTTGACCTACACGCACGCACTATCAGCATTCACTCCCTCGAGCTCAATTGCGTAGGCGAAGCAGCCATACCTTGACCAAATTGGTATCCCATGCATTGCGACTGATGTGCAGGTTATCGTAGGTGGATTCCTTCCTTGTCGGCTTCCCAAATACGTGTCCTTGCGGCGAATGTCAGCTCGTCGAGTGCGTGATGGGGGGCTGGGCGCGGGGGGGAGGACATACGATACTTCGACGCGCGCACAAAGCGTCCTGCCATTCGTGCTCATCCACAGGTTGTTGGGCTACGGTGTTGGAGTTGGGCTATCGCCGGAGGGGGGCAGTCGTTGCGGACTTGGGATTTCAGAGAGTTTGAAGGTTGTCGGTGGTGATTACTTGAGCTAAGTAGTATGTCTAGGGACATGAATGAAGGTAGACACGGAGGACAGAGACATCTAGAAATCAGAATGCGGCACTTGTATCAAACTAAAGGTCAGAACTAATATATAAATAGGTCGCGTGGTCTAATGGTTATGACGTTTCGCTCACAAAGTATCATTAAATATGATATCCGAAAAGGTTCCGAGTTCGATCCTCGGCGTGACCTTGAAATAAAGTTTTTTTGCATTTTTGGCACCCGCACCCCTCCCCGAACTCCCGGATTTGCTTTTAAAAAAAAACGCCACTAATCAAATCAAATTCAATCCGCACCTCAACCCCCCTTCCACCCCTTCCACCTCTTCCACCCCTTCCACCTCTTCCACCCTTCCACCACTCTTCCAAGTGAGATGTAGATCACAGGCAAACTACTACACGCACAGTCTTGGATGCGAACAGACATATCGCCGTCCTCTGCCACAGTCATCTCATCTCTTCTCGCTCCTCGCTCCTCGCCCCTCGCCCCTCGCCCCTCGCCCCTCACCCACAACCTAAACCGCAGCCATGCTCCGATCAATGGCTATCCGAACGAAGACGACTTCGCACTGTATCCCAGAGGAGCCATCCGTCGACAACACCTCCCCGAGGTCCGCAGTCCCATCCCTCACCTCCAACTCCTCGGCCGACGAAGAGGAGATCCCGAAAGAGCCACGCCGGCGCAGAGCATCCACCGTCCTTATCTCGCAGAATGCCGACGATGCGAGAAGGATAATCGGCGAGAGCGGTACAAGGCTCATCGAGACATGCTGCGGGGGCGGATGCTGCATGTTGGCACCCGAGGCCGAGTCACAGTCATTCGAATATGTTCCTCTGCCCGACAACGACGCATTCCGGGCTCTTAAGTTGAACCTGGGCCAGCTACCGAAGAATCTCACTGTCATCCACGAGCTGCCCCCAACGACAGTCTCCCTCTCTCCCGTCAAAGATAACAAGGCTCCCGCCATCGTTGGCGCAGACCCTGACGAGAAGCCATTCAACCCAGCCGTCGACCAGTCGATCGATTTTACCCCGCACACAGCCAAAATCGACGAAAAGTTACAACACACCCGCACACCGACTTCCAGCGAACACCCACCCAAGTTCGTGAAACCACATCCTCCCTACGAGGTCTTCTCCGCAAAGATCTTCAACACAAGGGAGCTCACAAGAGCCGGCGCCCAAAAGCGGACCTTCCACTTCGACCTCGACGTCTCCGACTACCCCGCCGAGACAGGCGTAGACTTCAAAGTCGGCGGCGCAATCGGCGTCCAAGCCCCCAACGAAGACGAAATTGTCGAAGAGATAATGGACCTCCTCTCCATCCCCCGCGTCGCCCGCGACCGCAAAGTCCTCGTCACGACCACCAGCGGCCGCTGGCCCACCATCTGGGGCGAAGACAAGCCCCGCTCCCTCGTCTCCACCCGCCGCGACCTCCTCACCTGGTGCGCAGACATCCAATCGTACCCCCCCAACAAATCCCTCCTCCGCGTCCTCGCCGAACACACCACCGCCCCGAACGAGCAAAAGATCCTGAACTACCTCTGCTCCGCTGAAGGCCAGGGCAAGTTCTGCGACCTCCGCACCGGCCCGCACCTTACCCTCGCGCACCTTTTGCACGCTTTTCCCTCCGCAAAACCCCCGCTAGACCACCTCCTGTCTGTCCTCAAACAGCTAATGCCACGCTTCTACTCCCTCTCCAACGACCCGCACGAGAACTGCGTGCCGGTCAAGGGATGCTCGCGCCTCATCGAGATCGCCGTCACAGTCCACGAGACCGAGTCCTGGCGCGGCGACCGCACGGGCCTGAGCTCGGGATTCTTCGAGCGCCAGGCACGCAAATTCCTCGCTGCTGAAGCCCGCGGCGAGAAGCCCGACCTCCGCATCCCCATGTTCAAGGGTCTAATGAGTAACCCCCTCGCGCGCGAATTCATCTCCGACGGCCCTATGCTCCTGATCGGTGCCGGCGTCGGCGTCGCCCCCTTCCGGGGCTTCGTCCAGCGCCGTCTCAAGAGCGCAAACTGCGCGAACAAAGTCTGGGTCCTGCAGGGCGTGCGGGACTCGCTGCTCGACGAGCTGTATAGCGGGGAGTGGGGCGTGCATGAGGATGAGGTGAAGAAGGTTGTGCAGTCTCGGACGGGGGTGGGGAGGTACGTGCAGGAGGAGGTGGTGGCGCAGAAGGATTTGTGTTGGTTTGTGATTAATGCGCTTGATGGAAGGATTTTTGTGTGTGGATCTAGTAAGGGGATGGGGGAGGGGGTGGAGTCGAGTCTGGTGCAGGTGGGAATGGAGATGGGGAATTTGAGTCGGGCCGAGTCGGAGGAGTTTTGGAGGTTGAAGAAGGAGGCGGGGCAGTATATTGCGGAGACGTGGTGAAGAAGAGGTGGGAGTGGATTGAGCGAGATCTAGGGGGGTGGGATTTTTGGGAACGCGTTATGTATGATGGGAGGGCGGATTTTTGAGCAACTTGGGAAGCTTACGGCGTTTTTGGGGGCGATGGCATTCGCATTGGCAGTGTAGCTAGGTTGGTTCTGTCTTTGTACTGTACAATTAAATAGCACGCGCGCATAACTTTATAGATAAACTTAGAGCCTCAATAGCATAGACAACAATGAATGGAGATGGTTGGATTATGAAAGATGAGTGTAGTATATGATGTTGATTTGTCTTCGAATTCTATGTATATATATATACACACTGTCTAGTCATACAGAGTATGTGCCTTCCGCTACTCGTGACGGTCCGTTGTCAGACTCTCTTCGTTCCAGCGAGATGAGTTGGTCCGTGGCGGAGGGCTTTCCGTGCCGATGGCTCAACCTTGAGACTTGCAAGACACAACCCTCGATGATTAATATAAGGGATCTGTCCCCCGACTCTTTGCCGCAGCGATAAATGCAGGTATATCTCGGCCCCTTCTGGCACCCAACCACTGCATCTACCACTCTACCGCGGCATCCTCCTCCCGCGTGCCCAATCCTACTTCCTCCCACTCCCCACCACCCTCCCCTCCCCCCCATCCCTCAATAAATATACAATATATCTCCTTCCCCCCTTCCCTCCTCACTTAAGCGTAAACTTCTGCCCCGCAATCACCGGCGCGGCCTTCTTCTCGGGGGCATTCTTCTTCCCACACACCGCGCACGCATTCGCGCGATACGCACATTTATTGCAGTATTTCCTCCCCGACTCGATCTTGGTGACGCATTCTTTGCCGGTGCATTTCGCGGCGTAGGCGGCGTAGGGGTTTTTGGCGGAGGCGGAGAGGAGCTTGGACTGCGGGGGAGGTGTTAGTGAGGTGGACTTGGTGGGGTGGCGGGGAGGAATGGAGCTTACCTTGCCAATACTGGTTTGCCCCAAGGTCGCGGAGCTGCCAGCAGATGCGGTCTTGGTGCCGGCGGGAGAGCCGTAGTACATCTCGCTCTTCTTCTTGACGCCCGGTGTGGCGAGGGAGGTAGGCTTCGTGAGCTTTTGACATTTTGCGCAGACCATTGTGGGCAGTTGGACTGGGGATATCGGCGCGAGGCTGGTTGTGGAGGTGGGTTTGGGAAAAGTTGGGACGGCGGCCATCTGATAAGGATAGGATGGGGCGAGATAAGGGTAATCCCGCTAGTTACAGCGGATCAATTATTTTCCATGCTCCAAGCTCCTATTGTCAGCCTCGCCCTTCCCTCGGTTCAGCTCAAATATAACATGGGCGGTCCATAAAGTCGTCGACAACCTCGTGGTAGCAGGATAAGCAACAGACTCTATTCAATCATGGCGGAACCGATGGAAGATCCAGTGGCCGGATTAGAAGACCCGTAACTCCTCCATTTCCAAATTTGAACGAATCCAGCCCACTAACCACCCTCCCAGACCCATACAACCACCCCAACCCTCACCACACGCCGCACCTTCATCCCGGGCCACAACAGCGACCTTGGACGGACATCCCCCCTCCCCGCCCGCCCAGCTACCAAACCAAACTGACACCACTCTTCTATTCCCCCCTACCGCCCTGCAACCGCCCCAAACTGACCCTACCCCCCCTACCGCTCAGCTCCCCCCTTACTCTCCAACCCCTCCAACATCACCCTCCCCACCCTCCAACCAAACCTCTTCTCCCTTTTCACGACCAACGATGCCGCACCAGCCAACAACCAATCCCCCTTTCACGCTACAGCCCAGCGCGTCTTTCCTCATAACAACACCCGCTTACCCGAGGCTGGTCTACAGGCTTCGATCCGGGCTAACCTAGGCCGCGCCTTCGACTTTGCCGCACCACCGCGACGCATCCGCAGCATACAAAGGCTCTACTTCGACAACTCCCCCGCCCCGCCCCCTCATCCCACCAACGACTCACCCTCCGACCCCTCCAACCCCCCCGTAACCGCGACAGAACCCGGCCGCGCCTCAGCCTCCTCCTCTTCCACCACCGACAGCGAAACCAGCCAACAGGAGCGCGAGCAACAGCGTCAACAGCACCGCCTCGATCGGCGGCAATGGCGGCGAGAGGACCGCCAGCGCCAGCGCGAGATTCGCCGTCAAGAGCGTCGGGAAAACCGTCAGCTACGCCAGCGCGAGAGCGACGCGCAGCAACGCGAGCGCTGGCAGAGGCGCGCGGCCGCCGCACACCCCAACTTGCCCACGCTGCAAGCGCTCATCGTGCGTAGCCGCGAGACGATCCGGGATGAGAGGCGGGGGGGGAGGAACAGGGAGAGGCGGCCGGAGGCGGAGGGGCCGGCGGCGGCTTTCGATTTGCGGTTCTTTGGGGGACGCCCACCTAATACGGAGGCACAGATAGCGCAAGAGCGTGCACGGACGGACGAGGCGCAGGCGGAGGCGATGGCGCAGGAGGAGATGGAGCGTTTGGCTGCTGCGGGAGACCCCGCCGCTATTGCTAGTGTGCGGCGACGCGTAATGGTGACACCAAGCCCGCCTGTAGGCTTCGGTCCGGGTTTCGTGGGGATTGAAAACGTCCCAGGAGCGGAGGCGCCGGATGCTGATATGGGTAGGGGGCCGGAGGAGATACAGGATCCTGCACAACAGAGGGCGGCGGGACTGGCTCCGTTGGCAGCGCGTGACGCGTGGATGGCTGAGCGGGCGAGGATGATGGGGGCGGGGCCGCAGTTTGAGCGGGTGAGTAGGGAGAGGAGGGAGAAGGTGGAGAGGCAGAAGGAGGATGCGACGAGGGAGATGGTGGAGTTGCTTGAGAGGATGGTGGCGAAGAAGGGGAGGCAGGAGCAGGACAGGTGGGAGGGGAGAGGGGGAGGGGCGCTAGGGAGGTTGAAGACTAGGCTTGGAGAGAGCTTTGGGGTGTTGGAGGGGGAGGTGGTGAGTCTTTTTTTTTTACTCTTTACCTCCCATCCTGCCCATATCTGCACCAGCATAGATACCGAACAACGCCACTAACACTTACAGGTCCTTGCACACCACGCTCACCAGCATCACACCGACCCAACTGAAGCCCTCCTCGAATACACCCGCGCCGCCGCCCGCGCCAACGCCCACGCCGCCAACAAAGCCGCTAACGCCATGTCCGTGCCGCCCATCACCATCACGCCCGCCGAGAAAAAGGAGGTACAGTCCGCCGCTCGCGCCGTCGCCCTGGCTACAGAGGAGGCGCGGATACTAAGCGCGATAAGGCCAGGGGGGGGCGTGACGATGGGGGGCGTGACGATGGGGGGCGTGACGGGGGTGATAAGGCAGCAGATGCAGGAGGGACAGAGGGTGTTTTTCCAGGTGATGGGGGTGAGGGTGGTGTCGGTGGGAGAGCAGGTGATGGATGTGCCGAGGGTTTTTATGGATGCGGGAGGTATTGCGGGGGAGATAGAGAGGCGGAATTTGGAGGTGGATAGGATGATGGGGCGGCTAGAGAGCCAGAGGGCAGAAGTGAGGAGGGGGATGGCAGAGCTGGCGAGGATTCAGGAGGACGCGCAGATGGCGGAAATGGAGCTGGAGAGAGATCAGGCGGTAGATGAGGCGGTGGAGGAGATGGAGAGGCTGGGGGCGGAGCTGCAGAGGAGAACGGCGGAGGTACGGAGGCAGGGGGTCGAGCTGCAGAGAAGGAGGGCGGAGGTAGATGGGAGGAGGATGCTAGAGAGGAGGAGGGTGGAGCTCGAGAGGGTGGGGCGGGAGCAGGCGAGGATGGGGGAGGCGGCGCTGCCGTCGAGAGAGGTGGAGAGGAATGAGATGGCAGGGGGGGCGAGGCTGGCTTTTAATGAAGCGACTGAGCAGGAGGCGGAGGGTAGGAGGGATATTGCTGGTGCGGCAGAGAGGTTGAGGCCGGAGATTAGGCTGACGCTATTGGGGGCGGGGGGGTTTCTAGACGCGGCTGCTGATGCGGGTAGTGGGGTTGCGGAGGGGGGACAGTTGGAGGGAGCGAGACTGGAGGAGGCGTGGAGGAGGTTGGCGGCGGGGAGGGTGGAGGTGCTTGGGGAGGTGGTGCATGTGAGGGGGGACGATAGGGAGGGGGCGGAGGGGGGTGGGTTTTTTAGCGTCGTTCCTGATCTGGGGGCGGGGTTGAGGGCGGGTGTTGTTCCTGTGGTTCCTGATGCGGGGAGGGAGGGGAGGACGGCGGCGGGGGAGATGCTGAGGGCGCAGATTGATAGCCTGGTGGTGCCGGAGGACGTGGGGGAGAGGTATCAGGAGGCGCTGGAGATGGTGCAGACGCTGCTGAGGGGGCATCTTGCGGATGGGGAGGATCAGTAGGGGGTGGAGAGGCGTGTTTATTATTATCTGGGGGTGCGTGGGCGCGAGCGAAGTTTCTTTTTAGCGGGGAGGTATTATACCACTATCGAAAGGGGGTGGGAGGAGATGGATGGGTAACGTATTAATTTGGGGGATAACAAGTATTATGCTACTATATAATTATAATATAACGGAGGTTTATTTTGGAAAACGATCTTAGGAAGTCTTAAGGTCCATACATAGATTTCATTACCATTTTACTAAAATGCCCTTCGGAACATTGCATACGTAATTATAAAAACCACAAAAGTCACCTAGAGAAACTCTTTTCTGTAAAACAATTATATGCGAGGTGATAGAATTTGCCTCCAGGCTTTTACATAATCACGGATCTGCCTCCTGACATCAAGCAATATGCAGCGACAAGAGGAATATCATACAAGGTTTTCATTGCTGTGGCACATGGAATTGGCCTGTCTTCTGTCCATGGTTGACGGCTCTCAGGCAGACATGATGGCACAGATGCCCTTGTTCGAGGTGCACAGCCAAAGCTCACGTGGCCTGTCTCGCACCAAACTGCACGACTTGGCGGCGGAATCTATAGGCCCCTGTTGGACTATCTTCGTCCCTTCGTTGAGCGTTCCTGTGAATCGTCCATCCTCTATCCTCCCTTCGCTCCCCCCCCCCATCCCAAATCCGCGACCATCAGACACCTAACCCCAAACGCCACCAGCCCCAGAAAGCCATAGTAAACCGTCCTCCCAAACACCTCATCCCCTCGTCCCAAACACCCTCTGCTGTTTTTTCTGAAAGAACAAATCCGTCCTACTACTCCCCAGATTTATAATCTTCGGACACCCATCACGATCCTTCTCAAGGCGCGTGCACTCAAAGCAGTAGAACGCATCGCTGATTCCCTCCCCACCGCACACGACGCACTTGTTCTGGTAGTTGCCGAAGCTGCACTCGTCGCAGATGCGCACGAGGGTTGTGGGGCGGACATAGGCGTCGCAGACGGGGCACTTGCCGTCGCATTTGTCACAGAGGCGGCCGAGGGAGATGCCGGGTTGCTTGCGGCACATTACGAGATCGCTGGAGATGAATGTTAGCTTGTGTTTTGAGGGAAGGGGAGAGGGGCGACGTTACGGATGATGGCGCGACATGGCTGCGGGTTTGTTTCCTGAGCTCTTTGCTTGTCTTTTTTAGTTGTGCTTTTTTGTTCTCGCTCTTTCGTAGGCCTATATAGTACCCAGAGCCTCGCCGTATCGTCGTCTTGTATGGTGGCAGGTATTGTGGCAAGTATTGTGGTTGTTTGTGTCTCGTGTAGTTCACAAACAAGACAGCCGCCACCAGCGCCACCAGCGCGGATAAACTATTCCCCACCCCCAATCCAACAATCAAAGGTCGCTTGTACACGGCCGCGTCGTTGTAGGATGCGCGGCGGGTTGGATTACTATGCATTGGGGACGTAAGCGAACAGGGATCATTTGGGGGATGTTTGAGAGTTAGAATACCAACGTCAGGTTAGCTGCACTCCATTACAGAAGCTCGACTTGTGAGATTTACGCTTCCTCGCATCATCAGGACCCTTATTTCTTGCGTTTCAGCTCCAGGTCCTCTTCACTGTCGCAAAAACCCACGATTTGAGCTAGCACGGGACCTGAATCCGACCGTGTCTGACCCCCGAAACTTTATTGAGGCTGTGTTATACGAGATATCCAAGAACATCGTGGCTTTCGCGACTGGCGACGACATTGCGACGTGCGACGAGATAATACGGCTCATTGCATCGGCATCATCTATGACTGGGCTGGGAGAGATCACTTACTCTGACTGCGACGCCCAATAGCTTCTCCAGCATGGCTGGGCGGACTCCAGGGGCATCGTCCAGCAACCGTGACGACCTGCTCCTCGACCTGAACGACTATGACCAGCCGGCGTACCATGGAGGCAGCCGGCCTACGATGAACGATGAGGACATGCTGCGGGCATATAACGCGGACCACGATGACACGCAGCCGCGACCGTCGGTTTCATACGATGACTTTGTTGGATCCAGTCCTGCACCGTCGGGAGTCTCGATGAGGGATCTACCCGCAAGGCCAGGAAACTTCAATCGCGGCGGCTCGGACCCGTATAATAACAATGACATAACGAGGACGAACACCAGCCAGACGTCTGGGCTGGGGAATTACGACCGGTATGGCGACGATGGGGATGGATATCCGGATGATACGGATTCGATGTACTATAATGGGGGGCAACCGGCGGGCGGACGACCTGGCCAGCGGACGTCAAAACCGCTGAACAGGAATAGTGTGTTGGGTATGGGAGGAGGGCTGGTGGGAAAGGCAAAGACCATGCTGGGCATGGCACCGGCGTATTCAGAGATGGACCTACCACTCACAGAACCGGGAGCGCAAGCAAGAGCTGACGATCCGGGTTTGGGAGCGCCGAAGAAAGAGCACAAGGCCTTTGATCTAGACAACTTCAAGTTCGGCTTTGGTAGAGGGAAAGCAGACCCTTCGACTCTTGGACCACGGTTAATATACTTGAACAATCCTCCCGCGAACAGTGCGAACAAGTTCTCCAGCAACCATGTCTCGACCGCCAAGTACAACGTCGCCACCTTCTTGCCCAAGTTTCTCTTTGAGCAGTTCAGCAAATACGCCAATCTGTTCTTCTTATTCACTGCTGGTCTACAGCAGATCCCGAACATCTCACCTACGAATCAATATACCACCATTGGACCTCTGATAGTTGTGCTGTGCGTCTCTGCGATTAAGGAGCTGGTGGAGGATTACAGAAGGAAATCGGCGGACAAGCAGTTGAACTACTCTAAAACAAAGGTGCTCCGTGGGTCATCATTCCAGGATACTACGTGGGTTAATGTCGCCGTGGGAGATGTTCTGCGGATTGAGTCTGAGGAGTCCTTTCCCGCGGATTTAGTCTTGCTTGCCAGTTCGGAACCCGAAGGTCTATGCTACATCGAAACGGCGAACTTGGATGGAGAGACGAATCTCAAGATCAAGCAGGCTATCCCTGAAACCTCGGAGATTGTCAGCCCTACAGAGTTGAGTAGGTTGGGTGGCAAGCTCAAGTCGGAACAGCCGAATAGCAGTCTCTATACTTACGAGGCCACGCTCACCATGCAAGCTGGAGGTGGAGAGAAGGAGTTGCCTCTCCAGCCCGATCAGCTTCTACTTAGAGGAGCTACCCTGCGAAATACCCCTTGGGTTTACGGAATTGTTGTCTTCACGGGCCACGAGACGAAGTTGATGCGAAACGCCACTGCGGCGCCTATCAAGAGAACCGCAGTTGAGCGCCAGCTGAACCTACAGATTCTCATGCTTATCAGCATCTTGCTTATTCTGAGTGTGCTCGGCACGGTCGGAGATATTATTTCACGACAAAGATTCTCTGAGAAGCTCCAGTATCTCCAGTTGGAGATTCCAAGCGGCATAGCGGCTAATGCCAAGACCTTCTTCTTCGACATGTTTACGTTCTGGGTTCTGTTCTCCGCCCTCGTCCCTATCTCGCTGTTCGTGACGATTGAAATCGTCAAGTACTACCAGGCGATGCTCATCAGCGATGATCTCGATATGTACTATGATGTCAACGACACCCCAGCTGTATGCCGGACGTCGAGTCTGGTGGAGGAACTAGGACAGGTCGAATACATCTTCTCGGACAAGACGGGCACTCTCACATGCAACCAGATGGAGTTCAAGCAGTGCTCTATCGGCGGCATCCAATATGCGACTGAAGTCCCAGAAGACCGCAGAGCTACGACTCAGGATGGCATGGAGGTTGGCATCCACGATTTCACTAGGCTCAAGGAGAACCTCAAGGCCCACGAGTCATCCAACGCCATTCACCACTTCTTAGCACTTCTAGCGACCTGCCACACCGTCATCCCCGAAAGACTCGAGGAGAAAGGTGGAAAGATCAGATACCAAGCAGCGTCACCCGACGAGGGTGCCCTGGTAGAAGGCGCCGTGCTCATGGGCTATGAGTTCACAGCGCGCAAGCCGCGGTCGGTGCAGATCGTAGTCGACAACCAGGAGCTTGAATACGAGCTCCTCGCCGTCTGCGAATTCAACTCGACCAGAAAGCGAATGTCTGCCATCGTCCGCTGCCCCGACGGAAAGGTCAGATGCTACTGCAAGGGCGCCGATACCGTCATCCTCGAGCGTCTCTCGCCTGATAACCCGCACACCGACGTGACGCTCCAGCATCTCGAGGAGTACGCCACGGAGGGACTACGCACGCTGTGTCTCGCCATGCGCGAGATCCCCGAGCAGGAATTCCAGGAGTGGTGGCAGGTGTACGACAAAGCGCAGACGACCGTCAGCGGCAACCGCGGGGACGAACTAGATAAAGCAGCTGAGCTCCTGGAGCGCGACTTCTACCTCCTCGGTGCTACGGCTATCGAGGATCGTCTCCAGGACGGCGTGCCGGAGACGATTCACACGCTCCAGGAAGCTGGGATCAAGGTGTGGGTCCTGACTGGCGACAGACAGGAGACAGCCATCAACATCGGAATGAGCTGCAAGCTGATCAGCGAAGACATGACCCTCATGATCGTCAACGAAGTCGACGCCCCCTCAACCCGCGACAACCTCCGGAAGAAACTCGACGCCATCCGCAGCCAAGGCGCCGGCCAGCTCGAGCTCGAAACCCTCGCCCTCGTCATCGACGGCAGATCCCTCACGTACGCCCTCGAAAGGGACCTGGAGAAGGACTTCCTCGACCTCGCCGTGATGTGCAAGGCCGTCATCTGCTGCCGCGTGTCGCCCCTCCAGAAAGCCCTCGTCGTCAAGCTGGTCAAGAAACATCTCAAGGCTATCCTCCTCGCCATCGGCGACGGTGCCAATGACGTCTCTATGATCCAAGCTGCGCATATCGGCGTCGGGATTAGCGGGATGGAAGGTCTGCAGGCTGCTCGGAGCGCCGATGTGTCGATCGCGCAGTTCAGGTACCTCCGCAAACTCCTCCTCGTCCATGGGGCGTGGAGTTACCAGCGCATTAGTAAGGTGATCCTGTACTCGTTCTACAAGAACATCGTCCTCTACATGACGCAGTTCTGGTACGTCTTCCAGAACGTCTTCTCGGGCGAGGTCATCTACGAGTCCTGGACGCTATCCTTCTACAACGTCATCTTCGCCGTGCTGCCGCCCTTCGCCATGGGCATCTTCGACCAGTTCATCTCCGCGCGCCTGCTGGACCGATACCCACAATTGTACCAGTTAGGACAAAAGGGTGTGTTTTTCAAAATGCACAGTTTTGCGGCCTGGGTCCTCAATGGCTTCTACCATTCCTTGATTCTCTACGTCGCCGCGGAAGCAATCTGGTGGCGTGACCTCCCACAGTCAGACGGCCGTATCGCAGGCCACTGGGTCTGGGGCACGGCGCTGTACACGGCCGTTCTCGTCACCGTCCTGGGCAAAGCAGCCTTGGTAACCAACACGTGGACCAAGTACCACGTGATGGCCATCCCCGGCTCGCTGCTGATCTGGATGGTCTTCATCCCCGTGTACGGCACGGTGATGCCGTTAGCGAAGATCTCGATGGAGTTTGAGGGGGTGATTCCGAGACTGTTTACGAGTCCGGTGTTTTGGCTCCAGATTGTGGCATTACCGGTGCTTTGTCTGACGAGGGATTTCGCGTGGAAGTATGCGAAGAGGATGTACTATCCGCAGACTTATCATCATATTCAAGAGATTCAGAAGTACAATATTCAGGATTATCGGCCGAGGTATGTTGTTTTTCATCCTTTCCCTTTCCCTTTCCCTTTCCCTTTCCCTTTCCCTCTCCCCTTCCCTCTTTCACCCCCCCTTTTTTCCATCGCCCTTTCCCACCCTACTCCCTAGCCATCTCCCACCACCCCCTCTCTTGACGACCTGGAACTGATGGTTGGGAAAAGGATGGAACAATTCCAAAAAGCAATCCGCAAGGTCCGCCAAGTCCAACGCATGCGCAAACAGCGCGGCTACGCCTTCTCCCAAGCCGACGAGAGTCAGACGCGCGTGCTCAACGCGTACGATACCACCCGCGAGCGTGGGCGGTATGGCGAGATGGCTGGGGCTGGGAAGGGCGGGGTTGTTGGTGGGAGGTAGTTTAGCAGACATGCTACCTTGGCTTCTTACCTCTGGTGGGTGTTGGGTGAGGGTGAGGGATGGTGGTGGGAGCGGGAGTGGAGGAGGAAAGGGGGAGGAGGGGAGGGGGTATGTAAGCGCAGGTTTTTCTCAGTTTTTCTCAGTTTTTCTCATGTAGATACTACGCGGTTCTGTGGCGGTTTTTTTTTTTTTTTTTTTTTTTCCCCCCCATCTAGTGAAGGGATGGATGGGGGGATACATGTACGATGAACGATAGGATTGGGAAAGGGGGGTTGGGGGTGTATTGGGATGAATAGGATTTGAGCTGAATCTGGAGCTGGTTGGATCCGAAAGTAAAGATGAAAGTCGAGTACGTGCTGATGTTGGAAGTGGGTGTTGAACGTGGTGTCTGACCCACCCCTCCGTTCCCACGTACGGCGTGCCCTCTGCCGTGTCTCCCGCCATCCCAACCTATCCAACCTATCCAACCCGCATCTCCCGTGTGCTCTGGTCTGGAATGTACACTACTCGGCAGCGACGTGACTCAATCGAGCGTCCAAAGGTAACAGAGTTGAGACAATCGATAGGTTTGCGAGGTTGTGGTGGAGGGGAGGGAGCGGTATCGGAGGTCTGAGATTGATTGTTGTGGGGGGGGGTGAGGGCGGCGTTGTTGATCAGGAGGGAGAGAGAGGAAGGCTCTTTTCCTCTTCCGTGACACCCGGGGAGATGGACATGTGGCCTTGGTGGCTAGAAGGGAGACGCGTCGCGTCGGAGGAGGTTAGAGTGGGGATGTGGTAGCCTTGGGGATGTGGTAGCCTTGGGGATGTGGTAGCCTTGGGGGTGTGGTAGCCTTGGGGATGTGGTAGCCTTGGGGATGTGGTAGCCTTGGAGAAGTGGGCATGGGCAGTACAGTACAGTACTGTACTGTACTGTACTGTACTGTACTGTACTGTACTGTACTGTACTGTACTGTACTGTACTGTACTGTACTGTACTGTACTGTAAGTGGTTGCCTTTGGACATGAATTGTGGTGGTGGTGGATGTGGTGTGGTGATGTGGTGTTGTGGTGTTGTGGTGTTGTGGTGTTGTGGTTTGGTGTTGTGGTGTAGGTGGTCCTATATGTGGTTAGTGGTATTGTGGTAGCCTTGGGGGGTAGGGTTACAGACATGCATATCCAGATACACATGCATATCCAAGATACACATATCCAGATACAATCGCATGGACTATCCTCTGCCTTGCTTTCTCAACACGCATCAGGGTTCAGGTTTCTCAACACGCATCAGGGTTCAGGGTTCAAACCCCTTGCTATCCATGCTCCTCGGTCTAGAACTTTTCCTACGCACAACAAGCAAGAGTAATTGCGTCGAGTGGGTAGACACGTGGGGTGCTACGGACGGTGTTATTTGATCCCCCGTGCCGAAGATGTCCCAAACCAAAGACCCTCTACCTTGTACTTAGGGTAGGGGAGTGGAGGAGTAGGGGAGTGGAGGAGTAGGGGAGTAGGCGAGTAGGCGAGTATGGGAGTGGAGTAGGCGAGTATGGGAGTACGGGATGCAAGTACCGTACCGTGGCAGCGAGGATAGTGGGTGGTGTGGTGTGGTGTGTGGACGTGCGTGGGTGAGTGGCTCGTGAAGCAAGCACCGTTGCGGGAAGAGTGGGAGATGTGGAAAAGTGCCGGGGGGCTGAGGAAAAGACGGTTGGGTTAATAGGTTAATCCGTGGCTTCTTTCTCCGCTGCTATTGCGCAATCGTCGGCTAAGGGGGGGGGAGGTACTCGAGTACTCGAGTACCTTGGAGTTGTACTGTACGTAGGGGATGGGTGGATACTTGGTTGTACTGTACCCCGTCGTCGAGACCGTTGGATGATCGGCGGTTTGGATCGGAGGCGCCGTGGGAGTGGGTTGGGGTGGGAGTGGGAGTGGTGGTGGGTGTGGGAGTGGATGGTAGTGGTGGTGGTGGTGGGAGTGGATGGTAGTGGTGGGAGTGTGAGAGTGGGTGTGGTGGGAGTGGATGGTGGTGGTGTGGGAGTGGTGGTGGTGGTGGTGGGTGTGGGAGTGGTGGGAGTGGATGGTGGTGGTGGTGGTGGGAGTGGATGGTAGTGGTGGTGGTGGTGGGAGTGGATGGTAGTGGTGGTGGATGGTGGTGGTGGTGGTCGTGGTAGTGGTCGTGGGTGTGGTGATACTTGTACCTGCGTGGTTTACATGTTTATATGGTGATACTTGTATATTCAGCCCTGCACGCCTACTGCTACTATCCGTGTCCATCCAAGTCTCCATCCCCGACGAGCTGACGGCGCTTGGAGTGGGATATTGAAGCTATTTTTCCAAGGAAGAGAGTTACCCGGAGGGTAACTCTCTTCCACGTTGTTGGATTTGTTAAAAACGGAGGAATGGGTCTTGCGCTGTGGACAGGGAATGGAGTTGAAAGATGAGATGAGATGAGATGAGATGATGAGATGATGAGATGAGATGAGATGATGAGATGATGAGATGATGAGATGATGAGATGATGAGATGATGAGATGATGAAATGAAAATGAAAATGAAAATGAGAATCAAAATCAAAATCAAAATCAAAATCAAAATCAAAATCAAAATCAAAATCAAAATCAAAATCAAAATCAAAATGAGAATAAAAATCAAAATCAAAATGAGAATAAAAACAATGGCGTAGGGTGGAAGCTGGCCATGTGGTACATCCGCTGCGTCCCAGGAATAGGTGTGTGCGCAAGTACCCCGGATGCCGGGCCAGTAAATAGCTGGGCTGAGAATTGTGGACTTGTGGGGTGGAGGTGATGCAAACAGGTGGGAGTAGTGGGAGATGTACTGTACATATACCGTACTGTACACACACTACGGATGTACTACAGTAACTACGGAGTAGGAAGATGAAAAGATGGTGGGGTTTTTTGCTGGCACGCTCGCCATTTGACTCACGATGGTGCTGGGTTCCTTACAAATGCCCACCACACACACATACACGCAGGAACTCTCTCCTCTGACCATCCATATCCATACATATATAAAGACTTCGGCCTTCCTTTGTTTCCCACGATAATAAGAAAATATATAATCCCACCTACCACTTATCAACCACCACCCCGCACAACTCCAATCTCGCCCGCTAGACTCAACTCACCAACCTTATCTCTATCAGCTCTTCCCCACAACCCACAGATAAGAGAAGACACACATAGTACGAGCATTACACGCCAGATAGAGAAGACGGCCAGGATCCATTCAATTTCCCCATCCAGCATTCCGTCTGCACCCGTCCGATACTCGATAATCGATATCCGATAGTCGATATCCCAGCTCCCCTTATCAGAGTCATATCGGGATCTTCTTATATATCAACCCCCACGACCGTCCAATCCTGTCGACTCTCTCACTTCATACCACTCACCACCACACTACCAAACTCAACACACAACTGCCACAACCCATCACCAACCAAGAGAACACTCTCACCAACAAACCCACCACCGCACAAACACCACCAACCCGCAACCCTGGCCCCCTCCTCAACCCTCACCTCCCCCCCCCCCCCCCCCACGCCACCCGCCCTTCCTCCCGCCAACCCCGCCGCAAAAGCTCCACGCACCGCCCAATGCTTTTCCGTCGGAGCACGCAAGAGCGCGAGCGCCGCGGCCGCGCTGCGCGTTCGGCTGAGGAAGAGGAGTTCGCTGCGGAGGGTGGAGATGAGGGGTTTTTGGATTTCTGGTACGTTGTCCCAACACAAGCAGGTCAGATCCGAGGTTGGGAATAGAAAAAAACTAACAGCCAATAGCACATACTGCGACTCCCAGCTCCCATCAACCCCACACCAAAACACCCTCTACTGCTCAGAACGCTGCCGTCAACTCGATCACCCGGTGTCCACACAACACACTTTCCTCCCCTCATCCCCGCCTCCATCACCCTACCTCTCCCCCACCTACAACCACCCCGCCTCGCCTACCACAACCGCCAACCCCGGTCGGGACATCATCCCCCGTCTGTCTCCCACTCTCTCTTCCCCCTCCCTCTACACCCCACCGACTGCACTCGCATCTCTCCGCTCGATATCCTCGGGGATCGCGAGGAGGGCAGAACGCGATCACCCGTCCCCGCCAGAGTCGTCGGATGAAGACTCTGATGGGATTGTCTGGGCCTACCGGGGGAAGAGCAACAGCAAGGGGTATTTTGGGGTTGTATCTAGCCCGGGGGAGAGGCCGCTGCCGAGTCGTGGCGGGTGGGGGGGGAGGACGAGGAGTGTGGATTTGATTACACCTGTTGGTGGCATTTGATTACGCCTGTTGGTGGGGTTTCAGTCTGCCTCGTTTCTCTCCTCTACTACCCTACTCTCGCGAGTCTGGTTGGATCATACGTTTTGGGAATATTTGGAAGGAAGCATTTGCAGGGGATTTTATGATTGCCATCATGGGATAGGGTGGGATTGGGTATATCACAACAGCGCTTGGCATTTTGAGATCATGATATATGATGGGTATATATGATATGAATATGATGCGATGAGGGAGCTGGTAACACAGGACGGCGACGAAGTAGGATAGCTTAATATATATAATAATACACCACTCGTAAACAAAAAAGAAAACAAACCAAAATTTGCTTTGGTGATTGATTTGATGGTGGTGGTGGTGGCTGACGACATGGTGTCTCGGGATGTGGGTAGTGGGTTGAGACAGGTGTTTAGCCTAGTATTCAAGTTTATACAGTATTCGATTTGCTAACCCTGGTTTTGAGGATATGGGGGGTGTAATTGTATTACTAGGTAGCTGTAGATACTTGAATCAAGAAGTGGCTTCTACTGAATCTAGAAACAAGAGATATGGGTTGTGTGGGAAGAAACCGCCATTTATATCTATTTTGAAAATAGGACAGGAAGTACTCAGTATGGGAAGAGACCCAGCATCTTGATTTCCCACCACATACATACATCAGTAAAAGCACTGTGCTTTTATAACAGTCCATACCATCAATCCCCCATCCACTCCCACACCACACACAGCATTCCTCGGCGTTGCACAAAACCGCACCAAAATATTTATCACACATGAGACTTTTCTCGTCACCGCACCAAAAATATTTATCACTCATAAGACTTTTTTCGTCGCGCTACTGCAAACCATAGCTCCAATGGCGCAATGGTAGCGCGCAAGACTTCTACTACACATTTGAATGAAATAGTTCACGTGATATCTTGAGGTTGAGGGTTCGAGCCCCTCTTGGAGTGCGATTTCGCATTTTTATTTTGCATTTTGCACCATTTTTGATATTTTTTTTTGGCTACTGCAAGTTAATGACGTGAATGAAGTATGACTGTTAGCATTGGGTTTAAAGAGTTGGAATTACGGACTGTAGTGGTGGCGGTGGTGGGAAATAAGCCGTTGGGGAGATGGAGGAACTGAGATTGCCGACCTGTCAAACGACGTGATGTCGTCACAGGGTCCAATATCGACCGGAAATCCTCACACTACTGCTATATCCTACTGTAGTTGATAAGCCTTCTCGTACTAGGTACGGTAATTACGCACCATATGGCATCATGTCCTTTTTCATAGCTCCCCTCTCTGCCATGCTTGCGTGGGATGGTTTGTCCTTCCCGTCCCCCTTATAAGCCGTCATCACCTGTGAGAATCCCCAGGGACGTTCCCAACTTCTGATCCTCACACTACGAGTCCCTACCAAAAGATCATCTAATGGGCATGGCTGTCGACAATTCCCGGATCGGGATATCGCACACCCGACTCCTCACCAAGCTCCAGCATGCCTTCAGTAGCCAGGAATCGGCTCTGAAATCCGAGAACACCAGCGGGGCGACGAGACTGTGGAAAGGGAGGAGACTGCAAAAAACTCAGCTCCGCTGCTCCGACTATCGTCAATCGGAGGAGGGGTGCTGGAAAGCTATTATCCCCGAGTCGACACGCTCAAAGATCCGCCAGATCTTTGGGGGGGGGGTGTACGAAAAGGATGCTGGAGAGGTGGAGACGGCGCCGTTCCTGTCGCGCCACTAAACGGCTGGGAGATGGCTAAGGACGACTATGACGACTATGGAAGGGGAAGGGGCCTGTAGATCGCGTAATGGGGAAAGCGTCCGATGAGGCAGAGCAGCTGGTACAAATAAAATAAATTATAACTATTGAGGCAGACAGACATGCCGTGTTCCCCTTCCAATCCAAACGCCTTCTTCTGGGTGGCTACTATTTACTATACATACAACACCGCCTCAAAATCCCAAACTACCTACCCACCAGCGCCAAATATGCAATCATATACGACATTACCCCCCCTCCCCCGTCACTAAATATAACTAACCTTAGTAGCCATCCCCATCGTCCCCCTCACCTTCCCCCACACCCCCCTAACCCTCTCCTTCACCGCCCGATTCCCCAGCGCCAACAAGATCAATACCGCAAACGCCAACGTCCTCAGCACCGAGCCCGGGTTATTCAGCAGCATCGCCGCGAGCAGTTTAATCAGCTTCTGCACATTCCCCATCAGCGCCGTGGCACGCTGAATCATATTCGGCGGCGTCGTCACCGCAGCGCGCTGTCCCGACCCGGAGGGGCGCGTCGAGTGCAAGACGCGCGATTTAATAGCCCCCTTCTTCGGCGGCGGCGTCGACGCCGATCTAGAGGGCGAGGATTTCCTACTCGCTGAGCCATTGCTGGGTCTCCCATTCGCGGACCCGTTGGACTGCACCGGATGCGAAGAATCAACACCATAATCCACCTCACTGCCCGCCCTATTCCCGTACTGCTCCTCCACCCTCCGCGCCTCGCGCTGCTCCTCCAGTCTCCTCGCCTCGCGCTCTTCACTCTCAATCCGCTGCCTCCTCGCCTCCTCAAGATCAGCCTTCAACTTCTCCTCCTTCTCCCTAGCCATCTCCTGCTCCCTCAACGCCGCCTCCTCGCGCTCATCCTCTAAGCTCTGCAGCGCAGCTAAAAACGCATCACGGCGCTCCTCATCGAGGACCTCGGAGGCGGAAATAAAGTCCCGCGCGTACGCCCACTCATCGTTCCGCAGGAGGACGTGCAGCGTGTACAGCTCGAGGATCTTGACGCGCGCGTTCAGGTCGCGCGGGGTGTCGGTCCCGACGCTGCGGGTGGGGCTGGCACCGCGGACGGAGGTCTCGCTGAAGCGCCCGGTGAGGTCGAGGTTGGGGGTGCGGGCGGCGGCGAGGTAGGCTTCGAGGCGCGTTTGGTTGAGGTGTTGGGTGCGGGCGTGGGCAAGGAGGAGGGTTGCTCTGGGGGGGGGGTGTAGGGTTAGCATGTGATTCGGGGTGGAATTGGGAGATGAGAGACGGAGAGAGAGGCGGGGGGGGGACGAACAGGTTAATGACGACGTCGGCGTCGACGTCGCCTTCGATGCCGCGGTAGCCGTTCTGGACGACTTCTTCCCAGACTATGCCGTCACGGACTTTGGTGACGAGGTTGCGCCATTCTTGGGTGCCGAAGGCGGCTTTGCCTTCTTCGCTGTCAAGCTCGACGATGGCGTTGAGGATGGTCAGGTAGAGACTCCAGACCTTGATCCTGGTGGTGCGAGAGGATTTGGCAATTGGGGCCTGGTCCACGACCGAGACGTTGCCGTTGGAGTCTGTAGTCGTCGGCGCCGTGATCACGGGGAGGATGGTAGAGAGCGACTCCGGCAATCGACGCGTCAGGAATAGGGTTGAGGACTGCCGGTAGATCTTTGAGATCTGGGAGGAGCCATGTCGTGAGGATGTCGAGCTCGCCATTGAAGCCGAGAGTAGTTGTGAGGAGGATAAGGATGAGGATCCGGAGTCGTTGGGAGGGAGGAGTGAAGGAGTGGACCCATTAAAAGCCATTGTTTAGCGTCTAGGGCATCTGGGGAAGGATGCACAAGACCGAGGAGATTAGAGGGGACGGGGATGTGAGGCCCTTCAGTCGTTAGCTCCGAGGAATGGATGGGGAGAATCTGGAGATCTGTCGGAGTGTTAGCAGGTGATCGCCTACGGGAGCCTCGGCAATTTGGACATTACATCGGAACCTAGCCGCACGGGATGGTCACGTGAGGTGCGATTCAAAATTTGTGCGATGGCCGTCATTTCAAGTGGTTCATGCCTACATGGAAGGCACCTTTTGACAAGCACCAGCCGTGACTTATTTGCTTGGTGTTGAATCATGAGTGCTGGCAAAACAATTCTCAGGGAAGTCAAACATTACTCCAAAGTTCCATATATCTCTTCTCTGTTGCATTCAGATCCATAGGCTCTTTCTTGCTGTGATTAAAGTAATGAAGCACGTCTTTTATATCCCTTGAAGTTCACACGGTCAGACATAGACTTGAAAGCCACAACCGTCACCCATGATATAAGTTGTATGTATTTTCATTGTCAAAGCAGCTTCACGGCTATCCCGCAACTTCCTCATAGCTAGGCGGCTCTTGTTCATTCTCTCATGGTAGATCGACCCAAGTGACGCGCGCCCTTCGTTGATACACCTGAAGTTGATACAACCCTCAAAACATATGCCACGAAAGGCAAGATCTGCAATTAAACTCCATCAATATGGAGGTCGACCAGCAGCACTTCTGGCATGAGCTTTTGCCAATTCTAAAAGCCATTTCCACTGCAAGCTTCGTTACAGTCGACGTGGAGATGAGTGGGATCTCAACCAAGTCACGATACTCACCTAGTGGACGGTTCAACGAAACCGGCAAGCCGTCGCTTCAACAGCAATACGAGGATACGAAAGAGGCAGCTGAGAGATACCAAGTCTTGCAGATCGGCCTGACATGTGTGGAAGAAGATTGGAAGAATGGTCAGTCCTCGTCAGCTGGACATGACGAGATAGGGGCCAGCGCTCAATTCCTGTGGACTAACAGGCCGTAGGAGTTTACACAGCTCGCCCGTACAACTTCAATATCAATCCACTGCTGGAAGATGGAGATAAACTCGCTATCTACCGTGACATTACCCTATCATCAAGCTCTATGCATTTCTTAAGGAAGAACTGTTTCGACATCGGCGCCGTCTTCACGAAGGGGATATCATATATCTCCCGCAAGGAGCAAACCCAGGCTCGTCAAGCTTTCCTAGAGCGCCAAAACCGGAACAGTACCATTCCGGATATCAAGATCGGCCCCGGTGACCAGGTCACTCTCGACTTCTACCGCAATGCCAGAAGGCAGCTGCTGGAATGGACGGACCCCAAGAACAAGGACGTACGGGATGCAATGGGCTTTTATAACGTCTCTGTGCCGGGTGGGCTAAGTGGCTATCAGCGAAGACTGGTTTACCAACTTGTCAGGACCGAGTTCAAGGAGTACAGGGCGTTCTTGCCGAGGAAGAATGCCGATTTCGTGCAGGTGGAGAAGATGGACTCCGCGAAGGAGGCTAAGGTATGTGGGTTGGAGTTTAGTATAGGGGTGATACTGATTTCTCTAGATTGCTGCTTCAAAGGTCATAGCCAATGAAGCTCAACTGTCCAAACAAGTTGGTAGGTTGGCTATTTCTTTCTTTCTCTTGCTCCTGCCTCTAACAACGTACTTACACAACAATCAGGCTTCCGGTATATTTTTGAAGCTCTCGCCGGTGGCGATCTCTCCGCTATAGCCCCTAACTGGTTCTGTGTCAACGCTGCCGGCCAGTCCGCCTTCATTGACACCTCCTTAAAAAAGCTCGAGCTATCCAGCCTCGCCAAAGCCCTGGCAGCCAAATCCCGTGTACTTGTCGGCCATAACCTTTTCACCGACCTCATATTCCTCTACCACACCTTCATTGGAATCCTTCCCCCAACCGTCACGGAATTCCAGGAGAAGATCCACGCTCTATTCCCTATGGTCATCGATACGAAATATATGGCCACCCGCGACAAACTCATCGACGCGCGTCAATCGTCCAGCCTTCAAGATCTCCACCAAGATGTGAAATCCCAGCACATACCAGAAATTTGCCTCCCTGAAGAGTTCAGATCCTACCAGAATCGCCACCAACTCCATGAAGCAGGTTACGACAGTTATCTCACCGCGCAGATCTTCCTCAAGCTCGCTGCCAAGTTAGATGTTGGCCGTCCGAACCATAAAGGCGCCACGCACACTATGGACCCGTTTGAGCTTTCCACTGGATCCGTTGATAGCACAAGCTCTGATGAGGATAGCGGTGGCGTCGTACTCGACCCCGCGCCTCATTCTGCGAACCGCTTCCAAGTCCTCAGCGAGCCGAGCCCGCTCAAGAAGAAGGCCAGACAAACGAGCTTGCTGGACTCGGATATCGAGGACGATATGGCTGGCTCGCCGCCGCTGGGGCAAGATGGAGATGTGAGTGTGCTTGCCGATGCAGCCCGTGGGAATGACTTTGCGCCACCCCTCACAGCGCCGTTTTGGCGGGTTTATGCTAATAAGCTGCGCGTGTATGGGACGCTGGATGAGGTATGCGAGTTGGATGGCGGCAGTACGGGGGACGTAGCACATTTGAACTAAAACGTTATGGATCTGGAGTTTGGCACGTTTTCAAGGTATGGGGTTCCGAAATGAATGGGGGAGGGGGGCGATATGGAGCTCTAAGGGTGGAATGAATGTGGGATGCCTGGGCGTTAAGAGTAGTGGATCAACAGAAATCATAGTCATGGTTCCGCTTGAGCCTGGATGATAGTGAACAGACCATACAAGGATGGCTCTAAGCTGTAGATATGATTCAAAATGATATGCGCTATCTTGAAGTCTCACATTGTTACCGAGAGTCTCCCATCCTTACATGTGCCCGCCCCGATGTCTACAGAAGGACTTTACATAGCTAATAATGGATAAGTCGACGAACCAGATACACAGATCAGCACACTGAGATTAAACAACGATAGCTCAAGCTACAGGAATTTACCATCTTCGGATGTATACCAATAGAACAGGGTTACAGCCGGCGATTATACAGCCAGTGATTTTACAACATTCAAACAATCCATGGTCCGAGCACGCCGTCGCATCGTTCTGGGTGGGGATGACTTTGCTTGTTTGCTTTCATCTTCGGCCTGTTGAGGCTTGTCTGCTCCCGCTGCCTCCGACAACTGGAAGTGCTGCTGCCATTGAACGGGAATGTCGGCAGGGACGACCAACGACAGCAAGAACTGCTAAGGGCAGCAGGACCGACCAATGAGAGCAAGAACTACTAAGGACAGTAGGAACGGCCAACGACAGTAAGAATGACCAACGATAGATTTGACATTCAAGAGTAGAGGGTAATATCTCCCTACTACGGCAGCATTACGACGCTGCTTCTTCGTCTGAGCTACTCGAACCTGGTTGTAGCTCGTCGTTTGATTCTTTATCTTCAGTGTCTTAGCAATATCCAGCGGCGGAATTGGGGCACTGTAGAAGGAGGACCCTGTTGATATTGAAGAACTAGAGAAGGCAGATAATTGATGTTATTGTTGGACTTACATATTTGTTCATGTTCTTTGTTAAGAGAGCTGGAAGCAGAAGGGACTCATATGTACGGCCCTGAAAAGATAGACATTATACACCGTAATGTTGACAATATGATACACTCTCTATACTACAAGTATCCCCCCATCTTCCGGTCGACATCCCACCCCCCAATCGATGCTGAGACTCCATGCCTTCTCCTCCCCATGTCTACCTTGCAGCCATCATATTCGTAACATGGCTGAAGTATTTCGGACCAACATGCCCCTGCACCTCCTCCTTCGTCAGCCACTTCCAGTCGGTAATCCCGAACGCGTTCTCCTTCAAGTCCGCCTGTCCAGCCATAATGCGGCCCTTCATGAAGAAGGTCTTGTCACCCTGCTTCGTCATCGCCGAGTCGCCGCCAAGATGCGGCTTCGAGATGTAGTGTCCGATAGGCACGTGGCCAACAATCCAGGTGTTCATGTTCATCCCCGCTGACTGGACAAGCACACGTTCCGCAGCCTGTAGCTGTAGTTAGTATCCGCTTTCATACCCGCATAGCCAACCTCTCAAGGGAGATATCAACATACCTGGTGCAAGTTCTCCCTGCCAACCAGCTCACCGGAAGGGAACGTCCACTTCCCCTCCTTGTTCTTGACAACCAGATACAGCGTCCTCGTCAACTTCCTATCAAGCCTCTTAACATCTTTCGCCGTATCCGCCTCTGTATATCTCTCCTGTGGAATCTCCACCACCTCCTCTTCCTCCGCACCCGCCTCCTCAGCACTAAGCCCGCGATTCATGGCATCCTCCACCAGCGCCCCCCTTGTCGCCTTCTTCTCACTAATTCGATCCCCCACCATCACCTCATCATTCCACCCCGTCTCACTATACGGATTATACGCGCCGAGGTCCCTAGCGGGCGTCCCACCGCGCGTAGCCGCCTTCCGCTTCCATGCCGAGTCGAGGGGCGTGTCCTTCTTGAAGTAGAAGTAACGCGAGAACGGCATGGCGAGACGCTCGTTGAGCCGGCGCTGGTAGAAGAAGAATGCCGACTCGAAGGGGTGCAGCGGCTGCGTGAGCAAAGGGGGGCGCGAGAGACAGATCCCCGATTTGATGGTGTAGGGGGGGAGCTCGGTGGAGGTCGCGGGGGAGGCGGAAGGGGTGGGCTCGGAGGGCTTGAGTTGCGCGGCGGCGGCGGCGTAGGTGCGGCGGGAGGGGAGGGAGGAGATGCAGGTGTTGCAGAGACGGGGATTTTTCGTTGCTCCTGGGAGATGGGTTAGTTGCTGTGCTGCGTTGACGGGTCTGTCTGCTGGCATTGAGTGGGATGGACATACGTATGAGCGAGGCCGCAGCCTCACTTCCTCTACTTGATGCCGCCATCTTGGTATCGTCTTGCTCGAGCCTGTGGTGGTGCTTGCTCTGCTACCAAGTCTACTTGAGGACGTCCAGAGACACGAGCTCAACTTTCTTAACTTTATTTGCGCTATTCCCAATTAATACTAGTCTTAATTTACCAACTACCACGCTAAGTCACGTGCTAACCGAGAAATAATTCTTCCTACAAAAGACGCGAGCGGAGAGATTCTTCCTTCTTCAATCCATGGCACCTTTTCCTTATCATCAAGACCTATTCCTCCGAGAATGTTTCGATCATTTATAGGTGCCTAGAGAGAATTACCTGCAGACTTTTTTTCGCTAGCGGTACCTGCAGATTTCCCTACATGGTACGGTTAGATAGATACTGCTGATATTCCATATACATGAATATTGAATTTATATGTTTACATGCTCTGGTTTCATGTCTTTCGCTTTGGTTTTTGAGTGACAATGTATGTATTTATTGACTATAAGTAGCCTGTAGGCCGACATATGTGAATTTGTTCGAGTATCGGTCAGAGAAATGGAGACTTTGGTGTCCAATGTACGAGTATTTTCATACACAGACGAGACATCCACTATAGTTGAATGAAGAATTCACGAAATGACATGTAGAAAGCAAATATTGGGGCGTATATCATAAAATGTCATTGAATTGGCATCCAACCATTCTACGAACTCGTATCTATCTAAAATATACACAATGAGCAGCGCCCTCGCACGCCCTCGCATGCCCAGCTTAATCGTTTAGTCGTGAAAAACCCCGAAACTCTAATGGCAAGCCATATCCGGCAACCAGTGGGTATCCTATGTAAAATGCAAAGACGCCCATTGTATCGCCAATTTGTTAAACGCCATCATCAAGAGTATGCCCTAAAACACGCCAAATTGGCTCATGCAGAAAGCCCTTCGACGGCCTTGGCTACCTCAGCTGAGGCAACCTTTTCCCACGCTGACTTTTCGTCATCGTTCAAGGCAGTAGGGTCAACTATCTTATCGTACAACATCCTTGAAACCAAACGGTTGACATCCGCATACTGTTCTTTCGTGATGCCAGACGGTTTCTTATAGTGTGGGTCAAGTGCTTTCTTGACTATCTTTTGGATGCCTTCTTTGGCTTCGATGGAGATGGGTTGTGTCGAAAAACTCTCTGCTGGAATTGGTTGTTGTGGTCTTCGGGGTTTGGGATGGCGGAGATGGCTAGCAGGCGGTGTGCTAGGCCTTGAGTGTCCATTCTCGGCTCTCGTCGTCCTCTCTGGAGGCGAGCGATTGGGAGAATAGTCGGCTGGGGGGTAGATTGGCTCCACTCTCGAGCTGAGTGATAATGGAGATCCGGATCTGCGGATACCATTTCCATTGGGGGGTGGTGTCAATGACATGGCGCGGGGCGTAGAGTAGCTGCTGGTGGCTGGCGACAAAACGGGAGATGAGTATTCTGCCGCGGGGCTCGTAGAATTCGTGTTCACGAAGACGTGCTCATTGTTGTCGCTGTCATCTTCCTTGGCTGCACCCATTTCAACTTCTTTGAGTAGTGATGAGAGGAATGATGGTGCCGCTGCCGTTGGATTGGGAGTGGGGGCACTGGGAGTCATTGGCCTGCGAGGCGCAGGAGCAACCGGTCTGCGGTGGCCATTTGGCCGCCGCGATTCTGGATTCCCATCGGATGAGGATCCTGCTGAATTCTCCATAACTCGACGGGTACGAGGACGCTTGAGTTTGCGTTCCGGCTCATTGGTTGCCGGTTCTCTTGGGGATTGCGTTGTGGAGCGTGACTTTCGTTTCCGAGTGGGAGTGCCAGAATTTTCGGCTTCTCGGACTCTATCATATGTTTCCCATGCTCTTCGCTCTTCATCAGATTCTCTGGGTGCTGGTGGTTCAACTCTGTTGTGCAGTATTGACCGTGCTGAGTTCCTGAAAACCTCTCTTGCGCCCTGACGGCTAGCGATCGCGAGGCGCTGTTGCCACTGCTGAAGCTCACGACGCTCTCGTTCTGTGCGACGCTGGGACTGCCGATATGCTTGTAGAGAGTTGTCTTCGTCATAGTCGATATCCAGCTCCAAGGCGTCATAAATGCGGTCGCTGATCTGGTTCCAAGCACCCTGCCATGCTTCTGTGCGGTTACGGCGTCTTGAACGTGCCTGTCGGACCTGGGCTTGTGTGCGTTCATTGTTCCTGTGGCGAGTTCCGCCAAATCCCATGGACGGTTCTGCGGTGCGGGCATTTGCGCCCTCGTGCTCACACTCCATGCAAAACCAGTGCCCATGAGGCACACTATCGAGACCAACACAGTATGTGTGGTATGGCGCATCGCATGAGTCACATAGCAAAAGAACTTCTTCGTCATCGGAGCTGGCACATATTGGGCATGGCCTCGACAACTCCTCCTCTTGGGCTTGATCCTCAATCCAGGCGAGTGGGTCAAAGTCGGCGACTTGCTTTTTATCTTCGACTGTGTATGTAGAAAGTATCGGGCCTGTAATGGGGAGTTAGCAGAGTGTTCTGTAGTAATTTGGGAGGTGTGGGGGCCAGGGCGGTAGACTAACCAGACGTTTTGTCATGGACTTCGACAAGGTTAAATTGCTGGCGGCAAATGGGGCAGCTGTTTGCTTTTTGGATCCATTCTTTCAGACACGAATCATGTAGTATATGCCCGCAGGTTTGTATAACTGCAAGTAATTGTTGGGTGTCGGCGTGGTGGTTGTGAGCTGTGGTGGAGGCGAGATCTCCAAGTTCGGATTTGACTATAACTTCAGACTCGACGATGTCTCCCTTGGGAGGTAAGGCATCGTCGACGTCCAAAACGTCCAGGCAGACGATACACTGATCAGCCATGCCGATAGAGTACAGTAGAAAAGTCGTCAATGTTTTGTAGAGTTGAAGAAGTCATAAGGGTGGCTTTGTGAATTTAACATGTTTTCTGGTGAGATGCGATAGTGAACAAGCAGTGGAAGTGAGATAGGACGGGGCGTTGGAGGGTAAGAGAGGCGGCGGAGCAAAGGGACTGGGCGGACGATGGGTTATTGCGGATACGCTAGCGCATTGCGGAAGCGAGTCCAATTGAGAATGATCTTCCCCTCCAAAAGCGAGGCGCATGGACGAATTGTACCTGGGGCGGTGACCACGGTTCAAAAGTGTGTGTGGCTCGCTCGAATCGGCCATCGGCGGCCGAATGGTTCGAATGAGAGCAAAATGTGCCAAAACTGTGCCAAAACTGTGCCAAAACTGTGCCAAAACTGTGCCAAACTGGCTTTTTGTCGACCACCCACCACTCTCTATGTTATGAGTATTACCGGTTATTTCAGTTATACCTGTTATGCCTTGTTATGGAGTTTTTTGTAACGGCAGGACTGCAGGACTCCAGGAGGGCGTGCAGGACCGTAGGTACACTCAGCAACGCAAGGACGTTGTGACCACACTTCTTGCCGCCTGTAATATACGGGTTCTGTTACTGTAGCGCCAGGGCTTGTTGCAGGCCTTCTTTTGTACAGCGCCAGGCAGGCACGGCCTTGTGGCGTGTTTGTCCGTGGGTTGTCCGTGGCGGATGGCGCAGGAGCAGGATGCGATCGATGTTCCCTTCCTCTGGAAACCACAGATCTATTACTGTCGCAAAACGAAACGTGATCTTTGAAAACACTTGGACCTGAGGACAGGACGTGTGAGCCTTTTACTTGACTCTCCACGGGTCTCCACGCGCCCTAGTGCGGCCACCTTGAGGGCCATGACCAGCTATTGCCAAAAAAGACCCCATGACACTTGCATTTCTGGAGCCTTCTTAGACATGTAGCGAGCACGTGATTTATGAGGATTTAACAAACCGTCACGAAGTTGCTGTCTCGCAACTGGAGGTTAAGGCTTGGATATATACATCATTGAAATAGGTGTGGGTCAGAGAAGAGTTGTCGAGATGCAGTCCGTGAACTTCGGATGGGTGGGATAGGGAAATATAGGTAGCCATCTGCCTCGCTGCAGCTTGTGTGGCGGTATCGAAAGCACATGACCTGGAATATGCTAGTCAAATCCAACCAGAAAGGGAAGGCAAGACCATACCAATATATTCACCAAGCCCAGTTGAACTCGCGCCATTGCGACCCAAGCTCTCTGATCTGGTGGCAATATCGATACTCGTTTGCCATGGTTGTGTGCCATCATCCATAGCCATAGCAGTGAGGCAGTCGACTGCTCCAAGGCTATTTTGTGACTGGTGTTGCAGTGCAGCGAGCACCCCTCGGTTCCTATAAGCATATTATCCACGTCATCCATCCAGCCACTCCCATTTCATTCATATCACGTTATCAATAGCAGCAAAGAGCCGACCAAGTCTGACTCTCAAGTGAGAGTTTTGATTCATTTCATTGAGACTCTATCGCAGCCATGATCGAAGTCCGCATCGACAAAATATCGGTTCTCATCCGGAGGGACCGATCCCATGCACCAGCAAATGTATCCACAACAATGTCATCCCATCTAAACCTCAGCAATTTCCCTCAGACGGCGGAGCGTGGAACGCATGGCAGCGGCGGCTGGGGTGCTGTAACAATGTCTGTTAGTATTCCCACTCAAGACAGGCTCTATGAGCAATTTTCGGTGACGAGGGGCACATACGAAACGACGTAAGCGCCTCCAGCGACGGTCTTCTTGCACGACCTGCAGTCCCAGATGCCGACAGAGTGGCGTTTAACAGTGGTCTTTCCGCAGAACGTGCAGAGGTATCTTGCGTGCTGTGTGATTTCCATCTTCTTGACCTGCTTACGGAGGGAAGCACCGTATCTGTGGGAAGAGAAGAGTCAGCGCCAGTTCTTCTCTCATCTCCTTTCTATTGCCGATTGCTAATTGCGTCCCACGCTGAGCGGTATTCCGAATGGTGTGCTGCTCGGATTGTTTCGTTCGTGCCCAAATGGTCCTCGTGGGATCCCACTTGTCGAAAAGTCGAAAAGGGTCGCACTAGAGTATATGTCGTCGAGGGATTCTTCTCCTGGGTTTATTAAACGTACCTAGTACCGTACTTGCCGGTAACTCCGACCTTCTTGGTGCGTTTGGTCATCTTGGCTGTGGTTTGGCGGTGATGAACAAGTCGTTGATGTTCTTTGTCGCTGGGCCGTCTGCTCTGATTTCGGTGTTTCTGGATAGCATTTCGCGAGATCTTTTTTAGTGAGCCCTAATCTGAAAAGTGCGGCCTGGGTGCCTTAATTTTAGACTTGAGCGAGCTACTACACGAGTACGTAACGACCACACCAATGGGAAGCAAAAATTAACCGTGACCAAACTAACCACATCTGGGTAAAACATGTGCAACCCAACAGGTCCAACACAACATTACATAATCCATACGAAACACACCCAAGCCTAAATATGATCAATCGACAAATCTAGGCTCTAGGTACCAACAATTCCTCTTTGAATCAGAGAAAAAACATGAGGACCCATCTATTAATATCTGTACTCTACTTGAGTTAACCTTTCTTCCAACACTCGCCGTTTCACGATTTCAATTGTTGTCCGTATAGACTATATAAGGGTACATAGGTAGATATATTAAAGCTCTATCTTTACACTAGCATCCACATCGCCGTCATTTGAGATGTCTACCCGCCAATATGACATCGTACTTTGGGGTGCCACCGGCTACACCGGAAAAGGGACAGCAAAACACATTGCGAGGTCCTATCCTACGGATATCAGATGGGCCATTGCCGGGCGATCAGAATCGAAGCTGAAAGCTGTGGCCGAATCATGTGCGAAGATTAACCCAGACAGGGTCCAGCCATGTAAGACAAGTCAAAAAGCAGCGCTTCAAATCCTCCCAACGTTTAGGCATCGCGAGGCTGGAGCCGCCATTGTCGGCACTGGCTGACATTCACGTGTAGCAATTGAAATATGCAACCTGGACGAGGCCGAACTTGCCGATCTGGCCAGGAAGACGACGGTCCTCATCGCAACCGTTGGGCCATTCTGCGTTTACGGCGAGCCGGCGCTCAAGGCTTGTGCTGAGAATGGCACGCACTACTTGGACATAACGGGTGAGGTCCCCTGGGTCATGAGTATGGTCAAGAAGTATGAGAAGGTGGCAAAGAGCACAGGAGCTGTTCTTATATCACAGTCCGCCGTTGAATCGTTACCTTCGGATCTGGTGACATATGCGATTGTAAAGCGCATCCACCAAGAACTCTCCACGACGACACGAGAAGTCATATTCTCGGTGGAGAACATCAAGTAGGTTTTCTCCTTTTACGCTACCAGCGACCTCTAAATCCATCTCTATGATCACGTGTTTATTCTCGAGAGTTGTCACTAATCGCATGTAGGAGCACGTTCTCTGGCGGGACCTTGCACTCGATCCTGGAAGTCGTAGACCACTTTAGCATTGCTGACCTCCGTCGTATCAAGAAACCCTTCATACACTCCCCGATCCCTGGACCCACGGCGCCGACCACGCAGTCAGCATGGACGAACATCCTTGGGGTGCGAGAGCACCCCGATCTGGGAATTCTGACTACATACTTTGGGGCATCGAGCGACGTGCCCATCGTCGAGCGGTCATGGGGTCTTATTGGGAATGGAAAAGTCTATGGCCCGAACTTCAGATTCTCGGAGTACGCCAGGGCCAGGAGCATTTTCTTTGCACTCTTCATACATTTTGCTCTGACAGTTGGGACGATTCTACTGAAGTTCCCATTCGCCACGTGGGTGATGCGTAAGGTGGTTCCTCCGCGAGGATACGGAGCGTCGGAGGAGGAAGCGAAGAGCCATTTTGTAGAGTATCGCGCGGTGGGACGACCTAACGCCGACACGTTGACGAGGGTCCATGCGAGGGTTAGATACACCGGTGGTCTCTATGAAAGTAAGCACTCCAATCTCGCTTCATTCGTGCTCAGGACAAGGCGGATAATAGCGATTGTGCTCACTAGTTGCCTTGCTAACCCTTGTTACAGTGTCTGGTCTCTTTGTCTCCCAGGCTGCCCTTACCCTCCTGAAAGACGATGTAACGGCGAAGAAGCTTGGTGGAGGCTTCATGACCCCGGCAACCCTGGGTCAACCCCTCATAGACCGCCTTGCGGATTTGGGATTCAAGATTGAAGTGAAGATGGTGGAAAGGGAATAGAGATGGCGGAAAGATGTACCTTGGCGTCAGCGAAGTTATGATCTATGAGTAATCAATGATTGTGTGTTTAGCAAGTCTGTGAAAATTTGGGCGAGAGAAAGAGATATATATATATATGAGATTTAAAGCATACGAAAATAGTTTTAAGAGTATAAATTATATCCATTTGAGAACAATTTTAATCACTTTCAAATTAGGGAATCTCGAATCCAATGGGGAAAATACCATAAAATTATATCAACTATCCTTTGCTGAGTATTCAACTTACTTAGTAACCGTCTCAGACGCTGTATTGTTGAATTGTGGCCATGATCGACAAGTATAACGTATTTCACGGGCGAAGCGATCACCCGGGCGAAGCGATCACCAACACCACCAAAATTTGACTATTACTACTACTACTATACCACCACCCTACATAATGACCTTATTGTAATTGATTCCTAGCGCCTCGCACGTACAGGTATTATGTCCAATCTTCTTACATTGGCCATAGCGCCGTTGCTAGCCCTTAGAGCCCACCTGCCGAGTAGTCCTACTTTCCACCTCCGTACGGACTTGAGCTTCAACCTCAGCACTCTAAAGGATATCCTCTCCCTCTCGTACAGAGAGACTACCCGCTTGCACTATACGCCTTTTACGCTTTCTTTCCCTCCTAGTTTTCTGTTCATTTGCTGCTTGTAGAACCTTAACTTCCAGAACAGCAGAATGCATCATCATTTCTGATCCTTTAACAAGGCAGCTAACAGCATCATTAATTGAGCTAGGATAGCTGTTCTGATGTCGTACGATGCGGTTGTTAATGTAAGTTAAGCTCCCTTATAGTCTGAGGAGACTTTGAAGTCTAATTGTCACTCTTAACTATAGGAGGGGTTGGAGTCCTGAAGTGTAGATTCAAGTGAGAGAGGACATTCTACAGCTAGTCATATAGCTCGGAATCCGCTCTTAATGTTCTGCTCTGTAAATGCAGCTTTAAATGCTTCTTTAAATGCAGAGAGAAACTCAAGCTTCGTGATATGATTTAGCCTGTTCTGTACAAAGGTTTCAATCTAACATCTGTACAAAGGTTTTAATCTAACATCCGTATCAAAGCTTTAGTAGCGCAAAGCACCTAACATCAAGAGGCTGAAGTATATGCGAGGAGTGTAGTGGTATATAGAGGGTGATTATCTTTTTAAACACTTCTCTTTAACTTTGCCTATTTAGAATTTTAATGTAGCTTTAAGTTTGTAGGATATAAGCACATTTATAATGGTATTTAAAAGCTACAAAAGGTAATATATTAGTACAAAAGTTCACTATATTTTACAAAATTAAAGCTAAACATTAAACTATATATAGCAAGTAATATATCTTTTAAATCTTAGAAAATTTTACCTATGTGTTGTTGAGATATGTTATAATATTGGTGTTATTCGCGACTGGGCCATTCGCTGTTGGGCCGGAACATATATAAGGGCACGCTATTTTCCTCTTTAGCTTTGCACTGTTACCTACTCCAAGAAATCAGCTACTGCAATAGACTGTGGCCCTCCGTTGACTCAACCAATGAAGACTCCACTGAATAGCCCTAGCTGTCATACTGACATTCGTTGCACTCAGTTTGCTATCAAACTCAAGAGCAAACCTAGAAATCTCCTCCTCAAACCTACAAGTCACTATACATATTTTGGCTTGTCAAACCAACAACAAGAGCAATACTACTCAACGATTGCTACAACCCTCTATGATTCATTATACGTCATTGCTCCTTAGTTACTGGGCCAATATGACCACATAGCATATCTCTACAACCCTCTATGATTCATTACATGACATCACTCCTTAGTTACTGGGCTAATACTACACATGACATATCTCTATCAACTAGAGGCCTAGGAACATGAACGATAGCTCCAAAAGCTTCTACAACCATCTATGATTCATTATACGTCATCGCTCCTTAGTTACCCACAAGATTGGTTAAGTTATGACATATTTGTCTATAGGGGTACTCTGACCTTGGACCTCCTTTCACTTCCTATAGGCTAGGAACCTAGGAGATGGTTCTATGGGATTCTCTTACGTCGACTACAGTTACCAAGCCTGGTTAAGTCATGGAAAGTCTTGGAAAATGAGAGAACTACACTCCTTTAGCATAAATAGGATTGCCCTTCCTTAAGAGACGGCAAGCAGACAATACAGTAAATCGACTATCACATACTTCCACATCTTTTCCAAGCTTCCAAGCATTGATCTTGTTACTCCTTGTTTCTGAAAAGTCAGTGAGGTGCTAACCTCTGACTTATCCCTGAGTTCTCAGACTCAACATTTGTTACAACTTGTCTAAACCACTCCACTATATCATACACCTGATTGCTGCGTTGTGGAATAGTCTAAGCTACGACCCTTTGGCTCTTTTTCTAAGACAGTGTGTTGTCTTAGTAAAATCATCCCTTCCTTGGGTGGCTAGATTCTCACATCTGGTGCATGACATACTGACATTCGTTGCACTCAGTTTGCTATCAAACTCAAGAGCAAACTTGGAAATCTCCTCCTCAAACCTACAAGTCACTATACATATTTTGGCTTATCACACCAACAACAAGAGCAATACTACTCAACGATTGCTACAACCATCTATGATTCATTACACGTCATCGCTCCTTAGTTACTGGGCCGATATTACCACATAGCATATCTCTACAACCCTCTATGATTCATTACATGACATCACTCATACTACCACATGACATATCTCTACCAACTAGAGGCCTAGGAGCATGAACGATAGCTCTAAAAGCTCCTACGAACCTCTATGATTCATTACATGTTATCGCTCTTTAGTTACCCACAAGATTGGTTAAGTTATGACATAATTTGTCTATGACATAATTTGTCTATGACATAATTTGTCTATAGGGGTACTCTGACCTTGGACCTCCTTTTACTTCCTATAGGCTACGAACCTAAGAGATGGTTCTATGGGATTCTCTTACGTCGACTACAGTTACCAAGCCTGGTAAGTCATGGAAAGTCTTGGAAAATGAGAGAACTACACTCCTTTAGCATAAATAGGATTGCCCTTTCCTTAAGAAAGGGCAAGCAGGCAATACAGTAAATCGACTATCACATACTTCCACGTCTTTTCCAAGCTTCCAAGCATTCATCTTGTTACTCCTTGTTTCTGAAAAGTCAGTGAGGTGTTAACCTCTGACTTACCCCTGAGTTCCCAGACTCAACATTTGTTGCAACTTGTCTGAACCACTTCACTACATCACACACCTGATTGCTGCGTTGTGGAATAGTCTAAGCTACAACCCTTTGGCTCTGTTTCCTAAGACAGTGTGTTGTCTTAGTAAAATCATCCCTTCCTTGGGTGGCTAGATTCTCACATCTGGTGCACCCACCATTACAGTGCACCCACCATTACAATTATGCAATGGACCCGTTCCTTGGTCCTTGTTGTAATGCTGGGTGGAAGAAGTTGGATAAAAACTACAGTATGACAGACAGGACTTCAGCATATACAGCGGCGTTAGTATTATGCCCACAATGGAAGTGGACTTACTTCAAATCAGAATGGAAGGCTGATTGGGTTGCTGAAGCACGTGTCAAGGTTGAGGAGCTGTGGGTCAACAAGTACAAAGCATTGGCAGTTAGTGCAGAGATCGCAGAAGTTGAAGGTGAAGATACTGAGAAGCCGCTTTCGAATGAGTTTCTTACATGGCGTACACAAAAGCGGGGTATTGACGTTATTCAAGATGAATATACTCAGTATTTACAAGCCCCACTTGTTAAAACTGATGATGCGAGAGCATGGTGGGCTGAGCCTACTCAACGGGCTACATTTCCAAACTTAAGTGTAATGGCATTAGATTTGTATCAATACCCTCAATGTCTGCAGCGCCTGAAAGGCTGTTCTCTGGTGCGAAAATCACGATTTCCGACCATAGGAACAGGCTAGGTATTATGGCAATTTAAGCTGTTGAGTACTTGAAGTCTTGGTTTAAGAAGAATAAGAGTACAGCTTTGCCGTTTGTAGATGATGAGCTGTCAACACTCCCAGATACATTGTTGCAAGAGGCAGCGATGACTATGATATCTAGCTAGTTCAATATGTTCTGAAATTCACAGGGTTATAGAGTATACAGTTTTTACAGCTTCAATTTTTAACATTACATGAAATACTTAAGTATTGCCTGTATTAATACTTAAGTATTGATACAGAGCTCACTAGTATCATATCAAGCTTCACCCGTACCGTATTGATATGCCCCGTATCATAATGGCCCGAATACTTAAGTATTATACTAATGGGAACACTGGAGGACAATGGCACTGAGCAAAGTCAAGAAGGCACTCCATAAGCGTGGAGTAGAAGCACGCAAAGCTGAGCAGGCAAGAAAGCGTCAAGTTAGTATTCTGTTAAAGGCAAATAAGGAGGTTCCTCTTGATTTACTTAAGCCAATTCAAGACCGAGAAATTAGCTCAAGAATCAGAGCTCCACGAAGAAGCTACCTCCCAGCTAATTTCAACAATGGGCTATTCACAGTCGCAAGTAGACGAAGATGAGGATACTGGTTTTACTAGATTCAGTGGGTTAGATGTGGAGGAGAGCGATAGCTTTTTTGTAGACCATGAGCTTGATCTAGAGGACAATTTAGATCCTGGTTTATTTTGACGTTAGGAATAGCTTATCAATCTGAAATGTCAAAAATTTAAAAAAAAACTGCTTTCCGCGACCACCTGGAGGATGGTCGGTGCGAACACCGACGATTAAGTGATCGCTTCGCCCGTGAAATACGTTGTTATACTAAATGGTAGTCCATATATTTAGCCGAGTAGATTATTTGACAGTGACAGCACCTCCAGAGCCACAATACCTTCACTCAAGCCCAACAACTGCAACTAGAGTATTCTAGCTAATACTGGCAGCGCGCAGTAAACTAAACTTCTAATGACCTCTCCTTAAAGATGTAACCAAGCTAGCCAGTCTCAGTTGCCACCACAAGACTGCCCATCATAATCACCACCCACACCACGATGACACCATGGCACTCTCATTTCAAATAGCTTAAACAATGCCTCTTGACCTTCCCATAACATATTTACTATCCGCGCACATACCAGAGGACAAGCGCCTGCAGCTCGAAGATGAGATCCCTAATTTGACGTATGACATCACCGAGGCCAAGCTGGTGCTTGGGAAGGTAGCGACGAAGAAGAGGGCTGAATTTGAGCTGAGAAGTAGGAAGTTATGGACGGAGGAAGTAAAGGGGACCAAAAGAGAAGAGAAAAACTTAGTTGAGGACCAAGGGAGTGCTAGAAGGAGCCAGGAGGAGGGACCTGCGAGGAAGAAGAGACGCACTGGTCCAATTAAGATTCCTGATCACGTGGAAGTTGTGGTCCTCGATTCTAGCACTGAATCCGAAGCCGAAGAGGATGAAAGTCAAAAAAGGAGTGCCAGAGAACGGAGTGGTAATAGCACGCAGTCCGAAGATGTCCAGAGTCCTGCGCAGAGCCCAAGACAAGAGATTACCAGCAGCCCCCCGAGAGAGAAATCGCCGCACACACCCAGAACGCCAACTGCCAGCCCAGAAGGGCCAGTATTTAATGGGAATGGCACAATAAAAGTTGTGAAGCTATCCTGGTTTGAGGAAAGCGTAGCGGCTGGACACATGCTGCCACTTGATGGGTATATAGTATATGAGGGACGACGGGTGGAAGCTCCAAAACATCGTAATGTTATGAAGGTATGCATCCCAGCCCATGTGAATATAAGATATCAAAAGTAATAACCAAGTTCCAGCCGCCCAAAAGCTCACTACCAGGGGAAATTATCGCTCGCGCCCACAGCGACTCGCCGGACGCTTCGTCACCTCCATTCCCCAGACGCTCCAATCTGCAGCAATCTCCATCTTCCCAGGCCTTTGTGACACGTCCCACACCACTTATCCGCCAAACAACCTCTGAGCACGATAACCCCCCCGAACTGCCCCCTATCCCGGATTACCTGAAAACGAGCTACTCCTGCCAACGCACCACCCCTCTCTACACCCTCAACGACCCCTTCATTGAGTTCCTCGTCCGAATCCGCCAGTCGCGGATCCTCACCGATGACGAGGTGGGCGTCCGCGCATATTCTACTTCAATTGCTTCACTAGCTGCATACCCCCATACCATCTCGACAGCCGAGGAGATCCTCCACCTACCAGGATGCTCCGAGAGAATCGCAGCACTGTGGCAGGAGTTCAACGACACCGGCCATATAGGCGCAGTGGACGACATCGACAAGGATCCCGAGATGCAGACATTGAATTTATTCTATGAAATCTGGGGCGTTGGTCCAAAGGGCGCCAGGGACTTCTATTACAGAAAAGGATGGCGGGACCTAGACGACGTGGTCGAGTTCGGATGGAATAATCTATCACGAGTGCAGCAGATAGGGGTGAAATACTACGAAGAGTTGCAGCAGAAGATCCCCCGCGACGAAGTCGAGCGCATAGGCGCTGTCATCCTCGAAGCCGCGAATCATGTCGCTCCAGGCTGCCAAATGACTATCGTCGGTGGGTATCGGCGTGGCAAGCCAGAGAGTGGCGATGTGGATGTTGTCGTTAGTAACCCCGATGAGATAGTCACGCTATATCTCGTCCAGCGTATAGTTGAAGAGATTGAGCGCCGTGAGTGGATCACACACACACTACTACTATCGACTGCGAACTCAGAGCGCAAGCAGACGGCCGTGAGCTGGAAAGGCGACATGGGGCACACCGGTGGCTTCGGCGTGGGTTTCGACACCCTCGACAAAGCACTAGTGGTGTGGCAGGACCCAGAATGGCCCACACGCGAAGAAGATTTGGCTGCTGACCCAAGGGCGAAGAACCCAAATGTCCACCGCAGAGTCGATATTATTGTTAGTCCCTGGCGGACGGTCGGGTGCGCGGTGGCAGGATGGACGAGCGGGACGACGTTCCAGCGCGACCTGAGGCGCTATGTCAAGGCGGTTTTGGGGCTGAAGTTTGATAGTAGTGGAGTGAGGAGGCGGGATGATGGGGCGTGGGTGGATTTGGAGGGGGTGGGGGGGAAAGCACCGGATATGCTGACGGCGGAGAAGAGGGTGTTTGAGGGGTTGGGGTTGGAGTGGAGGGAGCCGGGTGAGAGGTGTACGAGGTGATAATATATTAATATATAGATAGTTGCAATGTGACTGATGGCCCACACCGCCACGTGCCCCCACCGGACAAGGTATCCCACCACCAGATGAGAGACGATTCTATTTCGACCGTGAAACTATTCGAAATCTCCATCCAACCCACAAGTGGCGGAATGGGCAGGTTCAGGTTTCGCACAGTGAAGCCCAAGACATAGAGTGCCATTGCAGCCATGCCATACTAGGAAATGAGAGTACTTATACTGGTATCCACCACGCGTGCAGCCATACGTGCCCGCCCATATCATGATATCACCCTGAATCCTTGCTCAATCAAGGAGGCCGAGCATATTAAAGCTCGCTTCAAAAGAACAATCTGACGAACGTCAAAATAAACATTTTCTTCCAGTGCGTTATGGAAGAGGGAGGGACCCCACAAGCACGGCAGCACTATGCTGCGTGGTTAATTACATGGTTGACCGCGGTCAGACTTGGTTCAATCACGGTATTACCAGGGTACGAACAGAACCTTGAACGAGGTATTACAAGACAGGAGTGCCTTCGGCAAGAAGTGCCTTTTCTGACTGAAAAAAGAGCTTTCGGTGTGATGTGCCTCTGGTGAGAGAAGTGCCTTCGGTGAGAAGAGTCCTCGACGAGAAGAGTCTTTGGTGAGAAATGTCTCTGGCGAGAAGAACGTGGGGAGATGCAAATAGGGCACGTCAGAAGCTTACGTCGCACTGGTGCATATTGTATCTCAGGTTCTGATACCGAGAGCATCGAGGGGATTGTACCATGGGTTGCTCGCAGCCTTGACGAAGTGAGACGTGAATATACGATATAACGTAGTATTATATGAGCGTGAGCTGGTGGTACCATCACATGATGCATAAAAGGGGCCATTCAGAGTAAATAAGGGTATCATTATGTCCATTCAATTCGTACATCTTCCTAATATGGCAGATTCTTTGGCCAGACGCCTACCACCCATACCTCCCACTTGCCTCTTTCCGGTTCGCATACCCCTTTGCAAAGCTCTCCTCCAATGCTTCTTTCTGGCTCACGGTCGCATTAAGAAGCTGCTTGAGGCTGTGCTTGCCTGGTGCGATGGAGCGGACAGGATTGTGCACCGCCTGCTCGCCAGCGGAGCGCAATTCCTCATTATTGCGGTACTCCTCGTCTGTGTTGAAGTTTATAACTTTGCTGCCAGTGAGATTTCGCGCGCCTTGCCGCCCAAAGAGTTGGCGTCGTTCTGAGGCTGACAGTTGCAGATCAGAGGCAATACTGTCGAGGGAGTTGGAGGTCGTAGATGCTGGAGCAGCCCTGGCAGCAAGTGGCGGGACGGTGTGATGAGATTCAGCGTCGTTGTATTGATCTTCGTAGTATGGGTTTTTGACGACTTCAGGCTCTTCTTCTTCTTCGGGTTTTGCACCGTATAACATTGGCTGGTACTCTCCCTTTCGCTCAGGAGCAATATCGTCATCTGTATTCTGGGGCACAGCGAAAAGCGAGACTTTCGGCGGTGGTGCCTTCGGTGCCTCTGAAGTTGTGGACGACGGCCCTTGTGAAGCTGGCTCTTCTGCTGTTTTATGTATGATGACTGGCTTCTTCTTCTTTTGTGGTTTCCTAGCCACCGATAGAGGTTTGAACATCAACGGCTTCCCCACCAATTTCACTTCTGCTGCAGGTGTTTGCGCCAACGTTGGTGGCGGTAGACCCATGCTGCTGTCTCCACCCTTTGCCTCTTCACGACCATCGTAATTATCTCCGCCGTCGTAGACAGGCTTCGGATCTCGACTGAATGCTGGCGCCGCTCCAGTCTTCAAGCTGACCCCGGAGCCTAATCCGCCACCTCTTCCATTCCCCGTTGCGCCACCCCCCAAGGTCTCTGGAGCAGCCGCCCCCGTCTTCTTTGGGGCAGGCAGAAAGGAGTTGAAGCCGCCGAATGTCCCTCCGCTTGTCTTCGCGCGCTTCGCAGGCGGCTCATCGTTGGTTGGCGCTGCCGTTGTAGGTAAGGATACCTTTATCTTTCCTGGGTTTGAACGATCGACCACCTTTTGAAATGATCCCTTGGTGGGCTTCTTCGACTCTGAGACCTGCTCATTGTCCGAAGATTCGGAGTCTGAATAATCAACTAGACCCATGTTATTGTAAAGTGAGGTGGCGTTGGTGAAGTATGATTTCGAATGGTGCCACCTGGGAAGGCTGCGATTCCTGTTGAAATACGCTAAATCGTGACCCTTGTAACCGGCATATGCGATAAGGCTTCGTGCCTATCTCCACGCCTTGTTGCTGGAGCGAACGACGACGACAAGCCCTCAAAACACAAGCCAGGAAGCTTTGCATCTGCTGTCACAACGTGTTGCCATATAAGTAACAATGTTACAGTGAGAATATATATAACACAATGTCTGTTATACAAGTGGAAGAGTACGTCTATGCCTTTGCCATCGTTCATCGCCCCGTCGCATTCATGAACTGCTTGCCCCAATGAACACAGTAACTAACAAACCTTTAGCCTTGTTTCATATCAGCTTCGCTCTAACTATCTAAATACCGTTAAAGATGGTGTTGGCGAACGACTTATTACCCTCAACGATGCATTCCTCAATACTCCTGGCTTCAAGGCCGCTGGATGGCGCCAGAACCCCTCACACGTGAAGCGAACACACTCACCTCCGATACCTACCGCAATAACTTCTGAATACTTTAAAGCACCTAGATTTGGCTTACGGCCAAGATCATCTCACGATGAATTTGAAGAAGGCGGTATGGTTACTGGCGAAGGCGCTGGAGATACAATTGGCCCTGGGATCGCTACAAAGAGGAGGAGAAGGCGTGAACAGATGGAAGAAGAAGATAGCAGTGATCTCAGCGATGACAGCGACGAGGAAGAGCAGCGAGCTGCCCAACAAATCAAATTTGAAAAGATGCCGGTACGGTTAGGCTCTGGTTCTTCTCCAATAAGGAATCCCAACTCAAAAGGCTCGCCCAATATGACGTCCCCTCCACGACAGCCTGGTGCTCGTCGTGGATCGCAGTCTGCTGTCGAAGCCGTCAAGGAAAGAGCAAGACGAGATACCGTCACAAGCAGTGAGATGTCGTCTGAGAACGAGTTCGATAATTCTGGCTTTAAGAGACAGCAAGCGCAAGGGAAAGTTCTAGCGAAGGCTGGCAGACGTGAGATGGAAGACTACTCATATGTGTCGGATATGTCTTCAGCTTTTGGAGACAGTGTGGACTCCCAGTCCATATTGGGCAGCGTCGAGGGCCGTACATCAACCTCTTTAAACCACCACGCTGTTGGTACGCTGCCTCGTAGTTTGGCAAAGATGTCTCTCAAGAAATCAAAGCCAGCACCGGCAATCCTACAAGCACTACCACCTCCTCGCCCTATTAGCTTTATACAGCCAAAGAGTCTCTTATCAGCTGCCATAAGTGCGAAACGAACGAAGGCAGCAATGCCGTTTGAGAAGTTTGCGTCTTACTCTGGTCGAGGTGATCCGAATCCGCTGAGGCTGCGCATATGGGCGCCATTCGCATCATCAAATGAGACATTTTACGAAGTGCTTATCCGGCGAACTATACATGGCGGAGAAGGAGGAGATCGCCAGGTTACGGTGGCTGACCTGATCGGATTGAGTTTGAACAGATATGCGGAGGAGAAGAAAGAGCCCGTGCTAGCTGCGAAGCAACTCAATGTAAACCGCTGGACCCTCCGTCTAATCGAAGACGACGAAGTGGACTATGACTTTCCAGCTCTCGACCGCACGAAGCCCGTCGTGGCATTCACGACTGTGAATAACAAGGTGGCCCGTACCCGTTCTGGGTCGTCGTCTTACGACGAATTTGCACTCGTTGAAGCCACAGAGGAGCAGTTAAAAGAGAATGAACAGCGTACTCCACAGTTCCAGCAGGAATCTCCTGGCTCAACTGGCGACGACGAATTCATACCCGTCCCCAAGTTCCCTTCGTCCGTCTCCTCCGCCGCTCCAACCCCATCGCCACACAATCCCGTCATAAGAACCATGCCCAACATCCGCTCCAATACACTAGCAGACATGCCTGCCGCTCCCATCCGGGGTAACGCAGCCCCCAGCGGCGCCCAGAAACTCCTACGCATACACATCCACTCCCTCGATGCCTCTCCGGGGCAGTTAGTCACGCTCAACGTAGCAACCACCACATACCTCGCCGAAGTTTTGGACATCGTCTGCAAGAAGCGACACCTCGACAAAGCGAACCACGTGCTCAAGCACTCTGGCTCCGGAACAGTCGTCCTCCTCGACCGCACCGTCGAGTCCATCGGCGCACGCACCGACCTAGACCTCTCGCGCCGCCGCTTCGCCACCGACGGCCCGCTCACCATGTCCGGCTCCCCCGCCTCCACACCCCCACGCACCCCCCTCCGAGCCTCCTTCGACGCCCCGTCCGGCGCGGCACTACGGAAGATGCGCAAAGGTGCCGCGGCGCCGACGGGGATGGTGGGGTCGCCGATGCACCCGCTTGCGCGCGAGGCGATGAAGCAGGATGAGGAGGGGAATCCGGAGAATTTCCGCAAGTACATTGTTTGGCGCCGGCAGCCGATGCGGTTCGTTGGGATGAACGAGCGGATGCTCGTGATTGATGGGGAGTATCTACATATTATGCCGGGGCCGAGCGGGAAGACGCTGTTTGAGGGGAAGGGGGAGGGGAAGACGACAACGGTGCATTTTAGTAATGTTGTTGGATGTAAAGTTACGAGGAGGCATCCGACGAATTTTAAGGTACGTGGGATTACTTGAGAAGGGGGTACATGGGTTCTGTAGATTAAGGCTAACTTGCATTAATAGGTCGTTCTCTACCGCACCGCAGAGACAAAACGATACGATTTCGAAGCCCGCTCCGCCGATGAAGCGGCAGAAATCGTCTTCGAGCTCAAGAAGGGCCTCTTACCATACCACGAGAGTTGAGTTTACTGTAGCGAGCGACTTGGCGTTTTTGGGCGGGCGGGAGTACGGGTTTGGGAGGTCATACATGAACTGTACCGAGTACAGCGGGGAAGGGAACCAACAATTGTCGCATAGTGTAGAAATATAACACCTGTCACATCTTGAAACTGCGTGGGAGCGGGCTGGCTACCTGGCAGGCTGGAGCTCCTGGTGGGGAGGGCGGGGATGCCTGTTGTGTCCGGTTTTTGACGCGAGAAGAGTCGGTACGTGGCACCAACGGCGTCACGGAGGAGGGCCTTTGTTGATGTCTTTGGCGCGTGGACGCGTTTTGGGGTTTGAAATTGAGGGAAAGGGGGATAACACTTGTTCATCCCAACAACATTGGATACACCCTTTTCGTCCCCCAACAACAACAGTAACCCTTTGCCACCCTTTTCCATCCCTTTCCCGTTTCCCCTTACCCTTCGCCCATCCCTTCGCCCATCCCTTCGCCCATCCCTTCGCCCATCCCTTACCTTCAAAAATCCCCCTTCACCACCAGACCAAAAAAACAACAAGCCACCGCGTCAGCAAACGCGTTTCCCCTCGTCTCCCCCTCGCCACCCCTCACTCCACCATCTTAACCGTATCAACCTGCCCGCATACCCCCCGCCTATCTTCAGCACCGCACAAGCTGACAAGTGCCAGCTCTCGCAAAGATTTCCCTCCCAATGTTTCCCTGTCTCGCACCTAGACCCACTTTCCGGAGCACGAAGGCGGGGTCGGGCCCGCGTCTAGATCGCCGATTATCGATTACGCACCTCTTGCCGTTTGGGCATTTGGGCGTTGCGAGAGGGGGTGAGCGTTAAACGGGTGTGTTTCTGCTGAGGTACGCTTGTCATGGATGGTGCTTTGGGCTATGAAGAGGTGGTGCTGGTGCCAGCGCAGCTATGAGGTGGGTGGAGATGGAGGATTGTGGGAAGGGGCGGAGCGAGGCGGATTATGGGATTTGTTTAGAGGCTGAGTTTGGGATTTGGGGAGGTGTTGGGGAGCGAAGGGGCAGGTGAAGCTGCGGGTTTGTTGGTTTGTTGGTGTTTCGAGATGGTGTGAGGAGAATGGGAATGCTGGTCTCACTGGGGGGTCTGGGCCTGGGTCTGGTCTGGTCTCAGTCCGGGTTCCGGGTCGGGAGGCGAAGGGGTGGATGGAGGGTGTCAGGGGCGAGACAGAGGGTTTGATAATATATATATATATTTTTTTTGATGGACTGAAGGATGACCGCCAAAACTGGCAAAGGGAAATAGGATCAGTGGGAATATCCGGTGAGAAGATAGTACAGTCATCAAGGATGGAAGAAGGGTCAGGTTGGGCTCTGACTCAAGTTCCGACATTGCTGTTGCTGTTGCTGTCGTTTCGCTCGCTGTCGTCGTCGTCGATTGCTGTTGTCGCTGTTGTCGCTGTTGTTGCCGTTGCCGGTAGCATCATTGGAGCCTGGGGCCTACGTGTGATAGACCTGGTGTAGTATCGGGATTATTCTCTACCCACTTTGCTCTGTATATCATGACCTGGCCCTCAGAGTCAAAGGCAGGGGCACCGTTGACCAACAATTGGTGGTTGATAGATTTGTCAGATATAAACGCACCAAAGGCCGGCCTTTGCCAATGTTTCGGGCGGCGAGCCACAAGCTCTGTTGCCTCCTCCACCTGTTCAGCTTTGGACATATGCTCTTGTTTCCAACCTGCTGCAATTCGAATACTAGCCATAGTTGCATTATCGGGCGTCACATCGTTGCAAGTGTCGAGTGAGTAGTATTGCACATCCGACCCGCACTTACTGACCTTTCCTACCAGATATGGCAGCATGGCACCACAATATGAAGTTTCGTACTTCGTACAGTACGTACAGTCCACAACCAAGGCCATTGATATGCTGACATGCACGGCACAGGGGCATCATCGTCCAAGTTGACAAGACCTGCATATCCAAGACTGGCCGGCCGTGATTCAATGTCTCATTATTGGCTCGTCGAGGAGTTGTGGACCAAACGTTTGATCTGTCACCTTCCCCCTGCGAATCCCCAGCGCTTGCAAGCGCCCGCTCATCCCAAACTGGCTGGGACGGGGATAGCTGAGATCACTGGGATTGGATGTGAAGGTGCACGGATGCCGGCCGGTCTATTTTTGATGTTGTGATGGGCTTGGGGGCCGGAGAGACGGGGGAAGAAAGGACGGTCAACCTCGGTGTAACATCAGATAATGATGTTAAAATAGCTGCAATATAGGGGATTAAGCGCTGTTCTATTATGGTCGCCGTGAGGTGAGAGATTTCCATTTTAAGAGCGCTGGGGAGAGAGATGACAGGGAATCGGCATGGTAGCTGTGCTGTACGATACGGTGCCTTCATCATAGTGCAGCACACAGATACTGTGCCTGTCTGTGTCTGTCTCGGGGTTGTCCAAAGAAGGCGCACTGTGCATACTGAACTAGAGAGAATATGTTGGTATGTTGGTGAGGTTGCATCCCCGGCCTGTTGGAAGTGGAGAACCTGCTTGTTTACTGGGCCTCACCTCCACAGGTGGCGGCCTGTTTCAGCGGCGGTGCTTAATTGTTTATTTTCGACCATCTGTCGTTGTTTTGATCGCCCTGTTTTTGGTTCTTGGGGAATTCGTTTCAAGATCTGCGCCGTGCCAGTGTGCCTTGCGCTTTCTTATAGATATCCCCTCTTTCTGCCTCCTCGTTTCGAACTCCATCCGTAACTTTTCACTAGGTCTGCGGCTTCATTACTTTCCTTCATTTTGGGTATTTGGTCTGGATTGTCTTTCAAGCCACCCACGGAGCTTTTACTATCTCCCTCACACTTGCTCTTAAAGAACCGCCTCCGCAAAGGAAATACCCATACAGTCAATATGGCTATCCAAAAATCCCGCATCTCCGGGCCCGTTGGAGTCGCTCCTACGCCGAAGGTGAAGGCAAATGCACTCCCTTTACAACACACCGAGGCATTCGAATACATCTCCTCACGCTTGATCCGGAAACACATCAACCTCTCCCTAGTCCTCGTGAGAGAAGACACCCCGCTGCCCGCCGCTCCCAGCCCACCTCTCGAGCCGGAGTCTCCTTCTTCACCGACCTCATCATTCTTCAGCCGTCTCTCACCAACTCAATCCTCCTCATCTGTCTCGTTGGCCTCCTCTGCCTCCTCTGCCACACCATCATGGCCACTATCAACGCCATCCTCGCCCGTCTCCCCGCGCTCACCACGCTCCCTCTTCTCTCCCCGCATCTTCTCGCTACCCTCCTCACCACTATCACCACGCTCCCTCTTCTCTCCCCGCATCTTCTCGCTACCCTCCTCACCACTATCACCACGCTCCCCAACACACTCCATGCACTCAACCGGGACATCCATCAGCACCATCCCGCCCCTCACCATCCCCAGCACCCCCCACCCCGTCATCACCCTCCTCCACGCCATCCCCCCCACCCCCAAAGCCGCCGCAACCCTCACAAAAATCCTGCACAAAGCCTCCCTCCGCTTCCCCTTCCGCTTCGCCGTCCCCGCCGCCCAACCAACCCTCACCCACCGCTCCCTCCACCAAAACACCATCCTCTTCTCCTCCGAAGGCCTCACAATCCTCTCCCTCGACCGCATCTACACCCTCAAGCACGCCCTGGCAACCTACTCCCGCCTCCTCTCGACCGGTGCCTCCGCCCCCGCCATCGCCCTCGCGCTCGCCCGCGCCCTCAGCGAGCTCCGCGCTCTCATATTCGCACAGTCCGGCAGGCCCGTCGCGAACACCTACCTCCAGCGCGCATACGACCATCTGCGCGTCTCGCCGTTCGCGCTGCGGCTTGTGAATGCCGCGTTCGCGGCGCTGTATAAGGGGGCCCAGGTGCCGATTTCGGGAGTGCCAGAAGAGGCGCTGAGGCTGGCGGCGCCGCCGACGCCGAGGGAGAGGAGGGAGAGGGAGAGCGGGGCGACGGTGAGGAGTTGTAGGGGGCCGTATTGTAGGGGGCCTGTTACGCCGGGGGGGTGGGGGGATATTACGCCGGTGACGAGGGGGGAGTGGGGGTTTGTGGTTGGGGGGTGGAAGGGGAGGGGGGCGGTGGAAACTTGTTAGGGGGTTGTTGCAGGTGGAATGATGGATGAGGGATGAGGGATGAGGAATGAATTATGTGGGAATGGAAAAGCGGGTGAGGTGTATATATTGAGTTTCTGCTGGTGCTGTATTACTAGCTTTACGAATTGAAATGTCAACATGCAACATATTATCCATTGTCTCCAATGCATTCACACAATCACAAAACCAGTACCTTCGTCACAGCCCCTCAATCAAGTCCACAATCACTAGAGTAATACAACTGTTATTCCCACCTAACCTACACTACCACGTTGGTATCTCCTCTACCACCCCATAATCATACCCAGCCCACTGTAAATCGTCAACCCCAACAGCCCAAGCTGACCAATGTACGCAACCATCCCGCGATAACGTCCCTTCCCTCCCCGTCCATACGCCAAGTTCGAGTAACCCGCCATGTAAAGGTACCTCCCCACGACCCAAGTAGCGCCGAGCCCAGCTGCGACGCGGGGAAACTCAATACCCGCGATCAGGAGCGTGGCGAGGACAGAGGTGTGGTTCTCGGTGTAGTTGGCGTGCGCGCGCTGCGCGCAGTTGAAGCGGTATGCTGCGAGGGGGTGTTAGCTTCTAGTTCTAGTTCTGCTTTTCTGGGGATTCTGGAGTGGACGAAGGGGGGAAGGGGGGCGGCATACCATCATCGTTGTCCTTGGCCACCTCGTTGGTAGCGTAGGGGGCAGGGTAGGGGATGGCGGCCGCCTTGCGGAATTTGCCTGTGTTGAAGCCGTGGACGGTGTTGAGGATGAAGGTGGATGTTGCGGCGAGGATTACGTATCTAGATCGCGCGTATTAGCTGGTGCTCTCTGGTCTGCACGCTGCCGCTTCTCTGTCTCGCGTCTGCGCTGCAGTGCCATGCCCGGCTCTGGCTGCTGCTGCCAGGCCTGAGATGTGGCGCTGTCGCAGTCAAGAGCGCAACGTGGTGGTTGCGACACATGGTGGATTCTGCGGTCGCAGGGAACGGAGCACAACATACCCGTAATCCTGCGAGAGGGTGAAGCTGACAGTCGACATATCTGCGATATCTGATTGTATGGTATGGAGAGAGGTTGATTGATGATTTCCGAACTTGTTTTTTCTCCGTACAAAAATCGCAACAGTGGCTGTCCCAAGGTTTATAAGCAACCAACGACCTTTTGTGAGTGAAACTGTCCTGTACGTCCACATCGGCCCCTCGGCGCAACCATAGCCCCGACTAGCCCCTAGGTCCAGCACCCGAACGCGGAGTCGGCGCGCTTTGTGTCGCTAGTGGAGAGCGGATGGGCTGTTGAAGGGGGAAAATAGCGTCCGAATTCAAAGGGGTGAAGGCAGAAGAGGTGCGTGGAGGGGGTTGCGTAAGGATTTAGGTCGGTGTGTTTAGTAATCTTGGGTACGTGTGCCACCGTGGTGCCTGGTGGTCGTGCATGCTGGAACGGTGTCAGTGGGTGTTTTCATCAATGTTGATATGGGGATGCGGAGGGACTGAGATCCCGTACGTTATATGGGAATAGTAGCTGTGACGTGAAAATAAGGGTTCTTTTCAGACGTGTGGGAGAGCGAAGAACGGGAAGGATGGAGTGGGAGGTATGGCCGCGGTCTTATATCTTGTAGTCAGAAGGCTATCAGCACGCCATCGAGTACATTTCAAATCCCCGAGATAGCCACGGCGGAACACGGCGGAGTTTGCGATTGCTATTCAGCATGTTATTTTTCTTCTGGGCGTAAATATCTATCTAAACGGACCCATCTACAGTACTTTTATTTTCGTTACGACATGGACGGCTCCATCTGGGCAGACGCTTGTACAGCACTTGTACCCATCCCATCACTTCTTCTCCTTCAATGGACCCATCGCAATAGCCATCACATCCAACTCCTCCATCAACAGCGGGTGGAAAGACTTAGCCCGTCCCCTCTCCAGTAAGTCCCTCCCCGCCGCCATAAGCCCCGCCACCACCGGTTCCAGAATGGGCTTCCCCTTGATCCCCTCCATACTCCCGAACCGCTCCGCCAGCATCCTCGACGCCACCACAACGCGCGCACAAATCGCAAACACCTTCGGCTTGCTCATCCACCCAAGCGGCCCATCGCGGTCCTCAATTGCAATCATCGCACGCATCGACTTCACGGCCCACAGCACCAGCTTGGCCGTCACGCGGTCCCAGTGGCTGCCCTCGGCGCGCGCGAACACCCCGCACCACAGCCGCGCCTCGCGCATCTCGTCGATATACAGGTTCTGCTCCTCCTCGGCGAAGAGCGCGTTGTCGGGGACCATGGCCTTCGCGAGCGCGAGCCGTGTGTCGGATAGCGTGAGGGGTTCGATGCCGTTGAAGGTATCGACTTCATTGCCGGTTGTGATGCGGCGGAGGGTTTCGGCGAGGAACGGTTCGGAATAGGAGTAGTTGTCGTGTAGCCAGTGGGAGAAGGCTTGTGCGGAGGCTTCGGGGACGACGGCGGGGCTGAGGGTTAGGGAGCTGAAGGTAGCAGCGCCGAGCTCGCGGACGTTAGGGTCGTCGTCGATGAGGGAGTCAAGGATGGCGACGTTGAGGGCAAGGAGGGGCGTGAGGTGCTTTCCCTTTGTGGCCGCTATGAACAGAGCATCGGCGTGGGTGTCGTAAAAATTGAAAAACGCTGTAGCAGCAGCCATGCGGATATCATAGTCCTAGATAGGTTAGCGGAGGAGAAAAAAAGGAGTGGGAGAAGAGGAAAGCGTACGTGGCTGCTGTGGAGGAAGCTGAGGACTTCTATGCCGAAACCCAGGAGTCCAGCCCCTATATTTAGCTCCTGTTCACCAGGTTGCACTGTGCCAGGGAGGTCCAGCCGTTCAAAGGCATGAACGCGTAGGCGGAGGATGTGACCTTTTGTTATGAGTCGCGCATTTCTTAGGCCGGGTCCCATGAATATCGACATTTCGACACCACCTCTGATGACAAGGTGCATGGGGTCATGAGAGAGGAAACTTTCGTTGATGAGGTTATCCGCCAGCTCCTTGATTTGCTCATCCGAGAAGAAGAAGAAGTCGTGCTGCCCGAGAAGAGCTGCAATATTGGTATGGGCAAGTCTCTTCACTTTCTCTGAGCGTTTGACAGATAGTATGAAGGGTTGGAAGAAGCGGACCATGGCGACGATTTCATCCAGAGTTAAGCTAGAGGAGAGAAATATTTTTGGGGCTCTCTGGAGCAACTCAGCCGCAGAATCGTCCGTGACATTGTCCCAAGAAATACTCCCATCGGTTATGCGACATAGAGACTTCTCCATCCTTATTATGTAAAGCAAGTGAACGATTTGGGTGTTGTTTGCGAGACTATTACGGTCGTCTGCCGGGTGCTCGTTCAGCTCCTTCACTACAGCCATCCCCATCTCGTCCAATATAGCCTGGCCTTGATCGAACCACTCCGTGCTAGAGAACGGGAAGGCGGTGTCCTCGCTACCTGGCATATCTTTGAATATCGTCTGGTATATCGGGAACATGGCTTCCTCGTACGCAGCGATGAGGAATTTGTCAGTAGGATTGGCGCCATATGGCAGGATTCTTATGCTCATCGCTTTCAGCAGCTCGATTAAATTATCTTTGGAGTCGTTAGTATGAACTGTGCGTTATGTGGCTGGGTATTATAATACCTTTGGTCAGTGGCTTATCCAAATCCAATCGTTTCTCAATCAAGTATCTAATGAGCAAGAAGATACCATGAAGCCCATTCGTTGAGAATGACTTCGACTCCAAAAGTTCAATTATGGGAGCCTTCCAGTTGTCCTCCAACAAGAACGTACTGGCTGTTCTTGCTGCAAGATCTCGAAAGATCCATATGGGACAATTGAGGTGCTTGATGACGCTGTTGTAAAAATCCCCTCGGAATTGAGCCCGATTTTTCTCGGGGGGTCCCACGCGCCTTGCAAACTCAAGCGCCGGGAAAACGAGGTTTGTCTGTGCTGGGATGCTAGAGTCTATTTTCAAGAGTCCTAAGAGAACCTCTGGCAAACCCTTGTATCGGTCGTAGGAGATCCTGATGGATCGGCCGTCCCATCCGGCCTCAGTTGCAGCTTTGTTGTCACTTGTACCGAGCATGCAATCCAGTAGAGATTTTACGAGAATCAGACCACAGTTTGAAATAGCCCAGCTATGAAGTTTATTAGTGGATTACAAGTTGATATAGGCATGGGGGACTTACATGTCCGACTTCAGGCTGTCTGTGGCAATGATAAAGCAGTCCGTAACATACATATCGGCCTGTTTACCCAAAGTTGCACTCTTGAAGACATCCTTGATGGAATTCATGGCATGGACCTGGGGCAGCTGCTCCTCATCCTTCGCACTACTGATGACTGGCGTTCGGGCTATTTCCTGGAGCCTTACCATCACAGAATCAAGAGTAACAAGAGTAGAACCAGCAGACAATATTCCAGTGATGAGCCCCGGTAGACCAGCTGAGCGCCTTGTTGTCGAATGCTGTTCATTGATACACTGGAATGCTCGCTATAATGGATTAGTATGTGCTGTTACATAGTTTTGTTGCAAACTTACATCATGCCAAAGGCGGAGTAGGTCAGGGCCTCCAGTCTCAGCAAATGATTTGCTCTGAGTAACTTTGCAGCATAATGAAAAGGTTGTAGTCACGGTCGAAAATGCACCCCTGTGTCTTAGGCTGGCTAACTGTACGAAGGTCAAATTTCCGAGGTGTTGCAGCACCTTGAAGGTGAGAAACGGCTTCTTATCGGATGATTTGATGATGTTGACCTTGCGCAGAATGGCCTGAATAAGTTCACTAAAAGATCCGGATTAGATATTTAACATCGCATAAGCATCGCCTCTCTAACTTACCTTGATTCGTGGCATGCACGGAAGCTGAAGCTCAATATGCCTTTCACATCAGCTTCTTCAGATCCAATGGGCCCACTTGGGTCATGGCCTTCTGGGGAGTCGTGGCACAAAGTACCCCTCACAATCTCCCAGATCTCAAGGCAACATTTGGCCAGCCTATCCTGAAATGCCACAATTGTTCCTACTTGAGAGGGTTCAGAGTCAACTGCCACAAGGCCCTCATAAGGTGATACTTTCATCAAATCCCACAATTGACTATTGAATATCAGTATATCAAAATCATCCTAAAAGGGGATTTTGCTTCAGTGCATCACGAGAGGACACCCCGAAAGCATGCAAAGGATATGAGTCAACATACGCTAAGGTTGTCAATTGGCCATGGAGTGGAACTCGATCTACTGCCAAGTCCAAATCGGATTTAGCAATTTCGATATCATCTTCAAGTATACTTAGTAGCGTATGGAAGAAGTTCAATCGGTGCTGATCGTGTTCGAGGATTTTGAAATGGAGGACGTTCATATGTGCAAGTCCATCAGCTGCATCTGCTCGGCCAGTTTGAGATGAAGCCATCTTGGCTTCTGAAAGAAGGTCTTGCAGAAGCTGGGGGACAGGACCATATGGGGTGTCAGAGAGAGGGCCAAAGCAGTCTCTTGGTGCGGAGTTTAGCACACTAACTGAGCAATTTCGGACTTCTTCAAAAGGGTCTACCACCAGATCTAACAACAATCGACAGATGCTGGGAGAGAAAGCGTTAACTTGTTTCGGCCAAAATATATCTGAGCCACGTGAAGTGTTGATCGTCGGTATACCTGGAGAAAGCTGCACTCCTGTTTTCAATAGAATCTCGAGGGATTTTAAAGAGGTGATGTGTCTTGGGTAAGATGCTGTTGGCACTAATTCTTGTGCGAGGAAGCTTAAGTACCAGGATAGGAAGTGTTCGTGTTCTTGGATGTGAGTTTGTATGTCGCTTCCTTCTTTGTCGATTTGTTCTATGCTGTGAACAGTTTGCAGCTCTTTAGGTGAATTTGGATCTGTCGCAACCTGTTTTCGTGTCACACTCAGGCTAGCCTCGCGGGTCAACAAAGCCAAAGCCCCCCTTAGGCGCTCAAGCATATGCTTAGTGCTGGCAAACAGATCGTTACGAAACTTGGCGTCAGTATCTGCATGGAGAACATACAAATACTGACGAATAATATCAAGACTTTCTTTTGGAAACGGTCTCGTCGATGAAAGTGACGACACAAGTACAGAGAAAGCTAACGATCTGACTGTAGTATCTGTATGTATCAAGAGACCTCCAATGGCCTGGATAGGAAGCTCCACAAAGTCTCGCTTCTTTGCCGATGCTTTTTGTGGTGGTATGAGGTCTTTGGAGAGTGAGAAATTATAACAAGAAAGTGATACCACGAGATTGACATACCTGGATCATCCACAAGGCCGTACTTCTTGCCAACCTCTAATGCAGACAAGAAAAGAGTTGCCCCACTATCTACCTCACGATTTCCAACTGTATCAATGGCATTGTTTGCAGAGATGTTTCTGAGAAATTGCAACGATCCCGGTTTGTCCAATTTGAACAGAGGTGCAAATAGATAGTTCTTCACATTTTCAAGAGATTCTGGATGATTACCAAGACCTTGCTGTATCCATCTCTGCCAGTATATCGAATAATTTTCTGCGGCCTCAGAACCTTCGATAGGCGATGTTTTCAGTTCCCCAAAGAGACTCACGAGAAATTTGGCTGCCGCAGAACAGGTTTCAGGCGCGGACATCCACTCGAAGACTTCAGAAACTAATTTGTCCCATTGCGATTCTCGGGTAGGCTCTATGTCACCAGAAATGTGGCCATAGGCTTCGAATAAGTCAGAGCTGGTGTACGTGCCTTTGATCACAAAGCATTCCAACACTTTGAAAGCTGGCTTGACAAGAGGCTGAGCAGATTCGTAGGAAATAATAGACAAAAGACGCTCCAATGACTCCTTTTTGAAGCCATTGGAAACTTCCTTGTCGGGATTGAGAGATATCAAAGAACTTAAAAGCTCTAGGACCTGTCTCATGGATCTGTGCTGGTTCTTCTCATTCCACTCAACGTAGAAGTCAAACAACTGCCGGCACGTCTCATGGGAGTATGCAAGGCCTCGAAGTTTTGGTGATTCTGACTTCCTGCATTGCTCTAGAAAATAGCATAGCCTCGTACAAGAATTCCCAGACATATGCCGTGGCTGAGAAGCATCTTGGATCAGTATATGGAGATGATCTCTGGCAACACTGGTCACGGGTTAATAAGGGGTATGCATAAAATGACGGGAATATAACCTGTCTTCCTGGCCTGCAAGAGTCTTTAACAGTTCTTGTATAGAGCGGGTGTCAACCGCCTTGTCTGAGCCCATTTCAGAAGTCTTTGGCGCTTTTTCAGTCCTTCTGTGGGATTTTCATGTGGTTTTATATGGCTCGTTGGAAAATTAAATATCCATTTATGCTTCAGCTCCTTTTTAGCATACGAAAAAGCGGCAGCCGTTGAGGATATGACTTCACAGCTATAATGCAAAAGCCCGTTCAGAGGAATTTAATAAATTGAAAGAAGTATAACATTATACCAACTTGTGCTGATGTCTGGGGTTGTCGTGCTAAGAGAAAATCATGCCAAGACATATGCACAGACCACCATGTTGTCGACATTGGGTACCCAGATTTCTCCGTTAACCTGCATCGAATCCAAAAATTTCAACCAGCCATATTCATCCTCACATCATCCCCTCATCACCTCCGCCATGTCGATCTGGGATTCGCTGACCGGGCGGAAGTCCTCGTCGAAGTCATCTTCGGGTGAAACTACAGCCACCACACCCGAGCCCTCAACCTCGTTCCAGCCGGCTCCTTTCAACCCATCCGAAGGGGCGGATGTCAGTTCTTTCCTCGGCGGAGCCGCCTTCCCAGATCCATCTCAACTTCATCCTCTCGCTGGACTGAACCAGCAAACGCTAGACTACATATCTCTCGAGGACTCTCAGCTCTCCGACCTCCCCGGCTCACAGTCAGCCTTGCCTTCCCGAGGCTGGTCCGACGATCTCTGCTATGGGACAGGAGTCACATATCTTTCGGCATTAACGCTTGGTGGTGCATGGGGCATGCAAGAAGGCCTACGAAGGTCATCTGGCCAGCCACCAAAACTCAGACTCAACTCAGTGCTGAACGCCGTTACACGGAGAGGCCCGTTCTTGGGAAACTCCGCCGGTGTTATCGCGCTGGTATATAACGGAATCAACTCCTTCATTGGCCACCAAAGGGGGAAGCACGATGCGGCCAACAGCATTGCTGCGGGCGCATTGAGCGGTATGATCTTTAAGTCGACTAGGGGACTGAGGCCGATGTTGATTTCTGGGGGTGTTGTTGCTTCTGTGGCGGGCGGATGGGCTGTAAGTGTATACACCCACTGATTGTTGAGCGCTACTAACATCGAATACAGGTCGCACGAAAGGCACTTTTTTAATACGAATGAACAATGGATCTTTTTGCAATCATCGAACATATCCCCGCAAACGAACACTCGCCTATCCTCTCTCTCAAAGAGATGCCACTACTTGTACCAGCACGACGCTGTTTCTCACTTGTTTGAACACTTTAGATTACTCATAAATGGGCGGGGATGTATGAATGCTGGATGATCACCGCTCTGCCGGCATAAGACGGATGTAAATATAGAAATAGTTGGCGCTATGGGGTGGGTGGTGCAGCGTCACCTGAATTGTACGATTGGAAAAATAAAATAATATTCAAACCGCGCTTCTCAATAATGGTTGTTATCTGCAGTTTCAGAACCTCTACTTCCTAGAATCTTCTGCTCCCACTTACTCTTACTCACTGAATTTAAGGTTTGCCACCATGGATGAAGCTTCGTCAGGAAAGGAACGGTCACGGTTTGGGAGGTAACGAAATCTTGATATCCGTCGCATATTTAAGGTCTACTGCTAACTAAACATGAAGAATCAAAGATATGAACCACCTATTTCACACTCTAATACGATGCAAAGCCTTCCGGTCCACCATCGACTGACACCCCACCATGAGGAGGCTAACGGAGGTGCCACACAGAGGCAAAACGCGAAGGAAGAGTACCAGAAGCTGGGATTTCAAACTTCACATGGTCAAGAATGGTTCATCTTGTCACCCGAAACTCTCGTTCGGTGCCTCATCGATTCAGAGCTTTATATGCTAAGATCGGCCCCTACTGACAATATCGACTTTGAGGCTGTTCTAAGCACTGACGCATTCATCATTGATTTGGAGGAACAAACCTACATTGACTTTGAGAGCAAAGGTTTGCTAGAGGCAGTCGACACAGCAGTGGAGGAAGGAGTAAGACAGCGTTCGATGATAAGATGTGTTATTAAAGACATGCTCGAACAACGACATGGAGTGTCCAAATCTGTTTTGGAAAAAGCCGAAGCTCTCCTTGATAATCAGATTCGCGAGCTAAGGGTTGAAGTCCCTGAAACATGGAACCCGAAGTCCCTCGCAATTAAGGTAAGTCCTTTGTTATCCAACGATGCCCCATTGACTGACGAGTACAGGCATGTGTTGTTGCAAATTATATGCTCCTTTCACAGCTCAAGCAAAAGCCAAGAATAGAAAACGAAGAATTTCATCTTGCCCTTCAAAGCATTGCTGGAGCGAGCTGTGATAACATTCTGACGACGGATCTGTTCCTGTCCTACGATATGCCGTTCTACAATTTACTTGCCACGCTCAGAGAAGAGACCATAATTTCACAAAACCCGACTCCTACAAGTGACGAAGTTCTTGGTTGCACTCTCGATGGTGGCCCCTGGATGTACAGGCTGGCTCGGCCACCAGAGGCTCTGGGGGGCTGGCTCGATTTGAGTGATAAGGTCGAGTATCAAAGGGTTTTACAGAGCCTAAGAAAAGGAGAAGGAGACCTGGTTCTGATGCATGTAAGTCTTCACTATGGTGGCGAACGATGAGGGTCACTACTAAACAGCACCTAGAAAGTTGAAGTTGACATGGTTGCTCGATACCAGGAGGAGCAGGACAAAATCCGAAGAGAATGGGACGAAGGGGAAAGTGATGACATGCTTATAGACCAATCTGGGAATGATGTGGTCTTTGACCGTGGAAGAGCTTTGGACTTCCTCCATCTTTCGTCAACAGAGCCTTAAGTCGCTTTCAGGGTTCTCAGCCTTGAGAGAGAAGCCTTGAGAGCGAGTGTCCTAGAGGAATATGAATTTTCGATCAGCTTATGCCTTTATGAATTAATATTAGGATTACCCAATGTTACTCACACGAACCACAATAAAATGAATCAATTATTGGTTGTGTTGAAAATATTTGGTGCTCATTTTGTTGAAATGCATGGTGTTGGGATTCGTTTTAGCTCGGCCTTTCGTGCTCTTACTTCATTCATGATAAATCAAACTTGGTGACGCCCTACATTTTACTAAATCGTAAGCGGCAACTCCCGCCACCACAAAGTCAGGCACTGAATTAACGCAAGACGACGACAAATTCGATAATTCTTATGGAAATGCGCACTGCCGGATCTGACAAACAGCATACTCACACGAATGTCTTGCGACAAGCTTAAACCTCACTTTCTTATCCTCTGAAAGGACGGATTCTCGTTAAAACCGCCACTTTGCACCCACTACAAACGAAGAGCTACAAACGAAGAGCTACAAACGAAGAGCTGCCAACGCAGCTCACCTTCAAAACGTCTTCCACAAAGAAACGAAAGATCGATAAGGACGAGCTCGTGTATTCTAATCACACATCGGATATTCCTTTTGCATCGATCGAGGACCAGGAAGTTTCTCGGCGCTCACAAACCCCACCACGACCCGACATATCCACTCAGAGCGACAGCCAACGGAGCCTCCCTCGCCACATACCACCCCACATTCATAACGAAGCCTCGTTCTCAGCTCAGGATAATATCCCTTCCGCAGCAAGCTCCCCGAGCGCTGCGTACTCTGGGTTGTCAATCGAGGGTGAACGAGGCGGGGAAACCGGAGCTGGAGGTGGACCCCCAAACTCTGGAAGTCAAGGAAATCGAAGCCAGTCGCCGAATAAGTCGTTTATACAAAGGGCTATGATGGGAGGCGCTGCAGATATTCCACTCCGGTCGTCGTCGCCGCTGAAGAGACCGGCTTCAGAGCTGGAGCAAGAGAACCCCGCGAAAGATAAGGAGGATGTCGACATGGAGGGTTTTGAAACGTCGAAAGAGCTTCCAGATAACTCGAATCAAGGCCCCGACGCGAATGGCAATGGAGAAACTGAAATATCACAACTTCAGGAGCCTGCAAGCCAAGATACAGATACATCTCTGCCCGAGGCTGATGGTGAGATGTCTGAAGGTGGGCTTGTTCGCATCTGGTTCGAATAGCACGATTACTAACTACATCATAGATGTTCCTCCTATCGATGAGCAAATAAGACGGATCAAAGAATTACACGAGGCTTTTGAAAGCCAACCTCTCACCCCCGACACAAAAACTTATATTATATCAAACACTTGGTTGGACAACGTCCAAGCTCACGCATCCGGCGCCAAACTGTCAAATGCGGAGCCAGTCGGCCCTGTCGACAACGCAGATATTGTCTACGAGATTATAACGGATCAGAACCAGCAGCCATTCGCCAGGTTAAAGCACGAAGTTGTAGGCGGCTCGGTCGCCTACTTCCCCGAAGAGGCATGGAATTTGGTGGTGCAGTGGCATGGCCTGAAGGCTGGCCAGGTGCCTATCATAAGGCAAGCCGTCGATACTAGCATGGATCCTCAAGTACCGAACGTGCAATTTGAACTTCACCCTGTCGTGTTTAAGATCCACAGGCTTTGGGCAGTTAGCAGCCCGTTGCCTATTTCACAGATTTTGAAGGCGAAGAATCCACCTGCGCCCATTTTTATTATGAGCCGCAACGACAGATTCCAGGACTTCCTTAAGAGCATCAAGAAATCGGCCAACATCGAAACTCAGCAGACGGTGCGAGTTTGGACCGTACCCATCTTCTCTGACGAAAAGACAGCGGCGGCTGCACCTGCCGGCGGTGCATCACCCCCTCTATCAAGAGCCAGCACACCAGCTCCAGAGGCCAAATCTGCAGAAGATTGGACAAAACTACTTGTGGAGGCCGCGACGTTTAATGGCCTGACACGAGGTGCGCAGCGGGAGATAGTGGACACCAAAGACTTCACAAATGATCCGAAATATAACGGCCGTTCGACAATTGCCATGACTGGGTTGGGCAAAGACCAAGCCCTTGTTCTGGATGAGCTTATCGAGAGTAATACGTATTTAGCCACTTATGCCCAAAAGGTTGCCAAGCAGGGAACTAAAGGCATTGCCACCGGTTCAGCAAATATGAATCGGGCTTCGGCAGTACCAAGACCTGACAGTGGACGAAGCAGCCCTGCTCCCTCGGTGCCTATGACGCGTGGGCGCGTGCAGAAACCTTCTGGCAAGACAGTGGGCACAGTTGGGCTGGCCAACCTCGGAAATACTTGCTACATGAACTCCGCCCTCCAGTGCATCCGTAGTGTCGAGGAATTGACCAAATATTTTTTGGCAGATGAAGCCGAAAAGGAGCTCAATACTGAGAACCCGCTTGGCAAAGGCGGCAATGTGGCACTTGTATACAACGCACTTTTAAGAGAGCTCTACAAAGAGCCTCCGCCTTCGTCAATTACCCCCCGGCAATTCAAAAACACGTTCGGGAGGTACTTTGGCTCGTTCTCAGGATATGGCCAGCAGGATTCTCAGGAGTTCCTGGGCATTCTTCTGGATGCTTTACAGGAAGACTTGAATCGTGTCAAGAAGAAGCCGTACATAGAGAAGCCAGATTCAACAGACGAAATGGTCGACAATCCAGCTGCGCTGAAGAAAATGGCTAAAGAAGTTTGGGATATCACGAAGAGGCGTGACGACTCTGTTATCGGAGACCTTTTCACAGGGATGTACAAATCCACACTCGTTTGTCCGGACTGCGCCAAAGTAAGCATAACGTTTGACCCGTTCAGCACTGTTACTATGCAGTTGCCCATTGAGAGTACTTGGGGTCATGAGGTATTCTTTTTCCCTTTGAACGATAAGCCAGTCAGGGTTGCAGTGGACATGGACAAACAGGGCAGTATAAAAGGGCTGAAGACATTCGTCAGCAGCAGAGTTGGCGTTGCCGTCGAACGGCTTTTCATCGCAGAGGAATTCAACAATCAAATATACAGGATTCTTGAGGACACAAAGTCAGTATCGGAGGACATCCAGGCCAACGACCGCATCATGGTTTTCGAGCTTGAGGCAGTACCAACAAATTGGCCGCCTGTCCGGAAGCCCAAACAGAAGTCTAGGTCAATGCTTAACATAAGCTACCCGTATCAAGACGAGGACGAGGGAGATATTCCGAGCTGGGATTCGCCTAGAGCGGAACGAATGATCGTGCCGGTTATTTCGAGGCGGCAAAATCCCAACCCAACCCGATTTGGCAAGCCGCTTATCCATGCCTATGCCCCGTTTTTTATCACGTTGACTCCAGAAGAGGTTCGTAGTCCACTTCATAATTTGCAATCATCTAACAGTCTTTAGGCCCGCAGTGAAGACATCATTCAACGGAAGATCCTTGAACGAATTGCCAATCTTACCACATATAACATGAGCGGTTATGAAACTGATGACGACCAAAGCGCAGAACAAGACATCGTTATAACTACTGCCTCGGATACGTCGTCTGGAGATGGTAAAGTTGTGGGTACTTCGATCGATGGCGAGGATGATGTAGTCGACGTCACTGTAACAGGGCAAAACGATGGACATGCGCCGGCAGAAGTAGATGGCGGGTCGCAGAAGGATTCCAATCCGAGAAAGCGAAAATTCCAATCAAGGCGGCCGAAGTGGATTGATCCCGAGCAGTTCATCCCTTCCGAGTACAATAACCTTTTCGAGTTAAGTTATTTCACGAGCAAAAAAGAGGTTGTTCCCACAGGATGGGGTGTGGTGGACGAGGAGAAGCTATATCCACGGCTCTCCAGTCGGATGCCTGTTGTCCAGGACGCTGTTGAAGTTGACGATGACGCGTCTAACGGGTTTGCTTCCAATAAACCCCAAGGATCTGATGGCGAAAGTAGTGAAGACGATATTGGCGACATCCCACAATTGGCACCAACACGAATGAACGAGGAATCAAGTGACGATGATGATTTAGCGCCGAATACAAGGGTATGTTTGTGACATTTTAGCTTGGAGGCTGCCTTCCTGGACTCCTATAACCAGCGCACCCACGTCTTTGACCAATGGAGAGAGGCTAATCAACCTAGGTTTTACCTGTTCGCCCAATCGCCCAACACGCCGTGTATAAAGTAGGTCAAATGAAAGCCTTCAGACGTGGCATCAGGACTTACTCAAAAAAGGGTAACAAGCGTACACCGCAGAGGACACGCATGTCTAGCGAGGAAGTTGAGGAAGACGCTAATCCAGGACCTCTCGTTCGACTTGGGGAGGGCATTGTTGTCGACTGGTATCAAGACCCTTTCGCCACGTTATTTGAAGGTGACCGAGAAGATACGATGCGTGGCCGGGAGACCTGGTCCAGCGTCGGCCTGCTGGAAGACCCAGTCCTTGAGGCCAAGCGCAAGTCTCGTCTACGCCGCCGCTCAAAGGGGTTGTTTCTGGATGAGTGCTTAGACGAGTTCGGGAAAGAGGAAATCTTGTCTGAGATGGATACATGGTACTGTCCGAGGTGTAAGGAGCATAGACGTGCCAGCAAGAAACTCGAATTGTGGAGGACGCCGGATATCATGGTGTTCCATCTGAAGCGTTTCAGCTCCACTGCTATGCGTCGAGACAAGCTGGATATCCAAGTCACCTTCCCCATCGACGGCCTTGACATGAGTACAAGAGTTCTTGAGCGCGAAGATGGCAAGAAAGATATCTATGACCTATTTGCCGTTGACAACCACTACGGTAGTCTTGGTGGTGGACATTACACCGCGTATGCCAAGTCTTTCGTCGACGGCGCGTGGTATGATTATAATGGTAAGAACCCTGGCTAACTAACTCCCGCCCCTGCTAACACACATGTCAGACTCCGCCGTCAGCAAGCTGAAAGACCCTTCGCACGTAATTTCAAGCGCAGCATACCTCCTCTTCTACCGCCGTCGCTCAGACCAGCCCCTCGGCGGCCCGCGCTTCCAGGAGATCTTAGCGCGCTTCGACAACCCCCCTGCCACCTCCGAAGATGAGTCCAGCGGCTCGGGGGAAGGCCAGCGTCTCGGCGCGGACTCCTCCCTTCGTGGGTCGCCGAGCGCTTTGACCGGAGTAGAAGCAACTCGCCAGGCAGGGCATGGTTCGGTCAGTGGAACCACAGCGGGCACAGTAGCAGCGACGAGAAGCGTGACTAATACTAGAATCGTGCCACCGTCCGACATTGATAGCCCACCTGACTACAAGGACGCGCTTGAGGATGACGGCGCGCCGCTCCTTGAGAGGGACGCTATCATGAACGACGGCATCGAGATGCGCGATGCGTCAGGCGACGAGGCTATCGACCTTGAATCAACATACGAGGGGAACTTCCCTGGCGCGCGCGTAGGCGGCATGGAGCCAAACTGGAACTTCTCCGCCCTCGCCCAGCCGTACTCGCACAACAATTACCCAGCGAGCGCGACGTCCGTCGAGCTTGGGTCAGTGGGAGCGCGCAGCGATGATGTGCAGCACGATAGCTCTGCGTCGGAGGGGTCGATGGCGGGCCGACTCGCGGATTTTGACGCAGCGGACGTGGATGAGGATTATGTTGACCAGAGCCCTGTGCCGGATCTCGACGAGGACCAGGTGGATTTGCTCAGTCTACATGGGGAGCTTGGAGATATGCAGGCGAGGAGGAGGTATGAGGAGGTTGTGCCTGAGGTGCCGGGGAGTGAGGGCGAGGCCGCGGAGATACACGTTCACGAGGGGGAGGGTGTGAATTGAGCGTGCATAGGTCTGCAAGGAGTGAGCTTGAGAGGTACCCGCCGCGTCGGCATGTCGTCCGCGACACTCCTTTACGACATCCCGAGAGACCCTCATCTATGTTGGGTAGTTGAGAAGGAGGGTCATCTTGGAAGGCGGGGTTGGCGGTGTAGGATGGGGGGTAGATACGGGACACGAAATCAAAGAGAGCACACGCGTATATGAGGGCCTAGGCTCTTCTAGAACGGGGGAAAAAGAGGGCGCCGGGGGAGTTGCATCCGTGGAGTTCTGCGAAAACCGCATCTCTTTCCCACCATACAGTTGCAACTGCCCATAATGAAATAGACCAATGAAAAAAACACCGATGTCTGCCTTACTTACTTACCTCCCGGCTCCGTTATTTTCATCATCTTAAATCGCTTCCCATGACGCCCTTGTCCGCTGTGTGCCCACACTTTGATCCATGCCCACCCACACCCTAACGCGGGCACCCCATCTGCCCCATCTAATATAATTCCTCACGCCCGACCTCTGGACAACTCACAACCCTTTGTAGCTCAGTTGGATTAGAGCATCGGACTGTAATTGCAAAACACACACCTCATCCGGGGGCCCCCGGTTCGATTCCGGGCGAAGGGACTTAAACTCTTCGGAGAGATGAACTCTCTCCATTGTGGACCTAATTTTTTTTTGTTTGGCGGGGGGATTTTTTTTAGCGTGGGACAACAGCGCCAATCTCTCACTCAACGTCGGCCGGGCTGTCTGAGCTTCGTGTTCAAATGAATTTAGCCGTTTTCACATTTCACAAGATCCTCTAGACACACCCAAGACTCATACATCATTGGGATGAACCTTACCACCATGTTAATAAACGTTATCATACGAAGGTTTTCCGTTTATGGTGTGTCACCCGCTCAACTGCTATTTGGTTTCGATCCTGCATTCCCTCTTGCTTTGTTTGCTCTTACTGTCGTTGCTCTTGCTTAGATAAAGGAGTCCCTTCCGTTGAATGAATTACATAGGATTACAATATAAATTACTATCTACAGCTAAGGAAAAGGTTTTGTTGAGGAGTAGCAGTGAACAGACGCACGTGAACGAAAGCGCGCATTTCGCTTCCCCCTCCATTCTTTGGTTACAACGATTAGGGCCGATCCGATTATAATTTATGGGTAAGACTTATTATTTATTAATTATAACCTAAACCTAATAAGTAAGGCGTGTTGCCAGAGCGGTTAATGGGTAAGACTTGAATTAATTTGGATATCTTATGACTTCGGTCGCGCAGGTTCGAACCCTGCACACGTCGGTTTTTTTTCTTCTTTTTCTTTTCCCCCCTTTACCAAGGGTTCCTCTTCTTCTTCCTCTTCTTCCTCTTCTTCTGTATAATTATTTTTGATACGTAAATACTACTTAATGATAGATATTACATTAGATACCTAGTTTAATTCCAAATCTCCACAGTCGCCGGCGCCGAAGGTCCATACATAGCTCGTAGTATAACTTTATATAACACGGAAATACTACAATAACATTTAATATTTTTAAATAATAGCAAGATACCTCTTTTACAGTAGGAAAGGGCAGTGCATGATATAAGGGTTTATTTGGTACGGTAGTACTTTTATGCTTGTAGTGGAAGTGATTCATTCCTTCTCACTTCGACCTCGCTTCCCACTCTCATCTCACCCCTCATTCCAGTGCTTGCTACGCTGCCTTCGAGATACCTTTTTCTCCAGTAAGATAAAGCAGGTTCAAGTCGTTGTCTAATTCTCTAACTCTCAAAATAGGCAGGGTCTATTTACATTGCTTGTGAGCATAATGGACGACGATGACTACGACAGCGATGAACTCGAGTTTGAGACCTTGCAAAACCTATTGGCAAGCGCTGGCTTTGAAAGTATTGAGGCGATTATAAACAATGCTGCTGAAGATAGACGAAGCTCGAAGCAAATGACCAAGCAACTTACATTTGTCGAAGCCTCAAAGAAAACCGAATACTGTCATGCCTCTGGTATAATCGATTCGTTGCCTTCCGCGTGAATTCCATCAATAAGAGGTAAGAATAAGCAGCGTCTATTTTGTTACATCAAGGTTACTGTCGTCTTAACAATGTGTATAGTCCAGATGACACGCCGTCGATGGATGAGCTCGAACGATTCCTATGCTAGATTGTGTCCAGAGTAAGACCAAGGTCGAATGAGGTTCCAGCATTCACATGGCTACGTGGAGGTCTTCGCCGCCTCATTGTAATCACCACGTTCCACTTCGCGGATTTTCGGGTGTCGAAGCACGACTCGATTAGGATGAAGACGATGTTCCAGCAGCTCTTAAACGAAGGACGGATCACGAAAGAACCGTCAAGAAAGGTGCAATGGATCGGGAGCGTTCTAGTCCGGCGGTTGATTACTGTTATTTTTCAAGAGGTGCAGAAGCGGGGACATTATGACTTCGACGCGCGACACACAGAAGATCCAGTTCTTGTGTTATAGCGACATCACAATTAAGTTGGTTGATGGGGACAAGCTCGAAAACCTCCAGGCCGACATCCTCATCACAATGAAAAGAAGAAGAAGTGAGTAATTCTATCGAAATAGACCCTGCCTATTTATACTAATATTGACACGATAGACACGACCCGAAGAAAAACCGTACCGTGCGGCTCCACTGCCTGACCGACCCCCAAGATGGAATCCTCTGTCCCATAAAGATGATTATTGCCTCAGCGATGAGACTAGGTGCTGTGAATGGCCGGACAATTGAGGAAGTTCTCGAAGCGACTCGACAACGACAAGACAAAACGGTGCAGTGGGCGAACGGAAGAGAGAGAGTCCTGTCTATGCGCCTTTCATAACCAGAGCAACGCTGTTGTAGTTGACAAGGCCGCCGAGATCCGGCAAGAAATCACTACCATCCGCGAAAGGTCTCTGAAGGCCGGCTTCTGCGCTGTTGTTACCCCTCATGACATGAGAAGGTGAGCTGCAAAGGATGCTGCTCATTCGAAGAAGATGGTAACCGGCCTCAGTTGCAGCTGAAATGGGCCAATCCGTCCAGTCTTTGAATGCAGGCATTACAGCTGCCTATGTTGGAACTTGCAACGAGGATACCTGGGAGAGGCGGGTGCGTGCAGGCTTTAACGACCCCTTTGGAATCAACATCACCGATACGATTTATAGGCGACAAAAGATGACCAAAGACGAAATGAACAAGTTATATGCCGACATGGGTATCGATGCATCAAACTGCAATGAATGCGAGGCGGAAGCACGAGGCTGCCCGAGAGAAAGCATGGAGAGAGAGCCAGGGTGGACAGAAGCAACGTAAGATATTACAGCAGCAGTCATCTTGTGCTTCTTTCTAACATCCTTGGTTTAGCTCTTCGGCCGCAGACGCAAAGCCAGATGAGCCAGGAGTCCCGAACGCACCACAACCTCTGAAAATGGGCAGCGTCCATTCTGCCGATTCTGTGGCGGAAAACATCGGAGCATTAATTGGTATATCGACGGTGCTGAAGTCAACGAAGTGACTGCCCAGAGTATCATCTTCAATCAAATGGAAGCACTCGTTCAACTCCCCTAAGAGCTTTGTGTGCCGGGTACTGAATTTGTTAATCATCTCGCCCGTATCAACCTTATTTGCCATGGCGTCACTACAAAGAAAGAGGTGGATACAATTCTGGGCAAATATACAGGCAATTCCCGCGATGAGCCAACGGCGTTCGAATACAAGTGTCCTAAGTACAAGGAATGCGGCTATAAGTCAACGTGGCTGCGAAATGTGGTACGTCACAAGGTTCGCTGTGGTAGAGATTAAGGTTGGGATGGGATAACGTCTAATGGATCACATTGCGAAATATACGATATCATGAAGGACTTTCGGGATTATAAATAGGGACGGTCTATTTGTACACAGAAAAGAGATGAGGGTAGGCTAGAGCTGGGATGACAGTTGCTTAATGGGATTATGCTGTTTATTTATACCATTCGCAGTTGTAATATAAGATAGAAGGAGATTATTGATGGCAGGGGGGAATAGAATACAGATAATAAGAATACGAACACTATTGCAATAGGTTAGTTACAGTAACATTACGTTAATAGACTCAGACGACATCAAAAGCCATAACTTGTTCACGGAATGATAACTTATCGAATTCCTCTTCGCCTTTTAATCCTTGCTATAACTTGAAAGCAAACGCAAACGCGTAGCCATGTTCGAATAGGCCTCGCCCATTCATGTAGGCAACGCAAATCTCAACCTCCTTTTGTCCATCTGTGACTGCAAATCGCGCGAAACAGCCTCAATTGGAACCTCACAGGTGCTCAAGCACGTCCACAAGTTCTGCCACTATCTGATCCGTCCCTCCAATCTTGTCCTTGATCGCCGGAAGCCATGTGAATGCGAGATCTGCGCTAGGCGGAAAAGTAGCCGGTTACACCATGACCTACGTTATCGTATGGATCTTCTTCACTCTCTCCATCTATTTCCTCAATTGTAGCTTTGTCCACAAGTTGTGGTGTTCTTCTAGACCTCTGTGAAGCTGTTGCTGTTGCAGCCAGTAGACTCGGAGATTCGGCGGGAGGCGGGACCGCGGGAAGCAAGGGAGCAGCAGTATGTTGCTAGTGGAGGGTTATATGCGAAAGCTGGCAAGATAGGCGCCCCCTTTTTCCGGAATTGCTAAGATCACAAGCAGAATGCACAGATCGTGGTTATCTTTATCACCTTTTTTAATTCCAATTATAATTTTTTTATTTCCCCCTCGACGTCACATACAAGGAGCATCTGTAATCCCGAACCCCCGTCCCCCGTGGAGAGCGCGAAAAAAGCCGTTCTGGCAACACAGCAAGTTTGAGCAAGGAGATGGCGATTAATTGGGTATTTTGTAATCCCCTCGTCCTCCCACCAATCAATCCTCCGTTTGAGGACCCCATCGTTGTCATGTCATCCATAGTCGGTTTTATGAGATTTCCCGAGAAATTTTTGTGCGGGATAGCGGGGGATTGATGACATCGTAAGTACTGGTACATTTTGTTTCGGCCTGTCTGCCGTCTATCGCACCTGCCGTTCCGTCTAACTAACCTCTTAACTACTCTACTTGTGGAATTCTCACTCCGTGCCCGGGAAAAGGGGCGGCGATGCCGCCCAGGCTGCCAAGTGCCAACCCGGCGCCAAGCTCAATATTGCCCAACTGAGCAAGCGATGCTGGGCACCACTCCTCTGAGACTGGCTCAGGGGTGGAAGTATCGACTATATAGAGTAGTTACAATAGCTAGATTAATAAAATATGCTTTCATTGATCACTGTTCTAAAGACTGGTTGATACGCCCGTAATTATCATTATTCTATTCTTACGGACCGCTACCAAAGTTTAACTCTACTTTACTACTCTACGACTAACTAACTAGAGGGACTTACTCTTTCGGGCTGACAAGTGAGATTTCGATTCCTCTGATTTGATACCCGTAACCCACGATCGGCACAATCAAACTTTTCCCAATTTTCCCTCCGTCCCGTTTCAGCAAGCGACCCCACCGAGCGATGAGCTAAAAACCTTCATGTGAAGGTGTCGGCGGCAGTTAAGTCAGTCGCTCACCGTCTGCAGAACCCTCGGATCTGCCATCCCCTTCACTTCACTTCACTTCCCGGTTCTGCGGCCCATCCACATCACTAACTCCAACCTGACACAGCGCCGCATCCACTCACACTGCCAACCAGGCCACGGGGGACGGGGCTGTCGTGATCAACCACGGCGCAGTGGGGTAATCGCCACGCTCTCGCAACTGCCGGCTCCTCGGCATATTGATTTTTGGTGACATTGTAATAGTAGTGTCATGGCATGGCATAGCATGGCTGGCGGTACCAGTGGTATGCCGGTCATCCCTCCCGTCACTCCTCACCTCGGTGGTCTTGGTTGCGGATCCGTACCCATCAACTTCAGCCGGCCCCCACCAGACGGAGCACACCAGACGGAGCACACCAGACGGAGCAGAGATCTTTTCCAATACAATACAATACTAACGGAGTAGCGGGTGGCAAAAAAAGAACGGCAAGTAAGTTACAGACAGCACACGTTTTGGATCTGACAGACCCGACAAATCACCCTTCCATGCCCGAGACCCCACTGTGTCAACAAGGCACGCCCCACTGCTAACGTCACAGAGATTTTATTTTCTCTCCTTCTCCCTTGCCTCTCTTTCTTGCGCCCCCACCCATTTCCTGTCTTTCCCTCTGCTCGCCGGTGGGCCCTCCACTCCCGGCGCCGAGCAAGAGGGCAGACAGAGAAACTATCGCTCCCACTCCCCTCCCCCAAAACAAAGATCCAAATCTCCGCCGGCGGGGTGTGCTGCCAAGACAGAGACAGATCAGACAGACAGGTGGGATATACAGCGGTGGAGGAGGTTTCGCGCATTGTTAGTCGTGCTCCACTTGTAGAACACACCCTTCCGAGACTTCCTGGGTATGGGGAGACACGTGATTTACGTCATAGTTTGTTAAGGAGATGGGAGGTTTTCATGGGAACCGGGAAGAGAGGAAGGCTGTATATGGCAGGTTGGTGGGATGTAGGTAGGTGGCACAGGAACTGGTAGATGATGCACCCTCCACGGGAGAAGATGCGTTGATAGATGGTGGGGATGGCGGCACGGTGACGCTGTGCATCCCTCACGGCGGCGCGGACGCCGCGGGGGGGGGACCGACGAGACCTTACACCACCTCGTGTTATGCGATGCTACGTGTGCTCTCTCATCTGGCAGCTCTGTTGGCGAGCTCGTGAGCGAACGAGCGGTGGGCGAACGCGGATCTTGGGGGAAGAAGAAGGAGGTGAATGAGCGGTGGGATGGGATGCTCCTTTTCGATTTTTTGACGAGGTTTGTGGTACGTAGAGGTGCTTGTGCTTGCCAAGTTTTCTTGATTTACATACGCCACAAAATCCACATCACCTACGCCTGACACGAACGACAGATCTGAGCTATCTCTGCCTACACGCCCGCCTGCACGCCTGCCCGCCTGCACGCCTGCCCGCCTGCACGCCTGCACGCCTACACGCCTACACACCTACACGCCACGCCTACACGCCTACACGCCTACACGCCTACACACCTACACGCCTACACGCCTACACGCCTACACGCCTACACGCCTACACGCCTACACGCCTACACGCCTACACGCCTACACGCACGCCTGCAGTCCGTCTGCTCCACAGTACGAGTCCCATATTGCCGTCGATCGGAGAGAGTGAGCCGAGGTTGTCGCAGCAGGTGTGGATGGGTGGTCACCCTCACCCCGTTTCGAGAGCGGTGAAACGAAGCGTTTCGCCAACCGTTTCTTTTGCCAACCACATACAACAAGCACACACAGCTTGTGGTGCAAGTGCGTGTGAGCAAGTTATGTACTCCGTACCCTAAACCTTCCCTTCCCACCGCGTTTCGAAACAGACAAGGGTACGAGGTGAGCACAGGGGGTGCAGGTGGGAGTCAAACGAGACGGGGATCGGCAAGGTGACGTTGGATGGGGTGGCGGAGGTGAGTGTGGGTGTGATGTGGTGGATGGGTGTACAGTCAGTCCTCTACGAAGATCCACTCTGTCTGTCTGTCTTGCGTCGTGTCCGCGCCGAGTGCTAGACGGGGAAACGGAGCGGCAGGAACAGAAGGGGCCAAGAACTGGACTGGGGCACCTTGGCGGTGCCGGATGCCGGTACCGTGTAGCCCGTGTGTGAGTGTGCAAAAGGGTGACAGGCAACGGCTCGCGGGACGCAAGAGGGGATAGCGCGTGTTACGCAAGCTTCTGGCGGCGGGTGGGACGGCGATCTGGCGTGCGGCTGTGCTGGAGGGGGATGGATCTGGTGTGTGTGTGTGGTGGGGGGGAGCTGGCTGGCTCGCTGACTGGGCGTTCATCCATCCACGCCATCTCCCGCCCCGCCTGCAAGGTGTGAATTGGCCGAAGAGGCCGAGATGCTCAGCGGATGCGTGCACAAGTCGGGACGGATGCATGCATTAACGGGTTTTCATGCCGGTCGGTGGCGTCCGTCAGTGAGAGTGGGCTTGCTAGGGCTGGTGAGGCTAGACCGCGCGGGCCTTGTGCTGGCGCTGACGTGAAGGCTTCGCTAGGGAGAAGCCTTCACTGGGGGGGGGGATGGGGGGGGAAGGATGGATGGGTGGGAGAAGCCTTCACTGGGGGGGGATGGGTGGGTCATGAGGAATGTTCGGCGCGAAGGTGTGGAGATGAGATGGTGGGGCCTTTCAGATTGAGTACGTACTTTGTACGAGGTTCTCTTCTCCCATACGAGGTTGTCCCGCACTCGTAATTTTGGTATAGTACGTATAGTACGGAATACAGTATATTTTGCTTGGTAGGGCCAAGGAGGATTGATGGGAAACGAATAGGGGTGTGACAGTGGGAGTGGTGAGTGGGGCAGGTGGCGGAGAGAAGAGAGAGGAGCCGCGGGCTCGAAGGGGAATGTTCGGGAATAAATGGGATAAATGTGTGGTTGGGTGGTTGGGTGAGGGTGGTGCACGGATGCACGGGCTGCACGATGTTGACAGGCGGCGGATCGGGGATCGACGGGGGGCTTGAGAGGGGAGAGGCGAGATGAGATGGTGCGAGGGTGGGAAGGGACGGAGGTTGCCATGTACTTGTACTGGAAGTACTGGTTGTAGCTGTACTTATAGTAGCAAGAGGGATAGGCAGTTGGGAACATCCACTCAACCGCCATCCGTGGATAGCGTTGAGTGGATGGCGTTGAGTGGATGGCGTTGAGTGGATGGCGTTGAGTGGATGGCGTTGAGTGGATGGCGTTAGTGGATGGCGTTAGTGGATGGCGTTGAGTGGATGGCGTTGGGTGGATGGCGGTTGGAGTGGGATGCCGCAGACAGCAGTCAAGCCAACCCCACATCAATAAAAGACCAGTACGTACGCCATGGCGCACAATCAGATGCGGGATGGGATGTGCCATCATCCCCATCCCATCATTCATTGTGGATGGGCGTGGATGGGCGTGGATGGGGTGGATGGGCCAGATGTTGTCCGCAATCGGAGGGGTGCTGCACACGCACATCCAGCACACAAATCCTCTACATGCTCCGTACAAAACGCACTTTACACCAAATCCGGGCTATCCGGTTCACTCATCTCTGCTCCTGTCTCCCTCATCTCATTCTCGTCTCGCGGTGATGGCCCCCCATCACCGTGAGGGTCCACTAGCACCGAACGTACCGGTACCTTTTGCTCCCTTGACCTGCTTTCCGCCGCCGCCGAGATAGGGCAATTAGCGCGTGTCTTGGAGTGCTGTATGTAACTGTGATACATGGGGTACTTGCGAGATACCAGCTCCCGCCCACAAAGTGCGCCCTTGGCTTTCTCCCTTGCTCTGTCGATGATGCGCCCTTTCCTTTCCTTGCCTTGCCTTGCACTCGGTCTTGCTTTGCCCTAATAAATGGCTTTCTGCATCCACAATCCAACTGCCACCTCCAACTTCCCACTCTCTGACTGCTGACGCTAGATGACTGAAACTGACTGGTACTGTGCCCGTCGGCTGTTGACTGTATCCCGCCTGTACCCTCTTGGTACTGGTACCTCCACTTGTCAGCCTGGCATTACTCATCCACCACTAATCCACCCATCATCCATCACACATCTCACCCACTTTCTCACCCAAATGTCCACTCTCCAACCATCAACCATCAACCAACCACTCACCCACTCTTAACTGCAAGAATTTGTACTCTACATAGTTCCTGTTACTGTACTACTCTACTCTACTCTACTCTGCTCTGCTCTTCCCGTTCCTAAATATGCAATGTACCGTTCCGTTACACCCCAAGAACCCGGCTCGGAGAGAAAAACTTCCTGCCAAGCCATCTGACGACGTGTGTGTGGGTACGTAGCTGAACCTTCTTTTTTCGACACGCCGCTAGAACACACCCTGGGGTACACACACCTACCCACACTACACACACTACACACACTACACACACTACGGAGTACACACACACTACATACACACTACACACACACTACGGAGTACACACACACTACACACACTACACACACTACACACACTACACACACTACACACACAACACACACACACATAGTGGTAAGAATAGCATAGTATGGTAGTCACTCTAACGAAAAGGGCAGGGCGGGGCAGGGGGATAGGGAGGCTAAGTCTACACGACTGTAATCTACTAATCTACTAATCTACTAATCTACTAATCTACTAATCTACTAATCTACTAATCTACTAATCTACTAATCTACTAATCTACTAATCTACGACTAAATCTACTACTCTGTCTCTACTAGTCCCCTACTAGTCCCCTCTGCCCTTAGTAAGGGTCATTGACTCGCGAGGCCCCGTTGAAGGCCCCGTCGAGGCGTCATTCATGTACTTTGGTACGAGTACTATAGTACTATAGTACTCTTAACTGTATGTACGAAGTAATGGCTTAGTCGCCCTTCCGCCCTCGCCCTTCGCCCTTCGCCTCAATGTGGGTTGCGTTACATGAAAGTGCCATGCCCGTCTCGTAGTTCTTGTCATGGTTCTGCCCTCCCTTTTTGCTAACTGACTCTACTTTAACCTACTACCTACTCCACTACTCCACTTACTATACTACTACTACTACTTTGCCTCTCTCCTCTCTATCTTGTCTCCCTCCTCCCTCCTCCCTCTCTCCCCCTCTCCCCCTCTCCCTCTCTCCCTCTCTCCGACATCTACTACCCGACTGATTGACATCTTGACTTTCTGCTCTTGCTTGCATCTCGTTGTTCTCTCTTGACCACTTCCTCTTCTACCATTCGACATACCTACATTGATCCTGCACTTCTTTACTAGCACGCAAGCACGCCCTGATCGATATATCGCCATCTTATCTTCATACACTCACTCTCCTCCTTGCCCTCAAATCCAGCCTTTCCGCTGCACAACATATCAACCCAATACCTTCGATCGACGAATATATTCGCCCCTTGCCATTTTCCATCCAACGAAACAAACCGCCATCTCTGACCTTTCACGTTTAGGAGATATTTATAGTTGGTACGTCCGTCCAGTCTCGCCCTCTGCAGTGCTCTATTCTAGACCACGCCCGCCAAGAGTTCACTGCTTCGTCACATTTCCCTTGGCAGCCCTGGGACGAAACCTCCCCTGCCGTCCTCCCTCGCTCAACATAATAACTTAAACACAACAACAACAACTAACACCGCATCCCCAGACCTTCTCCAACCTCACCATCACATCCCACAACCTCACCACGACACCACACGCACCGCCCGCCACCCACCCACCCACCGGCCCCAACACAACCTACCGACCTACAACAACCACGCCCATGGCCACAACAATAACCATGCACGCCCCGTCACCCATCCCCGCCCACCTCGCCGCGGCCCTCTCCTCCCTCCCCACCCGCCCTCGCTCACAACTGCAAAACATCGAACTCCCCCCCATCCGCCAAGCAGTCCCCGAAATCGACCTCGCCCCCGCCCCCGTCCCCATCGACGCCCGCCCCTCGAGCCCTTATGCACAGAAACGGCGCCTGCTCACCCCCGAGCCAGAGCGCCGCGGCAGAAGCGGAGGGGGGAGCAGCGGGATGCAGACCCCGTATCGCACCAGCCCGAGGAGTACGATGATGAGTGCGCCCGGGGCACCGCCGGGACCGCCGCCTATGACGGTTTTTGCAAGTGCGGCGGATCAGATGCCGTATCCCGGCCGCGGATACCCCGAGCCCGCTGCACCGAGACTATTTGACCCTCGCGCCGACTACGCGTCGCAAGCCTACAGCCGGGATCGTTACGACGCCCAACCCTACCCTCCGCCCTCGCAGTACACGGTTTACGACGGCGGCGGTGGCGGCGGCGGGAAGCGCGGGAGGGAGTTCGGGGTTAGTGTCAATGGGAATGGGTATCCGCCGCAGAACTATGTGGCGGAGACGGGGTATGGGGTGGAGGGGATGGGGGATGGGAAGAGTGGTGGTGGTGGGCGGAAGAGGAGGGGGAATCTGCCGAAGGAGACGACGGATAAGTTGAGGGCTTGGTTTGTGGGGCATTTGCATCATCCGTATCCAACCGAGGATGAGAAGCAGGATTTGATGGTGCGGACGGGGTTGCAGATGAGTGAGTTTTTTCTCCTGTCCTTATTTTTGTGGTGGCTTGCTCGGCAAGTCACGCTATATACGAATAGCAAGCTAACCACTACTTTTTTTAGACCAAATATCAAACTGGTTCATCAACGCCCGCCGCCGCCAACTGCCCAGCATGATCAGCAATGCCCGCGCCGAAACAGCCGCCAACGCCAACGGCACCAGCGGTACCTCCAACGGCGCTGCCGCCGCCAACTCTGCCAGGGATGAGAGCGATGGCTCCAGCTACGGCGGGGAGTACGGGACTGAAGGGGGCAGTCCGGGGAGAGGCGGACGCTTGTGATCGGGGTGTACTTTTACTTTTTGTTTTAAATTTGGTGGCGGGAGGGGGGAAAAGGGGTTATGCATTTGTTGGCGCTGGGGTTAGGGGCCGGGGCGGGGTGTATTATAGGCAGGATAGATGGATGGGTGGGATGTGGGATTTGACGATGGATGCGTGCATGGAGATTGGGTTTTGGGTCGTTTTTTTTTGCTACGGCTTTGGGGGTGCTTTAGAAGAGAGATGAGGGAAAGAAACGACCAACAAATAACCCTCTAATTTGATTCCAAGCAGCTTGCTTCACGCAGCTTGCCCGCTGCTCCCTCTCTTGTCACCAACGACATGGTCGTGCACTGATGACTGGAACCGGTAATAAAAACAAATTGCACGAAAATAGCTATACTGTAAGGAACTAACTGATAGAAAGAGCTAAGCCCTCCCGCCCCTTGCTTCAAATCAGATAAGTCTAGATCAACCCCGCGCCGCGTGGCCCTAGCATCGCCGCAGCCATCGCTGTTTCGTAGTTTCACATTGAGACACTATACGCATTCTACTGCTATTTTGTGCACATCTATCTGGTACCAGCGTTCCCGGAACCGGAAGCCGGAACTGGAATGCATCCGACCGGGTAGTCTTCGGGGATTCGTGTAGCTTGACTGGGGGGGGGTGGAAAGACGGGGATGAGGGGTTGCATTCCCACGGAAGGGCGGCTGGGACAAAAGGAGGGCGGGAAGGGGGAGGGGAGTGTGCTATATTAAGCTCCTGTACTAATAAAGCAAGGAAGGACGACGAGGGGTATGCCCCCCTTGCCGGGCTCTGTTCAACTAACTCGTAGATAGATAGATAGTATGGCTGGAAGTGGTGATACCTGAGGTATTCTGCGAAAGTGCGCACTTCAGGACTAATATGGGCAAAATGCGCACAGCTGGGATGGGCCCTACCTATTAATAATGCCAGAGGTGTTCTGTGAAAGTTAATGCCAAAGGCATTCTGCTGAATGTGCGCACTTCTAGCACTGATATAAGCAAAATGCGCATAACCAGAATGGGGCCTACCCATTAATTCCCGAGGCATTCTGAATGGGGCCGGCCTACTCATTAATTCCTTGGGCATTCTGCGAATGTGCACAACTGGAAAGCAGCTACACCTAAGGTATTCTGCGAATGTGTGCACCTCGACTACTAATCGTCGGGACTGCCTGTTTGCTTCGGTCACAGTCGGAGGAAGCGAGTCCCCCTGTAAGCACGTGTCCCCCCGTAAGCAAGTGTCCCCCTGTAAGCAAGTGTCCCCTCTCAAAATCCACCACATACCAGCCACCAATCACCTACCACGCACCACCCCACTACGAATAATGTCTGGTCAGAAAGCTGCTCTACGTGAGGCAAAACAATGGCTCCTTCAAAACCCAAATGAAACAGCTTCAGTTGCAGCTATGATCTTCAAAGTGCATCCTAATACCTTACGACGATCAATTAAGCACAATTCGTCATAGTGGACAGAACAAGCTCCTATCAAACACTCAACTCTCAACTATTTCACAATGGATTCTTCAACAATATCAAAACGGAAAGACAGATGGTGTACCTCCTTCTAAAAGTTGGATGACAAAATTCCTTAAGCGTGAGCTTGTTAAGTTTCATACTATTAACTACAAAGCTAATTTCAAAGCAACGGACAACTGCACATGAGAAATCAGTTGTCATTAATTGGTTTTAATGATATAAAGGATTATTGCAAGAGCATAAGATCAAGTCAAGCAATATATGGAATATAGACAAGACTAGATTTCGAATTAGGATTCTAGGTAGAGAGCAAGTTTTAGTTCTAATTAGAGTTTATGAGCTATACACACCAAGTCCTGAAAACTAAAGCTTAATTACAGTTGTTAAAGCTGCTTCTGTAAGTGGAGATACAATCCCACCTGTTCTTATTATTCAAGGAATAATAGGACAGAGAGAATTCTACTATATATCAATGACGAACTTGCTATAGAATGGCTAAATCACTTTATTAAGCATACTTCAAGTACAAAAACCTCAGAACCAAAGGCTTTATTACTTAATTCTTATACAAGTCACCATTATCCTCCCTTTGCTATTCTTGTAGAGAAACACCATATCTACCCCTTTACATTTCCATCTCATCTCACACACATTTTACAACCTCTTGATGTTGGAATTTTACAACTATATAAGCATTAGCACGAAGTTGCCGTTTAAGCAGCAATACAGAAGTTTGATCTACAATATGATATCTCTTCATTTATACGAGATCTTCTATAGATTAGAGCAGATACTTTCAAACCTTAAACTATCATTTATGCTTTTTAAAAGGCAGGAATTGTGGCCTGTGAAAAGTGTAGTTTCTCTTACTAAAACCTAGAAATACTCAAAGCTATTACAAGAGGATAAAACACAACCTTTGCTACCTATGTTGAAGAATTCAGAGAAGCAACTTTACGTATAGAAAGATAAGTTTACTCCATTGTTAAGTAGCCTGTTAAAACAGCAATTTCATACTTCATTGCAAGGGATTAAATACAAGAGTTTGATTATTCTATGCTATAAGGACAAGTTTAAGGGAGTTAAATTCGCAAAAGCAGAAGCCATCGTACACTTCAATTTAGGGGTGCTTTAACTGTAGCTCATGTATTTTCTAGGATTCATCAAGGCACAAAAGGAGGTTGACAAGCAAGAGAAGCAAGTTGCTAGAATAGCAAAGTGTCATACTGACATTCGTTGCACTCAGTTTGCTATCAAACTCAAGAGCAAACTTAGAAATCTCCTCCTCAAACCTACAAGTCACCATACATATCTTGGCTTATCACACCAACAACAGAAGCAATACTACTCAACGATTGCTGCAAACTCTTCTAATACATCTGTTTATGCTACATACATCACGGCATATCATTTGGACACTCATTGAACAAGTTATTAAGAAAATCTCCTCCTTAAGGGGGTGGGTCAATACTACCACATGGCATATCTCTACCAACTAGAGGCCTAGGAACATGAACGATAGCTCTAGAAGCTTCTACAACCCTCTATGATTCATTACACGTCATCGCTCCTTAGTTACCCACAAGATTGGTTAAGTTATGACATAATTTGTCTATAGGTACTCTGACCTTGGACCTCCTTTTCACTTCCTATAGGCTAGGAACCCAAGAGATGGTTCTATGGGATTCTCTTACGTTCACTACATGATTAGCAAGCTAGTTGTGGGTCGCACTTGATTTCTAATACATTTACCAAGCCTGGTTAGTCATGGAAAGTCATGGAAAATGAGAGAACTACACTCCTTTGGCATAAATAGGATTGCCCTTTCCTTAAGAAAGGGCAAGCAGGCAATACAGTAAATCGACTATCACATACTTCCCCGTCTTTTACAAGCTTCCAAGCATTCATCTTGTTACTCCTTGTTTCTGAAAAGTCAGTGAGGTGTTAACCTCTGACTTACCCCTGAGTTCCCAGACTCAACATTTGTTGCAACTTGTCTAACCCACTTCACCACATCATACACCTGATTGCTGCGTTGTGGAATAGTCTAAGCTACAACCCTTTGGCTCTGTTTCCTAAGACAGTGTGTTGTCTTAGTAAAATCATCCCTTCCTTGGGTGGCTAGATTCTCATATCTGGTGCACCCACCATTACATCTAGGTCTAAAATATACTGTTGGTTATTTGCTTAGGTCTTAGCTCTAGGAGTGTGGCTGTTCATTCTGTGGCACATAAATAATTTAGGTACCTTGTAGAGAGTAGTAGCTTTTTTCAGATGCTTATTTTTTTGGCAGATTGGATGGCTTTAATAGCTAGCATGATTTTCACTTCATAGGTTTGTAATGGCATTGTTACATTGTGGTGGAAAAGTATATAGGAATGAAGATATAGGATTCTGCAGAAAAGTAGGTGATTGTGCTGCTTAGTGATGAAGCATGTTAATGAAGCACGTTATACCATCTATATGTGTAAATATTAAATATAAATTGTGTTGATATATAATGATATAATCTATAGCTATTAAGGTGCTTAGTGTCATACCTAGTACAAGTGATAGCAAGGCTCTCTGTTTGTAATCATAATTAAACCACACTCTATTAATCAAACACCTAATTCATCAAACTACTAGTTTGAAGGGTAGGAGTAAAATTAATGAAACAAATGACAACTAAAGAGATTTAAACTCTCGCTCTTTTAAACTAGTAAATCACCTAATGACCTAAAACTATCGCCTTAACCGCTCGGCTAAGTTGCCTATTTGATAAAGAATACCATAGACGAGTTAGCTCCTTTAGGGCCTTCTCATCCTAAAACCAAAATGGGGTGTCGAATGCTAAACTGACTACACAACTCCATTGTACACATCCCATCCATCCCAACTAGTTCTCTACACTTAGAACCCATCCTAGAAAAAAGTAAATAATAATACCAAAGGAATTCTGTAAACAGAATGCTTCTACCATTAATAGGCAGGCCCTGTTCTAGCTTTGTGGATGTTAGCAGTAGCTGTGTGTACATTTGCAGAATGCTTTAGGCATTAACATGCAGATTATGCGTAGATTCTACGTAGTTAGTAGTATAAGTGCATACATTCTCAGAATGCCTCAAAATCTGTTCTAATTCTACATAGCTAGTAGTAGTAGATGTACATGAATTTGCAAAATGTGTCTAGCATTAATAGGTAGGGCCTATTCTGGTTGTGCGCATGTTAGCAGATATTAGGAGTAGAAGTGTGCGTATTTGTAGAAAGCCTCATTTTCTAGTTGTGTATATATTAGTAGATACTAATCATTAGGACCGCCTGTTCGCTTCACTTACAGTTAGAGGAAGCGAGTGTCCCCTAGTAAGCAAGTGTCCCCTCTTAGGGCAAAATAAGTAGGTATCTTCACATAGAAAATTATATAGAAGATACTTCTTCTCATTCATTATACAACGTGAAAACTACACTCTCCTCATCACTTTCATCAGAACCATCATCTCCTACCATATCTACTACCTCTATTTGCCCAACTACCCCTTCTGCTTCTGCTTGTGCTTCTGCTTCTGCTGTTGCTTGTGCCTTTGCTTATGCCTCTAGATCAAGAATGGGAGTCAAGAGCTCAATTACTATAAACTCTTTTACTCGAAGAAGCCATGCAACCTTTTTCTTTCGCTCTTGCTCTCTCTTCTGTACTTTAATCCTAGCTTGATGTAAACCCTTCTTTTCTTGTGATGCTTCTGCCTTTGTGTAATGGTGGGTGCACCAGATATGAGAATCTAGCCACCCAAGGAAGGGATGATTTTACTAAGACAACACACTGTCTTAGGAAACAGAGCCAAAGGGTTGTAGCTTAGACTATTCCACAACGCAGCAATCAGGTGTATGATGTGGTGAAGTGGGTTAGACAAGTTGCAACAAATGTTGAGTCTGGGAACTCAGGGGTAAGTCAGAGGTTAACACCTCACTGACTTTTCAGAAACAAGGAGTAACAAGATGAATGCTTGGAAGCTTGTAAAAGACGGGGAAGTATGTGATAGTCGATTTACTGTATTGCCTGCTTGCCCTTTCTTAAGGAAAGGGCAATCCTATTTATGCCAAAGGAGTGTAGTTCTCTCATTTTCCATGACTTTCCATGACTAACCAGGCTTGGTAAATGTATTAGAAATCAAGTGCGACCCACAACTAGCTTGCTAATCATGTAGTGAACGTAAGAGAATCCCATAGAACCATCTCTTGGGTTCCTAGCCTATAGGAAGTGAAAAGGAGGTCCAAGGTCAGAGTACCTATAGACAAATTATGTCATAACTTAACCAATCTTGTGGGTAACTAAGGAGCGATGACGTGTAATGAATCATAGAGGGTTGTAGAAGCTTCTAGAGCTATCGTTCATGTTCCTAGGCCTCTAGTTGGTAGAGATATGCCATGTGGTAGTATTGACCCACCCCCTTAAGGAGGAGATTTTCTTAATAACTTGTTCAATGAGTGTCCAAATGATATGCCGTGATGTATGTAGCATAAACAGATGTAGTAGAAGAGTTTGCAGCAATCGTTGAGTAGTATTGCTTCTGTTGTTGGTGTGATAAGCCAAGATATGTATGGTGACTTGTAGGTTTGAGGAGGAGATTTCTAAGTTTGCTCTTGAGTTTGATAGCAAACTGAGTGCAACGAATGTCAGTATGACAACCTCCACATGTAGAGACTCCGTAGAGCAGCTCTCTTGCCTCAATCAATTAATCAACATCACATACATCAATGCACTGTCAGGTTATGAGCCCGGGTCGCGTATGCACCCATATAACAAAGCAGTCATTGGTTTGATTCAACAATCAACTTTGTGGAAGTCATTGGAAAGCTCTTTGAGTATCCTCACAACTTATCACATATCAACAAACCTGTCGATCTCACCTCAACCAAGGCGTGTCGACAACAACATCAACAACCACCTCAACCCCACCCTTTCCTCCAGATCAAATTGGCTAACTCAAAATAACGGTCAAGATGGAGAAAGACCCCAAGATTCCGAAACTTGAAGGCTCCAAGAACTACAAGACTTGGAGAGCAACCTTGCGCATGTACCTCGAATCACTCTCACTTTGGGACATCGTCTCAGGCCATACAACTCAACTCCAAAAGCCTAACATCCTCGAAGAATACCTCGATGAAGATGGCGAATTCAAAGACTCAAAGATTTAGGCTCGCATCGGAGCTCAGAGTCTCACTTACAACAAATGGAAAGCCAACGATGCAAAAGCTCGACTCGTCATCGTCACTTCAGTTCCAGCTACACTCACTGCACAAATCCAAGATCTTGAAAGTGCAAAGGAGATGCTCGACCTCATCACAACCCGCTGATACAGAAGGTCCTGTGCAGATGCTAGTGCACTATACAAACTGGATCAACTGTACATGGGATGGCAAGGGACTGGATAAATTTATCAACAAATGGTCATCACTCCTGCTGCAGCAAATGAAGCCAAATGCGACATTACTGACACCGTCAGAACTCTCCAGTTTATCCACATCCTCTCCAACTTCTATCCTGTTTGGGCTGCTACTATGAGACAAGAGTTTCGCAATGGCAAAGTGCCAGACATCAACGACTGCATCAACACTGTTCTTGATGAATCAAAGCAGAAGAATGATGGAAACCTTGTCAACTTTAATGGTCACAACAAGGAACATACAAAGTCAAAACCACAACACTGTCAAAACACACGTGACAAGTGTCCATGCTGCGGCAAATCCCATACAGTTCACAAATGCTTTCATCTCCACCCCGAGTTGAGCACAATTGCAGGATTCACACCAAAGGCAGAATGGGTAGAGAAATACAACAATCAGAAGACGGCCAAGAAGAACTCTAAGAGAGGCATCATAACTATGGCAATGCTTCCATCTCCTGCATCTACACCTTCACTTGTTCTCTCTACTTCACAATCATGGTATAAGGAGATGTGGATCGTCGATACCGGATCATGCTATCATCTTTGCAACAACAAAGATGCCTTCATCTTGTTACAAAATATCGTCCCATTGCAAGTTGAATCCGCAAATGGATCTGTCTTTGCACGTCAAAAGGGAACAGTTCAACTTGTCACTGTTGATATGGCAACCATGTTACGCGTCAGATTACAGAAGTCTACTACGCGCCCACCATTCCTGTTAGCATCATCTCAGCCAAGGTGTTGCAGTTTAGAACAGAGAATGCAATCATCTGGATGGGAGACACTATGACGTTCCGTCTTAAGGAGACAGGGATCGAAGTCATGTACACACCATTCCATCCTACTCTTCAGCTTTACTGCCCACAAGTCATGGGCATTGGCGATCAACACATCGATCAGGGTACACTTGCTTTACCTGTTGTTCCCACCATCATCTCCATTAACATCAATCTCCTTCATCAACGCCTTGCACATGCAGGATGGGATTCCATCCATAATCTTGCAAAGCAACTTGGCTACAAGCTTACTGGAGAACAACAGTTCTGTGAAACATGCCATCTTACAAAAGCACAACAGAAGATCTCTCACCAACCACAAGAGAAGACAACTGCAGTTGGAGATCTTATCCACTGTGATACAGTTGGCCCACTTACAAACACTGGACACCGTGGAGAGAAATACTTCATTCTTTTTACAGATGATTTTTCAGGATACCGATGGGGAGAAGCTTATAAAAATAAGAGTGATGCCTTTCCTGCTTTGATTAAGTTCATCAACTTCTACCACAACCAGATGGGATCTCACATCAAGAGACTTCGCATTGACGGAGGAACTGAGTTCTCACAACAACAACTTCAAGAGGTTTGTCAGAAGTATGGAATCAAATATGAACCATCGGCTCCATACCACTCATATCAGAACGGCAAAGCCGAGACGGCGAACCATACTACGGAAGTCCGTCTCAGATCCATGATCCAAGGCAGTGGACTTCCATACAAGATATGGCCAGAAGCTTTCATAACAGCTCTCAAAAGCATGAACAGAACACCTACTCGCAAGAACGAAAATTCAAAGACACCACATCAAGTGCTTTCTGAGTTCTGCGAACAAACTCATATTCTCCCTAACATTGCTCACTGGCGTACATTTGGCTGTACAGCTTATGTTTACATACCAAAGCAAAAGAGAGTTCAAGGACAGAAGTTCCATGTCCGAGCTCAGAAAGGCAAACTCGTTGGCTACGAAGGTGATCACATTTATCGAATCTACATCCCCACGCAAAACAAAGTCATCTGCACCTCTCACGTCACATTTAATGAGAACGAAATCAATCCAGTGCACCCGCTTGCAACTTTCGACAGCGAGGATACAGATGACGAAGATGATTCTGGATATATTACTCTTAATGCTGACCACTTCCATCCAGATCTCCCTGTAGATTCGGGGGGTGTTCTTCCTCTTGATCTTCACACTCTAACATATGGGGGGGTGATTTCGCCTCAAGATTCTTCACCACAAGGATCAGACTGTGAATCTACTCATGAAGATCCTACTCCGCTTGCAAATCAAGAGATTCAACTCCCACAACTTGGTCGACAGACTCTTCTCGAGCAGGAATTTGAAGACATGTCTTTCATCGATCCACCTCCTACTCAACAGCAACAACTTGATCTACCTCAACCTGCCTTACACGAACACCATCTCCATATTCAGGATCAACCTGTCTCCTCTTCCTCTCACTCAAAACGCAAAGTTAAACAGACAGAGAAAGGTCAGCAATATACTCAAGCTTTGTAACAACAAAAAGATAATCTTGCAAAGAAGCGTCAAAACCACGGACACGCTCTCTGTATTCTTCCACCTACAGTCGCATATTGCTCTGCTGCAGGAATGGATCATAAACCAAACATTCAAAATCTTCCTCTTGAACCACGCACTTGGAAAGAGGCTATGGCCCATCCTTTTAGTGAACAGTGGAAGCAAGCTACGGATAAGGAGATCTCTCAACACGTCAAAAATCACACTTGGACTCAAACTCTACATCATAAAGACCAACGTGTTCTCCCTGTGAAATGGGTATTCAAATACAAGGCCGATGCAGAAGGCAAATTAGCTTCTTGCAAAGCTCGTCTTGTTGTCCGTGGTGACAAACAGCGTCTGGGATTAGACTATCTCGAGACATATGCAGCTGTTGTACGCGCAGCCACCTTCAAACTCCTCATGGCCATTGTTACAATCTATGACCTCGAATGTATTCAGCTCGATGCTGTCTGTGCTTTTATTAATAGTCCCATCGACAACGATAATATCTACATTCGCCTTCCACCTGGATTTCAATCTACAGATGCACACGGCCGTGCCCTTGTTGCTCGTCTTCTTAAGGCTCTTTATGGACTTAAGCAAGCACCTCTTTTATGGCAACAAGAAATCACTACATTCCTCGTTTCTCTCAGATACCAGCCTCTTAATGCAGATCCTTGTGTCTTTCAACATCATAAGCACGGTGGAATCATCATCATCTACGTTGACGATATTATACTCATCCACCGCAACCTCCAAACTGTCACAGAGATGAAGCAACAGCTCTGCGATAAATACGAACTCCGTGACCTTGGTCCACTTAACCATTACCTCGGAATGGAAATCACCCGTGATCGCACTCGCAAAACCATGCACATTTCGCAGGAGACCTATATTCAGAAAATTCTCAAGCAGTACTATATGGAAGACTGCAAAGGAGCTTCTCACCCTATGCAGCCTGATGGCGTTCATCTTAAGCCTTTTACCGGTTCAATAGATGAGAATTTACGTCAGGAATACCAGAGTATGATCGGTGCTCTTGGCTATGCTGCAAATACTACACGCGCTGACATTGCTTTTGCAACTCATAAGCTCTGTCAATTCGCAGACAATCCAAGCCAGCAACATATGGATCACGCCTTACATGTCTTGCGATACCTTAAGAGCTTTCCAGACCTTGCAATTTGCTTTCAAGCTCCACAAACCACTCTTACCCTTGATCAATTTAAGAGCTTTCCAGACCTTGCAATTTGCTTTTAAGCTCCACAAACCACTCTTACCCTTGATCAATCAAGTCCTTTTGGTCGATTTGGTCCACCAGGACTTGATTTTGTGGGCTACAGCGATGCCGCATTTGCAGACAACTCCGACAACAGAGCAAGCTCTCATGCATATGTTTTCAAAGCTGCAGGTGGCATTGTAACATACAAAAGCGGTAAACAGACTCTTACCGCTACTTCATCAACAGAGGCTGAGTATATTGCCATGACCTACGCTGCCAAGGAGGCTGCCTGGATTCAACAATTGCTCACAGAGCTTAAATACTTCGGTCCTGACCTTCACCCTGTTGTCATTCATGGAGACAACAAACCAGCTATCTCACTCACTCAGCCTATTCAATTCCATGCACGTACGAAGCATATTGAAGTTTATTGGCACTACATCAGACAGCAAGTCGCAAAGGGAATGGTCAAATTGGAATACATTGCAACAGATGATATGGTTGCAGACGGTCTTACAAAGCCATTGTTTCCTGTCAAGCATGCACGTTTCATTCAACAGCTGGGTTTGGTCAAAATGACAGATATCGAGAATATCACAATGTAAAATAGTACAATGCAATACAGAGGCACGTCTTATGCGGCCTGGGGGGTGTGAGGAACTCTGGAGGTTCTGGGTATTGAGCCCGCACGACGTGGTTGAGTGAACTCGACTAGCGAGCACCTCCACACGTAGAGATTCCGTAGAGCAGCTCTCTTGCCTCAATCAATTAATCAACATCACATACATCAATGCACTGTCATATTCCATAATAAAAGCTTCAGTTTTGGCTTATAATTACAGCCATCTTGCATGCAGACAATCTTCATCGTTGCAGGGCTAGTGCTTAACAATGTTCTACTAAATATGTTCTTTAAGAATAGCGGTGACTGAGTATTTGGGAGTTGTGGCTGTATTTGTAGTAATGGTAGAGCTATTGACAGCGAAGACTCTAATGGAGAAGGGGCTGGTAGGCGCTGTATTTCCTCATCTTCGTCACTTGGAATTACTGATAGCTCAGAGTCGCTCATTCTGGTAGAAATATCAAGTAATATATTATCTACAGATCTATTTTTACGGATCTATCTATGAGGGCGGGGTAAAATCCTCGTAGCTTGGCACCTTGGCAAATACTCGCCGAATACCTCAATTTTTGCCCGAATACTGCTCATCGCCGAATACTATTTGAAAAGCATAAATACTAATACTATTTTGGTGAACACTGGTAGTAACTTATATTAAAGAAAAGTTATTATCCCCGTGGTGAAGAATTTAGGGAAATAAGTTCAATAATCCCGATAAGCCAATAACCCAATAAGCCAAAAAGCCAATAAGCCAAAAAGCCAATAAGCCAATAAGCCAAAAAGCCAATAAGCCAAAAAGCCAAAAAACCAAAAAACCAAAAAGCGCTGGCTATCGACCCGAGTATACGCTGAATCCAGCTTTACAAATTCATATAGTTTATACTCTATCTCTACTATAGTATTGTAGTTCTCTGGAGATAATGTTCATATATTTATTCCCCGTGCTGAAGAATTTAGGGAAATAACTCCAATAAGCCTAATAAGCCAATAAGGCCTGGCTATTCGACCCGTACCTGATTATACCCCCCTGACCGAACCGCTTCACATTTTGGTACGTACCACAGATCATCTCATCCAAAACTGGGCTAAACAACTCCCGACCACGACCGCAAACATCATCGTCGACAAAACTAACCACAGCCAATCTTCAAATCGTCAATACGGCTTCTTCGTCTCGCAGTGTTGATATTCGTTCTTACAGTACTTTTTGCAGTACTTTTATAGCACATATTTGCTTCTTCTTTATACATTCGCTTCTTGTCATTCGTCCCTTCTTCAGAGCCGTTGCCCCACATTCAAGGGTCGTCGCATGGTCTCTGTCTAATTTCCCAAGAGCTTCTCTCACCGACTTACGGAGTTCGACACACATCGAACCCACAAACAAAATACACGAAACAGCCCACGATATCCAACGCACCCGCGAGAGTCGGGCAACCGCCAACATTGCATCCTCAGTAGCTCCTCCATTCTCCGCGACGAACCATACCTCGACTACTGAATATGCTATGAACCAGACCACCCCCGATGAGGAGAGCCACGAGAGCAGTGTTGGCATGCCGGGCTCACCTCCCGACCTTTCGCTCAGTAGCTCAAAGTCGTCCTTCCATTCTTCCTACCAATCCGACGACAACGGCATCCTGGCAGATGTAGGACACTTTGAGGACATTGGGCTGGATGATGCGCAGTTGGAACAAGAGACCGACGACTTCGTCGATGAGCTACCGTCACATTCCTCGGATCGATCCATGAAAGGGAGATCGAGATCGCTGGCATCCATACAGAGAAACCTGACGTCCAAGGGGAGGCCGGCTGTGCCGGGTCTAGGCCCCCATGGGCGGAAACTGGCTGGCGAAGGGCTCGGGCTGGGACTGGCGCCCGGTAGCGCAGCTCCTAGCCGCACCTTCTCAACCCAGTCCATGACCAGCCTTAGGGCGATGAACGGGCGAAATCGAAGCCCCAGCCCACTTACACAACCTGGACCATTTCCGAGGTCACCGCGGTCACCGCGGTCACCACGAATGAGCTGGCAGTCGAATCGAGAGCGCAAGTCAGCACAGGAATTGGAAAAGGAATGCGACGATGAAGATGATGATATCCCGGATGAATGCTTCCTCCAAAACGTCCCCATGTCCCCGCGCCCACCTGGCGAACGATCGGTGGACGTACCGCCAACAGCCCTCGTCCTGAAAGAGAAGATTAAGCCCGCTGGCAATGGCACTCCGGCAACCCCAGGCGCACAAGGGAGCCTGAAGCAGGACGAAAGTTTCCATAAACCGACAAGTCCATCATTCTATACGAAACCTAGACGGGCGAAGAGCTGGACGGTAGCGCTATCGGAGCTGAACGCAGAAGCCAAATCTCTGACGGAAGCCCTTGAAGCACATGCAGATGAGCAATTGGAGTCCAACCAACCAAAGCGCCCACCCTTCCTCTCAGATATCAAGCGATCCAAATCCGTAATGTCGGAGCTCCCTCTGAGACAGAACGACGTAATGATCGACCCGCTTCCTATCTCAAAAGAGAAGATGGCCGTACTGTCCCGGACGAGGCCGAGCTGGCTCCCGCCTAAGGATCCTCTGGAGGAAAAACGACATCTGAAAGAGTACCAAAAAATGATGGCGGCGTCCATGGAGACTGAGAAGAAACGAGAGGCTTCAAATTCAAGCGATACATCTCGAGATGATACGGCTAGCTCATTGCTGAGGATATGGGAAGACCACGTCCTGCCAAATTGGGAGGCGGCAACCTCCTTGAAGCGAACGAGGGAATTGTGGTGGAGAGGCATCGCCCCTAGATCTAGAGGTGCTGTATGGGACAGGGCCATTGGCAACGAGCTTGGTGTATCGGAGTCTTCGTATAATGCAGCGTTACGACGTGCTAAGAATCTCAAGAAGAAGCTAGCAAAAGGCAATGCCACCGCCGATGATCTTGTCCAAGGGAAATGGTTCGAGAGCATTAACAGGGATGTGACGACAACCTACCCCGAACTCCGCATCTTCCGTCCTGGTGGACCGCTCTCGGAGTCGCTGGTTGACGTTCTGATGGCATATGTGATGTACAGGAGTGACGTTGGATACGTTGACGGCCTAAGTGTATGTATACTGATTCCGCTGCCTGAGATCTCTGTACTGACTCCCGATAGACTGCTACAGCACTCTTGTTGCTTAATTTCCCAACACCGGCTGCCGCATTCTGCACCTTGGCCAACCTCCTTAACCGCCCGCTTCCTCTCAGTTTCCATACCCATGATCACGGCGCGATGTCCCGCATCCACTCTCTTGTCCTGGAGACATTATCCGCCAAATTCCCGCGCCTTTATAAGCACCTCTGCTTAAGTATCCAGATCGATCAACAACCGGGGCCATGCGTAAACTCCATTTTCTCGTCTCTCTTCACGAAGCAGCTCAATCTTGATGTAATCACGCGACTCTGGGATATATGGGTGTTTGAAGGCGATGCTGTCTTGGTTAGAGCTATGGTGGCGCTGATTGGAAGCCTGGAGACTAAGTTCTACGGTGTCACCTCCGCACGAGAGGTCTTGGCCATCCTAAACGATAGCACCGTGGAAGGAGAAGAAGAGTGGGTAATGGCATTGAGGGATGCTGGACGATAGGGCTTAGATGAACTGAGGCTAGTCTGATAAGTGTAGTTTAGTGTTTAATCGCTGGTACTGTATAAATGTAATTACGACATTCAGATGGCTGGTCAAATGGCCACCACGAAACCCTTTTCTGTCCAAGTGTTAAAGTCCTGTGATTTGTTTGTATTGGAAGCATCCAAACAGGTGACCGTAGAGAATATACTGCCAGGACTTGGCAGTCGCTGGCACTGTATTGCCAGGTACACCCACGTCAGTGTTGTAAAATGGGCGCACTGGCTTGGATAAACCGGGCGTCGAACCTGCCTGCAGTGGCATTGTTGGAGGCGCTGCCAACAGCACGATGTTACTCGCCGGCAGTGATATGCCTCCACATCTAGATCGTCATGATAAATGCCGGTTTCGGTGGGTCACATCGCTTTAACTCGACAGTGGTGGCTAATTTGTGCGAACAGGATCTCATAGGTGCGAGATTTGAAGTATGCTGGCTAACTACTATATGATAGAAGAAATTATCCACGAGCATCCATGTTGAAACGGCCTAAAAAGGACCGAACCAGACTAAATTCTGACGTCCACCTCCGGTGGGTGTTCTGGCGTAATCTGTGCGTGGATTGCATTTGTTGGACGACAAGCGTTGGTTTAAGCAACAGGCCTAAGTGTGATACAATCTATTAAACTGGGCTACCCCATATAACAAGAGTTTTCCCCGCAACTTCACGCTGATACCAGCGGGCATCTCGTGCCATGTTGATCTTCACTCTGTATAGAAGCGGATGATGCCCTATGTGAGAGAAGACTACGCCCACGAGGGCAGCACCCTAAGAGCTCCCCTGCTCGAGAGCCCGCTTCATTTATATAGTGGCTATATTGGCAATTACCTTAGCGAGGCAGGCGATGGTGTATTATTATACAAGGGCAAAAACTCCATATACCCAGTAAAACAATAAATAAATTCTATGTTGAACACATAATTGGAGTTTGACGACTTGATTGAAAAACTACGGGGGGCGAAGCCCCTATATATACACAGTTGGTATACAGGCTACGCATGTGCAGCGTACTACCAGGAATGCAGTTCCAACATTCTATGTACCCAGTTCCATCCCACGTGACCCGCCCAAGCCCAATCTAGAAACTCCCCCCGTTCTCATATGAGAACGGGCTGTAAACCCCCCCGTAAACCCCCCTGTTCTCATATGAGAACGGGTCAATTATGAGGCCTGCGGCAAGTCCTGGCATTATGCCCAGGCTCGCCGCAGGTGCCGCAGCGTGTGCGGACCAAGTCCGGCACAGCAGCAACAACTGCCCCAAGTGGCAGAATTCCTCCGTGATCCCGGCGAGCCCGGCGTCCTCCCTCCGAACCCTCTCTTTTCGCGGTCAGCCGTGGGGGATTCCATTGCTCGTCGTCGGGGTTGGCTCGGACACGCCAGGCACAGCCCTCCTCAGGACAAACGGCGGTTGCCCCGTCTTTGTCCCTCCTCTGGAGCCGCCAGGAGAACTTCTCCTTGATGGCCCAGTCGTTCAGGGCTCGAGGAACTTGCTATCGTCGACAGGGGCAGCGAGTTCAGCTAGCGATGTTACGATTACAGCTCACAGCTTGTCACAGCTTACGGTTGTTACGGTTGTTACGGTTGTTACGGTTATTACGGTTATTACGGTTATTACGGTTATTACGGTTGTTATGGGGATTACGGTTGTTATGGGGATTACGGGTGTAGCCTTAGCCACCAAGGTTACAACCGCTAAGCAGACAACTGTATGTTATGAGGAATAGCCTCACCTTCCTTCCTTCTTCTTCTTCTCTCTTTAGATTCAATCTAGATTACTTTTCCTGGACTGGCATCATGACTATGACCATCGTAACACAGTTCAGCCTCAAATTTGAACTAACTGAACTGTTTGAACTACTAGCAACACTGGTTAGAATACTTCTACATCCAGCTAGGACATATAACCAAAGTCTTGTGAGTAGAGAAGAAATCGTATGATCGAGAGAAACCATCTTTCCCGTTGAGGAGAGCTTGTACCCGACAACCCTCGGCTGTAGTGGTTTTGTGGTTGAAATAAGTAGAGATTGAGGTATAATAATTACTCCCTTCGGTAGTCCCCGCCTCTCGAAGACGAAGCAAAGAAATAGAGAAATCCATTTCCATGGGCTGCCCTTTTTTGCCTTGGGGATTAATAATTCCCGCCATTTTCGAAGTACTGTAGAACTTAGGTAGCGTGTAATGGTGGGTGCACCAGATGTGAGAATCTAGCCACCCAAGGAAGGGATGAATTTACTAAGACAACACACTGTCTTAGAAAACAGAGCCAAAGGGTCGTAGCTTAGACTATTCCACAACGCAGCAATCAGGTGTGTGATGTAGTGAAGTGGTTCAGACAAGTTGCAACAAATGTTGAGTCTGGGAACTCAGGGGTAAGTCAGAGGTTAACACCTCACTGACTTTTCAGAAACAAGGAGTAACAAGATGAATGCTTGGAAGCTTGGAAAAGACGTGGAAGTATGTGATAGTCGATTTACTGTATTGTCTGCTTGCCCTTTCTTAAGGAAAGGGCAATCCTATTTATGCTAAAGGAGTGTAGTTCTCTCATTTTCCAAGACTTTCCATGATTACCAGGCTTGATAAGTGTAGTCGACGTAAGAGAATCCCATAGAACCATCTCTTAGGTTTGTAGCCTATAGGAAGTAAAAGGAGGTCCAAGGTCAGAGTACCCCTATAGACAAATTATGTCATAGACAAATTATGTCATAGACAAATTATGTCATAGACAAATTATGTCATAGACAAATTATGTCATAGACAAATTATGTCATAGACAAATTATGTCATAACTTAACCAATCTTGTGGGTAACTAAAGAGCGATGACATGTAATGAATCATAGAGGTTCGTAGGAGCTTTTAGAGCTATCGTTCATGCTCCTAGGCCTCTAGTTGGTAGAGATATGTCATGTGGTAGTATGAGTGATGTCATGTAATGAATCATAGAGGGTTGTAGAGATATGCTATGTGGTAATATCGGCCCAGTAACTAAGGAGCGATGACGTGTAATGAATCATAGATGGTTGTAGCAATCGTTGAGTAGTATTGCTCTTGTTGTTGGTGTGATAAGCCAAAATATGTATAGTGACTTGTAGGTTTGAGGAGGAGATTTCCAAGTTTGCTCTTGAGTTTGATAGCAAACTGAGTGCAACGAATGTCAGTATGACATAGCGGTCCGTAAGAATAGAATAATGATAATTACGGGCGTGTCAACCAGGTTCAAAACAGTGATCAGTGAAAAGCATATCTTATTAATCTAGCTACTGTAATTACTTTATATAGTAGAAAACTCTGCTCCCGAGCTAGTCTCAGAGGAGTGGTGCCCAGCTTTATCTTCTCAGTTGGGCGATATTGAGCTTGGCGCCGGGTTGGCACTTGGCGGCCTGGGAGGCATCGCCATCCCTATGCCGGGCACGGAGTGAGAATTCCACAAGTACAGGCAAGAGTAGCATTGTGGTCGATATGGCGAGTACTTCTTGTAGTTGAATGGTTGGTTGACAGGGGTTGCGGGTATTCCAAATAAACAGCCACTCCTTCAATTCACTTCACCGGTTCTTGGTCAAGCCATATCATCCCGGTACCACTTCCTCTGGTAGGAACCACGAGTTTCCGAGCGATGCACACATCAACACCAGAAACACCGTCCAAGATGAGACGGTCTCCCATCCCATCTTCCGTGTGGAAAGCCATTGACCACACGAAACTGCGAGTTCGGTCGCGTACATAAGCGCCACCAACACCAGGTGGCAGACTAGCATCAGTCCGTCAACAGCGACCTCTGCAGCTTCCATAATCGCCGCTTCGTCCATGGCGGCGCAGTTCTCTTTTCACCAGAGACTATTGCCTTCCAAAACACACTTCGTTGAGGATAACACCCTGCCGACGTCGAGGAGATGGCCTTTTGGAGAAGCCACGGAGGTTGGTGGTGATACGAGCTAGAGCTAGAGCCCAGAGCTATACTGCTTCAATACGGATCCCGCTTATATATCAAATATCAAATATCAAATATCAAGCATAGGCTGGCGGGAGGAAGAGATGTTCCGGACAGGTGGTGATTTGGACAGGTGATGATCCAGTTACGTGGCGATATCTCCCAGCGAGGCGACGACGAGGAGCAGGGAACTCAATACAAGTTACCCAGTTGTCAAGCGGGATGTGCAGCTTATTCAGGACCATATCGTCTTTGATTCGGCCGCGATGTGGTGAGCTCCCGCGCGCCTGTTTCTATAGTTGCGCGAGCAAGTGGTAGGTGACTCGTCTCCTCGCCGGATGAGGCGGAGTCGTCATTCACTTTGGCATGGCCCGAATCCTGGTTCCTAGCTTTCGGCGATTTATTGCAGGCTAGGTAGGTCAAGCTGACGGCCGGTACAACTGCGCGAAAGGACCGACGACGTCAGAAAAGGAGCACGAGGTTGAAATGGTTACAAGCTAGTGGATTGCCCTCGATGTTCACTGTGCCCCGTGATCAAATGACGGCGGGTAGTAAGGGGGTTGCAGTGGCACGGATAAATGATACCCCGATCCGGATGTTCTCGGTTAATGTCTGGGCCAGACTGAACCCTACTATCTCAGCCCAACGACACTCTTTGAGAAACTGCAAGATAATAACTTATTCGTCTACTTATAGTTATCTATATAGCTATGGCTGCTATAACTTGTCGTGGGACTAAACATAAATTGAATACTACTGAAGGTGTGGTCGTTCGTCGAAGTTTGTCCTGGGCCCCTTTATGAGGAAGTAGCATTCGGCGAACGGGCTCCCAGGCGTGACTTCCCATCCACAACCTCGTCTACATCCAAAAGGGATCATCTCTCCAAATATTTACACTTTCAATGACCATGCTTCAGTAGGTCTGCGGGTACAAGCACCCGACATTCGTTAAGTTTTTTTTTTGGCAAGCACTTCTTCAGTATCATTCTTTATCTGCAACCGGGGCCAGTGCAAGGGAATCCTCGGTATTCCTACCCCTCACTTGTTTTATACTTCGTGAATGGGGGTCAGGCTGGGCACTACAGTCGCTATGATGTCGATTTCGTCGCTACCCTGTAGTAATCGCCTTTATTGACCTCATGATGGTTTCGGTTGCTGCTGGGATCATTGAGTTGTGCGTATTCCCTCCCACCGTGGTTACTTTGCAGCCGGCGGGATATAATGAAACTTTATAACCCTTGTTACATTCAGTACGATCGTTCACTATCATCGCCGCGAGCATCGCCACTGTGCATGTGTGCGTTCAGAAACAGGTCACGGTGACATAGAGAGCGATTCGAAAGCCCACAGTGAAAAGGCCCAGACAGAACCCGAGCCATTGATGTTTTCCGGGGATGAGGCCAGTCCAGAAAATGGCAGTCTGGACCTAACCACCCCGAGTCTACAACCCCCGAAGAGGTTGTCTATGAAGAATTGCAGCAGCAACAACACAGGGGGTAGCAAGAAGACTTGATAGCTTGATGGTCGGGAAGCAGACCGTTGAAGGATATATGACGTTGAAATTGCTGAAAGCCAGTACTGAGTAACCTTGGTATTGTATGAGAGGTTAGAACCTGTATGATGGACTGTATGGATACATGTGGCTGTGACAGGGTTGGCGTTATCGAAAATACAAGAGCTCAATCACTGGATTTTGTCTTAAAATGTAGTAACCCCAGGTGTGACTTTTCCCTTAACCTTGATGATGTTTTCATATTATAACGAAACTCGTCCCATGCCGCCACTTGATACTTTACCTCGTTCCCAAGTGATAACTGTTCATAGGAGTCATCTTATACAACGACCTTGAGTAAATGTGTGTTTATGCGCCTTGGATAGTTTTATAAGATGGTTTTGTTTAATCGTTGGTTCTCAAACCACCGCCTGGAGGCGGTTGGCGAAAGCGAACTGGGACGCGAAAGCGATTGTGGGACACTTCGGGAGCGGACTCGCGACGCGACACGACCGACCATGAACACGACTGACAACGTAACAATGCTGTAAATATATATAAGTTATAGAATTAAATAATTAAAAAAGATTTGGATCAATATTGTCAGGCAGTGATTGATCATCACAGCCACCGTCACTTGCATCGTGAATCATGTCGTAGTCCAAGCCTGCAAAGTTCACGTACCCACTCTCCTCGATGGCTAACAGTCGGTCCGCCTCCTCCTCCTCCTCACGTTTCTTCTGTGTAACGTCCGGGTCAATGATTTCTGTACGTAAGCCAATTGGTGGCTCCGTGTCTGGGTTACTTTTTTGAAATTCATGTAGGTCCTTTTTCCGTGTACGTTCTGCCTTCCGTGCATCGATGCCAGCACGGAGCTGCATCTTACGCTCAACGTTCACCATGCGTGTTCTCTCTCTTTTCTCCCGTGCTTCTTCTAAAAGTTGCTCCTTTACCTTCTTCTCATAAATCCTTTGCCGTGCATGTTCAATTGTAATAGCACCACCTTTTTGAATAGATTTCCGACTTCTAACCTTCCGCTGTCGTTGCTCAGTCATAATAGTAGTAATTTGTACAAGCTCTGACTGGAACAGCTCAGCCTCTGTTAACTGAGTTTGGATTTCAGTATAAGAAGATGCCCACTTTTGCCGTGACGGTGAACTAAGGATCCTATCAAATGTTTGACTCCATGTTGAAAGATCATAACTTGCTTGAAATGCACGTTGTGGTGTTTCTAAAACTTCTGGTTTTGCATATATAGCAACCTTCTCTTGAATCTTTTCATAGTTAGGTGGCCAAATACCTGCATCTCTAAAAGACTTGATACAGTTACCCTTTGTAAATGTCTCTTACGGATAGTAGACAAGTCTCTAAAGAAAGATATAACATTATAATCTGTATCAAAATTCCGGATTGCTTGTTGAATTGCACGTCGGTGCCAATGTTTATATTGTGCAAACACAGTAACATCTAGCGGTTGTAGAATATGCATAAGATGAGACGGAAACACATGTAAGTGTATATTGTGTTGATGTGCAAGTATTATAAACTCTGGAACTTCATGTGAGACATGAGAGTCCATTATTAACAATTTCGTTCTTATAGACGGTGTATGTTGAATAAAATGCTGTAGATATTCCATTGCAAGCTCAGAGTTTGTATATCCGGAATCGGATACTGCAACTTTCTCATCACCGTGTAGATTGTCATGGTACCAACTTTCCATGTGTAATTTTCCTTGTATAATAAGGAACGGTGGAAGTGCAATGCCAGCAGCTGAAATTGTCTCTATAACTGTAAGACTTTGTCTGTTCTCTGGAGCTTGTATATAAAGCTATAAATATTAGAATAATATAAAGTAAGATAAGTAGAAACAACTTACCTCCTTTACTGCAGATGGTACCAACACATGTTCACCGGTGCTCATTCCTACACAGAATCCAACTTCATCAAAGTTGTAGATATCACCTGCAGTAATATCTAGTTGATTACACACATCTTTAAATTCATAAAACCATTCTTTAATAGCTGATACTTCATGAGATGCAACCCGTGCTGCTTCAATTGGCCGGGTTTTTATTGTATGGAAGTTGTGTTGTTGTGTCTTAATCCATGTCTGGAACCACCGTTGTGATGGTGGTGCACGTGTTGGAGTTTCTGCTGCACGTAGTTGGCAGATGGCACTGAACACCATAGGCTTAGTTGCACCGTACCCATTTTCGTACGAGCGTTGGATGTATCTTTGTATAGCTGTAACTTGTACATCAGACAGTACTCTGTTCTGGCCTCCGCGTGGCACAGCGGTGCGTTGTGGTGATGCGCGTCGTTGTCGTAGTCGTATAGTCCGGAGCGTACTTGGGTTTACTCTGTACATCCGTGCTACTGTAGCACTCTTCTCTGTTGGGTTTTCATTTAAAAATTCAATGGCATTTAAAAGAGCTTCATTTTTATTTACTTCAACTACCGGCATAGTTGTGGTTGTAGTTGTGCTCGTTGTCGGTCATGTTCATGGTCGGTCGTGTCGCGTCGCGAGTTTGCTCCCGAAGTGTCCCACAATCGCTTTCGCGTCCCAGTTCGCTTTCGCCAACCGCCTCCAGGCGGTGGTTTGAGAACCAACGATTATTATTTATTTCAACGACCAATAACGTACATGTATAGCGAAAGCGCCAAACAAGCGAAAGCGCCAAAATGATGCGGTGACCAAACCCCCCAACTAAATGTTAAATTCCTCAACAACAAAACATGCCCCATAAAAACGATGAAAGCCAATTAGTGCTAGCTATCCAGGCTATGCAAAGCGACCCAAAGTTACGCCTTCGAGTTGCTGCTAGGATCTATTCTGTGGACCACCGCAAGCTAGGTCGTCGTCTAGAAGGTGTACCTTCACGACGCGATATCCAAGCCAACTCACGGAAATTAACTAACCTAGAGGAGTCCATCCTTGTTCAGTATATACTCGACCTAGCTGCCAAAGGGTTTCCTCCTCGGCTGTCTGTTGTTGAAGATATGGCAAGTCGACTACTTGCAACACGCGACGCGTCACGCGTTGGGTCGCGTTGGGCTTCAAACTTTGTTAAGCGGCGTGTAGAGCTCCAGACACGCTTTCAGCGCAAATACGACTACCAGAGGGCTAAGTGCGAAGATCCAGAAGTTATTAATGGCTGGTTTGAGCTTGTGCGTAACACAATTGCGAAATATGGTATCGATGAAGCAGATATCTACAACTTTGATGAGACTGGGTTTATGATGGGCGTTATCTCAACTGCTATGGTTGTAACAAGCTCAGACGGGCGGGCAAAAGCAAAGAAGGTACAGCCTGGTAATCGGGAATGGGTTACAGTAATCCAAGGCGTTAGTTCTCAAGGTTGGGCAGTACCACCATTTATCATTGTTGCAGGCAAAAACCACCTTACATCTTTGTAATGGTGGGTGCACCAGATATGAGAATCTAGCCACCCAAGGAAGGGATGAATTTACTAAGACAACACACTGTCTTAGGAAACAGAGCCAAAGGGTTGTAGCTTAGACTATTCCACAACGCAGCAATCAGGTGTATGATGTGGTGAAGTGGTTTAGACAAGTTGCAACAAATGTTGAGTCTGAGAACTCAGGGGTAAGTCAGAGGTTAGCACCTCACTGACTTTTCAAAAACAGAGAATAACAAGATCAATGCTTGGAAGCTTGGAAAAGACGTAGAAGTATGTGCTACTCGATTTACTGTATTGCCTGCTTGCCCTTTCTTAAGGAAAGGGCAATCCTATTTATGCCAAAGGAGTGTAGTTCTCTCATTTTCCATGACTTTCCATGACTAACCAGGCTTGGTAAATGTATTAGAAATCAAGTGCGACCCACAACTAGCTTGCTAATCATGTAGTGAACGTAAGAGAATCCCATAGAACCATCTCTTGGGTTCCTAGCCTATAGGAAGTGAAAAGGAGGTCCAAGGTCAGAGTACCTATAGACAAATTATGTCATAACTTAACCAATCTTGTGGGTAACTAAGGAGTGATGACGTGTAATGAATCATAGAGGGCTGTAGAAGCTTCTAGAGCTATCGTTCATGTTCCTAGGCCTCTAGTTGGTAGAGATATGCCATGTGGTAGTATTGGCCCACCCCCTTAAGGAGGAGATTTTCTTAATAACTTGTTCAATGAGTGTCCAAATGATATGCCGTGATGTATGTAGCATAAACAGATGTAGTAGAAGAGTTTGCAGCAATCGTTGAGTAGTATTGCTTCTGTTGTTGGTGTGATAAGCCAAGATATGTATGGTGACTTGTAGGTTTGAGGAGGAGATTTCTAAGTTTGCTCTTGAGTTTGATAGCAAACTGAGTGCAACGAATGTCAGTATGACAATCTTGGTATGAGAATAGTGGATTTTCAAGCGATTGGGTGATTTCTGTTACTGAAAATGGCTGGACTACAAACGAGAGAGGCATGGATTGGATTCAGCACTTTGAGAAGCATACAAAGGCCCGGAGTGTTGGTGGTTATCGCTTGTTAGTCCTTGATGGTCATGAGAGCCACCACTCAGATGAGTTTGAGGAGTACTGCAAGGAACACAACATTATTACGCTTTGTATGCCTGCTCACTCTTCTCATCTACTCCAGCCACTTGATGTTGGCTGTTTCGGCCCGTTAAAGCAGGCCTATGGTCGGCAAATTGAAGATATGATGCAGGCTCATATTTCTCATATTACAAAGGATGACTTCTTTCCTGCCTTCCACGCTGCATTTAACACTACAATGACGGAAAGTAACATTTGAGGCGGGTTCCGAGGGGCAGGGCTTCTTCCATTTGACCCTGAGAGAGTGATATCTACACTTGATCTTAAGTTAAGGACACCAACGCCTCCAAGCTCCCGCCCAGGTACTGCTCAACCTTGGGTTTCTCAGACACCAAACAACCCAATTGAAGCTATGTCACAGTCTACATTTATTAAAACTCGGATTTCACGCCATCAAAATAGCTCTCCAACCTCAATCTATGCAGCTGTTGACCAGTTTACAAAGGGTGCATCGCAAATAATGCATCAATTAGCACTGCTAAAGGGAGAGAACCAAAACCTACGACAGGCAAATGAAGTACTAAGCAAGCGCCGGAGAGCTAGGAAGACACGACTACAGCAAGGAGGATCACTTAGTCAACAAGGGGCGCAAGAGCTACAGGATGAGAGGGATGTTGTGCAGCAGGTAGAGCAGGAAATAAGGGCAAGCCGTGGTCGGAAGCCAAGGGAAGAAACCCGTGCCCGTCGCTGTGGCAAGTGTGGTGAGACTGGGCACAATGCGCGCACGTGTCAGATTGTAATAGACACCTCTGAGGAAGAGGACTCCGAGTAGTTTCAATTGATTTCTAATGTTGTGGTAGATTTATCGCAATGTTTGTCGTGAGGGTAGATAATTTTGGCGCTTTCGCTTGTTTGGCGCTTTCGCTATACATGTACGTTAACTAACTTAATAATAATTCATAATTTTATTCCACAATTGTTTTTGATATCCATTTATTAGCACGATATTAATGTCACCCATTATACTCATTAAAAACGGACAACTAATTACGTTTCAAGTGATATATACGTGGCACTTGAAGAAGCAGCATAATCTCCTGCAAACGGGCACTTCTTGAAAAAAAAAAAGGCACGTGACATGAGATTGCTAGGGAGACGGTTAGCGCCAAATTTGTTACGCGATTCCAAGATAGGAGCAACCTTGATCAACAGAACCCATCTCTACAAGCAGGAGAGAGCGACGACGACACAACAAACCTTGACACCGCCATATCGACAACCCCGCCGACGAATCCAGCACCAACGACGACCACGACAACTACGACTACGACGACACGATATTCGCCTACTACAAAAGAATTCCAGACGATTTCCAACCTGTTCAGATCGCACGCTTTACATTGCGCACGTATCCGAGACAGGGACAGATACCAAGCCTATATGCATACACCACTCAACGAAACACGGCATATTTTAAATAAAGACCAGCAACAACCACTTCGACAGGCGCTTTGCGACTAGAATCAGCTAGACACAACTTTAGAACTTAAATAGCAATACCAAGCGTCCCGGCGCATGCTATAAACACAACAGTAACCCAGATATAAGATAAGGCCAACCACCCATGGATGAACCACCATCCTCTCCACCAACGGAGCCAACCGCGCCGGAGGATGCGCTCGCCTATTACAAAGCGCAATATGAACAGCTTGAGCATGAGCTAGCTGAGTTCCAGTCGTCAAGCCAGGAGCTTGAGGCGGAGCTTGAGAAGGATGTGGAGGCCGCCGAGGAACGGGAGAGGGCTCTGCAGCAGAAGGCCGAGACCTTAGGTTTTGAGGTTGACGAGTGGAAGGTAAAAGCCCCTGCGACAACTCTGCGGTGCCAGAATAGTGGAATCTAACATCTCGTCATAGAACAAATACAAGCAATCAAAGAACGAGGCAGGTGCGGCGCAAAATACCCTCCAGAAGGAGATTACGACATTACGAGACTCAAATCGGACGTTGGTTATGAAGTTACGGGATATTGAAGTAGCCAATGACGACTTTGAGAGGCAAGCTCGGAATACAACCTCGTCGCTAGAGGACGTAGAATCGAAGTATAATGTCGCTATCGAGAGGGCGGTCATGATGGAGGAGGAGATCAAGATCGGAGAGCAGGAAAGAGAAGGACTCCGGATTGAAGCGCAGCGCCTCCGTGATGAGCTCGGAGACTTGAAGATCGAAGCAGAGATCTTGCAGGACAAGCTCAAGCGACAAGAGAGCAGACAGCTACCAATATTATCTACGGACATTACCGCACCCAACACTCCCTCCTTCGCCGGTGAAATATCCCCCGACTCCATCGCTTCGTCGCCTCTAATCACCACCCCGCCCGATAGCAAATCTGTCTCCACAGCTGACACTATCTCCGAAACACCTACGCCACCTTCTCCACCAATCTCCGATCGCTCATCGAAAGCACCCAAAGCCTTCCGCACCCCTCTCAATCCCCCAAGCCGCATCCGCGCACCATCCGCCGATCTTAGCGTTACTCCCAAGCCGATGCGATACCCCTCCTCCGCGCATCCACTCCGATCGTCGCGCGGCCCGTCCATCCCTGCATCCTCTAAACGCCCAACTCCTTCAGTCAGCCTTACTGCTTCTCGCGCTCGCACTACTCAACCTAAAGGCTTACCCAACTCTGCATCACTCACACACATCCGCTCCCTTACCGCGCAAGTGCAGCGCCTCGAGCAACGCGTTCAGTCTGCACGATCAAAGCTACCAGCACCAGTCAATACCCCGCCACGGGCGAGCCCAAGGACAACGTCTGCAGCTGGTGGTTATATGCCATCCTCAATCACGATACGCAGCCGCAAGCGCACTGGTGGGAGCACGACCAGCGCAACGAGCAGCGTAAACGGCGGAGAGGAGACTCCCAACCCGACAACCAGACATGTCTCCCGCATCAGCACTTCGGGCATCAGCCGGCTGACTTTCGGGCCCGTCTCGAATCGTGGCGGCAGCGAGTTTGATGGAAGCCGACCGAGCAGCCGCGCCAGCACCACTGGCGCCCCTGGCGGGGGTTTTGCGCGCCCAGCAAGCCGCACCGAATCCAACCGCCCACAGAGCCGCACCGAACTTAACCGCCCGTTGAGTCGCACGAGCATGACTGGCGCGCGTACCCCGCTAGGTCACTACTCACAGTCTACGCTGGCGGAGTCGCGACGGCCTCGTAGCAGCATCGGCGGGAACTTCAGCGCTAGCGTCGGACATAGCCAGAGCGTGTCCCACATCGATCTGGACGAGTACCGCGAGTTTGAGTTCGGGACACCGAACCGCCGGATGACGCTGGGGAGGGAGGATGGAAGCGCTATTCCGGTGCCTGCTAGTGGGCTGCCGCGGAGGCAGAGTGGGGGACTGGTAGCGAAGACGCCGAGTAAGAGGATGAGTAATGGTATACTCGGGGATGGAGAGAGGGAGCTGGAGAAGAAGCGGAGCAACGCGAGTCTAGCGGGTGGAGGGATGAAGCCGCCGATGCGGACGAGGAAATTGAGTGGGGTTGGGGAGAGCTACTAGGGGGCTTGCGGGAGGCGTTGGGATTTGCAGTATGGCAGGGGTGTTGGGGAGGGAGTGTATATAACTTTCATGATTATCGGTCATGACTTTGATGAAGATATGACACTATGGGTTTTTTGGGTGATGGAATTGGAGCAGGGCTAAGCGGGGCTAGCATTTTTCTCAGGGGCACCTTTGAGGGAAAGGCGTAGCTGTTGATTTTTATTCCGAATTACCATATTACACATTACTACGTTTTGAAGCCCAATCTTCCCCTTCGAGCTCTGTGTATTATGTAAGTTCACTACGGCTGCAACCGCAACATGTGAAGTATGATGTGTGTATCAGAGGAGAGTGTTTGTAATAGGGGTCCTTGGAAAAGAGTTTCCGTGACGACAGTGTTGTTTGTGGTTTGGGGTGCAACAGAAACGTGAACCGAGGAAGGAAACTGTGGTGGGCGGTACGGCATCGGAGAAATAAATTTGCGCGAGGTTAGAAATGTATTTCGGGACTAAATTTGTTGGCCTCGGCATGTAATGCGGGTTTTATCATTATCATAATCGTGATTATTTTGGAAGCACATAATCATAATCGTGATTATTCTCGAAGCACATAATCATAATCATTATTATTGACTATTCCTAATTAAAATCTAGTATGCACCTAATTAATCTTAGCGGTTATCTTCTTAGGTTTAGTGCATGCATAGAATATGTACATAGTAAGTATATAGAAGTACTACTACATATAGGCGAAGCGATCGATCACTGAACTTCCCACCTAAAAATTGAGAAATTTACAAGATAAGAACTTAACAACAACTTCATAATATATATTAAAAATGTATTTGTACCTAATCATTTAGGAATAATCTATTCAGTAGTTCTTAAGATATTAAGTTTAGGGCAATGAAATTTAGACTAGGTCTTTATATTTCAATATCTACTAGTCTAACGTGCATGTATAACGAAAGTGCCAAACAAGCGAAAGTGCCAAAATATCGCGACTACCCCATAAGAATTGCGATAAATCCACCACAACAATATAAATTAATTAAAACTACTCGGAGTCCTCTTCCTCAGACCTGTCTATTACAATCTGACAAGTGCGCGCATTGTGTCCAGTCTCACCACACTTGCCACAGCGACGTGCATGGGTTTCTTCCCTTGGCTTCCGACCTACTTGCCCTTATTTCTTGCTCTACTTGCTGCACAACGTCCCTCTCGTCCTGTAGCTCCTGTGCTACCTGTTGACTAAGTGATCCTCCTTGCTGTAGTCGTGTTTTTTTAGCTCTCCGGCGCTTGCTTAGCACTTCATTTGCCTGTCGCAGGTTTTGGTTCTCTGCTTTTAACAATGCTAATTGATGCATTATTTGCGATGCACCCTTTGTAAACTGGTCAACAGCTGCATAGATTGAGGTTGGAGAGCTATTTTGATGATGCGCAATTCGGTTTTTAATGAAAGTAGACTGTGATACAGCTTCAGTTGGGTTATTTGGTGTCTGAGAAACCCATGGTTGAGCGGTGTTTGGGCGAGAGGTTGGAGGTGTTGGCGTCTTAAACCTAAGGTCAAGTGTAGATATTACACTCTCAGGGCTAAATGGAAGAAGCCCAGCACCTCGGAACCCTCCCTGAATATTGCTTTCTGTCATTGCAATGTTAAATGCAGCGTGGAAGGCAGGAAAGAAGTCATCCTTAGTAATGTGAATAATATGAGCCCGCATCATATCTTCAATTTGCTGACCGTAAGCTCTCTTTAATGGGCCAAAACAGCCAACATCAAGTGGTTGGAGTATATGGGAAGAGTGAGCAGGCATACAAAGCGTAATAATGTTGTGTTCTTTGCAGTACTCCTCAAACTTGTCTGAGTGGTGGCTCTCATGACCATCAAGGTCTAACAAGCGATAACCACCAACACTCCGGGGCCTTGTGTGCTTCTCAAAATGCTGAATCCAATCCATACCTCTCTCGTTTGTAGTCCAGCCATTTGCAGTAACAGTGATTACCCAATCTGCTGGAAATCCGCTATTCTCATACCAAGATGCAAGGTGGTTTTTACCTGCCACAATGACAAATGGCGGCACTGCCCAACCTTGAGAACTAACGCCTTGGATTACTGTAACCCATTCCCGATTGCCAGGCTGCACCTTTTTTGCCTTTGCCCGCCCATCTGAGCTCGTTACTACCGTTGCGCTTGAGATGACGCCCATCATAAACCCAGTCTCATCAAAGTTGTAGATATCTGCATTGTTGATGCCATACTTTAGAATTGTGTTCCATACAAGCTCAAACCAGCCACGAATGACTTCTGGATCTTTGCACTTAGCCCTCTGGTAGTCGTATTTTCGCTGGAAGCGTGTCCGGAGCTCTACATGGCACTTAACAAAGTTTGAAGCCCAACGTGACCCGACGCGTGGCGCGTCGCGTGTTGCAAGTAGTCGATTTGCCATATCTTCAACAATAGACAACTGAGGAGGGAACCCTTTAGCAGCTAAGTCAAGTATATACTGAACAAGAACTGATTCCTCTAGGTTACTTAATTTCCGTAAGTTGGCTTGGATATCGCGTCGTGAAGGTACGCCTTGTAAACGGTGACGTAGCTTGCGGTGGTCTACGGAATAGATCCTAGCTGCAACTCGAAGGCGCAAATTTGGGTCGCTTTGCATAGCTTGGATAGCTAGCACTAATTTGCTTTCATCATTTTTATGGCGCATGTTTTGTTGTGGAGGAATTTAACATTTAGTTGGGGGGGTTGGTCACCGCATGATTTTGGCACTTTCGCTTGTTTGGCACTTTCGTTATACATGCACGTTAGGTGAAATTTTAATAACTTCATTTATAAATCAGTTTTAATAGTATCTTATAGGTCTATATAAATATCATATACAAAAGTATTAGCGTCTACGATTATTATTGAAAAAGTTATTGCAGTTTTGGTTTTTCTCATTTTAAGTAGCTTTACAAACATATTTTGGTGCAGAGTGACTTTTTTGCGTTACGCCACCCTTTGCGTTACGCCACGACTTATGTTAACGTACTTGATAAGCGAGTCGTATTTGCATGCGAGTCGTATCGCGACACACCAAATCCGCACTTTACAAGTTAATAACTCAACAATTAACTATTTAAACCCTCTAAAACTACCCTAATTAGGAACCTGCTTTAATGGGAATGTACGGGCAGTATGTGTGAGTGATCTACACATACTACATGCTCGTGGCGCATGTATTTGCAGGTCTGCTAGCTCACCTGTAACCCAACCCTCAACCACTATATTTGCTGTTTGTGCCCGCTCTAGGCCTTCCTGAACCGTTAAAACACCTCCCTTAGCTATATACGAGCTCCTTACAGCCCTCTTCTTCTTTTGCCTCTCATTTGCAGCCCGTAGCCGCAAGAAGGACCGCATTATGCATAGACATTTGGCACCCTTTTACTAGCTGCTGGAATGCCTGCTCTGTAGGGCTTGAGAAGCCTGCTATATGGCGCTGAACAGATTCCTTAATTGCAGTAGCCTGACGGTCCAATTGACTAACATTGGGGCGTTTCAGGTACCCAACAGTCCTGGGTAGTGTCTAGAAGCAGAGGTGGGGTTGGTGTCCATAATTGAGTATTCAGCTTCGAGAGCACCCGTTCTGGGTTGTACGGGTGTATGCCAGTGGCTGCAAAGCCACTACGGATCACATTAAGTGTCATAGAGTCTTTGCGGGCCATAAGGTAGGCTGTAAGGAAGTCAGGTTTGTCAATATGACTAACTCCAACCCGCATATAACCCTCAATTTGTTTTCCGTACAACCTTTTTATAACTGCAAAGCAGCTAACGTCAAGTGGCTGCAAAATATGTGACGAGTGTGGAGGCATACAGAGTGTAATAATTGAGTGCTCCTTGCAAAACAGGTCAAATTCAGGAGTAGAATGGCTTCCATGTCAGTCAAGAATCAAGAGCCTGTAAACACCCTTTGTACGGTCTTTTGTGTACTTCTGGAAGACGTCCGTAAGCCAGGTAAGGCCTAAAGAGTCGTTCGTCCACCCGTTGTTACTAACTGCAATGGTCCAATCTTGAGGCAAGGTATCCATATACCAACTTGATATATGGACCTTTCGCTCAAATATAACCATTGGTGGCACACTCCATCCACTTGCTGCAATTGACTCAATAACGGTAACTCATTCACGGTTCCCTGGCTGCACACTGTTACGATGGTCATAGAGGTCATGATGCCAGTCCAGGAAAAGTAATCTAGTTGCACTCAGTTTGCTTCAAACTCAAGAGCAAACTTGGAAATCTCCTCCTCAAACCTACAAGTCACTATACATATTTTGGCTTATCACACCAACAACAAGAGCAATACTACTCAACGATTGCTACAACCATCTATGATTCATTACACGTCATCGCTCCTTAGTTACTGGGCCGATATTACCACATAGCATATCTCTACAACCCTCTATGATTCATTACATGACATCACTCATACTACCACATGACATATCTCTACCAACTAGAGGCCTAGGAGCATGAACGATAGCTCTAAAAGCTCCTACGAACCTCTATGATTCATTACATGTCATCGCTCTTTAGTTACCCACAAGATTGGTTAAGTTATGACATGATTTGTCTATGACATAGTTTGTCTATGACATAATTTGTCTATGACATAATTTGTCTATGACATAATTTGTCTATAGGGGTACTCTGACCTTGGACCTCCTTTTACTTCCTATAGGCTACGAACCTAAGAGATGGTTCTATGGGATTCTCTTACGTCGACTACAGTTACCAAGCCTGGTAAGTCATGGAAAATGAGAGAACTACACTCCTTTAGTATAAATAGGATTGCCCTTTCCTTAAGAAAGGGCAAGCAGACGATACAGTTAATCGACTATCACATACTTCCACGTCTTTTCCAAGCTTCCAAGCATTCATCTTGTTACTCCTTGTTTCTGAAAAGTCAGTGAGGTGTTAACCTCTGACTTACCCCTGAGTTCCCAGACTCAACATTTGTTGCAACTTGTCTGAACCACTTCACTACATCACACACCTGATTGCTGCATTGTGGAATAGTCTAAGCTACAACCCTTTGGCTCTGTTTTCTAAGACAGTGTGTTGTCTTAGTAAATTCATTGTCATACTGACATTCGTTGCACTCAGTTTGCTAAAACTCAAGAGCAAACTTAGAAATCTCCTCCTCAAACCTACAAGTCACCATACATATCTTGGCTTATCACACCAACAACAGAAGCAATACTACTCAACGATTGCTGCAAACTCTTCTACTACATCTGTTTATGCTACATACATCACGGCATATCATTTGGACACTCATTGAACAAGTTATTAAGAAAATCTTCTCCTTAAGGGGGTGGGCCAATACTACCACATGGCATATCTCTACCGACTAGAGGCCTAGGAACATGAACGATAGCTCTAGAAGCTTCTACAACCCTCTATGATTCATTACACGTCATCGCTCCTTAGTTACCCACAAGATTGGTTAAGTTATGACATAATTTATCTATAGGTACTCTGACCTTGGACCTCCTTTTCACTTCCTATAGGCTAGGAACCCAAGAGATGGTTCTATGGGATTCTCTTACGTTCACTACATGATTAGCAAGCTAGTTGTGGGTCGCACTTGATTTCTAATACATTTACCAAGCCTGGTTAGTCATGGAAAGTCATGGAAAATGAGAGAACTACACTCCTTTGGCATAAATAGGATTGCCCTTTCCTTAAGAAAGGGCAAGCAGACAATACAGTAAATCGATTATCACATACTTCCACGTCTTTTACAAGCTTCCAAGCATTCATCTTGTTACTCCTTGTTTCTGAAAAGTCAGTGAGGTGTTAACCTCTGACTTACCCCTGAGTTCCCAGACTCAACATTTGTTGCAACTTGTCTGAACCACTTCACTACATCACACACCTGATTGCTGCGTTGTGGAATAGTCTAAGCTACAACCCTTTGGCTCTGTTTCCTAAGACAGTGTGTTGTCTTAGTAAAATCATCCCTTCCTTGGGTGGCTAGATTCTCACATCTGGTGCACCCACCATTACACTAAAGAGAGAAGAAGAAGAAGAAGGAAGGAAGGTGAGGCTATTCCTCATAACATACAGTTGTCTGCTTAGCGGTTGTAACCTTGGTGGCTAAGGCTACACCCATAATCCCCATAACAACTGTAATAACCGTAATAACCGTAATAACCGTAACAACCATAACAACCGTAACAAGCTGTGAGCTGTAATCGTAACACTACCCCCCCCCTAGTAAGATTGATCTCCTGATCAAGAGTAAGATCATTGTGGCTTCTGTGGGTATTTTCGGTGGAAAGCTTGTGTGAGTTCAGGTGCATTGTTGAAGTTTGTAGCAGAATACCAAGTGTTGTCTAGTGGGTGGTTCTTTCATGCTGCCATATAGAACAGCTTCTTCAATAGGAGTTTAGAATCTAGGATTTCTTCAACTTCCCATTCAAGTTCATCTTCTATAATGATTGGCAGGGGTGTTTCATGGTGCTGGCCTTGTAAAGCATCATCTGAGTCAAGTCATAAGAGGTTGCTATGAAACACAGGGTGTATCTTCATGCTTGGTGGTAGCTGGAGTCGGTATGCCCAATTCGCTCAAGGATTTGAAACGGACCAACTTGCTTATGGTCAAGTTTCTTTGAGGGTCGTTGGGTTTTGATATTCCGAGTAGAAAGCCAGACTCGGTCTCCTATCTTATATCTTGGTGCTGGCTTCCTGTTTTGATTTGCAAAGTGCTCCATTCGGGTTTGTGAGAGGGCGATCTGGTCTTGTAGGAATTCCCAAATATCTTTCATGTTTTGAGCTATGTCCTTATGTTCTTGAAGGGCAGTTTGTAACGTGCTATCTTCTATATCAAAGCTCATTCTTGGATCGAAACCCTTGTTTGCAAAAAATGGGCTAACTTTTGTTGAGTCTGATGGAAGGGCATTTGCTGTGAATTCAGCCACGCAAAGATATTCAACCAAGTTGTCTTGGAGATAGTTGACATGAGCCTGTAAATATCGCTCGAGTTCTGCATTAAACCTCTCAGTTTGCCCGTCCGTTTCTGGGTGGAAGGCTGTAGACAATTTGATTGTAACTTTCCAAACTTTGCAGAGGATTTTCCACACTACAGCTACAAACTGGGGCCCTCTGTCTGAGATGATGAAATTTGGTAAACCATGGTGTTTCCATACATGCTGGAGTAGTAGCCTCGCTGTAGCTTCTGCTGTAGTGCCTTCTTTACCTGCAAAGCATGGGATAAAATGGCGCTCTTTTGTAAGTCGGCATGCTACTACAAGGATAGAATTGTTTCCTTCACATAATGGTAATCCTGTAATAAAATCGAGTGATATGTCCTTCCATGGTTGGCTTCCAATTGGGATTGGTTGTAGGAGTCCATTGTATGCGTCCCGGGTTGGTTTTGATCTCTTGCAGGTATGGCAATTCCTCACATATTGAGTGATAGTCTTGTCCATCCGGGGCCAGTAGTACTGTCTCTTAATGATTCGAATCAGCTTCCCAATTCCAGGGTGTCCCATTGCTGGCTGGTCGTGAACCTCATGAGCAGTTTAACTCGGATGTCTTCTGGGATCCAAACTCGATTTTGGTAGAGTAGGAGTCCATTTCTCTCTTCGCAATGTGCTAAGGCTATATTTGGGCTATCTCGCTCGTTGTTCTGTAGTCTTCAGATTGTATCCTTGCATAATTCATCCTGGAGCTGCACAGCTTGAATCTGGTCATGGATGCTTTGATCTTGTGGTAGGATTGGTGCAAGTTGAGCATCTTGTGCCTGCCCTTGACTTTTGAGTTCTAGCTGCTGTGCGAGATCCAGATGGAGTCTCTCAAGGGGTAATAGGGTTTTAAGCTGTTGTTTTTGACGGTCATCTTCTTCATTCCCTTCTGGTCTATCTCCTGGTCTTCGAGTTAACGCATTTGCTTTTCCGTTCTGCTTGCCAGGTCAATATATGATTTGGAAATTGTATCGAGAGAGGAATTCTGCCCATCGAGCTTGCCGCCTAGTAAGCTTTTTTGTGCTCATGAAATATTCAAGACTCTTGTGGTCTGACAAAACTTGTACTGGCATTGCTGTGCCCTCAACTTCTGGTCTCCATGCTTTGAAGCATCTAATGATGGCCAGTAGCTCCTTGTCATAGATCTCTTAATTGCACTCAGCAGGTGTCATTTTCTTTGAGAAGAAGGCAATGGGGTGTAGTACTCCTTGGCCGTCCTTCTGTGATAGAACTCCCGAGGATATATAGTCTGAGGCGTCTGCTTCCACATACGCTGTTTTGTCCCAGTCAAAGTGTTGTAGCACGGGTGCTTCTGTAACAGTCTTCTTAATCAACTCAAAGGCTGCCTGGCAGGCTTGGTTCCATTCGAATATTTGACCTTTCTTTGTGAGATTTACCAGTTTCATAATAGTAGAGTAGCTTCTTATAAACCGCCGGTAGAACACTCAGAACCCAATGAAGGCTTGTGTATCTAGGAGCGATCTTGGTACTTTCCATTCAAGTATAGTTTGGACTTTTGCAGGGTCCATTCTCATGCCGTAGATTCCAATGATAAGCCCTAGGAATTTTGTTTCTTGGACATAGAATTCACATTTTGCAATGTCTGCTTGTAGTCCAGCTTCGCGGAGCTTCTGTAAAACCATTTTCACGTGCTGGGTATGCTCAGATCGATGCGCACTTATTACGGCTACAGTAACGTGACATCATGGTTACAGGACCAGGGCCTAGTAACGTGATGTGTGAGTCACAGGGGGCAAGCGGGGTAGGCTGCCATGTGACGGGGCTAATGGATAGTTGCAGAAACTAGTGGATATTGGATAGTTGAGCTATCCACGAACTATCCTGAGTATCTAGCTATCCGCCAACTATCCAGATTACCCATGAGGCACGACGCCACTATATAAGTAGATAGTATTTCCTTAGATAGGAGCTTCGTGCTCAACTCAATATAGTATTCTTTACAATACTGTAACATGTTACTTGGAAAGCCTTTGTGTCTAATCCCCTGCCTCCTCTGTCAAGTCAACCTTACGCAAGAAACCTCTGTGTCTTCTATCATTTAGAAGTCAGCGTTACAATATTACTCTCAGAAACTGGCTATTCTAATAGCCAGCTTGCTCTATGGTGGTTACAGCACTTCATACAGCTTACTGCTCCACACGACGCGGAAAATCCTAAGGTTCTGTTACGATTATAGCTTACAGCTTGTTACAGTTGTTACAGTTGTTATGGTTGTTATGGTTGTTTACGGTTGTTACAGTTGTTACAGGTGCAGCCTTACCACCAAGGCTACAACCGCTAAGCGGACAACTGTATATTACGAGGAATAGCCTCACCTTCCTTCCTTCTTCTTCTTCTTCTCTCTTTAGATTCAATCTAGCTTATTATTCTCCAGACTGGCTTCTTGACCTCCATGACCATCGTAACAGGTTCTACTGCTTGATTCTCATGTGAGCCATACAAGCCCTGAGTTTATCATTACAGCAGCAAAGAATCACATTATCTTATACACGTTTCCCAGCCACCTTACACACGTTTTATAGCCATTAGACGTGGGAATATTCCAGCCTTACAAGCATTGGCATAGTGTTACGACGGAACAAGAAGGCTGGCCAACTACAGGACAGGAAGGAGGGAGGTCGCATGAGACCGGCCCTGGTACCTGGAGGGGCAGCGGGGAATAGTAGTTCCGAAAGTATCACGTGACGGACTCGCAGGATGATGAGAAGAGTCCTAAGAGTCCAGGACTCCGAGGACTCGAGTGAGTTCCCAGGAGTCCACTAGGCACGTGATGGACTCGCAGGATGATGAGAAGAGTCCTAAGAGTCCAGGACTCCGAGGACTCGAGTGAGTTCCCAAGAGTCCACTAGGCACGACGCCACTATATAAGTAGATAGTATTTCCTTAGATAGGAGCTTCGTGCTCAACTCAATACAGTATTTGTTATATACTAGTAACGTGTTACTTGAAGCCTTTGTGTCTGATCCCCTGCCTCCTCTGATAAGTAAACCTTTACGCAAGAGAACCTCTGTGCCTTCTATCGTTTAGAAGTCAGCGTTACACTTTGAGCACCACTTCTACGAGGTACCGGCTTACACACAAAGCAACATGTCTGTCGTCAGTTCGAAGGGGAAAACCCCCACCACGCCAACTTCGTCTCAGAGGTCTAAGCCTGAGAATGAAGAAATGCCCGATGCACCCACCGTCAACGAACTCAAGGAAACTCTACGCGTCAAGTTGCCCGACACTTACTCCGGCAACCGAAAGGAACTTGAGGTGTTTTTGCTACAGGTCGAACTGTACCAGCACTTCAATGACGAGAAGTTTCCCACCCAGGAGAGCTATGCCCTGTGGACTGCATCCTACCTTAGGGGGGAAGCCCTGCGATGGATCGAACCATTCCTCAAGGACTATTTCAAATATGAAAGTACCAATGGAAGCATGACAACTACGCAGACTATGTTTGGCAGCTGGAATGGATTCTGTAAGGAAATCCGACGCATGTTCGGAGACATCGATGAGATTAAGACCGCAGAAGACCATCTGTTTGCACTTAAGCAGACTGGCAGCGCCCTCACATACTCCACAGAATTCCAGAGATACGGCAATCAGACAGGATGGGACGCCAGCGCACTCATCAGCCACTACCGACGTGGGCTGAAGAGCCATATACGTATGGAACTTGCCCGTTTGGAACAACAACCAACGGACATGGTAGCGCTAATCGAACATACGGTCCGAATCGACAATCGACTATACGAATTCCAGAAGGAACGTCGGACCTATGACAAGCCCAAGAAAAGTTACCCCTACCGGGGAAACGAGGGCAGACGACGGGATCAACACCCGCGAGACAACCGTTGGTCGGACCCAATGGAACTCGATGCCACGTTCAAACCTGGACGACCCCGTGACCCTAAGAAAGACAGACAATTCAAGGAACGACTCTGTTTTAACTGCGACAAGCCAGGCCACATGGCCCGAGACTGCAGACAGCCAAAGAAAGGGAACGGCGGACGCAAAGTCGGCAAACAACTCAATGCCACCTGGACAGGACAGTTGAACGCAACGTTTGTGAGCAAACAGGACTGGGGAATAAACGGCGAAAGCACCCCAGAAGACGAGAGCTCAGATGAAGGGTCGGAGGCGGAATCGTTCACCGTCTCGGAACAGGAGACCTTCGATGAACTCGCACCTACGGAACCAATGAGTCCACGGTGCAAGAGCGTAGTAAGACGCATGGCAAAACACGCCCACGCGAAGATTAGGGCCGAACGAGACAAGCCCAATGGCCAGAGGAGAATCCCCATGCTTAAAGACCTCTACGGGAACCTGTTACAGGAACTTCCGTTAAAGTGCAAGGTGGACGACTGCAAGGATGACCTCTGGAGATACTACGACCAACTAACGAATACCCGCAGGCTGCTTGGCACGTCCCAAGATGTAGCTAAGTTGGAAGCCCAAGAAGCGGAAGAACTGGAGAAGGATGTCGAGCATATGGCTAAACTGAAGTATATGAAAAGCGTCGAACTTTACTACCAGGACCGCAGGAGAGCCCTGAAGAAGTACGACGAGAAAGCCAGAGATATGCTCCGACGGGAAAATGCGAGACCCACTCCACGCATCGAAAGGAGAGCCATGGAGCAACTAGACACGTTCTCCACGCCTCCGAGGGAAGATAGTGCATGGGTGAGAGGACAGCGGGAACTATCAACGACAGACGCAACAGAGACTGATCATCCCTGGCACACGTATGTCTACTGGGAGTATTGCAGCGAAGATGATTGCAAGCTCCACTGGAAAAAGAAACACCAGAATCAGTTGTTTCCCCGATCCTCGCCCAGGATACACTTCAGAGACGCAGAGCAAGTTCACGCCCTCAGGCGAAGCCAGTCTGAAGGAGACTTGCCTATCAAAAGCGAACAGGTATACAAGAAATACCCACATCTGCTAGACGAAGCAGAAGAGCGAGGGAAACGATCTCCCCAAGGACCACCATTGGAAGCGGATGAATACTATCCTTCCTCGGACGAGTCAAAAAACTAGGAGTCCTCGACGGTAGGCCACCGGCGAGCGACACGAAGAGGCCTAGTACAGACCAGCTATGCGCCACGACGGGCAGCATGCAACTATATGTGGTCGCTAAGATACAACAGCGACACCTCCGAGCAATGATTGACTCAGGAGCGACGGGCAACTTTATGACAAAGAAAGTAGCAGACACGCAAGGTTTCAAGACGCAATTGAAAACCGAACCATACCCGTTAATGGTCGTAGATGGAGAGCCCATCTCGACTAATGAAGGAATGGTGACCCACGAAACGGTCCCATTGGAAATGGTCATGCTACACGGGCACAAGGAAACGATTCAGTTTGACATCGTGCACATGGACAACCATGCGTGCATCCTTGGTGTGCCATGGCTCAAGAAACACAACCCCCAGATCGACTGGTGGAACGAGAAAGTTGTGATGAGCCAGTGCGCGTGTGAACAACGGACGGACACGCGACAACGGGAGAAACCCTCCCAGGGCCGGAAGGAGTTATGTGCAACCTCCGAGCTCGATGACCTAGCCCAGGCATCCTCACCGACGAGTATACCGGTGGAGTACAAGGAATACGAGCGATTATTCCAGGAAGGCCCTAAGAACGAGGCGCTTCCTAAGCACCAACCATGGGATCACGAGATACCTTTGGAGAAAGACAAGAGTCCACCGTTCGGACCAATATATCAGCTATCGGAAAAGGAGCTGAAGGTACTTAAGGAGTACATCGATGATAACCTAGCGAAAGGATTCATCAGACCATCCACATCACCAGCAGGAAGTCCGGTGCTTTTCGTACCAAAGAAAGATGGCTCCCTACGGTTATGTGTGGACTATCGAGCGTTGAACAACATCACAATCAAGGACAGGTATGCCCTGCCGTTAATCAACGAACTACACGATAGATTTCAAGGAGCAAAGATCTTCAGTAAGCTAGATCTGCGAGGAGCATACAACCTGATCCGAATCAAGGCTGGGGAAGAGTGGAAAACAGCATTCCGCACCCGCTATGGCCTATTCGAGTATCAAGTCATGCCCTTTGGGCTAACAAACGCACCCGCATCTATGCAACGACTGATGAATGATGCTTTGCACGAATACTTAGACATCTTTACCATTGTCTACCTAGACAATGTCCTGGTGTATTCAGCAACCAAGGAGGAGCATGTCAAGCATGTCAAACTCGTCCTGAAGAAACTAAAGGAGTACAGCTTACTCCTCAAACCAGAGAAGTGCGAGTTCCATAAAAACCAAGTCGAATTCTTGGGTTACATTATTGGAACGCACGGCATCAAGATGGACCAAGCAAAAGTAACGGCAGTGTTGGAATGGCCAACACCGACCACGGTCAAGGAAGTGCAAGCCTTCCTAGGCTTCGCCAACTTCTACCGGAGATTCATCTCGGGATATTCCAAGGTAGCTCAACCACTCACGGAGCTTACCAGAAAGGATCTCGAATTCAAATGGACGGACAAGGCAGAGGCTGCTTTCCAGGAACTTAAGACGAAGTTCACGGAAGCACCTATCCTTGCTACATTTGACCCTGCAAAGAAGATCATCCTCGAAACGGACTCTTCTGACTTCGCCATTGGAGCATGTCTGAATCAACCAGACGAGAACGGTAAGTTCAAACCAATCGCGTACTACTCTAGGAAACTGTCACCCGCGGAACTCAATTACGACATCCACGACAAGGAGCTACTGGCTATTGTCGTTGCCTTTGAGCAGTGGCGAGTATATCTTGAGGGATCCACCTACCCTGTGCAGGTATGGACGGATCACAAGAACCTCATATATTTCACCACGACCAAGGTTTTAAACCGCAGACAAGTCCGCTGGGCAGAAACCCTCGCAGCCTACAACTTCACGATAACCTATCGCAAGGGCTCCGAGAATGCAAGAGCAGACGCTCTCAGCAGACGGACCGACTACGCCGGCCCAAAGGAAGAAAGACCTAGAGCAATTCTGAAGAAAACAGATGCAGGAATACAGTACAACGAGTTACTAGCGACGATCTCAGTCATCGAAGATACAGAACTCGAGGAAAGACTCAAGAAAGCTTACGCAACAGACGAATGCGCCAAGCGAGTCTTGTCCAAAGTCGAAGGCGACTTCACCATCGACGAACAAGGATTGATTCGATACAAAGGGTTAGTGTATGTCCCAAGTCAAATGAGACGCCCGCTGGTGCAAGAACAACACTCGTTACCAGCACACGGTCATCAGGGAGTAACACGAACCTTCGAACGAATCACCCGACACTACTACTTCCCAGGTATGAGGAAGCAGGTAGAGACAGTGGTAAGAGAGTGCGACATTTGCAGCAAGTCAAAATCCAATAGGCATCTGCCATACGGACAACTCAAGTCGACACCAGTACCAAAAGGAGCGTGGAAATCAATAGCTTTGGACTTCATCGTCAAGCTTCCACCCTCCAAGGACCCGTTAACAGGAATAGAATACGACTCTATCCTCGTCATCACGGAAAGACTCACGAAATATGGGAAGTTTATACCATATCTAGAAGCTAGCGACGCCGAGGCGCTCGCATATACCTTCATTCGAGTCATATTAGCCGATCATGGGATGCCAGAAGAAATCATCTCAGATAGAGACAAGCTCTTTACTTCGAAATTCTGGAAATCATTGATGGCGCTACTGGGAACAAATCATAAGCTATCAACAGCTTTTCATCCCCAGACAGACGGCCAAACAGAAAGATTAAATCAGACCCTTGAACAGTACCTGCGAAGCTATGTCAATCATCAACAGGATAACTGGGTTCAGATCTTACCCATCGCACAGTTTGCATATAACAGCGCGATGACAGAAGCAACGAAAGTCTCACCGTTCTTTGCCAATTACGGCTACCAGCCAGAAGCATATAGGCAACCAAGACCGGATGAATCACGAGCTGAACAAGCCCTGATCGTGGTGGAACAACTGAAATCGTTCCACGAACAACTTGCGACGGACATCCAATTCTTAAATGAACGATCCGCCGCATACGCAAACAAGAAGCGCAGTATGGAACCTGCCTTCAAGGAGGGGGATAAAGTATACCTACTCCGGAAACATATCAAAACGAAACGACCAAGCACAAAGTTGGACTTCAAGAAATTGGGACCATTCAAAATATTGAACAAAGTCAGCTCTGTTAATTACAGACTGCAGCTACCCAGGAAGTCTAGACTACACCCGGTATTTCATGTCTCACTACTGGAACCAGCAAGAGGAAATACCCCAATTGCGACCGACACTGAACTCCAACCCGAGAATGAGATAATCGAATATGAGGTCGAAGCGATCCTAGACAGAAGGTTAGTAGGACGTCGAGAAGAGTTTTTGATAAAATGGGAAAATTACGAACCTACGGATAATTCGTGGGAACCAACAAGGAACATCAGCAAAGAACTGCTGGAGGAATATCGACGCCGCCATCCGCCAGCCATTGATCCCAAGATGCAGGGGAGTAGGCCAGTAGATCGGAGGAAGCGGGGGTCCCGGTCACAGACGAGGAGGCAGCGCTAACTGCCTGTTCCTCGGCCTCAACAGCATCACGCTTCTCAGCAGCCACACGTTCGGCCTCCTCTGCCGCATCAAGCTCGTCGAGGGTTTTCAAACCTCGCCGGAGCATATCTTTACCACGGGTTCGGATGAGGCGTTTCTGCTTCCGCAGACGAAGTAACTTCGAAAGGGTTTCTTCCTCTTCGCGATCCAGGCGATCCTCCTCCCGTTCGAGCTTCACCCAGTCGGGATGCTCAGGACCCATACAGTCACATTTTTCTTTCAAGTTGCGACGAACGCACTCGGCGCACCGCCGTGAATCATTTGGAGACGACACGCAAGTAATGTTTCGCCTCACGCAGTTCGAGCAAGAATCCATTTCGGGTAGTTCGTATCCGTGGTTCTTTATTCGACGGACAAGATCGTTGCGTTCCTGGAGTTTGCGGGCAGTGTCAGTAGGCATGTTGCATGTTGAAGGACTCGCTGAGGAGCAGCAGAGTCCCGGGGACATGGACGTACTTATAGGATTCGAGACGAATGCCCAGGGGAAGGGAGCGAGTGTTACGACGGAACAAGAAGGCTGGCCAACTACAGGACAGGAAGGAGGGAGGTCGCATGAGACCGGCCCTGGTACCTGGAGGGGCAGCGGGGAATAGTAGTTCCGAAAGTATCACGTGACGGACTCGCAGGATGATGAGAAGAGTCCTAAGAGTCCAGGACTCCGAGGACTCGAGTGAGTTCCCAGGAGTCCACTAGGCACGTGATGGACTCGCAGGATGATGAGAAGAGTCCTAAGAGTCCAGGACTCCGAGGACTCGAGTGAGTTCCCAAGAGTCCACTAGGCACGACGCCACTATATAAGTAGATAGTATTTCCTTAGATAGGAGCTTCGTGCTCAACTCAATACAGTATTTGTTATATACTAGTAACGTGTTACTTGAAGCCTTTGTGTCTGATCCCCTGCCTCCTCTGATAAGTAAACCTTTACGCAAGAGAACCTCTGTGCCTTCTATCGTTTAGAAGTCAGTGTTACACATAGGCAGGCTGTGCTCTGTGCTATACAGGAAGTGGACATTTCCTACAATCTACCCCTATTTATGAGGGATCTCCCATGAATGCGGGAGCTTACCTTTAAGGAGTCTACCATACAATCAGTGTTCCGGAAAGCTGGTATGTGGCCTATAAGCTGTGATATAGCTATTGAGAAGCTACGTACGTACTCAGAGCCTATGCCTACAGGGCCTATAGAGCCTATAGAGCCTACAACACCTACCCTGCCACAGCCTATTACGCCTATTCCGTCTACTACAAGGCCTACAGCGGTGGAAGAAGCGGGTTCCAGAGGCCTTTAGTAGCCCCTCACGCCAGAGCTACAGTAACTGGCTTACTGGGGCAGCCCGGGTTCTGGCCACCGGCCAGCTCCAGGAGCTCGACCTACAGGCTGTTCGGCAGCAGGTCAAGAACTCCAAGAAGAAGCGGGGGGGCCGGGCCCAACTCCAGCGTGGAGGTGAGCTCCGGGCTTCTGAAGCCTATGATCTTTAGGCCCAGAAAGCTGAGCTTGAGGCCCAGAAGCTCGCTGCTAAAGAAGCCCGGAGGCAGAGCCAGGCTACAAACCGAGCCCGGAAGCAGCTCAAACGAGCGGAAATTGAAGCCCGAAAACAGGAGCGCCTCCGGAAGAAGAGCTTGGCTCAGCTTACTCAATCAGACCTCCCAATTCCTCCGGAGCTAGAAGACCCAATTACTGACCCAGAAGCTGATTCTAGGTCAGAATATGAGAGTGCGAGTGAGGGTGGGCATGGGAGTGCGTGGGAGTGGGAATGAAAAAGTGATAATTTCATAGAATTGAATTTTTAAGTACTTTTACATACAAATTACTATGTGGGGGTACTTATGGTCGCAATTTTGAGTGGTCGCACATTGCTTCCTCTTGCTTCGAGTGGTCGCACTTTGCTTCCACCCACGATTACACGTATATTCCTTTATTTTAAGCTTTAAAGCAATTAACGTGCATGTATAACGAAAGTGCCAAACAAGCGAAAGTGCCAAAATCATGCGGTGACCAACCCCCCCAACTAAATGTTAAATTCCTCCACAACAAAACATGCGCCATAAAAATGATGAAAGCAAATTAGTGCTAGCTATCCAAGCTATGCAAAGCGACCCAAATTTGCGCCTTCGAGTTGCAGCTAGGATCTATTCCGTAGACCACCGCAAGCTACGTCACCGTTTACAAGGCGTACCTTCACGACGCGATATCCAAGCCAACTTACGGAAATTAAGTAACCTAGAGGAATCAGTTCTTGTTCAGTATATACTTGACTTAGCTGCTAAAGGGTTCCCTCCTCAGTTGTCTATTGTTGAAGATATGGCAAATCGACTACTTGCAACACGCGACGCGCCACGCGTCGGGTCACGTTGGGCTTCAAACTTTGTTAAGTGCCATGTAGAGCTCCGGACACGCTTCCAGCGAAAATACGACTACCAGAGGGCTAAGTGCAAAGATCCAGAAGTCATTCGTGGCTGGTTTGAGCTTGTATGGAACACAATTCTAAAGTATGGCATCAACAATGCAGATATCTACAACTTTGATGAGACTGGGTTTATGATGGGCGTCATCTCAAGCGCAACGGTAGTAACGAGCTCAGATGGGCGGGCAAAGGCAAAAAAGGTGCAGCCTGGCAATCGGGAATGGGTGTAACGCTGACTTCTAAATGATAGAAGACACAGAGGTTCTCTTGCGTAAAGGTTTACTTATCAGAGGAGGCAGGGGATCAGACACAAAGGCTTCAAGTAACACGTTACTAGTATATAACAAATACTGTATTGAGTTGAGCACGAAGCTCCTATCTAAGGAAATACTATCTACTTATATAGTGGCGTCGTGCCTAGTGGACTCCTGGGAACTCACTCGAGTCCTCGGAGTCCTGGACTCTTAGGATTCTCCTCATCATCCTGCGAGTCCGTCACGTGATACTTTCGGAACTACTATTCCCCGCTGCCCCTCCAGGTACCAGGGCCGGTCTCATGCGACCTCCCTCCTTCCTGTCCTGTAGTTGGCCAGCCTTCTTGTTCCGTCGTAACAATGGGTTACAGTAATCCAAGGCGTTAGTTCTCAAGGTTGGGCAGTGCCGCCATTTGTCATTGTGGCAGGTAAAAACCACCTTGCATCTTGGTATGAGAATAGCGGATTTCCAGCAGATTGGGTAATCACTGTTACTGCAAATGGCTGGACTACAAACGAGAGAGGTATGGATTGGATTCAGCATTTTGAGAAGCACACAAGGCCCCGGAGTGTTGGTGGTTATCGCTTGTTAGACCTTGATGGTCATGAGAGCCACCACTCAGACAAGTTTGAGGAGTACTGCAAAGAACACAACATTATTACGCTTTGTATGCCTGCTCACTCTTCCCATATACTCCAACCACTTGATGTTGGCTGTTTTGGCCCATTAAAGAGAGCTTACGGTCGGCAAATTGAAGATATGATGCGGGCTCATATTATTCACATTACTAAGGATGACTTCTTTCCTGCCTTCCACGCTGCATTTAACATTGCAATGACAGAAAGCAATATTCAGGGAGGGTTCCGAGGTGCTGGGCTTCTTCCATTTAGCCCTGAGAGTGTAATATCTACACTTGACCTTAGATTTAAGACGCCAACACCTCCAACCTCTCGCCCAAACACCGCTCAACCATGGGTTTCTCAGACACCAAATAACCCAACTGAAGCTGTATCACAGTCTACTTTCATTAAAAACTGAATTGCGCATCATCAAAATAGCTCTCCAACCTAAATCTATGCAGCTGTTGACCAGTTTACAAAGGGTGCATCGCAAATAATGCATCAATTAGCATTGTTAAAAGCAGAGAACCAAAACCTGCGACAGGCAAATGAAGTGCTAAGCAAGTGCTGGAGAGCTAAAAAAACACGACTACAGCAAGGAGGATCACTTAGTCAACAGGTAGCACAGGAGCTACAGGACGAGAGGGACGTTGTGCACAAGTAGAGCAAGAAATAAGGGCAAGTAGTGGTCGGAAGCCAAGGGAAGAAACCCATGCACGTCGCTGTGGCAAGTGTGGTGAGACTGGACACAATGCGTGCACCTGTCAGATTGTAATAGACAGGTCTGAGGAAGAGGACTCCGAGTAGTTTTAATTAATTTATATTGTTGTGGTGGATTTATCGCAATTCTTATGGGGTAGTCGCGATATTTTGGCACTTTCGCTTGTTTGGCACTTTCGTTATACATTGCACGTTAATATTTTGTATAAAAAACACCGAAATATAAATATTTACGGAACTATTATTCTTATTGCGGCGGATATTATAACTTCAATTTTTCTCATTTTAAGTACCTTTACATACATAGTTCGGTGCAGAGTGACATTTTTGCGTTACGTCACCCTTTGCGTTACGCCACGACTTCCGTTAACGGTGGGCTCTAAATACCCCGAAGGCTGTGAACCTTTCGTGACTCGGGTCCGAATGATGAGGATGGCGGGGAAAAGGATTGGCAGAATCATGAAGTGCAACGAAGAGCCCGTAATATTATCAATTAAAGGATTCTTGTTGGAGAGATGAAATAGTTAGATTGGGATTTATACTGTATATGTATAGTTCCCCATGATAGTTCTCATCAATTAATTCCCATCCGCTTCAAAACGTCGAGTCCACCATACCGTCTTTGGACTAGCCTGGATTCAACAAGTCCACCATCCCCCAACGAACGGATAATTCAAATCAGGTATGGCGGACGAAGGCGGAGAGCGATTTCTGACCCTTTGATTGGTTGACGCGGGTGCATCCTCTACGTATTTCGAACAGTGGGACATTTTGCCCGCGCCCCATGCCTTTTTGGTCCAGCTCCCTCCCCGAATAAACCGCAAAGGCCTCCTCCCTTCATATCTCCAGCGTCCACCATTCTCACAAGAAACATCATCTTCGCTCTCATCACCCTAAAGCTCTGCTCTCTCTTCACCCCGCAGATCCTCCTTCTTCTTTTGATATTCGATTGTTATTTCTATACGAATTCTTAATACCCCGAAGCCCCGCAAGACCGCTCTTCTATCTTCTCCATCCAATTTCCACGCCCAAACCTTTTATTATCCCTAAAGAGCCCGAAAAAACATCCCTACGGTTCTCCCTCAACCGTATACCAATACACGACGATAGCATCGAACAAATTGGCAGCCGCAACAGACTAAGCTCGTGTAAATAAGCCGGTTCGATATAATGTCCGTCCAGGCAAAGGCGGCTGACACTGTCGCCAACGGCGTCAAGGCCCACACCAATGGCACTGTGCCGCTTGTCAACTGCTCGACACCGTCCTACGCATCGAGACACAAGCTTGCAGACCACTTCATTGGCGGTAACAAGCTGGAGAATGCGGCGCCCGGCGCAGTGAAAGACTTTGTGGCGGCTTGTGACGGCCACACCGTGATCACGAACGTACGTGTCAACAAACCGCCAGAAAGGGAGATGGAGCCAAGCTAACTTTACTGTGCAGGTACTGATTGCGAACAATGGAATTGCAGCCGTCAAGGAGATCAGATCCGTCCGGAAATGGGCGTACGAGACCTTCGGCGACGAGAGGGCGATTCAGTTCACTGTCATGGCGACACCCGAAGATTTGCAGGCCAACGCAGACTACATCCGAATGGCAGATCAATATGTGGAGGTGCCAGGAGGCACAAATAATAACAACTATGCCAACGTAGAGTTGATTGTCGACGTGGCCGAGAGAATGAATGTTCATGCCGTATGGGCTGGATGGTAAGAATAACCAGATAGGGAGAACATTGAAGGACATTAGCTAAACTGAAATAGGGGACATGCATCCGAGAACCCCAAACTGCCCGAGTCGCTGGCCGCATCGCCCAAAAAGATCGTGTTCATTGGCCCACCCGGATCCGCGATGCGATCGCTCGGTGACAAGATCTCCTCGACGATCGTAGCACAGCACGCAAAGGTGCCTTGTATTCCGTGGTCAGGAACTGGAGTGGACACAGTCGCCGTTGACGAGGGAGGCCTGGTGACTGTTGAAGATCACATCTACATGAAGGGATGCGTCGAGTCATGGCAAGAAGGTCTAGAGAAGGCTCAGCAAATCGGTTTCCCAGTCATGATTAAGGCATCCGAAGGTGGTGGTGGAAAGGGAATTCGCAAAGCAGACTCCGAGGTTGGATTCGAAGCATTGTACAAGGCTGCTGCAAGCGAAATCCCTGGATCGCCTATCTTCATCATGAAGCTGGCCGGAAACGCGAGGCATTTGGAGGTTCAATTGCTGGCAGATGAATACGGAAACAATATCTCACTTTTTGGAAGAGATTGCTCTGTCCAGAGACGCCACCAAAAGATTATCGAGGAAGCGCCAGTTACTATCGCCAAATCTGCAACTTTCCAGGCTATGGAGAAGGCCGCAGTGCGTCTTGGGCGATTGGTCGGCTACGTCTCAGCTGGAACAGTCGAGTACTTGTACTCGCACTCGGATGACAAGTTTTACTTCCTCGAGCTGAACCCTAGATTGCAGGTTGAGCATCCAACAACGGAGATGGTTTCTGGTGTCAACCTGCCAGCTGCACAGCTTCAAATTGCTATGGGTTTGCCATTGCACCGCATTCGCGACATTCGTCTCCTATACGGCGTGGACCCTGCTGGGTCGAACGAGATCGACTTTGATTTCTCGAAAGAGGACAGCTCCCTCACCCAACGCCGACCATCGCCAAAGGGCCACACTACCGCTTGCCGTATCACCTCTGAAGATCCCGGAGAAGGCTTCAAGCCGTCCAACGGTGTTATGCACGAACTGAACTTCAGGAGTAGTTCGAATGTCTGGGGTTACTTCTCCGTCGGCACAGCTGGTGGAATTCACAGTTTCTCTGACTCTCAGTTTGGTCACATTTTCGCCTATGGCGAGAACAGATCCGCGTCAAGAAAGCACATGGTTGTGGCTCTGAAAGAGCTGAGCATCCGTGGTGACTTCAGGACAACAGTTGAATATCTGATCAAGCTGTTGGAGACCCCCGCTTTCGAGGACAACACCATCACCACCGGCTGGCTCGATGAACTGATCTCGAACAAATTGACTGCCGAGCGCCCAGACTCAATGCTTGCTGTCGTTTGTGGTGCAGTATGCAAGGCCCACATTGCTAGTGAGGGTGCCATGTCAGAATATAGAACCAGCTTAGAGAAGGGTCAAGTGCCCGCCAAAGAGGTTCTGAAGACTGTCTTCCAGATCGATTTCATCTACGACGGCCACAGATACAAATTCACAGCAACGAGATCGAGTCTTGATAGCTACCATCTGTTCATCAATGGCTCTAAGTGCTCAGTTGGCGCGAGAGCTCTCAGCGACGGCGGCCTGCTTGTTCTTCTCAGTGGACGTTCTCACAACGTTTACTGGAAGGAGGAAGTTGGAGCGACCAGATTGAGCGTTGACAGCATGACTTGCCTCCTTGAGCAAGAAAACGACCCCACCCAACTGAGGACTCCATCTCCAGGAAAGCTCGTCAAGTTCACCGTTGAGAACGGCGAGCACGTCAAGGCTGGCCAGGCGTACGCCGAGGTTGAGGTCATGAAGATGTACATGCCCCTTCTCGCTGGAGAAGACGGTATTGTGCAGCTTATCAAGCAGCCAGGAGCTACCCTCGAGGCTGGTGATATCATTGGTATACTCGCCCTGGATGACCCATCGAGAGTGAAGCACGCACAGCCCTTCCTCAGCCAACTACCTGACCTCGGTCGCCCACAAGTCGTCGGAACCAAGCCCGCCCAAAGATTTGTTCTCCTTCACAATATCCTCCGCAACATCCTCCAAGGGTTCGACAACCAGTTCATCATGAACGAGACACTTAAGGACTTGATTGAGGTGCTCAGAGATCCTGAGTTGCCATATTCGGAGTGGAATGCCCAGTTTTCTGCGCTGCACGCCAGAATGCCCCAGAAGCTTGACAGCCTTTTCGGTCAGATTGTCGACCGTGCTAAGGCCCGCAAGGCAGAGTTCCCTGCCAAGAACCTGCAAAAGGCCCTCCAGAAGTTCCTCGACGAGAATGTTGATCCTAATGACACTGACATCCTCAAGTCCACCCTGGTACCGCTTACCGAGGTGCTTGAAAAATACGTGGATGGTCACAAAGTCAACGAGTTTAATGTATTCTCTGGCTTGCTTGAACAGTACGCTGAAGTCGAGAAGCTCTTCTCTAGAAGGACTTCGAGAGATGAGGAAGTCATCCTCAAGCTTAGGGAGGATAATAAGGACGACATCCCCAAGGTTGTCCAGACTGTACTTTCGCACAGCAGAGTAGGCGCAAAGAATAACCTCATCCTTGCCATTCTCGACGAGTACAGGCCAAACAGGCCTAACTCTGGTAACATCGCCAAGTACTTCCGCCCAGCACTGAAGGGGCTCACTGAGCTTGAGTCGAGACAAACTGCCAAGGTCTCTCTTAAGGCTCGCGAGGTTCTGATCCAGTGCGCACTTCCGTCTCTCGAGGAGCGCGCTGCCCAGATGGAGCACATTCTTCGCTCTTCCGTTGTCGAGTCGAGGTATGGTGAGACTGGATGGGACCACAGAGAGCCCAGCCTTGAGATCCTGAAAGAAGTCGTTGACTCGAAGTACACCGTCTTCGATGTCCTCCCCATCTTCTTTGGTCACCAAGACGCATGGGTCTCACTTGCTGCCCTTGAAGTTTATATCCGCCGTGCGTACCGTGCATACTCATTGAAGAAGATTGAGTACCACAGCGAGTCTAGCGACCCACCGTTTATTGTATCGTGGGACTTTGTCCTCCGTAAGGTCGGACAGTCAGCGCTTGGACTGCCCGTCCAGTCCTCTCCTTCAACCCCAGCGACTCCAGTCGTGGAGAGCAGAGATCCATTCAAGCGTATCAGCTCCATTAGCGACATGTCATACCTTGTCAACCAGTCTGATACGGAGACCACAAGAAAGGGTGTCATTGTTCCTGTCCAGTATATTGACGAGGCCGAGGAGTACCTTGCTAGAGCCCTCGAAGTCTTCCCATTGGCTGGCGCCAAGGTGAAGAAGCCCTCACCGAACACCCTTATGCCTGACCTTGGCGGCAAGCGCAAGATTCCGCAGGCAATTCCATTAACCCACAACGATGAGCTTACAGCCGTCTGCAATGTTGCCATCCGCGATTCCGAGTCTGCCGATGATGCCGAGTTACTAGTTAGGATCAAGGCTATTGTCAGCACCTACAAGGATGAGCTCCTTGCGCGCCGTGTTCGACGCCTTACATTCATCTGCGGACACAGAGATGGTTCTTACCCCGGCTACTTCACTTTCCGTGGCCCGCACTACGAAGAAGATGACAGGATCAGGCACACCGAGCCAGCTCTGGCCTATCAGCTTGAGCTTGAGAGGTTGTCCAAGTTCAACATCAAGCCCGTCTTCACGGCGAACAGGAACATCCACGTTTACCAGGCTGTTGGCAAGGATGTGGAGAGTGACAAGCGCTACTTCACACGTGCCGTGGTTCGTCCTGGACGTCTGCGTGATGAGATTCCTACCGCTGAATATCTCATCTCGGAGGCTGACAGACTGATGAACGATATTCTCGATGCTCTAGAGATTGTAGGCAACAATAACTCTGATCTTAACCACATCTTCATCAATTTCTCACCAGTCTTCCCGCTCATCCCACAAGAGGTCGAGCAGGCCCTTGCTGGTTTCTTGGAGCGATTTGGTCGCAGGTCATGGCGCCTCCGCGTCACTGGCGCTGAGATCCGCATCATCTGCACTGACCCCGTCACTGGCATGCCTTATCCTCTTCGTGTTGTTATTACCAACACTTCTGGATACGTCATCCAGGTCGAAATGTACCTTGAGCGCAAGTCTGAAAAGGGCAGCGAGTGGGTGTTCCAGAGCATTGGCGGCACGACCAAAATTGGCTCCATGCACTTGCGTCCAGTTTCTACGCCGTACCCTACCAAGGAGTGGCTCCAGCCCAAGAGATACAAGGCCCATTTGATGGGTACTCAGTACGTCTACGATTTCCCGGAGCTTTTCAGACAGGCTATCCAGAACAACTGGGCCAAGGCTGTCGGCGAGCACTCCTTGCTGGCGGAAAAGCAGCCTCAAGTTGGTGATTGCATTGACTACAGCGAGTTGGTTCTTGATGACCATGACGATCTCGCTGAGGTTTCCCGCGAGCCGGGCACTAACACCCATGGTATGGTTGGATGGATCGTGACCGCACGAACTCCCGAGTACCCCAAGGGCCGCAGATTCATCATCATCGCCAACGATATAACCTTCAGAATCGGATCCTTTGGCCCAAAGGAAGATCACTTCTTCAACAAGTGCACTGAGCTCGCACGTAAGCTTGGAATTCCCCGCATCTACCTTTCTGCCAACTCTGGTGCTCGCATCGGTATGGCCGACGAGCTTATCCCGCATTTCAACGTTGCGTGGAAGGACGCCGACAGGCCAGAGGCGGGCTTCAAGTACCTGTACTTGAATTCTGAGGCTAAGGCCAGATTTGAGGATGGCAAGTCGAAGGATGTTATCACCGAGGAGATCGTCGAGGATGGCGAGACGAGACACAAGATCACCACCATCATCGGTGCCGAAGATGGCCTTGGAGTTGAGTGCTTGAAGGGCTCTGGTTTGATTGCCGGTGCTACAAGCAGAGCCTATGATGATATCTTCACCATCACCTTGGTTACCTGCCGCTCTGTTGGTATCGGTGCTTACCTTGTTCGCCTCGGTCAGCGTGCTATCCAGATCGAGGGCCAGCCAATCATTCTCACTGGTGCACCTGCTATCAACAAACTCCTCGGTCGCGAAGTTTATACCTCCAACTTGCAACTTGGTGGCACCCAGATCATGTACAAGAACGGTGTGTCCCACATGACCGCCAACGATGATTTCGAGGGTGTATCCAAGATTGTCGAGTGGATGTCGTTCGTTCCAGACAAGAAGAACAACCCCGTGCCAGTCAGCCCAGCTGTTGATAGCTGGGACAGAGAGATCTCGTACATGCCTCCTGACAAGCAAGCGTTTGACGTCAGATGGCTCATCGCCGGTAAGGAAGACGAGGAGGGTTTCCTTTCCGGTCTCTTCGACAAGAACTCTTTCATTGAGACTCTTGGCGGATGGGCTCGCACTGTTGTTGTCGGCCGTGCTCGCCTCGGCGGTATCCCAATGGGTGTCATCGCCGTCGAGTCTCGTTCCGTCGAGAACATCACTCCAGCTGACCCTGCCAACCCCGATTCCATGGAGCAGATCTCCAATGAGGCTGGTGGTGTCTGGTACCCCAACTCCGCTTTCAAGACCGCACAGGCCATCAAGGATTTCAACAATGGTGAGCAATTGCCATTGATGATCTTGGCGAACTGGAGAGGATTCTCGGGTGGACAGCGTGATATGTTCAACGAGGTCCTTAAGTATGGTTCATACATTGTCGATGCATTGGTCAAGTACGAGCAGCCAATCTTCGTCTACATTCCGCCGTTTGGCGAGCTCCGTGGTGGATCATGGGTATGTATCCTTCTCCTCTTCATCCTATTAATATACTAACAACACCAGGTTGTCGTTGACCCAACCATCAACCCCGATTGCATGGAGATGTACGCCGACGAAGACTCCCGCGGTGGTATCCTCGAGCCCGAGGGTATCGTCAACATCAAGTTCCGCCGCGAGAAGCAGCTTGAGACCATGGCCCGCCTGGACCCCATCTACGGCGCCCTCAAGAAGCAGCTCTCCGACTCTTCTCTCAGCCCGGAGCAGCTCGCCGAAGTCGCCGACCAGATGCAGGCCCGCGAGCGCCTCCTGCTGCCCGTCTACGCGCAGGTCTCCCTCCAGTTCGCGGACCTCCACGATCGCGCTGGCCGCATGAAGGCCAAGGGCGTCATCCGCGACTCGCTGAAGTGGCGCAACGCGCGTCGCTTCTTCTACTGGCGTGTTCGCCGCCGCTTAAACGAGGAGTACATCGTCAAGCGCATGGCGATTGCTGCGCCAGCGCAGCCCGGCGCCACTGGGACGCGCGCGCGCTCTCTGCAGTTGTTGGAGGCGTGGAGTGGGATTGTCAACTTCGGGACGGCGGATCGCGAGGTGGCGTTGTGGTATGAGGAGAATAGGAAGCAGGTCCATGATAAGGTTGAGGCGATGAAGGGGGAGTCGACGGCGGGAGAGATTGCGAGGTTGTTGAGGGAGGGTGGAAAAGTTGGGTTGAGGGGTGTGAAGTTGGTGCTGGGCATGTTGCCGGCGGGCGAGAGGGAGGAGGCTCTGAAGTTCTTGAGCCAGGCATAGAAGAGGCGTGATGGGTGAATATAGAATTGTATGATAATGGAGGCTGAGCTGCGGAGACGCAGGTGTCGGTATTGCTGTATGGGCTTGTTTTGGGCTATGAAGCGCATGTGCAAGAATTTTTTAGATGTTTGAAATGGAGTTTGTTCTGTTAGGATTATTTATTTGATGATATTTACATTTGGTTGTAACTCAACTGGCCTACAACGTAGGAACTTCCACAGTGAGGCAAATGATCACGTCGAACGGGAGTGAGTATCAATGTGCAATTCGGCTTTGAAGTGAGGCTATTCGAGTACAGTCCCCAAATCGGATAGTATTTGCCTACTACAATCCAACTTCAACATCTTGCTAATACATAACCCCCCCTCAACTTCAACATCCTACTAATACATAACCCCCCCCCCCAACTTCACCGTATCAGCGCCCACCCGCCATTCCATCAGCCTGTCTTCGCCGAGTGAATCTTTTCCCAGATTCAAAGCATTCATCTTGTTACTCCTTGTTTCTGAAAAGTCAGTATTTGGTTTGAGTTCTCATTCCGAGAATGGCCATGGCATCCACATTGGCACGCTCGAGAAGAACAGCCTTTTGCTTCGATAGTGCGTCCGACCTGCCTCGTTTTGTTTTTTAAACGCATCATTATGCTTTAACAGAGCATCGTTCTGCTTCCGAAACGCGACGTTTTGCTCTAGTCCCGTGTTGACTTGCTTCAGCACCGAATTTAACATGTCGTCCTGTCTTTTGTCGAACTTGTTGCTGAGCTTCTCGATTTCGAGACAGAGCTGGCTGTGATCCGTGCCGTCTCCTGCGTCTCTTCGCCCCTGGTTGCACGGTGATGCTGTCAATCTGGAGATCATCATTAGACTCCTGTGGAGCAGTGCGCTCCCCCATGCCATCAATAACCACTATATAAACCACACACGCCTTTTAATCAATTGTTGCGCATACTGAAAAAATATCTCATGATAATAATAAGGAGAATATCAAGGTGTTAGACTTGTGCACGATTTCATCAGACTCACACTGTGAGCTAATGACTTATACAACCCTTTGTGCATAAAATTATAAAAGTATGCCTTGCGCGGTGAGACAACACAGCCAAAACAAATACGGGTCGTGTCAACTGTACCACTACTTGCCACGCCGCTAACCGCGACATAACCGACATAACCGACATACCGTAACCGCAGCAAGCCTCGGGTGGACCAGACCAGTCACACCGGCCGGCAGTGGCAGTGGGCAAAGAGCATCAAGAGAGGGAAATAGGGAAATCTGGACCAAAATAGTATAAATAGTAGTAGCTCAGCCTCGCTTGGCACTAGTTATTGCTAGTGATGATGACTGATGGGGACTAGCGGCTCCTGTCTAGTTGCGCTCTAGCATCTGTCTAATTATCACTAGCTCCAATTTAGTAGTGTCTAACCTTATTTGTGCCTATCTGAGCTATCTGAGCCACTCAGACCCCTGTCACACTCCTGTCACACCCCCGTCACACCCCCGTCACACCCACAGTCGCGCATTAACTGTCAAATAAGCTCGGGGTGTTACCTGCCCGACGCTCCACACCTATTCCTCCTCCACCTCCAAACGTCCAAGGGACTAAAATGACTGGAAAGGCCCTCCATGTCCTGAAAACTTTCGCCTCCCGTTCTCTTCCTTCGACGCGACGAAGAGTAAATTTCGTCGACATCACCAAAGCAACCCCCCCCGCCAATAATATCATAATACCGCGTCGCAGCAATGGCACCAAGAAGATCTGGAGGATACAGTAGTGGGGGTGGTTCATCCTGCGCTCACTGCCTTGATACCTTCACCTTAACTGGATACGGCTGGCAGGTAAGGAAATATAAACTGAAGCCTGTCGTTACGAGTGTTTGCTAACAAACGAACCAGTACCCGACTGTTACCGCGTTGTTTGCCACGTCTATCATACTTTTGATCATCCTCATCGTGTGCATGTTTCTCACCAGGCGCTTCAAATGGATCCGCGAGAGGGGAACCGACAAGCTGCGAAACAAAGGCTACATCTGTGCTACGTCCTTCATGTTCTGGTAAGAGATGCACCATTCTAACGCTCCTTGAATCCAACCGACTGACTTTCCAACCTAGCAACATCCTCTTGTCGGTTATCTTCATGGCCCTGGGGGAATCCTACGTCACGGTAACTGCCCTGATCTACATCGGCTACATTATCCAGGATTTTTTCGCCCGAGTTGCCAATGTCTTGATCGTAGCAATCATCGCCCGCACCATCACCGATGACATTGGCACGGTCTCTCAAAAGATTGCCAGCTACGCTGTTGGATTACTGTGGACAATTACCACAGTCAGCTTTGGGTTTACGATCGCCGTTTACGCTGAGGTGATGTCTTTGGGATATGTCGAAAGCATCGCGTCTGACGGCCAGCTGTATACGTCCATTCTCGAGGCGTCATATATGTTCGCTTTTGCTCTCTTCCTCACCGTCCTCGCCATTTTCGCCGTATTGAAGAGGAGTTCTATGGTATGTTCTCCCCCCCCACAGAAGAAAAGAACCCACATTCTAACACCACGCCAGGGAACACTCCTCATGCTCACCATCGTGATGCCCGCCCTCTGCCTCATGACCCTCCTCGAACTCGTCAAACAAGCCGTCTACAACTTCGCCAGCGACCCCTACGCGAGACAAAGTTACACCCTCTCCTACGCCAGCGCCTTCGTCACCGTCTTCGCCCTCATGGCCATCTTCCTCACCGTCGCCCTAATTGGCGGCCTCCGCCAACGCCACTCCGACGCCAGCGGCCTCACCCAAGAGCAGAAACTCGCCCAACCCGGCCCCCACTACGTCGCAGTCGGTCCCTACGCACCTCCCCCCGCCCCATACAACCCGCACGGCACCCAACTCGCCGACGGCCAGTACGACCAGCAGACCCAGTACGGCACTCCTGGCCAACAGGGACAAGCACAGCCATTCCAGTACACGCCACCGCAGCACGGACAGCAGCAGATGCAGTACGCGCAGTACCCCGCCCCGGGCCAGTTCGCGCAACAGCCGCAGCATGCCGAGATGTCGAACACACCTGCGATGGGATCTGCTAGCGTAACAACGGCTGCGTCTCCGGTACAGTACGCGGCCCCGGTTGCGGTGTCGCCAGCGTCGGTGTCGCCGCCGCCGCAGCATGATCCATATCAGATGCATATGCAGCAGAAGACGTATCAGTGAGGGGGGGTAGTTGTATGAGAGAATAGGGGGAGATTGGTTGTAGCGAAAGAGAGCATTTAGGAGTTATACCCGGTTTTGGCGCGATGGATGGGGGTGTGTTTTTGGCCTACTGATAACATGATGGGGTTGATAATGAGATTGGTACTATATTAATGTATATAGAATTACTTTTTAAATGCATTGTCGTTTATCTATGTACACGGTGAGACATGTAACTCCGTGAGCGCTATTTCGAAAAGTCTCAATTCCTACAAAACCGGCAGGATGGTTGGTTGAGTGCGTGGTCCCTGTTACTTGGCATATGTGATGGCGTTACAGTGCATTATCACATTGCACAAGATGCGATGCGCCAACTGCCAGAATCGAAAGTTTGTTTCAACATCTGGTGGTGCCTGGTTTTATCCCCAAACACTCATATTATTACTTCTACAGGAACCAGCCAGTGTAACTATCTCTCATTACTCTACCCCTCTCCAACTGATATTATTATTCTCTCTGAGTGGTATCAGAGTACCCACTTGCATCACATTCCAAATGGCACCCCAACCACTCCCCGAAGAACTGCTTGGACGGATATGCATTTACCTCTGTCCCCACCGCCAAAACCCCAACGACTTGCCCAACCCCGATGAGCCATGTGTCCGCGCAAGTAAGGCCACACTAGCCCGCCTCTGCCGCGTCTCAAAACGCATGCTCGCCATCGCCCAGCCCATCCTCTACCACTACTACGCAACCGGCAACATCATAGGCCCCCTCAACCCCATGGTCTCCGACTACCCCACCGCCGACGACAAGCTCCCCTCCTTCCTCCGCACCATAATCCACCAGCCCATCCTGGCGATCCACATCCGCACCCTCCAGCTCCAATCCAAGAGGTGCAAAGTCCCAATCTCCCCGCCTTCCCGCCTGAGCCCCCCCCCCTCTTCAACAGCACCAGCAAAACCACGACATTAAACCCCCACCTTCGCAATGGGTCATCGACGCCACCCTCCCGCGCCCAAAAGACCCGCATCGCCATCCACCCCTGGCTCCGCGAACTCGCCATCATCCTCACCCCCCGCACCTCTCATCTGATGTTAGGCCACAGCCCCCTACTACCGCGCACCTATATTGAGCCCTCTTCCCGACTCCTGCCAGCTTGCACGTCCCTCTCGTTCCGCAGCGGTGTGAAGGGGTATAACCTGGCCATGATGCCGCCGCTGCTCAGGATGGCGCCGAACTTGACATCGCTGCAGGCGACTGACATCCTGGGGTGGCACAGCGAGGGGTTGGTGGATAATGCGCCTCTGTCATTGCAAAAGGTGCGGAGGCTGGTGGCGGAGGAGCTGAGAATGAACGAGTTTAGCGTCATGGTGAGGTGGTGTGGGGGGTTAAGGGATGTAGAGTATTATTACCACACCGCGTTCTGTGTGGTGGAGATGTTAGGGGCTTTGGCGCCGCTTAGGGGCGTTCTGAGGAGGTTTTGCATGATGTTCATATCTGAGGCTTACGTCGTACAGTGATGTTAGTTCACACTACGAGTACTTGATGCCGAAGAGTCAGCATCAGACTATACAATCGCTGCAGGAGTTTTACCAGCTGGAAGAGTTGGTGATGGACCAGTGGGCGTTTCTTTACCATGACAATGGCTCGAGAGGTACGAAGGGGCTCGTGACGCTACTACCGGCGTCGATTCAGATCGTGCATTTAAGGTACGTTTATAACAGCATGCGAGGCGAACTACAGCAGCTCGCGCTCGCGGTACCGAATAAGTTTCCCAAGCTACGGCGCTTGAAGATCGATATAGCGGATAACTGCAAGCCGGAATATGACAGCGACTGGAGCAGATGCGGTCCATGGAGGCAGAATTTGCAAAGGTGGGCGTGCAGGTGGAATGGGGCGTGGATTGGGGCGTGGATTGGGGCTACCCGTATCCCGACATGGCAATGCCGCGACACACAGTGTTCCTAGTGTCGGCCCCTGTTGCCAGTCCTTCTACCGAATCCTCCTCCTCCATCAAGACGGGAAACCCAAATACCCGACGTGCTGGCGCAGAGTGGTACCGAGGTTACGTGAGAGAATTTCATCTTTTCCGTTCCAACCATCTACCCGGCTGAGGTACGACTATTTCATCCCAGCCCCTTATATGGAGTTAAACCATAGGTACCTATCCCGAGAGCGGCTTGCGTCCATAGATGGTGTAACTGCCACTTTTAGCACTCCTCTCTACATCCAACAAAGTACGGGGAAACTCACAAAGGCCAATAAGCATGGATACTACGATCCCGAATCTCCTTACTAACGCCCACCAAAAACACTGAACCTCCTCCGGCGTCCAACCCAACGCCTTCTGGAACACCCGCATCGTCATGCCCTCCAGATTGCCCAGCAGGTTCTCCATCTCCCACGCCCCGACCACCTTCATCCGCGGATCCTTGGGCCACGTGTTACACGGAGCTTGACCACCTTAACCACCTTAACCGTCATCCACAAACCCGCGGTCCTCGAACCAGCCCTTCCAGCGCAGCGGGTCATCGATCGGCGTCCTGAATATCTTGGCCGAGCGGTTCGGGTTGTCGGCGAATTTCTGAAAGCTGCCATCGAGAGGGAGCGTGTTGTCGTCGCAGCCGATGCATGCTGTTACGGTCTGGAACTCGATGTATCCGCCTGGTTTCGCGTGACTGCGGAGGTTAGTTGTCGGGGTGGATAGTTGTGCAGAGGGGAAGGGGACTGACGTGTAGCACTGGTCGATTAGCTTGGGAAGTCGCGGATGGCGAGGAGGTCGCGGCAGAAGATGAAGTCGAAGCTGTTCTCTTTCCACATCCAGGGGCGCTCCACGTCGTCAAGCTCGAAGCGGCAGTTCGGGGGGACCCTGGGAGTTGTTGGGCTGGCAGTTCGGGTTGGAGATGCACATATGTGGTGTGAAAATTACCAGTCAGGCTGTGTGGGTGCAATGTCACTCCGATGACCTGTGAAGTAAGGAAGGTGCCACGTGCTGGCAGAACCTCAGCTGATGGATATTCATTGGCCACGTCTATGCACCAGATTCCTAGACCGAGAGGGATTAGGACGGGCCGTATGCACACGTTGAGCTCCCTTACCTGTGCCGCACCCGAGATCCAAGATCTTCTGAGGATTGCTTTCGATCGGGGCGAAGAAGCGCTTTTTCTCAAGCATTGCGTAGTACTTTGCGTGGCACTTGTCCATGGGGAGGCCATATTCTACCACTGTGTGAGACCTTGTACTCGAAGAAAGGGTGTCTCGGGGACGGTTTACCTTCTTTCTCGTAGACGTATGTCCTGCCGCCCTCCCCTATCTCGCCTCGGAGGATGGATGAGGTGATGGATGTGTACGAACTACCGCCTACGCTTCCCACATCATTCGCCTGTGGGATCCCGTGTCAGATTTTCGTAGTCCATGTGCCAGACTTGGTGCAACATGGCGCCTACCCCGTCTTCAAGGTCATCCATCGTATGGTGTCTGTGAGAAATGTTAGTATTACTGTGCTATTAACCTCCCTCCATTCTATCCTAGGCACTGCCGTGACCAGCATGTGGGGCAACATTTCCAAATAAGAAGCACGAGTTCAATGCTACACCACATCTCGTACGACAAAAGGGATTGTGGACCATCGTGCCTCCTTACCTCGTCGGCCTGGATATGATCTTCCTCCACTAAAGTCGGCACCACGTTAGTTTCGCTCATGGTAGGCAAAACTAAAATATGGAAACGAAAAGCGTGATTTTTATCACGGGTGTGATGTCAGATGGAGAGGTGGCGTACGGGGAAAGAAGTAGTTGAGAAGAGCAAAATCGGCTGAAGGCAGGATGGCGGCGGGGTAGTGTCCACCACCCTGTGCCAGATGTTGGTCGCTCCAGACTCCCGGGCCGACGCGCATCATTGGACTTTCCGCACCTCTAGCCTCGTTCGAATGCAATACACCGCCATGCAGGACTGTTGAACCCCTATCGAGTGTAGTTGGTTGTGGTGGCGCTCACTGGCCCGAGCGTGGGTAGGACTCTGGCTGGCAGGGACGTGTTAGGGGTTCATGCGTCTGGGACGCAGGGATACGGGTGGCCTGACACGCGGCAGATATGCTGGATTCCTCAGACGACATCGCGACGGCGTGGAAGTCAGTCAACGGAATAGGCTTAAAAGGGTGCGCCATGTCGTAACCTGGCAAGGGCGAGACGGGCAAGTGCTTCGTGCTGGCGCTTCTTACATCGATTTGTCAAAAGGATTCGGTTGCACGTGGCCACCTCTTCCTTACCAGAGTCCTGCCGGAGTTCCTTGTGCTGATGGCGGTAGCGGGGAGGGGTGACAAAAGAGGGGCATCTGGAGTATCTTCTAAAGCAGATAACCACGGCCCCCCACAGCCCACTCTCCTCCTTCTTAGCCTGCTTAAAGCGGGGAATCCGCCACATCAGCAAAAGCAAGTGCCGCCAACTCCATCTCCACCCCAGAACACTGTGTCGGTAATCCAACAAAGACCCTGCTCTCATAAAAACCGTTGTCAATGTCGTCCGCCGACGTCAGTGCCGCCATTGCGGCGACCGAGAAGCTCCTCGAATCTCTCAAGGCCTATGATGGGTCTTCCACCGCGCACATCTTGCTTCTAAACCAGACGGACAAGGTGCGCGCCGAGCTCGAACAGCCATACGATGTCGTTACCCGGATGTTTGAGAACCTCACTGTGTGTGGATCTCTGAACATGCTCATCCGTATTGGCGCGATGCACAAGCTGCCGAGCGACGGAACTTCGATCAAGGCGGCGGATCTCGCGGCTGCGGTCAATGTCGATATCACGGCTATCCACCGCGCGATGCGTGTCATTCTCGTGCAGGGCATTGCCACCGAGACGGGGTCGAACGAGTATACGCATAACCAGCTGTCGCTGGCACTGCTTCCGGAAGGGGCGGGCGCATTCTTCCTTCTGTGCATGGATCTAAGCAAGGCGATGGGGATGCTACCGGAATACTTGAAGACGCACGCACCCGAGGACTTATACGATCTCAAGAAATCGCCGTGTGCGTTCTCGGTGGGTAAGGAGGGATGCTCGTACTACGAAGTGCTGAATGACGATGTGGAGCAGCGCAATATGTGGAATGCAGCGATGCAAATGTCTGAGAAGAATATGCCCGTGCGCGGCATGTTCCCATTCGAGTCGCTGAAGGAGCAGGTCGAGAAGGAGCCCGAGAGGGCGTTCGTCGTCGATATTGGCGGTGGGAGGGGTCAAGCGCTTCTGGCTATCCAGGAGGACTGCCCTGGCGGGTTTGGGGGGAAGATGATCCTGCAGGACCTACCGATTGTCATTGACTCGCTGAAGCCAGAGGAGATCCCTAATATCGAAGCTACGGTCCACGACTTATTCACGCCACAGCCGGTCAAGAGTAAGTCCTATCTTTTGCCCTGACTGCCACGTCAGTACTAACATAACTCCAGATGCACATGTTTACTTCTACCGCCGTCTGCTCCACGACTTCTACAACCCTGTCTGCGTTGAGATCCTCAAGCAGACCGTCTCTGCTATGGGCCCTGACTCGCGCCTCATCGTATGCGATATGTTGGTGCCCAGCCGCGTGACTGTCGGAGTCCCGATGCAGCTTTACTGGCTTGACATGAGCCTCATGCTCATCAGTGGAAAGGAGAAGACGATCGAGGAGTTCCATGAGATTTTCGACGCCGTCGGCCTTGAGCTTGTGAAGGTTTATCCGTCGAACGTGGGGGAGACAGTTATGTTGGAGACGCGCCTAAAGAGGACGGAGTAAGGCGGAGGTAAGGGCTACCATCAGCAAGACTTCTCATTATTTTTAACTTCTTCGCTGGCTGGCAGGCACAGTACAGTAGCGGCATGGGAGGCCGCCACGTCGAATTCGTCCGTTGATTTTTCTGAGATTTAACTTGATTTAGAATCAGAATATACACGCCCATCGCGTTATGGACACAATATAAATATCTATTATAAGGACATATAGTGTGGCCATATTCCGAGGTGTTCTCTTATGTTGTATATTCTGAATCGTGCGCTCTGGAATCTGCAGGACGTTTGACGGGGTCTCAAATGACGTCGGCTGCAGGTGAGACATCAATTCACAGTGCATGCTGTAACCACAAATCCCAACGCAAGGGATGAGATGAAGGGGTGTAACACCGCATAATGTGCACTATGAAGCCTTGAGATGTGCCATAATGCAGACTGGTATATACCAACCAACATGTATCGTCAGTACAACTCGTTATTGGACCGTACATTCAAAACCGTTTGTGTGTACCTTACCTCTCTACAGCCACAGGGACACCCACTGGCACATCTTACTTTACCATAATCTCCGAGTTTGGTGATAAGTTGACAGGGGATCACGTGAAATAAGAAACGCTCCAAGCCTTGAGACAGGTGTTGGAGGCGTGATCAAGCTTTATCACGATCGAGCGTCACCGGCGTTGGTGAGCCCGATCGTCGTCGTCATCTCCCCACGAAAGCGATCGATACGTGCCCAGTGCGCCAGGGATGCTATGGCTGGACCCTCCCCGCGTGGAGATACCAAGCCCCGGCCGTTTGCCCCGCCGGCTGGACCCTCGCTCTTGCCATGGCAAAGCTTGTTTGGACCGCGAGTGGCCGTGGCAGGTACCACCGGTGAATCAAGAGGGCTATCTTAGGTAGATGGGCAGGGGCGATACTGCTCTTGATTCACAACATCGCCGGCATGGTGATATAAGTTAGTTCACTAGCTCTCAAACATCTCTGTCTCTCTATCTCTCTCTCAAATCGCATCCCGTATTCTATATTTCCTACCCTGTATCTTATTATCGCTCGAGACAAGAACTGTATTCATTACCACTCCTACATACCATTCTTATTTGAACTATTATCATTTCCATTCTCCGGCATGTCTACCCAGGACTTCTCCAAGATTAAGGTCGTCCCCAACAGCAACTATCAACACTCTGGCCTCAAGTCCTACGTTTATCTCCTTCAGAAATGGGGCTTCCGGCCCACCCTCCCTGGTCCATATGTACACGTCGACAAGGTTCTCCGGCAAGGATTCGGTTTTGGCTTCTTGAAGAAGATTATTGGGAAGACACGCACTGATAGTGCCTTGGCCAAGAAGGAGGGACCAGAGGAAGCTGCGGCGAAGGCAGAGGCCCGCGAAGTCCCTACGCAGGATATACAGTATGATTCAATATACCTCTCCGAGGTTTATATTGGCACACCTCCCCAGAGATTGTTGCTCGACTTTGACACCGGTTCTGCTGATACTTGGGTAAGCTATTCGACCACCCATATGAAGTTTTATGCTTATTCTGGCTAGGTCTGGTCCACCGAACTTCCCTCCAATATCCAGAAAACCGCCGGCCACTCCGTCTTCGACCCCAAAAAGTCTTCTACATTCAAGCCCATGAAGAATTCGACTTGGCGAATCTCATATGGCGATAACTCCTCTGCGTCTGGAATTGTCGGCATCGATAATGTGACGATGGGCGGTCTGACTGTTAAAAACCAAGCCGTCCAGCTTGCGAATAGAATGTCGAGCGAGTTTGTCACGATAACCGGCGACGGCCTTCTCGGTCTCGCATGGGGCCACATCAACACCGTCACCCCGAAGCAAGTGGCTACACCTGTCGCGAACATGATTGCGCAGGCCAACATCCCAAAATCTGCCGAGCTCTTCACGGTATATCTCGGCAGCTGGCGCGATGTAGATGACGAAGATAAAGGCGAAAGCTTCTACACCTTCGGGTACATTGACGAAAATACCGTCAAGAAGTCTGGTGAGGAGATCTACTGGACTCCTGTTGACAACTCGCAGGGCTTCTGGATGTTCGACTCCCCCTCTGCGACTGTCAACGGCAGGACTGTTCAGCGGAGGGGCAACACGGCCATTGCCGACACTGGGACTACGCTCGCTCTGGTCTCTGATGAAACGTGCAGGGCCATCTACGACGCTATCCCAGGCGCGACCTATGACTACTTTAACCAGGGCTACGTGTATCCGGCTGATACAACGGAGGATCAACTGCCTACCGTCACCCTCGCCGTTGGTGGCAAGCAGTTTGCTATCCAGAAAGAGGATCTCGGCTTTGCTGATGCCGGGAATGGGATGGTATATGGCGGAATCCAGTCTCGTGGGACGATGCCGTTCGATATCCTTGGGGATACGTTCCTGAAGGGGATCTATGCTGTAAGTTTGCCCATATTGACTGCTTTGTGGTTCCACGGAGGGTTTTTGAGTATGAAATGGTTGCTAACGGAAAGGCAGATCTTTGACCAGGGGAACAAGCGCTTTGGGGCTGTGAAGAGGATTGATACTACTACGAACTTGGCTGTCCCGAGATTCTAAATGAGTTGAGTTTGTTATGACGGTTTGACAACTTTTGGCGGGAAATTGCAATGGCTACCAGTTCGATGCTCTTCTGGCCAGACTTTGTACCAATGAGAATGTAGCATTATTGGATTTATATGCTGCTCCTGTTGGTGAATGTGAGACCTATGGGCTTTCCATAGAATAATTCCCGTGTTGTTCCAATCACGCTATAAAAACTAGCTTTTAGGCAACCACATACCCAGTGTTTCTAGTATTGCCCGTATACGGAGGCTCTCGTATTGCCCGTATACGGGCCCGTATTATACTTAAGTATTCATACGACCCGTATCATAACACCTCTCCGCCGCTAGTATTATACTTAAGTATTGCTAGCCATACTTCAGTATTATACTGGCAATACTTAAGTATTCCACGTGATCCTTTCACAACTTTCAGGTCGTCGTGAAAACTCTGAATTCTATCCTTACGTCTTATGATTCAGCCTACATCATGGCTTCTGAACCTTCTGATGTTGTATACTATCGAAAGTGAACAATTTAATCAGTTTGAACAGGATACTACAACCTCATCAACTATTGGCTGCTCTATTCCGTCCCAATCTACCTCCCGTACTACGTCAAAGGTAGCTAAGCTACGCACATCACCGATATGTTTACAAAAGTAGGATGTTATAAAATAACCTTCAATATCTACAGCACTATTACTGGCCAAACATGGACAAAACAATAATTCGATATGTCAAAAACTGCCATAGTTGTCAAAGATCGAAACCATCTCGAGATGCCTACAATGGGCTTCTACAACCAATCCCTATTGACAGTCGACCATGGATGGATATATCAATGGATTTTGTGACAGGATTACCACTCTGTGGAGTGAACAATGCTATCTTGGTTCTTGCATGCCGGTTGACGAAAGAAAGACATTTCATTCCATGTTTCGCTAGGCAAGAAGGGACTACTGCAGAAGCTACAGCACAGCTCTTACTTCGACATGTATGGAAGCACCACGGTCTACCGAACTCGATAATATTAGGCAGAGGTCCTCAGTTCATTGCAGAAGCCTGGAGTTTGCTCTGCAAAATTTGGAAAATTTCAGCCAAACTTTCAACTGCCTTCCACCCAGAAACAGATGGACAGACTGAGCGATTCAATGCAGAGCTCGAACGCTACTTGCGAGCTCATGTGAACTATCTTCAAGACAATTGGGTTTCATACTTGTGCATGGCGGAGTTTGCTGCCAACAGTTTGCCATCAGATGCAACTAAGACAAGTGCGTTTTTTGCGAACAAGGGCTATGAACTAAGAATGAGCTTCGATACAGAGCAGCAAGCATATCACGAAGCCAAACAAGAGTACAAGAACATAGCTCAGACCATGGCAAAGGTTTGGGAGTTTCTGCAGGATGAAATCGCGCTCTCGCAAGCAAAAATGGAACATTTCGCAAACAAGAAAAGGAAACCTGCACCGCGCTATCAAGTGGAAGACAGAGTATGGCTTTCAACTCGAAATATAAAGACACAGAGGCCATCAAAGAAGCTAGACCACAAGCAAGTGGAACCTTTTGAAATTCTAGAGCGAATTGGGCAAGTTGCATATCGGCTCAAACTTCCAAACAGCATGAAGATTCATCTAGTCTTTCATGCTAATCTATTAAGACTCGACTCAAATGATGCAATGGAAGGGCAGCAACAGGAGCCAGAGCCTCCAGTCATTGTCAATGGCGAAGAGGAGTGGGAAGTTGTAATGGTGGGTGCACCAGATGTGAGAATCTAGCCACCCAAGGAAGGGATGATTTTACTAAGACAACACACTGTCTTAGGAAACAGAGCCAAAGGGTTGTAGCTTAGACTATTCCACAACGCAGCAATCAGGTGTGTGATGTAGTGAAGTGGTTCAGACAAGTTGCAACAAATGTTGAGTCTGGGAACTCAGGGGTAAGTCAGAGGTTAACACCTCACTGACTTTTCAGAAACAAGGAGTAACAAGATGAATGCTTGGAAGCTTGTAAAAGACGTGGAAGTATGTGATAATCGATTTACTGTATTGTCTGCTTGCCCTTTCTTAAGGAAAGGGCAATCCTATTTATGCCAAAGGAGTGTAGTTCTCTCATTTTCCATGACTTTCCATGACTAACCAGGCTTGGTAAATGTATTAGAAATCAAGTGCGACCCACAACTAGCTTGCTAATCATGTAGTGAACGTAAGAGAATCCCATAGAACCATCTCTTGGGTTCCTAGCCTATAGGAAGTGAAAAGGAGGTCCAAGGTCAGAGTACCTATAGATAAATTATGTCATAACTTAACCAATCTTGTGGGTAACTAAGGAGCGATGACGTGTAATGAATCATAGAGGGTTGTAGAAGCTTCTAGAGCTATCGTTCATGTTCCTAGGCCTCTAGTCGGTAGAGATATGCCATGTGGTAGTATTGGCCCACCCCCTTAAGGAGGAGATTTTCTTAATAACTTGTTCAATGAGTGTCCAAATGATATGCCGTGATGTATGTAGCATAAACAGATGTAGTAGAAGAGTTTGCAGCAATCGTTGAGTAGTATTGCTTCTGTTGTTGGTGTGATAAGCCAAGATATGTATGGTGACTTGTAGGTTTGAGGAGGAGATTTCTAAGTTTGCTCTTGAGTTTGATAGCAAACTGAGTGCAACGAATGTCAGTATGACAGAAGTGGACGAAATCTGTAAGGATGCCTCCTTACCTAGATACTCGAAGGACCCGCCTCAGAGCTGTTACGGTCACCACGGGCATGAAAACCGACTCAATGCTGTTTCGTACCAGTTAAGGAGCACATAGCGAGTTACACTATAGTGGGGAACAGTAAGGTTGTAAGGTTCGGGATTGATGTGGACCTGTTGCGGTGGAAGGTTTAGGGCTAGGGTTGGATTAACCGACTTGGACCCATTTCAGGTATGTAAGGAAACAAACTCAACGGGGTCCCCCCCTTCATCTTTTTTGTATCCTTTGTAGTAGACCTATAGGATAGCATCTGTTTAGCCTCCGACTCGCACTCTCATATGCTATTACTGTGAGCTGGGTGCCCTGTGTCCTTACAAAATCCTTGACTCCAAAATTATTCGAAAGAAGCTTTTCTACAAGGCAGCTTGGAAGAACTTGAAAATGGGATTTCTTGATCAGGAGATCAACTCTGGAGTAAGGGGGGGGTAGTATTACGATATCAAGTGTGCCTTGCAGCTCGAGTGGGGGTTCAGGGGTTGTGGGAAGCTTTCTGGGATTAGAGCGATGTTTTCAGTTGTGGAGTTAATTCTCAGAACTGGTCTCGCTAAAGAGAATTCACTCCACAACAACATAGCTGTATATAGATCGAGCCACTGCTCGAGTGCTCCTCTTCTTTTTCCTTTCTTCTCTAGATTGAGTTTAATTCATAATACCCAACTGGCTCCCTATGCCTTGGTGAACTGTGACATATACAGCTTTCTTACCTCTAAAGATTATACAAGCTGATAACAGGAAGGAGTTTAAAGGAGCCTTACTTATCCTACTACGTAAGTATGGAATTCAAGTAGTAAATAGAGCGCTACGGTCACTACAAACACAAGGCCTAGTTAAGCAGGCAAATGGAGTCATTAAGAATAAGCTATGAGCAAATAGATCATAGGTCTACAGAGTGGAAGGATAGGCTACTTAAGGTTACACTTGCAATAACACCCAAATCCACTCTACTATTAGGTGTGCACCAGCTGAGCTGCTATTCCAAGACAGGAGTTCTCATATTAACTGGCTTAATAGCCAGGCCTAGAAGGATATTGCAATTAGAGTTGAGCAGGAAGCTATAGGCTCGAGCTAGAACAGCTTAGAATTGAGCTCTCTAGCTTAGGGCTCAATTCTGAGCCTAGCTCTAGCCCTAAGCTTAGGCTCAAAATAGAGCTAGAGCGAGAGCTCAATTCCAGACTCTAGGCTTAAGCTGGAACTTGAGCAGGAGCTAGGCTCTGAACTCAAGCTCAAGCTCAAGCTCAAGCTAGAGCTTAGGATATAGCCTAGCTCAAGAGCTCAATTCTAAGCTCTGGCGTGGGACCTAGGCTCAAGTGCCAGCTTAGCCTAGGACTAAGCTTCGGGTGTTACGACGGAACAAGAAGGCTGGCCAACTACAGGACAGGAAGGAGGGAGGTCGCATGAGACCGGCCCTGGTACCTGGAGGGGCAGCGGGGAATAGTAGTTCCGAAAGTATCACGTGATGGACTCGCAGGATGATGAGAAGAATCCTAAGAGTCCAGGACTCCGAGGACTCGAGTGAGTTCCCAGGAGTCCACTAGGCACGACGCCACTATATAAGTAGATAGTATTTCCTTAGATAGGAGCTTCGTGCTCAACTCAATACAGTATTTGTTATATACTAGTAACGTGTTACTTGAAGCCTTTGTGTCCGATCCCCTGCCTCCTCTGATAAGTAAACCTTTACGCAAGAGAACCTCTGTGTCTTCTATCGTTTAGAAGTCAGCGTTACATCGGGCTACACCCGACCCTGTAATTAAGAGAGCTATAGCAGCTACTTAAAGAGCGACGGCTTCTATGATATGTAAGTATACAAAGAAGCATGATATCTAACACTTTGATATTAGAGCTATAGTCTCTATAAAGGTGCCTTGAGAGGATAGAACCTCAACTGATAATAAGAGGCTCTTTGCACACATTCTAGAAGAGCCTTACCCTCATAGATACCGGATTCTTACACACTCTGGTATTATACAACGCCTTATATCTACAAACTCACTTGGAGTTGTAGACTAGTTGCTTTGTAGAAGTAGGAATTTGGATCTCAGACCATATCCAAATTCCTACTTCTACAAAGCAACTAACGCTAGGGCTTGCAGCTAGAGAGGCTTCTACAAGCGCACAGGTTGGGGTATCATGCCAATGTAAGGGTCAATGTAGTACAAAGAGGTGCTGTTGTTATAAGGAAGTAAAGGAGTGTAGCGTGCACTGCCATAATGATGACCATAACTGTGGCAATTTATCAAGTCTAGCTACTCGTATAGAAATAACTTTAGTTGAGGGGCCTCGTCGGAAACGAGCACTGGCAGACACTGCTGGAAATGTAGTATAGAGCATCTATTTACTATTCTATTATACTACTTTATAGTTGGGCCGGCCACTTAGCCAATGGGCCGGCCCATTCGCAAAGTGAAAACTTGGCGGCAGACACAACCACCAAAAGACAAATTCTCACTATCAAATGATCACCGAAGCCAGCCCAAAAATCCAAACTCTCCAAACCTACAGCCACGATCAAAACCTCAACACACCCCACTACAACTGCTTCGAACGATGACACCGCCACCTGCCCCACACCCAACCGCCTCCGCGGGAAAATCATCCCCCACTTCCCGTCCCATTCTATCCCTGCTACGATCGCCTTCTACACCTCCATCCTTGGCTTCACTCTAGGAGGCACACGTCCATGATGACCACCCCCTTGCCGGAGCGGGGGAGCCGACGTTTGCGTCACTGATTGGGACAAGGCTGCGGCGAATATTTATTTCTTCTTGACGGTGGATGGGCAGGATCGGGGGAGGGTGATGGGAGAAGGGGTCTGGAGAGAAGGAGGGGGGGGACTGGGGGATCGTGGATGAGATTGGGGACAGGTAGTGGGGTTATAGGGATTTTTCGGGTAAAGGATGGGGATGGAAATCTGCTGAGCTTCTTCTGCTTTCTGGAGGATGGGGAGGATGAGGAGGAGGAGAAGGCGGCGCAGGATGCATAAGCTCGTATTCATAGTTTGATTCTTCGGGATTCTTGGTATGCACTGTTGTGGTGGCACAGGCCTAGAATTCTATAACGACACAAGATGGGCGAGCATCGCCGACACGAAAGGGTTCATCGTTGTCTATCCCAACACCCCCAACCTTAAAGACCACTACTGGGATATAGCATGCAAGCAAACTCTCACACACGATGGCGGTGGTGACTCTCAGTCCATCTCAAACATGGTGAAGTACATCATTGCCAAGTATAACGCCGACAAGTCCAAAGTCTTCATGACCGGCAGGTCATCGGGGTCAATGATGACCAACGTGATGGCGGCCGCATATCCCGAGATCTTCGTCGCTGGGTCCGCATACGCTGGTGTTTCCGCTCCACCTCTGGGCCTGCCCAGAGGTGGACTACTGGAATGCCGATAGTGCGCAAGGGAAGATCATTAAGACCGGAGCTGAGTGGGCTGCCATTGCTAGGGACATGTATCCCGGCTACACCGGAGCGTATCCAAGAATGCAATTTTGGCACGGGACTGTCCACGGTATCCTCAACTACCAAAATTTACATCAAGAGGTAAAGCAGTGGACGACTGTCTGGGGTGTTGCGGATGTGCAGCCGGTGACATCGACTGATTCGCCCGAGGCTGGATATACGAGGGTGAACTATGGTGATAAAGTAGAGAGCGTCAGTGCTGATAATATTGGCCATGATATACCGGTAAATGAGGAGGAGTCGCTGAAGCGGTTCGGGATCTAAGCTGGGGATATGTGGTCCCTGTGTTGCTTAAAAGTTCGGAGGGCGGGTCTTGATAGATATGAATTGATACCTGTAAATTAATGACAATCCAAAATATCTCCTTAGATCAATTTACGGGCAATTAAGTTATCAAACTTATCAAATGCCGTTTAAATGATCTAAGTTTCAGTTATTTCATATACAGTAAACACCAATTGATTTGATCCAGGGGCAGTTGCGAGAACGGGAACTAATCGCTAGTGTCAATCATCAACTAGTTAAATCGAAGCCGAGGTATATCCCCACCCTTCAAAACCGGCGGCTTTTGACGGTAGTAGCACGTGTCAGGCAGTCCTGGATCTCAGGGCAAGGTTGGAGAACAGCTTCTTTCAAACTTTTCAAACCTATTAGACCTCCTTGCTACCATCATGTCGTTTAATATCTCGGACTCAATCCCGGTTCTTCCTCCATATGCGGCCGTGTATCTCCTCTTGGTTGCCCTCCCTGTGCTGGTAATCTCCGAAACCACATCCTCCCTCGCCGGCCATGCAGTTTTCAAGATCATCTGTTCCACAGCATTTGCTAGTGGGCCACTCTTATTAAAAGAATGGTCGCCCTACGACACTCTCATAATATATGGCCTCGTCCTATCTTTCATCGGCGACATATGCTTAATTCCCTCTGGGAATGAATACTACGACTCCAGCTCCAAATCGGTGGAGTCCTCCAAGGCCGCCAGGAAAGGCAACACCTCGCGTGATGCACCAAAAGAAGTAGAAATATCTACTTCATTCAAGCTGGGCATCCTCGCATTCGCCGGCGCGCATATAGCCTATATCCTTGCCTTCCTTCGCAATGCCGACGAAGTTTCCCAGTCGACGCTTGTAATCACGTTCGTGGCATCGATGGCGGCCGGGAAATGGCTCGGTGCCATCTACCCAGGGCCGACATCCACGAAATCGAGCAACGTTCTCAACCTCTCCATTGCTGCCGAAATGCGGCCCCTGGTTTCCGTGTATGCAACTATCATCAGCTCGATGCTGGCCGTAGCGGCCGCTACTGCCGCCCCAGCTTCCTCCAACTGGCCGCGCCAACGGCTTCTAGGAGCCATCATGTTTGTCCTCAGCGATCTTTTCGTTGCGGCGGATGCGTTTGGGGACTCGGGCGTAGCAAGGAGAGTCAAGAAGGCGACCATTAGGCGGAATTCCGTCATAAAAATTGCTGTGGGATGGGGTCTTTATTTTTGGGCACAGATGATTTTGGCTGGGACGCTTTACGTATGAGCCAAGAGGCTTCCGCGGCACTTCTGAGAGCTTTGCTATCCTTTCATATGCTATGAAGCCGGAACGCTAGGGTTGGCGTTATTCCATTGAGTCAGTTGTGGTCCCTGTTACCTTCTCATAGTTGTTTTCCACAGCGGCTCTCATTTGGGCTCGCGGTGCCCTCCTTCCAGTCATAAGCTCAAACTGTGCAAATCCTTGCGCCGGTATGAACTCTAAACCATCAACCATAACCCAAGCCCGCCCCGTCTTCTGACGAAAGCGTCGTATCACAAGAGGCGTATTCAGTGGCTTATATGCCAACTATCAAATGTACCTGTTATTATCTAGTTTATTGAATACAAAGGAGCTTTGAAGGGGCCTGAAAAGATAAAATATAGTCCTCCTGACGGGCTCCCTAGCCACTGTTCTGGAACCTCAAAATCTGTTGGGCTATAGATCTCTACCTCGTAGGCAGGTACACAGGAAACCCAAGAAAGTAGGCTGCCGGTACTCGGCAGGCCAAGGTTCGTTTCTTGTTCGCAAAACAGTAACGACCCTTTCATTCGCTGATAAGGCTCCAGCCCAAGAGTTGAAATGATCTGCAACCGTTTCCGCATTCTTAGGCGTTCGATTGTAAATAAATATATTCCGACATCCTAGCAGGATCATAGCATATATTGAAGCTCGTGCCATCCCTCCTGCACCTATAACAAGTCCGGTTGTCTTTGACGGTTGCACGACGTTTCTCGGAGTGGCGTTCCGCCGAAGACATGCTAATATGCCTAGAAAATCAGTGTTGTCGGCGAACCAAGCACATACACGACCAGCGTGGCCCCGTCTATTGGCTTGATTGAGTAAAAAATCGTCGGACCCATCTGGGAGAGCACACAATCACACCTTAGAGGCACCAATTGCTTTTGCGTGGCGGGTGAGTGCTACACAGCGCGACATGATTTCGACTTTGAAAGGCTGGCTAATCCCAGCACCTCCAAAATGGGGGTCCTGTGATAATGCAGCTAGCTCGTCGAGTGATGAACCAGTGTACCTATAGTACTGTCCTTTCATCCCAAGGTGTGCATAAGCGGTCTCATGCATCATTGGCGACAGAGAGTAGTTGACATGGCGGCCGAAAGTGACAAATTTCAGGCCATCAAGTACACCCGTTTCGTACAGATTCTCCATTGCTTCCTGTGCGGTGATCAAAAAGTTCTCGGGTCGGCTATCTTTTTGTCTAATCGCAGGGTTAGTAACAGGGCTAAATATTGTGTTTGCAATCACAGAGGCCTTCCCCAAAGGCCCAAGATTGTACACAATAAGTAGTGTGCGTTATGGGTAACCGACCCCACCGGGTAACCTAACCCAGACCGGCCCATGGGTCGGTCTGGGTGGAAAACTTCCACCCAGACCATGGGCCGGTCTGAAGCCAATAACCCACGGGTACCCACCGGTCTGCCAAGAAACCAGTCACGGGACATTTACACTTGCTATCACGTGTACTTTATATATGTGAGTGTAGTTTGTATAGGACGTATAATTTACAAGCAATTACTATATTTATTACTATAGATCTATGTTACGCCATGACTCCTGAATTTCCCGACCAGACCGAGACTTATTACGGACCTGGCTTAACTCAACTGTTTCAACTACTGCCTTCTGGGGCAACTGGGCCCCATTATCCTTCCGTGATTTCTTTGCAATAGGAAGTGAAGGTAGTAAATAATCACCCTCACTCTGGCTAGGGGGTACCCCCTCAAAATCGTCTACCTCATGGTCAATAAAGTCAAAAGTTGAGAGACCAACTTGACTTTGGTAACGAACTTGGCTTTGCTGGCCTTGTGACCGCTGTACCCTTGGCAAGCTATGGAGACCTCGTCGTGATTGAACAAATTCAAACCGGTCTTTGTTCCGCCTTGTCCGGTCATAGGTATTTGGCTGCCTTGGGCTTCGGTCTGGAATGTACTGTAGTGCCATCTTCTCCTGGATATTATCAATTAGAGCATTATACTCAAATGATAGTTCCTCATCATTCATATAGGTTGAATCAATAATATCCGTAACTGAGTAGTGTTCAAAGAGCTGTTCCCGTTCGATTTTCTGTCGGTAGAAGACAAGCATAATACCCCTTATTGTCTCAGGGGCCATCTGGTTGTGCCTATAATTGCAGACAGCACGGGCAGTACTAAAGACCCGCTCAACGAGGGCTTCAGATGCAGGAATACAAAGTATATCCCGGGCCATAGCAGCAAGCCCAGGGAATAATCGCTCGTTATCTTTCCACCATAATAATGGTGGTTGGTGGGAGGGTGCTAGTAAAAGTTAGTAATTATTACTATAATTATTACTATAGACTTACGGAGAGCAAGGTACCGCTCAATCTCTCCTCCCTGGTCAGTGGCCTGACTTAAGGAGTTATAGCTTCGCTTCCGATTTAACATTAAAGCCATTGGGTCCTTGTCTAGTTCTGTATACTGTGACTGGTGCTGCTTTGACCTTTCTTGGTTGGCGTAATGTTGAGTATATAGTGCCCGGAATTGCTTCTCAAAATGCCTCTGCCAGTTTGTTTCAGGATTTAACCAACAATAGTCAGGGTTAAACACTTACATCTTTAACTGGGGAGATAGAATAGCTCCAAAGGCATAGAAGCTTCCAGTACCTGTACAAGATCTTGTATAATACTTGTCAAGCTTTTGAATAGCTTTATCAATAGCTATAAGAAGCTTTTTGATCCATGGGTCTTGTAGTGGCTTTAGCCGACGGGTACACTCCTCAAGCCCTTCAAATAGCTCGTCATATGCTGGTAAAACAAAGCCTAGTCGAGCACCACTTGCTATACCCATGTTTGAGGTCCAGAAGCTAAACTGGCGAGTAACATCAATAAGGTAGGTGATGTGTTTCCACTCTGGGGGACTAATATGAAATATATTAGCTGCAGTAAACTCAGTTGTAAACTTATTCACTTGGAGTAAGACTGCTCATAGCATCATATGTAGGGTTGAGTCCCATCGCGTTAACACATCTTGGATAAGTCGTAAGACCTTTGCTCCATCTTTAATACACTGTCTTTGGATTCCCATAAATCTCTCTCTTCGCTGTGAACTTGAATTCACAAAGACAGCTAGCTTCCGAAGCTAGTTTTATATTAGTGGCAATTACTATAAAAATTACTATAAACATACCTTGGCAAGGGTCCATGGAAGGCCCCTCTCTTTACTTAGATCTCTAATCTCATTGGCTGAATTTTCATCCCAGTCAGTCTGTAGCTCTGAGTTTGTTGGGTTTAATCGGATTGACCCAAGGAGAGCCTTTTGTGCAAACTGGACAATATGTGCGAAGCATGGTATATGGTGAATGACTCCATCATGGTATCTTGTTGGCTCTGATGATAGCTCTTTTACCATGTCGTTAATAACCCCCATCATTGAAGTATTATTACTTGCATTATCAGTTGTAATACAATGAACTCTACCATCGAGGTGATATTGGGATATAACATGCTGGACAATGGTTGCAAGATCTTTCCCTGTATGGGCTCCATCAAGATACTCAAACCCAATTAAAGCCTCACGGTATTCCCATTTATCAGTAATGAATGTTGCCATAATACCCATAAAGGAGTGCCTTGTTCCAGGGCTAGACCAATTGTCAAGAGATAATGCACACCTTGCCCCAGTACAAGACCATGAAGGGCAATCTGCTGTGCATTACTAACCATAACATCAAGGCGCCGCCGTAAGGTTGTTGGTGAAGGAAGTGGATATTTCTGATTCTGCCATAATGCCATCTCTCCCCAAATAGGATTCTCAACAGATCGGAATGATATGTTAAGAGATACTACAGTCTCAAGAACGTAACTGTAGAATGCTCCTTTGGGTCGTCTTCTGGTTGTAGCCGCATACTCTAAATAATAGTTAGGTATGTTTATAGTAATAAGTATAGTAATATGTAATATTGCTTACTGGAGAGGATTGCGAGAGGCGGAGCTGGCTCTGATGTAATGTAGAATGGTTTGATGACTTCCTTATACACCCAGCTGATCGAAGGTGAGTGCTCATTGTGCTTGTCCCTGAGCCTTTAATACTTGGGTGGATGAGTATTTTCAAACACCTCTGGCAAACAATTACTGGTTCCCCAGTTGATTTTCGAGCTCCTTGGTCAAAGTGTCTCCATGATAATGAGGTCCGGGTTGTTGACCCCCAGTTGATTTGCTTATCAGTGCTTAAAAACATATTTGGCTGCTCTTTATACCAGGACTGGTAATGCCACCAGTCGTTGAATAGGTCTGCCTTTGAAGGCGTCCACTTTAGCACATTTAGACCTTGGATCTTTTCTAGCCCATCCCATTGGTTGTTAAGTTGTTGGGAGGACTCAATCTCAGGTGTTCTATTACTAGATAAAGGCTCATCAAGAGAGAATACATCGCTATAAGGTTGTGCTGGCGAACTTAAAGATTGGTTATAAGACATAATATTTTAAAATATTCAATATTATATTATTATAAGGAAAATAAAACAGTCAACCTGAATATTTATTAAGGTCTACATCTATTCTATACGTACTTCTCTATTTCGCTTAAATTCACCTCTTTAAAATATTTTAGATTACTTGTGGAGTATATGGTAGTAGCGTGTTTTGGTATTATGGGCCTATAGCCTTATAAGCCAATTATAGTAATATTTATAGTAAACTAAGAAGTGGTAGCGTCAACAGTAGTGTATTGATCTACCTAGACTATTGTAGAAGAAGAAACTAATCTACATTTCGTAGAACTGGCTGAGAAACTCCTCTGATTCTTTTGTTGGAGGCAACAGTACCAATGTATCATCGGATGGCAAGACCCACTTGAAATTGGTAGGCTCGGTTTCTTCAGCCAACATCTCCCAAGCTTCATATGCTCTGCCAGCATCAAGATCAACATGGAAACCATGCTGAGTAGTATCGTAATTATCAGGGTACCACTCAGCTGGCCCAGGAAGATATGCAATGTCACCATCAAGATTCCATGAGGTGAAGTTTCTCCAAACAGCCATTTCCGTCTTTGAGAAGTATAGATGTGGCGGAACCTTGTTGTAGTAGATCCTAGAGATGTTAGCTAGTTACTATAATTATTACTACGGAGGTGTTGTTCATAAGTTTTGTGAGTGGGTCAGGCTAGGGCCCCCTGCGTAGGCTGGCTTGGCAATTATGGCCTGGCCAAAGTACCGATTCTCACGCGTCATGAACACTTGAGTGTGAGAGCAATCAATTCTGTAGAATAATGACAATCAATTCTGTAGAATAATGAGTAGAGTAGATATCTACCCTATATAAAACTATACTATAAGCCTAGTACTCTGTGTGCATACCATTTGCAGCAATTACTGCTGCCATACGTGTAGGCATACTATTAAGGAGAGCATTAAGCTCAGCTTCTCCAACTTGCTCCCACGCTTCCTTAACAGCTACACGGAGCTGGTCGTAGGACATATGTTCTGGATGATTATCTTGTAGATAATTCTTCATAATATGCCACACCCATTCAATTGGGTTGAGATCTGGTGAATACGGGGGCCATTCTATAGGGCAAATACCACGGGATCTCAACTCTTCATATGTTGCACCTGCTCTATGACCTGGAGCTCCATCTTGCATCAATGTAAGGCCTGGGTGTAGGCGTAGCCAGCCGTGGATTAGAGGGACAGTATGAGCCATATAGGACTCAGCTCCTATTTTCCCATATTCCTTCTCCCAAAATAGTATAGGACCCTTTCCAAGACCACCTGAGAAGCAGCCCCAGAACATCCAACCTCTAGGGATTGTTAGTAAATCCTATAGTAAATAGGAGTCTCTTACCTTCTCCGTTGTACTCTATCTACAACACATGTCTCATCCCACATTTCCCCTGCTTTTCGAGTAACCCACGTACGAGTATGGCAGCCTCCCGTTACCCACGTCTCGTCAGTCCAAAGTATCCTATTCCAATCATTCCGTACCCAATCCTTATGTTCAATAGCCCATGAAAGTCGCTTTTGTCGATTTGTCTCTGAGATAATAGGCTTCCGCATAGCAACCCCTTAATAATTATTAGTCTATATAGTAGTAAAGTAGAGAGGGATACTCACATCGATTATAGCCTCTCACAGACAGAGCGCAGGTTAGGACAAGCCGTGAGCATGGAATATTAAGAATGCGTATTATATTTGTATATGGCATATGCCTATTCATGCGAGATGAGGCTATAAACTCAATAACCTCTTGAACTTACTCATCGGATAGAATAAGTGGCCTACCCGAACGCTTCTTCAGAGTTGGAGGGCCCTGGCAAGCATACCAAGCCTGCCGTTCCGTGCAGCCAATATAGGCTGCAATTTTTTGGAACTCCCAATCTAGGGAGCGTAGTAGTGCGCAACGAAGCCACTCATTGCGAGTAAGATGAGGCATTGTAGTTATTGAAAGAGTATGAATTTCCTACATATAAAATACAATAGTAGGAATTTTGACACGTTAAAAAGGTACAAACAAGCCTACGCGTACCCATGCTCCAACCCATGCCCAACCCCCGGTCATCTCACGACCCACTCACAAAACTTATGAACAACACCTCCGTATAGTTACTTACCCTGTAGTTGGATCAATTGCAGGGGGGCAATTTCTCAAGGAAGTCTGGGTCTGTGTTGACCTTCTTCATTAGTCGTAACGTTGATTGGTATGCAACCCTCCACTTTCGGCGCCAGAGGGAGAATCCCAACTGATCCACCTTCTATATTATATTAGTAAAGTTCAAATGTAATGGGTAATGGGTTCTCATCCATACCTTGGTTGTAGCGACAGATTGTGCCACCATTTCTCTCTGGATCTTCTGAATTCCAACATCATCAACGCCATTGGCCTTCTCATCTTCCCTCCACATAGCCTCTTGCACTACCTCATCATCCTCATCCTCGGTTTCCCAAGCAATGTTTCTGTCGTCCCAAAGAGAATATGCCCCCCCTCCCTCACCAATCCCAAGACGTTGCTGAACAACAGTTGCATGCTTTCCATCACGTACACTGTTTCTATGTTACTATACTTATTACTATAACAGTGGATAGGAATAGATCTTACCGCTTGAGAGCTACCTCGGTCTTTTTGGCTTCTACTCGACGTTCTTGAGCTTGGCTGTCGAGGTTCTTGAACTCAGAAGTTGCCCGGAGATTTCGCAAGGCATATGAAACAGCAGCTGTATCTGCCCTCTTGGCATTGTCGATTGTGCGTTCAACTTCACTCATGTTGTTGCGGCGTTTTGTGACCTGCTGGGTATTCTTGTTCTTTGACTTCTCGTCGTCGTTCTTCATTTTCCAACCATCGTGGCTGTCTTACTATAACAATTACTATAAAGTAAGTAGAAAGGATTGAGTAGATTTACCTCCTTGATCTTAGAAGTGTCGGTGGTGTTGGGGGTGTTGGGGGTTGAAGAAGAAGGTTGAAGAAGAAGGTTGAAGAAGAAGGTTGAAGAAGAAGGTTGAAGAAGAAGGTTGAAGAAGAAGGTTGAAGAAGAAGGTTGAAGAAGAAGGTTGTTGTTGTTAAACACGTCAATAAGGTCGCTTACTATTGTTGTCCTTACTATTGTTGTGGGAGAATTCACCTTTATCGCCTACTACCGTACAAAAAGTGAAGCTGAAGACATTTTACTAAGCGAGCTAACTCACAACCCCAACCCCAACAACCTCACCCTACCTTTATTTTTCCTACACAACACCCCCCCGACCTTCAGATCAACATGGCTATGTGAATTGCTACTGGCTGGCAAACTGGTAAGTAAAGCACCCAAATCTTATAGTAATACTTATAGTAACCCTCTTTTAGTGTCATGGATCTGGATGCTGCCTACGATGCCCCTGATCCAGTCACAAGCTCCGAATCTGAAACTGAGCCCGATGGAAAAAAAGCCCCACTCAAACAATCCCACAAATTCATGCAACTGACCAACTATTCACTTTGGTCACGACAACCACAAGTACAACCAGCACTTGAGCCAAACACTCCAACTTGCCAGAGTGCACGCCTTCAACTCCAGACCCCTCCAGCAACACAACACAAGGTTCGGAAAGGTCCAATTCCAACGTTTGCGCCTGGTCAAAAGTTCAGCAAGAAGATGCCGGCCCAAAAGACTGCTGGAAAGGCTCCAAGAAAGACCTCAGGGATCAGCGGAAAGAAGATTGTGAAGAAGGCCGCGAAGAAAAGCCGTCGTTATAAGCCTGGTAGTAAGTTGATTACTATAACTATTACTATAAATCCTTTCTGATCAAAAACAGCCGTTGCTCTCCGACAAATCAAACAGTACCAAAAATCGACAGAACCTCTCCTTCCCCGTGCGATTCACGCGACTTATCCGTGAGATCATCAGCGACTTGCGCCCTCGCGAGGACTTTCGGCTTCAGTCTTCTGCAATTTCTGCTCTCCAGGAAGCTGCAGAAACTACACTCGTCAAGGAGTTTGAAAGTAAGTGAGTCTACACGTTTATAGTAATCATTATAGTAATTGTTATAGTGACCCAGCTGGCTGCTATCCACGCAAAGAGAGTCACAATTCAACAGAAGGACATGAAGCTTGTCCAGCAGGTGCACTTACACATGACAGGGTTTTCATTTTCAGGCCAACTAAAATAGGAGAGATGGAAGATACCAGGAATAGGGCAAATGAGTAGCAGGATACAGATAGTAGAAATCCAATGAAACGTTTCTACTATATTGGTCTATTGTAACTGTATAGTAATAACTATAGTAACGATTGTATTTGTGGCAACCCATCATGTGTGGCAACCCATCACGTGTGACAATTTATCAAACGTGATGGGTTGCCAAGGAACCGCTGGGTGCCCACGTCGGTCTGGGTGGTTTCTTCAGTATTTCCAACCCAGACCGTGGTCTGGGTTGGAAAATCTTCAGACCGGCGGTTTGCAACCACCGGTTACCCATGACGCACACTAACAATATGCTTCGGTTGGCGAGTCGAAATTGTGGCAACTCTACTCGCAAAAGCTCTCACATCCGTATTATCCTCGGTTGTAAGCGCCGTTCGTAATAATCGGATTATATGGCAATCAAATTGCTTTGCCCTTTCAAATTTTGATATCCGCATTTGATCATGCCAACTGACAGCCTTCTTGTCGATGAATTGCCCAATAATCTTGTTTCCCCTCGAACATGCACGATCTCCCTAATAGTATTATCCTCCAACCACAGCGTAATGACAAGATATTCAGCTCTGAGACGTATGGCATGATAAAGTAGCGATATAATAGCGCTGATATCGCTCAACAAAACTTCATCGATGTGGAAGATAATGGGAATCCCAAGAGTTCTCCTAATCCGAGCAACTTCCTTGCTAACTATGGTCAAAATATTAGGGGTTAACATATCAACTTGAAGCTCTATAGCATCTCCGCCAGAGTCCAGCTGGGGTATGTCGATAGCCCCGTTGGTAAGGTCAGATAAACTGACTGGAATCGCATAGGTGTATGGTCTGTTTTCCGGCGGCAATGTGTAACGTGTAAGCCCAGGGTCTCACGGGAGTCCAGGGAACCAGGTCAGAAGGCAGGAAGTGAGATCGTATTGCAAGACAGTAGGTCTACGTATGTACAGCGACTATCGGCTGGAGGCCTCCTTCTGAGGCTTCCAGCTCCTTATATCCTACGTTCCTACATGCCCTAGTTTACCGAGCCCTAGTGGCTCCACTGCCAGGCAGCCCCTGAGTTCAGGGCGGCCTCACATGATGGGCCGCCTTACTGTTACGACGGAACAAGAAGGCTGGCCAACTACAGGACAGGAAGGAGGGAGGTCGCATGAGACCGGCCCTGGTACCTGGAAGGGCAGCGGGGAATAGTAGTTCCGAAAGTATCACGTGACGGACTCGCAGGATGATGAGAAGAGTCCTAAGAGTCCAGGACTCCGAGGACTCGAGTGAGTTCCCAGGAGTCCACTAGGCACGTGATGGACTCGCAGGATGATGAGAAGAGTCCTAAGAGTCCAGGACTCCGAGGACTCGAGTGAGTTCCCAAGAGTCCACTAGGCACGACGCCACTATATAAGTAGATAGTATTTCCTTAGATAGGAGCTTCGTGCTCAACTCAATACAGTATTTGTTATATACTAGTAACGTGTTACTTGAAGCCTTTGTGTCTGATCCCCTGCCTCCTCTGATAAGTAAACCTTTACGCAAGAGAACCTCTGTGTCTTCTATCGTTTAGAAGTCAGCGTTACACTTACACAATGCGTCAACAGAGAACGGACTCTCGTATGCAGATTGCTTTGCACCAAGGCCAGTAATTTTATCAAGAAATCGCGAGAAATCTTGCTTCGCATCCTTTAATGCAAATGAATAATCGGGAATCTGTCGATCCTGGGATATCTCCTCTACATGGCACTCACAGTTTGAGTCCTGTAAGTTGTAGTACTCAAAATTAGAACACGACTGATGTGATTTATCAGCCTGCTCCAAACGTGCAGCCTCTGAATCTGTCAAGTTGAGGAGAAGGCGTATTCGAGCTGGGTTGCGGAGTATGTGGATAACAGGATGCGTCTCTGCATAATGTCTCAGCGTGTTTTGGGACTCTTTTGTAAGACTGGACATTCCGCATTCTATGATCTGCCCGTTTCGTTGTCCTCGAGCATCCTTTGCAGGACTTCCACATTTTGCCACCCAAACTCTTCGCTGCCATGCTTTGAGAGGTAGTTTTTTCTAGATAGGCCAGTAACTTGTTGAAAGTACTGGTCCTCAGTTACCAGTCTTCGTCCAAGATGGGGGCTCCGATAAATGCGAGTGAGCGTTTGACAGAGCCTCGTGATCCAACGAGGACGATCATAGCATTGTAGTCAAAATGGCGAGTAGTTTGGTGGAACTTAAGCGCTTCCTCTAGAGGCAGTGTGTTGTTTGATTTGCTTCCATGCCGCGGCCAACTCGGCTTCTGAGACCGGACAACAGACATACCAACTGTCCGATACAATATTATTAGATCCAAGCAATAATGCTACCTTCGGCTCTATCGAGATCTCAGCAGGTTCTGGCGCTGTGAGGTGAAACATCAAATCGTCGCATTGCGTCGTCGTCGCTATTTGAAGGCGCCTTTCGCATAAATAGTGGTCTTCCAAACGTCGCCGACTGATCGGTGTCGTTTAGATTAATTGCGCTGACCGAATAAGGTCTTGCCTAATACTTGAACTTAAAGTTTCTATTTCCAAAGAACCATAGTCGTCACAAATCTACTGATGCCACCGAGTGATGTTGGATAAGTTCTCTGCATTACCATCTTCACGGACCAGCATCAAACGACGAGACGAGGTGCCTGGATAACGATATTCACATCGCCTAACCCTTGAAAATATTAGCCAACAGCCTAGATCCCAATTGAGAAATTAAACAATATCCTCATACCAAACTTCCAAGCAACCAACATGCGCTGATAATCTAAGTTGGTTCAATACGCTGCATCCGCACACCACAAGAAGGTTGCCAAGATTATATCGTTGAAGGAATATCGACGAACGAAGGCTGCAAAGGTGGCAAATCGGCAGGAAAAACACAGTTACGGAATGCTCTGTCCATGGGGCTTCATTAGGAGCTTCTCGCTCTGCGACAATCTACGCGGGGGGGAATTATGGTTGCGCTGAACTCGGATGCGATATCAAAACTCCACGTGCAGGTATGAGCAAAGCCGTGGAAGATGTAACGGAAGTTGCAGAGCTTCATAACGTGACCTCACATAGAGTTAGAGGCGCGTGAGGGCCAGTATAGCATTTCGAAGCCTCCTGAGAAACGAGTATCCCAAGCGCTCTTCCATTGCCTGAGAGTACATGGAATCTCATTGACGTATATTTCTCATATACTCATTGTGGTTTCCTATTATAGAAAAGCATGAGCTATTAAGACTCTCATGCCAGTACTCACAGAACAGATCGGCATCTTCACCCCACAAGTCTGGGGATTTGGCAGTGCTTTGGGCTGTATTGGCATATGCAGACCACCAAATCAGAGCGATAAAACCATATACAACGACCAAGGGCCTAGACGGTGATTGGATGGTGGGAAGGCTATACGAAGAATCCAAGGCACATATTCCGCCAGAAGAGGGGGATTTTGAGTCGGGTCACGTTCAAGCCCTATTAATACTCACGCTTCTGAACATAGGACAGGGGCGCTGGAGCGGCGCCTGGATATTAATCGGCAAGGCCGTCCGCATTGCTATTGAGCTTGGCTTTAGCCATGCTACAGACAAGAAATGTCTCAATGCACACGTTTTTCTAGGCTGCTTTGTTCTCGACACATTGGTAGCATTACACCTCGATCGGACCCCACAGCTCCGCGTGTCAGATATCAGACAAATCGGCACCATTGACAAGACAGATTAGATGAGTGGAATCCATGGATGGATTGTCTTTCTCTAGAGCATAATTCTACAGATGGCCGTCGCAGTCCCGCTACTCTGAACACATTCAACTGCCTTATTCGTCTCACGGCAATCCTCAACAACATCACCCATGATGAGTCTACTGGGACTATAAGGGCCCATAAGTGTCAAGAACTGTTGGATGAATTGGGATCTTGTGGCAAAATGAATCCCATCAAATCCACCAGCGCCTAACATTAGCGACGGGACGAGGCCACCTTTACTGCCTCATCAATACCATCTTCACATCGGGCATCTCAACACAGTAACAGCGGTCTACGCTTATTTGGATGCTTCAGACAATGGAGGACAAGCTTCTAATGGTACAAACCTTGAGGTATTAGCTGCCTCCGCTTATAAAACAATGTGGATTATTGTTCGCCACTCAGAAGCCTTCGGGCTATCGATAATTCCACCAACTTTCGCTTGTTTTATAAAGCTTTAACAAAATCCCACAAAGTCCTATCGACGAGCAAAATGTTACTTCCGCCGAATGGCAGGAAAAGATGTTCCATTCGCTGTCCGCGATGTCTACAGTGTGGCCATCGTTTACAACACTTCAGACCATATTAAAACCCAACCTTACATCTATGCGAAACTTATCGCAACCTTTACCGCCAAGCCAGCCAGGAATAGACAGCACATTATGTCCCAAGACCACATGATTACGCAATTGGTTTCTCACCCCATTATATCCTGTTGAACACATAATTGGAGTTTGACGACTTGATTGAAAAACTACGGGGGGCGAAGCCCCTATATATACACAGTTGGTATACAGGCTACGCATGTGCAGCGTACTACCAGGAATGCAGTTCCAACATATCCGACAACCTTTCTGGTTCCAACCTTGATGTCAGGGATGGCGCAAATGGAGATCATTTTAACAGAGCCCTTTCCAACAATGTTCCACCAAGCCAAGCTCCTCCGTCTGTAACCTCTACGGATGGCCGCTCTTCGTATTGGAAGGAACCAACGACCCCTTGGAACCAATTACCCAGCCAGCCCTATGATAAAGTTCTCAACGATGCTAGCTCCGTTGGCACATTCACCTCACACATTGACGGCAACTCAACTTTTAATGAGTTTGCAGCCCTCGATGCCATGGAATGGTGAGTTTTATATCCTTTCTTTTTCTCGCATATGGACAAACTAATTTAGTCATATTAGGAATAACAATTGGGACCAGGGCAGTGTTGCCAATAGTATATTGGTCTTGGCAGTATATTGCAATATATATTGCAATATGGGCCTTGGCAATACAATATGGCCTTACGCCATATGACTGTATTACAATACGGCAATATCATATGGCAATATATGGCAATATATTGCCAAGACCTATATGACTAATTATTACACACGTGATAGTAAATGATGATGAAGATAAGGGACCTGCTTGAATCGTTCCCATTTTACAACACTAGACTTAGCCATTTTGGCAAGAAATGAGAGAGCTGTAAAAACTGGAGTTCAGCTATGACCTGACAAGGGAAATTACTAGTAAATAGTACATAATTCTCCCCTTCCGGCCATACCCCCTACGGCGTTCCCTTTGTAATCCCCTATGTGACTAGTGTCACAGGTGGGGGCAACCATGGGTCCATGTCAGGGACACCGCTCCTAAGGACCCACTATAGTGCCCTAGGCAGGCTGAGGCCACAAGGCTGTCTGAGAACACTACTGGGGCCTGATGTCCTAAGGCATCCATTAGGCCCTAATAGCTGTTGGGGTGCAACGCCCGGCCCTGGGTGCAACACCCGACCCCAGCTCAGTTACGAGACGGCGGGGGTTCAACCCCAAGTACCACCGTAGGGGCCCAACTCTGGAGGAATAGATAAAGGTAGCTAAGCCCCTAGTAGAAGGGGCTTAGAGATTAGTTTGTTGAATACTGATTGCTCCCACCTACGGTTCTAGCACGTTGCCCACCTAAATGTAATGGTGGGTGCACCAGATGTGAGAATCTAGCCACCCAAGGCAGGGATGAATTTACTAAGACAACACACTGTCTTAGGAAAAAGAGCCAAAGGGTTGTAGCTTAGACTATTCCACAACGCAGCAATCAGGTGTGTGATGTAGTGGAGTGGTTCAGACAAGTTGCAACAAATGTTGAGTCTGGGAACTCAGGGGTAAGTCAGAGGTTAACACCTCACTGACTTTTCAGAAACAAGGAGTAACAAGATGAATGCTTGAAAGCTTGGAAAAGACGTGGAAGTATGTGATAGTCGATTTACTGTATTGTCTGCTTGCCCTTTCTTAAGGAAAGGGCAATCCTATTTATGCTAAAGGAGTGTAGTTCTCTCATTTTCCAAGACTTTCCATGACTTACCAGGCTTGGTAACTGTAGTCGACGTAAGAGAATCCCATAGAACCATCTCTTAGGTTCCTAGCCTATAGGAAGTGAAATGAGGTCCAAAGTCAGAGTACCCCTATAGACAAATTATGTCATAACTTAACCAATCTTGTGGGTAACTAAGAAGTGATGACGTGTAATGAATCATTGTAAGGACACAGGGCACCCAGCTCACAGTAATAGCATATGAGAGTGCGAGTCGGAGGCTAAACGGATGCTATCCTATAGGTCTACTACGAAGGATACAAAAAAGATGAAGGGGGAACCCCGTTGAGTCTGTTTCCTTAACTCCCGAAACGGGCCCGACTCGGTTATCCCAACCCTAGCCCTGAACCTTCCACCGCAACAGGTCTACATCGGCCCTGAACCCTATACACTTACCGTCCCCCACTATAGTGTAACTCGCTATATGATCCTCTACTGGTTCGAAACCCCACCGAGTCGGATTCCATGCTTGTAGTGACCGTAACAGTTCTGAGACAGGTTCTTCGAGTATCTAGGTACGGAGGCATCCTTACAATCATAGACAGTTGTAGAAGCTTTTGGAGCTATCGTTCATGTTCCTAGGCCTCTAGTTGATAGAGATATGTCATGTGTAGTATTAGCCCAGTAACTAAGGAGTGATGTCATGTAATGAATCATAGAGGGTTGTAGAGATATGCTATGTGGTAATATCGGCCCAGTAACTAAGGAGCAATGACGTGTAATGAATCATAGATGTAAGGATGCTTCCGCCCTAAGTGACGGAAGGGATCGGAGTCGGGCAGGTTATGGTCACGTGGGGAGAGTTAGGGCAGGTTAGCCGAGTCGGACCTGTTTCAGGTACTTAAGGGGATTGACCCAACGGGGTTCCTCATCATCTTTTTTGTATCCTTCATAGTAGACCTTTAGGATAGCATCCGTTTAGCCTCTGACTCACACTCTCATATGCTATTACTGTGAGCTGGGTGGCCTGTGTGCTTACAATAGAGGGTTGTAGCAATCGTTGAGTAGTATTGCTCTTGTTGTTGGTATTGGAGAAACTTCAGCCAAAGTCGCTATAAACCCACACCCGTCGCCGTACACAAGTAGTAACTGAGCTGCAAGAGTTGTGATAAGGGGGTTAGTGTTGCTAGCTAACGACGCGTGCCCAACGATGCTACCTTTTGCGCGACCACAGCCAAGTCGTTTACTCTCCACTTTCATCAATCATTGTAACGTTGTTGAAGCACTCTAACTGAAAGAAAGCTGGGATGGAATTTGGAGCTGTTAGTAGCAGGAGATACGTCATGATATCATGGCCGAGATCCACTGCGCAACGGATCTCGTCTTGTCCAGGTCGAGACTGTTCGTCTATTGTCCGAGAGGTTAGGATCATAGGCCCGGAGAGTTTCAGCTTCAATAAACGCTGTCCACCCTGTATGACAACGGCCATAGAACGTCCACACTTAGTTAATTATGCTGCTATTTGTTTTGTAGGAAACGGCAGGCTGTACGTATCCATTTCCGTATGCCAGCATCATTCGTTCATCGGATGAGTATATCGTATTCCCTGTCTTGAGCCTCTCCATCCATAATCCAGTTTCCATGATCGCTAGCAAAATACCTCCACTAATCTCCTCGCTGTTTCTTGTTTTAAGAATGAAAACCGCCGCCAGTATCCACCATGCGCTGTCGCCCTAAAATCAGGCGGATCAAAGAAATGCTTCGCGCCATCCCGTTTGCACGGGCCCACAATCTATAAAGATATATACAGATCCCCCTACTTTGCTAACACCCGACTGCGATCTTCCCTCCCGATACCCTTCCGGAGAGTTTTGCGCGAGCCAACACATCACTCGCTCATCTGATCCAATACTTCTTGGTCGGTCATCGCTGTAGAGAAAGCAAGTTTAGCTTTAGCCATTATATCGAAGAACATGGGCCTGGCTCCGACTTCTCTACCGCCACCAATAAGGAATGTATGGGGCAAAAACCACCTCTAAGAAAATAGGAAAATACTCACATATATTTTCATTTGCCTCAGCCTCCTCCAAAACACTCACGACCCTGCTCACAAGCTCTACTCCAACAATCGCCCCCTCAGCATTCGCTTCCGCCCTGCCAATCCCATTCTGCATGCCACCAGCACTGGCTCCACCTTCGCTCATCCTCAGCACAATAACTCGAATCCTCCAATTACCAATCTTCTCGATCCTTAGGTTGCGAAACACGAACCCCGCTCCCGGGCCGTCACTGAGGGTGGTCGCAGGGACCGCGAGGGTGCCAGTGAGATCATCGCTGCTTACCCCCGATAAATCCGCGATAGCAGACTCAATGCTCGCGGGTACGAGCGATGCGACCGCCATGAGGTTATTCGCAGTCAGGGTGGGATCGGGGGTGGGGGTCTCGCGGAGGATGAAGGTAGGTGGCGGGACGAGGGGGGTGGATGGAGGCGTAGAGGGCGGCGGTTGGATGGTGAAGTTGTAGAGGTGTGGTGGAGACTGAGACATTGTGGTTGAGCGTTTGATGAGGCGATAGACTTGTCTCCTAGTAGCTTCGGGGGCCCGGGTCCTATTTCCGGGTTCCGGTGTGGTGCTCCTTTCAGATAGTGAGGGTGCGTGTCTCAGGTCTCTTTTGAGCCCCGGTCCGAGTGCGTGAGGCGTCTTGAATCGGTGGTGGCAGAACAGATAAGGTGTGGAAGCCTTTTTGACGTTGAGAAGGATTTCTCCGGGGGTCCGAGCAGAAGTCTGATCTCTCCTAAAGCTTCCGTCGTGCGTCAAAGTGCTCAGTTGGATGGATATTATGTCTGTGGCAAGTTGACGACGATGTGAAGCCTCGACTAAAACCGAAGGAAGGGCGATCGATGTGTACGGAAGGTGCAAACAATACGGCCCATGCATAAAGAGGAAGGAACGATCGAACATATATACAAAACGCTGCGCCCAGGTTTCCCCAGGAGAGCCAACAAATGGTCCGAAGCGGAAGAGGTCGATATCAGCTACGTGACTTTATTATATAGAACCTGTCTCGGCGAGGTGGAAGAAAGGGAAGTGAGGAGTCACCTTGGGCATGGTCACAACGGTGCGGGATCCCACTCCCAACCATGGTGATGGGAGTATTGGGGGCGATGGGAGTTATGGGGGTGATGGGGGGTGATGGGGGGTGTGGGGGGTGATGGGGGATGATGATGGGGGGTGATGGGGGGTGGGGGTGATGGGGGCGGCGCCACATCGGGAGTTCAAAGTGCCAGAGAACGGACGGGGGCATTGCATCAGAGCATGCACGATCGCCGATCGACGATGATGTATGCGGGATCAGCAGCATGGACCAGGGGATACCATGTTTTGCTCATTACCACCACACGGCCTCCCTACCAATCAGTGCGTCAACACCGAGACAAGGCTTGGGCTCAGCCTTCCCGGGGTCTTGAGGTGGAACATTTCAAGCAAAATTAGACGGGTCCCAGCTGTGCCAAATTACCAATAAGATAGAGCAGATTGGAGTACACTGCTCATACTAACTGTAGTAAGCCAGTTGGGGGTGCAAAGTGAGTGGGAAGAATTGCCAAGGTCTGGTAATCTTGGGGGCTGTTCTCCGCTCGGATCTTTCCCATTGTATCAGTGTCTCGCTGCAAGTACACCTTATCCAAGAATAGCTATTCCAAACCCCATCGTGTGCAAAACTTACTCTATACTCCATCTCAAAACCAAAACCAAAACACCAAGTAAAACCAATATGTACAGCTCAGAACGTCAAAAAGAATCTCACCCCGAACAGCCACTCTCCGGAATCACCCTACTTTACAATGAATGCCTCGATGAATGGCTCGATACCTTCGTCAGCGGCGCCCCGTCCTCTTCATCTTCAATCGCCTCCTCGGGCACTTCCGTCGACGGCAAGACCCTTCCTAGCACTTCACTTCCCTCCTCGGGTCCACCCTCCTCACTCACACTCTCTACCGCCAAACCCCCCAGCGTCTCCACAACCTCTGTCGTAATACTCCCTTCTCTTTCCATGCTTCTCGATCTTCCAGTACTGCTCAGACTCTCCATGCTACCTTCTCTCCCCATGCTCCCCTCCGTCCCCGTGCTCCCCTCCGTCCCCGTGCTCTCTTCCCGCCACAGATTAGCCCTCCCCTCGCTCCGGTCTACTCCCGGTGCACCGTCTCTACCCAACACCAGCCTATCCACCGCCAAAGCCGGACTGGACGGCAAATACACCCCCTCCAGAACCATCGCCACAACCCTCTCCACAACCCTCATTCCGCTCCTATCTTCAGCCAGCTCGGCAGCCACAACCGCTTCACCCGTCAAATCTCCTGATCCCGTTGGTGTAGCAGTAACTGAAGTCCCCGACGTTTCGCCACTGAAGATGCTCGGCGTAACAGGTGATGGATTCTCCGAACTGGTCCTAGATCTACTGCGCAGATTATAAGGAGGGGGATCAGGGACACGAGAAGCAAACACGCCTCTCTCGAGCTCCTCAGCCTCCAGAGCAAATCTTTCCAAGTTCTCTGCCTCTAAGGCCTCTTTGTCAATCAGAATCTCCCTTCTAAGCGCACTAGGTCCTCGTGTCGGCCGATAGGGCATTGTCAACTCTGCCATCTGAGGGTTCGTCATCACAGTTATTAAACCAATAGCAGGATGCCTAAATCTTTCTTCGGCAGGCCCTAGCAGATTTGCTAATTCCTGTGCACTGTTTCGGATCTGCTCTCGCGACATTTGAAGCGGTTCGGGTGTACTGGCACGCGCGGGAGCCAGTGAAGTGACATCGGCGGCGCTGTCCCCACCCGACGAAGACGGCCTCGCAGCCTGGAATAACCTCTCTATGCTTGGGAACAAGTCGTCAGGCGACCAGCGACTAGGCATATATGGCGAGCCTTCTATGACTGCCATGGACCGTTTGCGAGGTCGCGGCGAGGGCGGCGGGGGCATGCTCTCTCTATCCGCCAAGAACCACTCAGCAGGCGACGGAAGGGCTAGGATATCGTCAACTACTTCGACGTGCTCTGTCATCTGGCCTTCTTCCCCTATAGTTGGGATTGTATCTTCAGCTGAGCAGCGCGGCACCGGAGGCTCCGTGCCTTCTGAGATTGTGGTGGATCGAGGGCGTGGCTCTGAATCGGATGATGGCATGGGAACAGGCGCATCAATCTCCGGATCAGACCAGCGCCTATAGCCAGTGGTAGAACCGGCCAACGGATTGCGGATAAGCCTCCCATGTCGCTGCAATATCCATAGAGGAGGCGCTTCTCGTTCTGAAGCGTCTAGAAATGGTGAGTCACGGATAGACTGTCTCTTGGCTGGGCGTCTCTTTAAGGATGACTTATTGGGAGCTAGTCTCTTACGGCTGGGCCCTGGCCCTGGACCAAGATTTTCTTGGGCTGAAGTTTCTTCAGCGATAGCCTTTTGAGTGGTAGTCTCCTCACGCGTGGCCTCTTTAGGTGTGGGTTTTTCAGGCGTGGTATCTTCAGGCGCGGCCTCTTTAGGTGCAGGCTTTTCAGACGTGGCATCTTCCAGTGTGGCCTCTGCTGAAGTGGTCTCTTTTGGGGCTGATTCAGAAATGGGAGTTTCTTCAAGATCGAGGTCTGGAGTAGTTGCACCCCGGACGATCGCAGCTTGGGCGATGAGTGCCTGGGCGATGGACTCTTCCGCAGCAGTCTCCTGAGAAGTGGCCTCGAGGCTGTGTATCTCTTCGGGGACCTCTTCTTGGGCTGTCTCTTGTAATTTTTTGTCCTCTTGTTCGGCTAGGTCGAATACTACCTCCTCGGTGGATTTGACAGTGGGTTGGCTGGCTTGCAGTGCCATCGCCTCATCAAAATCACTTGTCGGGGTGTTTTCAGTAACCACACTTGGCCCTGGACTATCATCAATGGACTTTAACACGGCCTCTCCGGCCTCATCTCCCATCTCGGTAGTACTTTGCCCCGCCATTGCCGCTCGCCATTTTGCAAGTCGTATTTTGGCCAGCCTTGACTTCTCCTGCTTACGCCTCTCTGCAGAGTCTTCCTTGTCTGGAGACCGTGGAGCCGGACCAGAAGCCCCGCCATTGTTGCCCCCAGTAGGCGATCCCTCGTAGTTGCTGTTAAAACTCTCGTTGTCTGGGTTGTTTTCCGGTGCAGCGAGATCCCCGCTGTCCACCAGCGACTGGAACATGACCTCTCCTGCCTTATCTCCCATCTGGGAAGTATCTCGCCCCGCCATTGCCGCTCGCCATTTCGTAATTCGTATCCTGGCCAGCCTCGCCTTCTCCTGCTTAAGCTCCTCTTCCTTCCTTCTCTGGTCATCCAGTCGATTCATCATCTTGCCAGACAAAACAAATGCTGGCTCGTAAACTCTCTCTGCCTCGTGGCTTGGTTCTTTCGTATTGAGGCTAATTGACGGGAGCTTCTCAGTCATAATCCGCGCTTTGTCCGTCAGTGCGCCAATTTCCGCTGCCCATTTCCTGCGATGCCGCTCGATAATTGTACAATGCTCTAAAGTCTCTATTGTCTTGAGCTCCTGCTGCTCTCGTAACTTTTCGTTTTGTTCGTGGTCTGAGCCACTGTCTTCACTCTCGTCAAAGTCATCGTTACCCCAATGCGCAAACACCACGCCCTCCATCGCCTCACCCCCTTCTATATCTCCTACCTCTGCCACCGGCTTTCCCTTCCCCTTCGTTCTCACCCCTCCTCCCTCGTGGCACCCTTCTGGACACTCTGTCCCGCACACATGCCTCTTAATTACCACAAACTCCGGTGTCAACTGCATTTCAGGTATAACCCCCTCCACCTCTGCCCCTGGAAAATGTTGCCGCGGCACCATAGCGCCCCATTTAATCGACGGATTTCGCACAACCATTGTCTGCACTCCCCCGAACGCATCCCTCAAGGGGTCTTGCCTACGCCGCAGACTAGGCATCACATTCATATATCCGAACTCCTGAAAATCAATAGCTTGATCCAGCTCTTCCTCGATGTTTCCTGGCCCAAAGATCGAACTAGTCGGCACCACGTCTGTGAGCATGCTGCCGTCCTTCCAAGGCGGCACGATGGTCCGCGGAGCATGTGCAGGTGGCGGTCCATGATGGTCGATGCCTAGCCGTATCATCTCTTGTTCTTCAAGCACCTGCCGCTTCAGGGCGCGCTTGGTTTCAGGGTAGCTGGCGAGAGCAGAGCGGGCTTCGAGGAGGTGGTTGCGTGCCCAGTTCACGCCTGGGTCGCTGTCATCGAAGCTGTCATCGACGCTGATGTCGACGCTGTCATCACCACCAGGACCGGAGGGAGGTTCGTATGCCGGCGGCGGGTCTAAATCCATTTGGAGCTTGGATATTCACGTGGCCGTGGAGTCGCAGATAACCTGTAGGGACGATGTGATTCAGAGAAGTAAGGTTGCTTGGAAGGCCAAAGACACATATTCTGTGAGCTCCATCATTATTGACGGAGTCATCACCATGTAGTCATGAAGGTGCAGGTAGCGCACCTCCTAACGCACCTTCCCATCGTAAGGAATATGAAAGTATGTAGTTGTAGCAATATTGGCAACATAATGAAGGAAGGAGCTACCCACAAGTACCACCAGTGTGCGGCGAATCACCCCCCGAATACTATTCGGCGATCCGCCGAATCATTCATATTTTTGAAGTATTCGCCGAATCATGACTCGAATCTGATTCGAGTCATGATTCGAATCTTTGAGGCTGAAATAGAGTGTATGGAATATTGAAAACTACGAAAAAAATCTAACTATGCCTAACCCATATCTCCACTTATATCTTCAATATCCTCATCGTCAACAATTACCCCCCAATCCCGTAGACATAGTAAGTATCTGATTGTTGAAGGTAATAGTCTATTCCTTTTCTTCGTAACGATGTCGGCTCCTTGGCTAAAGACTCGTTCTGACGCTGCTGATGTTGCTGGAATTGCTAAATAGTCTCGAGCTATTTGTGCAATTGTTGGATACTGATACTGCTTTGCTTGCCAATATTTGAGAACATTAGTATCAGGCTTATCAACTCCTGGTTCATTAAGCCACCGTCTCCAATCAACCTCTGGAGTATAGGCTTTCGATGCTTAAACATCTCATCCCCAGAGTCTACTTCTCGAGGCTTATCCTCACTCCCGTTATCAAGTCTAGCATCCATTTCCTCTGCTTGAATGTCATTGTCCCGTGCTTTATACCTGTTATAACAAGCTGCAAACTGTGCTCTTGCTCGCTCTTTGCTTGTGTTATAAAAGCTTTCTGGTAAATAGAAATCAAATATACTAAAATTAAACCGAGGATCGCATATTGTTGCAACTGTTAAATGGCTTGACTGTTGGCTTGTTGCAAGTGAGAAATAGTCGTCTAATTTGTTAAATGCAGCAGTACAAGCTTCGTTGATAGATATATGCTTTACAGTCTTCTTCATCTTCTTAATTTTATCCATTAGTCGTAGATAATATGGAACACAGTAGTTAAGTGTTGGATACCCATCTGCTTGCACCTTTTCTGAGATACGCTTTTAATCTAAAAAGCTATATATTGAGGACGACGACAAGCCTTCACCGCTAGACGCTTGGACATATTATATATCTTGGCAAGTATTCGAATCATTCGAATACTGGCCGAATCATGATTCGAATCATTAAGAAATAGCCCGAATCAGATCATGAATCGAGTCTGATTCGGGGCGAATCATGCCGAGTCACGATTCGCTGCACACTGAGTACCACCCACGCGCCTTCTAACTTTCCAGCGCCCCTCCCAACCTTATCAGCAAGTTGCAAAGCAAACATATTATTACCCTAACCCAAGCAAAATAATCATAAATTCTTACAAAGTGGGTATCTCAATCTCACTCTCCTCCGCCCTCCTTCCTTAAGGGCAGCAAAAAACAACATATCAAATACAAGAAATGTCGGGGGAAATTCACGCTCTGACGCACATCCCCTCCATTCCTGTCACCAAGTCCACCCCCTCGACCTCACTCTTCACTTGGCCTCCCTTCAAGAGGGAGTATACCGACAACCCCACCTCATCCATCTTCTTCTTGTCATCTGGCACCTGCACCTCCTCAACTTCAACCATAGTCTCATCATCCTCCTCATCCCTCGCCTCCAATCCACTCGCCCCCGGGAATTCCACAACTCTCGCCCCCAACGTCCCCCTGATATCCTCAAACATGACTTCCATCGGGCAAAAATACCCCACCTTCCGCTTATCACTCCACGCAAGCACATGCCCACATGCGCCTCCCTCAGCAAGGACCCATGCCCCGCTATCTCCTGGTACCCCTAACCCGCCCTCAACCGTGAAACTCTGGCTCGGCGTCTGCCTTCCCCGCAACTTCACAGTCGTCACAGCGCGCTGAATCCGCCCCTGCGTCACGCCCGACGTTCGCGCCACTGCGCGCACCGGCAGCCCACCCAGATGCGCAGTGGGGATTAACGCACCGGGCCACCCCGCCGGCGCGCCCGTTATCTTGTTCTCCCCCGGTGCTCGGCCGGGGGAGAAGCGAAAAAGAGCCCAGTCGATCTCGTGTGTGAGGCCAAGACTGCAAGCGCGGCGGCGCAAGCCGGATGATGCATGCAGCGAACCGAGGGTGAAGGAGTCAAGGTAGTCTTGTGTCATTGTTTCGGCAGAGGGGAAGATGCGGGGGTCGACGTCGTCGAGGGCGGGCTGGGTGACCAGGTAACCACCTGCGCAGTCGGGTGCAATGCCACCGATGTCTCCTGGCTCGAGGAACGAGGATGCGTCGCTTAATATGCTAGAGGCGATGGAGGAAGTCTCGGAATCGCAGTCTGAAAGCTCGTAGCCTAGGGCTTCGAGAGCCTCGGTGGTAAGTGGGGCGGGTCCAGGTTCAATGTCGGAAGATTGGATGGTGGGGATGGAGTAGTCGTCATCTTCGTCGTCGGAGTCGCTTGGGATATCGAGCATGTGGTGCACGGACAGGCCAAAAGGCTCGCCGTCGACCATAACTAAACCACCAAAGGAGACAGGCATTAGAGCCTGTCCCTCGGAGAAAGCGCCAATCGATGCTCCATTCACTGGGCGCTCTTGGTGATGCGAGTTCTTGGGCTCGACGTAATCTTCGTCGCGTGCCATGGATCGTTTTGGCGCACGCTTGCGTGACCGCATGACCTTGCCACGGCACACCATCAACCCGTAGGTCGCGGAGTCATAGGAGAAGTGGCGCTTAAGGATGCTCTTTACCTTTGCAACACTGGTGCAGACGACGAGCATAGTTGGCTTGGCTTTCAGCGGCGTCTCGCCAATGCTCTCGAGACTAATCTCGACGGACTCGGGGTACTTCCGATAGAATCCTCGGAGAGCGTGGTTAATCTGCGGCATCAATGTGTTGTGCCAGCGGTCGAGATGTTCCTGGATAATCTCGTTGCTCGGGAATCTCCTCGACTGTGGCTTAGGACTGGTGGTGGGGTCTTCGATTTGTACTGCAATTTATTAGAAAGGAGCGTTAAGTCTGACACCGAGACCACTCACCGATCGCAGACTTCTCGGAAATAGGCTTAGGCTTAATATGAAGACTCTGTATCATTTGATTTATCTCAATATCCTCCGCTTTCATGTGCTCTTCTTTGCTTGGGCGCCTCGGCGGCGGCGGCGGTGGTGGTAGTGGCTTCTCCCGTCCAAGGGGGTGTCTCGGTAATGAGACGCTGGAAGAGGATGGAGACGACCATTTTTCGGACTTGGATATCTCAGCTGTGGCACTAACTGACGGCAATGAGCCGGTCTAGAGGGGGGTTAGTTGCGAGAATCTCATGCAATGATAGAACAGCACTCACTATTAACTCGTCTCCAATGTCCTCATCTTCCTCGTCTTCAATAGCACAACACTTCTCAAACGAACTCAACACTCTCCCATAAACTTTCTGCAAAACCACATCTGAGCGAGTAACCGCACTTATCTCATCGTCAACAGCGCCCCAACACGCTTGTACTGCACGCAGGTACGCCATGCCACAGCGCGCCGCAAGCTGCTTGTTCACCTCTTCAGTCTCAACCTTGATATCCAGTGCAATACCAATCCCAGCAACGCCGTGGCGGATATCGCGCGACACGGTCCAAAGCCCGATTTCCACCAACAGCATGGCGAGACTGTATAAGTCTAACGACCGCGACTCCGGCGTCAGCGGTGTGTGCGGTGTCAGTCGCGGGTCCAGCTCATGGCGGTACCAGGCAACTTCGGCGGCATTGGCCGCGTCGGATGGCCGCCCCGGCTCTGGGAAGAGGTCATATGCAGTAAGATATGGCCGGCGCACGTTCACGGCAGGGTGGACCCATTCGCCGTCCGGGCGTGGTTTTATCTGCTCGAAGAAGGCGATATTGCACGCCGCGAGGTTGCCATGCACAATGCCCTTGGAGTGCAGGTCGAAGACACTCGTCGCTAGGTTGTATGCTAAGCGGTAACGGACCTCGAGCGGGGGCTCCTGCGCACGCATCTGCAGCATGTCTGCGAGTCGGGTGTAGAAAGGGCGAGACACGACGGAGTTGGACAGAGTCGTAGTGGGGAAACGCGCAGGCAGCTCGTACACGAGACCGAAGCGCGAGTTTTCTTCTTCGAAGTACCCGATTAGGTTCAGGACGCCGAACTCCGGTCGTCCGGCCTCCTCGTTCCGTCTTTGCAGGCCGGCGAAGAGCTTCTCGAAGCGGGTCATCGATGGTGAGATGCCGGTTATCGAGTAGATAGGGTCGTATGAGGCAAACTCGAGCATTACCGGAAAGCACACTTCCTCGGATTCCGCCGCCCAGGGCCTCATTGGGGCCTGCTTCGTCATGTAGAGAATGGTTCTCTTGCCCATGTCCAGTACCTTCGGTAAACTATTACCATCAGACTGCAGCGCAACGCCTGCGCCCACCCATCCCTTCAACTCCCTCGGATCAATCACCCTCGGTGCATCCATCCGTGTCTTCTCGAAGGCCCTCTCCTCCTCAACCACCATCTCGATCTTACTGCCCTTTTTCGGCGATTCACTCTGCCGCGCCCGCGAGATATCATAAAGCGTATCAATCGAGCTCGTCAGGTCGCGCACCAGGTCCTCAAAGCGCCCTTTATCCCACACTACGCCGCCTTTCTCCATCGGCGCCTTCTCCGCCCGCCCAGACGCCGCCCATAGTGGCTCAGCCTCCGCCAACACTGCATTGATCGTAGCCATCACGCTCCCTGCGACGTCAGCCAGGCCCGCCGATGCGAGTGCCTCATCAATGTCCGCATCTTCAGGTCCAACGGAGGAATCCGTACGGCTCGCTTCGCTCCACCGTAGACCCCATGTTGTGAGACGGTCTTTTTGGATGCGCAGCTTGCGGTGTAGGTTGCTCAATTCGGCGTCCTCGGCGCGCGCGGGGTCGGCAACGAATGCAAGCGATGATTTGGTGTCCGTGTACATCTTTGTGAGGCGCCGCTGCAAAGGCAGCGTAAATGGTAAGAGAGACATCGTAGATTGCGGGGTATGGTTTGTGAGAGATACGAGGTGGTGGATTCGAAGGGGTTCGTGCTCTATAAAGTCGTGCCCATATCGTTGAAATCGTTGTAGGTGCTCTTTGTATATGATATATCGATGTTTGCAGCTGACGTTACTGTCTTTGGCGACGCTGTGGTGATATAGGTCGTCGTTAATCTGTCTATCTAACCGCGCAGCCCTCACATCTCCAAGGTGACGACGTCCAAGGGATGTCCCAAATGCATCTGCCTGGAGTTGTCGTTGGTGTCTGCCTGGCCTTGTGATTGGTTCGTTAACTCGAATACGCCGCATTTTCAACCCCTGCTGCCTAACTGCCGCTCAGCCTTGTCAGCCTCGTAGTGTGGGCGTCGTTGCACGTGACGATGTGTTATGGACAATTTTATATTATACTAAGATGCTTCTTCTGATGTTTAAGAGGAAATCTAGGAGAAGGTGCAATTTACGTATATGGCATCTAGTGGCACCACGGGAGTTGATATTTAAATCAAGGGGCACACAACATACAACCGCAGCCAAAGCAATAGTGCCATTATGTACCTGCCATGGAGTTAACGGTTTAGTCAGTAACCTTCCCATCGACGCTCTTGAGAAATTCTCCCCGGAAGAGAGTATGGAAGCACACCAGGCACAAATTGGTTTCAGGTTAAAACTGGACGTCATTCAGAAACAATTGCTATTATTATACATCAAATCGATCCCTGGTATCATTGTGTCGCATAACTTTCCCCATACCCTGTTCCTCCTTCCAAGGAAACTTCTTGAACACCTTGGCACATGTGATAAAAGGTGTTGCTTGTGCATCAGCCTAATAATGCATCTTCATGTCCTCAATGGGATAGCGGCATTACTGATGTGACTCTACTGGCCGACCCCTTTTCTTAGGCTTTTTGAAGGCTCTTTCAATCCCTTGAGACAAATACCAAATTTGTCTTCTATGAATTGCACGAGTAGCATCTGGTTGCATGTGTCCTGTGCCGTGAAATACCCCTCTCCCTTAAGGAACGCCATGATTAGGCTGTTGCTGTCTTTAACAAGACTCTTGCATTTCAGGAACTCTACATAGACTTGCATACAATCCTCCCTGCACAACAGTCCCTCCATAACACCCGAGCTCTGACCTATGCCCATATGATATGCTAGATAAACACTGCATAGTGCGCGAAGTGGCGTAGAGACACCTATAAAAGTATTTGCGTTTAGAGTTGCGTGGCGTGTAGCAAGGGTTTCCTTCTACCTATCTATAGTGCGTATGTTACGGCTACAGTAACGTGACGTGTGAGTCACAGGGGGCAAGCGGGGTAGGCTGCCATGTGATGGGGCTAATGGATAGTTGCAGAAACTAGTGGATATTGGATAGTTGAGCTATCCACCAACTATCCTGAATATCTAGCTATCCGCCAACTATCCAGATTACCCATGAGGCACGACGCCACTATATAAGTAGATAGTATTTCCTTAGATAGGAGCTTCGTGTTCAACTCAATATAGTATTCTTTACACTGTAACGTGTTACTTGGAAAGCCTTTGTGTTTAATCCCCTGCCTCCTCTGTCAAGTCAACCTTACGCAAGAAACCTCTGTGTTTTTATATAATACTATCTAATACACTAGTCGACACTGTAGACGTTACCATAGCCCTAGTTCTGGCCCTGCTCCAAGTTGCAGTTCTAGCTAATATCTAAGCCCTAGCTCTAGCCCTAATTCAAGTTGCTGCTACCATAGTTATCCTAGTCTAAATTCCAGCCCTAGTTCAACTTGCTACTATAGCTGCTGCTACTATATATAGATGAAGACTTAATTCGTGTTACTATGGCTCTTAGTAGCATGCCACCTTCAGCTATCCTTCCTATGGCCGAATATCGTCTAGAGATAGAAAACCTATTCTAGGCCTTATCCCTCCTAAGTAACACGGCGACAATTAACAGGCTTGTGGTACCATACGTCGTATCTGTCCAAGTTGCAGATGACGTCCTGTGCTTTTTTTCCACTACATGTTTTCTAACACAGGTCGATGCCTCCTATAGCAGTTGATGAACAACTACGCTGTAACACTGAATTCTAGGTTCATTTTTGTAACTAGTGTGTATATGATACAGGTTCAACTTAATACGCACTAGCACTAGTTAATATGATACAGAGCCTGTATACTAGCCATATACAGGCCATATTAACCATGTGACATAATGAAAAATGATCTGAAGTATATAACTTACTTTAATGAGGGCTTGTAGTATAGAAAGTAGTGCATTAGGCTATCTAGTATATTCTAAAAGCAGCACTTAATCTACATATTATAGAACTAGGAGAGAAGCTCCTCGGATTCCTTAGTTAGGGACAACAGCAACAACCTGTCATTAGATGAGAGGATCCACTTGTACTTAGCTGGCTTAGTCTCTTCTCTTAACATCTCCTAGGCCCGAAAGGTGACAAGTGCATTAGAATCCAACTAAAAGCCATAGAACTTAGTATCATAGCCATCTAGGTACTAGTTAGCAGGGCTAGGAAGGTAGACTTGTTCGCCATTAAAGCTCCATGATGCAAAGTTCTGCCAAACTGCCATCTGTGTCTTAGTAAAGTAGAGGTGCAGGGGGGTCTTCTTATAATAAGTACTGTATAACGTGCATGTATAACGAAAGTGCCAAACAAGCGAAAGTGCCAAAATATCGCGACTACCCCATAAGAATTGCGATAAATCCACCACAACAATATAAATTAATTAAAACTACTCGGAGTCCTCTTCCTCAGACCTGTCTATTACAATCTGACAAGTGCGCGCATTGTGTCCAGTCTCACCACACTTGCCACAGCGACGTGCATGGGTTTCTTCCCTTGGCTTCCGACCACTACTTGCCCTTATTTCTTGCTCTACTTGCTGCACAATGTCCCTCTCATCCTGTAGCTCCTGTGCTACCTGTTGACTAAGTGATCCTCCTTGCTGTAGTCGTGTTTTTTTAGCTCTCCGGCGCTTGCTTAGCACTTCATTTGCCTGTCGCAGGTTTTGGTTCTCTGCTTTTAACAATGCTAATTGATGCATTATTTGCGATGCACCCTTTGTAAACTGGTCAACAGCTGCATAGATTGAGGTTGGAGAGCTATTTTGATGATGCGCAATTCGGTTTTTAATGAAAGTAGACTGTGATACAGCTTCAGTTGGGTTATTTGGTGTCTGAGAAACCCATGGTTGAGCGGTGTTTGGGCGAGAGGTTGGAGGTGTTGGCGTCTTAAACCTAAGGTCAAGTATAGATATTACACTCTCAGGGCTAAATGGAAGAAGCCCAGCACCTCGGAACCCTCCCTGAATATTGCTTTCTGTCATTGCAATGTTAAATGCAGCGTGGAAGGCAGGAAAGAAGTCATCCTTAGTAATGTGAATAATATGAGCCCGCATCATATCTCCAATTTGCTGACCGTAAGCTCTCTTTAATGGGCCAAAACAGCCAACATCAAGTGGTTGGAGTATATGGGAAGAGTGAGCAGGCATACAAAGCGTAATAATGTTGTGTTCTTTGCAGTACTCCTCAAACTTGTCTGAGTGGTGGCTCTCATGACCATCAAGGACTAACAAGCGATAACCACCAACACTCCGGGGCTTTGTGTGCTTCTCAAAATGCTGAATCCAATCCATACCTCTCTCATTTGTAGTCCAGCCATTTGCAGTAACAGCGATTACCCAATCTGCTGGAAATCCGCTATTCTCATACCAAGATGCAAGGTGGTTTTTACCTGCCACAATGACAAATGGCGGCACTGCCCAACCTTGAGAACTAACGCCTTGGATTACTGTAACCCATTCCCGATTGCCAGGCTGCACCTTTTTTGCCTTTGCCCGCCCATCTGAGCTCGTTACTACCGTTGCGCTTGAGATGACGCCCATCTTAAACCCAGTCTCATCAAAGTTGTAGATATCTGCATTGTTGATGCCATACTTTAGAATTGTGTTCCATACAAGCTCAAACCAGCCACGAATGACTTCTGGATCTTTGCACTTAGCCCTCTGGTAGTCGTATTTTCGCTGGAAGCGTGTCCAGAGCTCTACATGGCGCTTAACAAAGTTTGAAGCCCAACGTGACCCGACGCGTGGCGCGTCGCTGTTGCAAGTAGTCGATTTGCCATATCTTCAACAATAGACAACTGAGGAGGGAACCCTTTAGCAGCTAAGTCAAGTATATACTGAACAAGAACTGATTCCTCTAGGTTACTTAATTTCCGTAAGTTGGCTTGGATATCGCGTCGTGAAGGTACACCTTGTAAATGGTGACGTAGCTTGCGGTGGTCTACGGAATAGATCCTAGCTGCAACTCAAAGGCACAAATTTGGGTCGCTTTGCATAGCTTGGATAGCTAGCACTAATTTGCTTTCATCATTTTTATGGCGCATGTTTTGTTGTGGAGGAATTTAACATTTAGTTGGGGGGGTTGGTCACCGCATGATTTTGGCACTTTCGCTTGTTTGGCACTTTCGTTATACATGCACGTTATGTTAGCTAATTACTATAAATATTACTATAGTAACTTACCTAGTCTCTGTGTTGATGGCAGGTTGTTAATAAAATCTAGGTTAGTATTGACTTTCTTCATTAGCCTTAATGTTAACTTATATGCTGCTCTCTACTTGTAGCGCCAAATAGAGAATCCAAGGCCTTCAAATTTCTGTATCTATATTAGTATCTGGAGTGATATCTCATGATGGAGTACAGCTTGACTGGCTTTCAGCTTCCTTCTGTCGAGATGCAGCACCATAACTTGATTCGCGAGAGAGATGGTGGCTTTGCAACCCCTGTGAAAGTCCAGATCCCCCTTGGTCAGATTGCTGCAACACCTCAAAATCCAAATCGGGTGGTAACCCATCAATAACTGAACATATTCTTTTAACGTGAGTCGACATCCATATATCGTAGACATTTTTTGTGAACTTGTATGCAGTCCATTTCTCTTTCCCATCTAGCGCGGTGAAGCTAAATTCATGAGTCGGGTGGTGTAACGGGTGCCACCGTTACAGTACATGTGGTATATAAAGCGTGTTACGCATATTCCGGGCGAGCCGGAATACTGTAGTCTTTTTGGCTCAGTGGGATGTAGCACAAGCGTAACCGTACATCATTACAGGTGGCGGTAGAAAGTGGTCTTATTTCTATCGATTATAGGATAATGGCCATAGATTCTCACCGTCTGGTGGTCATGGGAGAGTGAAAAGGTGAGGACTTCCTAGTGGAGCTCCTTTTCACGCTTCACTAGTCTAAAGAGTTCGACTATACCTCTACTGCCATTGTTGTCATGCTATGAGCATTCTGTCAATCTGTAACGTCGAGAGCAGCAGCACCACATTTGACCTCACATGTTAGGAACGGGAAGTACATGTAGTATGTGGCCATAAAGTAAGAGGTGGCTGTAAGTTTGCCAATGAAAGGTTCCATTCTGTTGATTTGATCTTCTGTGAATGCCTCTCACCTAAATCAACCAGCATAGTCAGGTTGCGGACGAGTCTGGGTGATAGGTTTGGAATTATTCCAGCCTTTGTTGACACTTTCGACTAAACTCTCGAGGTGTTTCGATCCGAGTGTTGCAAGAGTTTCCGCAGATTTCTATCTGCGCTCCCACCTCAACTTAGCGCCGTTCCTCAACATATTGTACAACTACGCATCGTGTCGATCTATGACTGGAGCCTGATCATCCACGCGTGATCACGCGACTACTTCACTTGAATAATCGATCAGTCGACAAACTCACATTTCAGCTCTCGAAACCACATCGAAGGAGTCATGGCTATCCAATTTTGTAGTGATTGTGGAGATACACTGCCAATATCTATGGACGAAACGGTGAAGTGCGACTGCTGCGAGATGATGAACAAGAGTGTGTTGTACCTGTTTCCTTTGTGTCAGAGACTAATATGTTCTTAGATCAATTGCTGAAAACGACGACATCAACAACAAACAACTTCCCTTCACTTCTTCGTGACAAGCTCACTTCGAAAACTCAAGCCCTCACAGCTGAGCCGATGGCCCTTCAAGGAGACCAGACTATGAGGTCAAGAAGGACAGCCAGAATGTCATGTTACCAACCCTTAAAGATAAGCTCTGAAGAGCCCTGCAGGCAGGAGGTGTCCTACCAATGGACCTGGCAATGGTAAGCGCAGAAGGTGCCAGACCGGACGAGAACCAAAATAAGGACACCAAGAGTCCAGGTTTCGTTGTCCCTAGAGTTGCAGTGACAGTCATAACTCAGGGAAAGAGCGCCTATGGAGCTGCAACGGGCCCACTGATGGACTTGATTAAAACCCTTCAGGTGACTGACGAGTTAGCTGTTAAACGGGCCAAGGACGCTGGGACGGTGCAAGCGAAGGGCTCTCCAGGTTGGAAGGTAGACGTTGCAGGCATCCTACGCTTCAAGGGAGCGGTATACGTACCTCCCAATCAGGCAGTGAGGATGGAAATCTTCAAGATTTGCCATGACGACCCACTGGCTGGGCACTTCGGGTATAAGAAAACCCAAGAGTTGATCCAACGCAAATACTACTGGCCTGGGCTCGCCGAAGAGACCCAGAAGTACGTACAAGGCTGTAATAGGTGCCAATGCATCAAGCCCGTAAGGCATAGACCGTATGGTGAAATGCAGGCTTTAAAGATGCCCTCAAAGCCATTCGAGTCCATAAGTATGGACTTTATCACAGATCTGCCCCCAAGTGTGGGAGCAGATCAAGGCAAGGCCTCAGACTCCATCCTTGTGATTGTTGATCGTTATACTAAGGTGTGCAAATATATCCCATGTAGGAAAACCATCATGGCCACAGAGCTGTCACGTGTCCTCTTTGAGGCCTGGGTGAAGGACTTTGGGATTCCAGCTGAAATAATCTCAGATCGAGGAAGCGTATTCACCTGCCACTTTTGGTCAGCATTCTGTTTCTACCTCAAAGTAAGGCGCAACCTATCGACAGCCTTCCACCCTCAATCGGACAGTCAAACCGAGAGGCAGAATCAAAATATTGAGGCCTACCTGCGGCTGCACTGCAATCAGCACCAGGACAATTGGGTGGAACTCCTCCACTTTGCGGAACTCACCTACAATAACTGTCATACTGACATTCGTTGCACTCAGTTTGCTATCAAACTCAAGAGCAAACTTAGAAATCTCCTCCTCAAACCTACAAGTCACCATACATATCTTGGCTTATCACACCAACAACAGAAGCAATACTACTCAACGATTGCTGCAAACTCTTCTACTACATCTGTTTATGCTACATACATCACGGCATATCATTTGAACACTCATTGAACAAGTTATTAAGAAAATCTCCTCCTTAAGGGGGTGGGCCAATACTACCACATGGCATATATCTACCAACTAGAGGCCTAGGAACATGAACGATAGCTCTAGAAGCTTCTACAACCCTCTATGATTCATTACACGTCATCGCTCCTTAGTTACCCACAAGATTGGTTAAGTTATGACATAATTTATCTATAGGTACTCTGACCTTGGACCTCCTTTTCACTTCCTATAGGCTAGGAACCCAAGAGATGGTTCTATGGGATTCTCTTACGTTCACTACATGATTAGCAAGCTAGTTGTGGGTCGCACTTGATTTCTAATACATTTACCAAGCCTGGTTAGTCATGGAAAGTCATGGAAAATGAGAGAACTACACTCCTTTGGCATAAATAGGATTGCCCTTTCCTTAAGAAAGGGCAAGCAGACAATACAGTAAATCGACTAGCACATACTTCTACGTCTTTTCCAAGCTTCCAAGCATTGATCTTGTTATTCTCTGTTTTTTGAAAAGTCAGTGAGGTGCTAACCTCTGACTTACCCCTGAGTTCTCAGACTCAACATTTGTTGCAACTTGTCTAAACCACTTCACCACATCATACACCTGATTGCTGCGTTGTGGAATAGTCTAAGCTACAACCCTTTGGCTCTGTTTCCTAAGACAGTGTGTTGTCTTAGTAAATTCATCCCTTCCTTGGGTGGCTAGATTCTCATATCTGGTGCACCCACCATTACAATAACGCGTTCCATGAATCCATCAAAATGTCGCCCAACCAGGCCAGGTATGGCATCAATATTGACCTGCATCAAGGGGTCGAGGACGACCCCATGCAAAGGGAAGTGCCAGTCGCAAAGGACCGAGTAAACATGATCCTTGAGCTGCGCCAAAACCTGGAGGAGGCATGGAAACAGACGAAGGAAGCCCAAGTAAGGGGCTACAACAAGCTGCACAAACCAATGCAGTACGTAGTAGGAGAGAAGGTGTGGCTCTCGGCCAAGAATATCCGAACCACCCAGCCGAGCAAGAAGCTAGGGCACTGCTGGCTCGGACTATATAAAATCACCCAGCGGGTTGGAAAGCAGGTGTACATGTTGGAGCTACCTCCTAGGTACAAGGCAATCCACGATGTATTCCACGTGTCCCTGTTGGAAAGACATTGGGTAAACACAGACAAGCCTGACCCTCCGCCTAGTCCAGAGATTGTAGATGGCAAGAAAGAATACCAAGTAGAAGCGGTCCTAGACCACAGGGTAATCAAACGAGGAAGGGGCCAAAGGGAAGAATACCTGGTCCGGTGGAAAGGGTATACTGAGGCAGATGATCAATGGGTGCCAAAACATGACGTAGGGCTACCATTAATCGAGGCATATCACAGGAAGCATACACAAGGAAGCAAGGATGGGACAATGTAATGGTATTGACCCTACAAACTGTGGGAATGATCAATCAGAACACTAGTCTCAGATGAGGGCGATGACAAGGACTCAGACTCAGACGAGGACGACGAAGAAACAGGGATCACACCCTCATCCCTAGACGACAAGGACTGGACTGAAGGAGGCCCTGTGTAATGGTGGGTGCACCAGATGTGAGAATCTAGCCACCCAAGGAAGGGATGATTTTACTAAGACAACACACTGTCTTAGGAAAAAGAGCCAAAGGGTCGTAGCTTAGACTATTCCACAATGCAGCAATCAGGTGTATGATGTAGTGGAGTGGTTTAGACAAGTTGTAACAAATGTTGAGTCTGAGAACTCAGGGATAAGTCAGAGGTTAGCACCTCACTGACTTTTCAGAAACAAGGAGTAACAAGATCAATGCTTGGAAGCTTGGAAAAGATGTAGAAGTATGTGATAGTCGATTTACTGTATTGTCTGCTTGCCCTTTCTTAAGGAAAGGGCAATCCTATTTATGCTAAAGGAGTGTAGTTCTCTCATTTTCCAAGACTTTCCATGACTAACCAGGCTTGGTAACTTATAAATCAAGTGCGACCCACAACCAGCTTGCTAATCATGTAGTAAATATAAGAGAATCCCATAGAACCATCTTCTAGGTTCCTAGCCTATAGGAAGTGAAAGGAGGTCCAAGGTCAGAGTACCCCTATAGACAAATTATGTCATAACTTAACCAATCTTGTGGGTAACTAAGGAGTGATGACGTGTAATGAATCATAGAGGGTTGTAGCAATCGTTGAGTAGTATTGCTCTTGTTGTTGGTGTGATAAGCCAAAATATGTATAGTGACTTGTAGGTTTGAGGAGGAGATTTCTAAGTTTGCTCTTGAGTTTGATAGCAAACTGAGTGCAACGAATGTCAGTATGACAGTGGGTCAATACTACCACATGGTATATCTCTACCAACTAGAGGCCTAGGAACATGAACGATAGCTCTAGAAGCTTCTATAACCCTCTATGATTCATTACACATCATTACTCCTTAGTTACCCACAAGATTGGTTAAGTTATGACATAATTTGTCTATAGGGGTACTCTGACCTTGGACCTCCTTTCACTTCCTATAGGCTAGGAACCTAGAAGATGGTTCTATGGGATTCTCTTATATTTACTACATTATTAGCAAGCTGGTTGTGGGTCGCACTTGATTTCTAAGTTACCAAGCCTGGTTAGTCATGGAAAGTCTTGGAAAATGAGAGAACTACACCCCTTTAGCATAAATAGGATTGCCCTTTCCTTAAGAAAGGGCAAGCAGACAATACAGTAAATCGACTATCACATACTTCTACATCTTTTCCAAGCTTCCAAGCATTGATCTTGTTAACTCCTTGTTTCTGAAAAGTCAGTGAGGTGCTAACCTCTGACTTATCCCTGAGTTCTCAGACTCAACATTTGTTACAACTTGTCTAAACCACTCCACTACATCATACACCTGATTGCTGCGTTGTGGAATAGTCTAAGCTACGATCCTTTGGCTCTTTTTCCTAAGACAGTGTGTTGTCTTAGTAAAATCATCCCTTCCTTGGGTGGCTAAATTCTCACATCTGGTGCACCTACCATTACATCTTCTCACCTAACACAGCTGCTTGATGTTAGGTGCTTTAGTCCCTTAAAGCAGGCATATAGCCGGGAGGTCAAGCACTTTATCAAATCGCATGTCAATCACATTACTAAGGTTGAATTCTTCCATGCATTCAAAGCTGCGCACGCTACTGCTATAACAGAAAGCAATATCAAAGGAGGTTTCTAGGGAGCTGGTTTAGTCTCTTTTAACCTAGAGGCTGTTATTTCTAAGCTAGATGTCAAACTATGGACTCTAACATCTACTAGACCACCTAATGCAATCAATGATGCCTGGGTTTCTCAAACGCCTAATAACCTAATAGAAGCTGTCTCTTAAACTAAGTTTGTTAGAAATCAGATTGCTAGCTATCAAGGGGGCTTACCAACTCCAATTTTCAATGCTGTTACTTAGTTAGCAAATGGGGTAGCAACAATTGCCCACTTAGTCACTCTCTTAGCAGCTGAGAACCGCTCACTTCAAAAAGCAAATCAAGCACTAAGCAAGTGTAGGAGGGCTAGAAAAGCACATGTATGCCTCAGAGGATCACTAACTGTAGGAGATGCACAAGATCTACTCGTTTAAAGGGATGTACAAGAGCAGATAGAGTAAGAAAGTCACGAAAGTAGTAGTAGGTAACAGGGAGGTCAGCCTAGTTAACGGCTATGTAGGAACTTCAAAAAGCCTAGTCATAATGCAAGAACATGTCAGAAGGATAAAGAGATGTCTAATATGTATAATTAAGATTAGTTTCAATTGATTATAGTCGTTGTTGTGGTCTGCGGATTTTAAAATACAGTGTGACTTAAGAAAAGTGCGCTACTAGGTGATATGCACCACTTAGTAATGAAGCACGTTAATCATAATCATGAATATTCATGATTATGACTAGCCATGCTTATGTAATATTTCACTATTCGAATACAGTCCACTCTTGCTAATATGATGTTGGATTAGTTGATAACACTGCTAAGTCGATATTTTTTTCAGCACTAATTGATTTTCACACTCAATTCTTGATATTCGCGATATTGACCTTCTAACCTTTAATTATCCGACTTATCCAACTCTACTATGCCTCAAAAACACACGATTACACTTAAACAGTGCTGTGCCCTTTGATGTTAGGCACACAAACAGCACCTAAAACCCTCCTAGAAAGCCTACATCAACTGGTTTCTTCACAAATTCAATCATAGGCTCAGTAAATTGACAATATCAGATAGCCTTAGCGACCGCTTTAAACATCTCGACAACTCGACAACAACTAGACAACAAAATCGAACTAGCTAATGGCCTCAATTTGAACAAATTCTCTACGACTTTTAGCAAGAAATTGATAGCCGCGGTGGCTTTACATCTAGTGATATACTTTAAGAAAAGGCAAGGGAGATCTAGAGAAGGCTTCTATAGTATGTAGATCAGCTAGTTCCTGACTTTAGCTCTAGCTAGCTTACATGACTTAAATCACGACATAATATTAAGATACATACATGTCATGGCAAAGCAGGTTCTATCCTAGAGTTAGTTGAAGAAGAGATGAAAGGGCTCTGGACAATTGCTAGGGAGTTTGAGGAGGAGAATATCTATAATATGGACGAAACTAGGATTAAAGAAGGAAAAAGCTCAAATTACACTTACTCTTTGTACAAATGCTTCCGGATCTAACTAGCTTCTAAATCTGGATTATTAGCAAAGCAAAAACACCTCGATATTTACGCAATATTAATATATATTCTAATATTTGTCTATTCAACATAAAATCACACCCAAGCTGCCGTCCCAAACAAGCCGGGGGGCCGATGCCCTGGCCTTCTATCTCGCACCTCCCACGCCCTCCCTAAGCCACCAAAGGGCCCCTGCAACAAGATGCAAGCTCCCTGTAACCAATACATCCACACCCTCCCCAGCCTCTCCGGCCCCCTTCGCCAACTTCATCGCCTCGCCCAACTGCGGCTCAAATCGTACTTCCGCATTGGGATGCAACTCCTTCCATACCCGCTCATATACATCCAGGGATGGAAGCGTTGTCGTAGCCACTTGTTGGTCTGTCATGCGGTTAGCTTGCGTCTCTCGGAAGAGAGAAAGAGAGAGGGTACCTAAAGACATAGAGACCGAGAAAGTCTGATCCGGATCATAGGTCGTGAAGATGACGAGCTGCACACCACTACCCTTCAACGACTCCGCCAGACACCTAAAGACGGCTTCAGTGTCCCTACTATCCGAGATCTGGCTAAACACCAAGACGCGCGCTCTCCCCCTCTCCTCCAGCCCATCCACAAACCACCGCCCCGCAACCCCAATACTCATTTCATTATGCGCCCCATCACACCACCACCTCTCCCTCCCCCCACCCCTCTCAACAACCTGAAACCGCCCCGGCCACTTAAACCCCTCAACCCCCCTCCTCACACTCCCCTCACTCAGCACCTTCCCCCTCATCCTCTCCAAAAACGCCCTCACCGCCACTACAGCAACCGCGCAATTGCCCCTCTGCACATCGGGCTTCACACTCTGCACCCCCCGCTCCTCCGTCCCCGTTACGATCTTCACTTCTCCCCCAACCACACCCCTCTCCCCTGCCCTCGCCCGTAACACCTCCTCCAACCCTTCCTCCTGCGCAGCCGCGATAGCAACCGCGCCGGCTTTCAATATTCCTGCTTTATGCCACGCAATATCCTTCATCCCCGGCCCAAGTTGCTTCACATGATCGCGCCCCAGCGGCGTGACAACCGTCACCACTGGCTTCTCCACGAAATTCGTCGCGTCGTACTCGCCGCCATGATGCGTCTCCAGCACTACCGCACCGACGCCCTCTTTGATAAACGCGTGCAGAGCAACTAGCACACATAGCTGGAGGTACCGCGGCCTTTCCCTTTTCTGGCTTTCCGTAGCCGCGTTCCCATCGAAGAGACGCTCCCAAACTTCGAAGAAGTACTTCGCGAATCCGCGCTCATCGATTGCCGTGCCGCTGATCCGGACACGCTCTTGTGGCACAAGGAGGTGGGGAGAGGTGTACATCCCCACACTCCGTGGCCACCCGGTCGCAGCTCCGTGAGCGAGGAGGAGCGCCTCGATGTATGCGCATGTGCTTCCTTTCCCCTTGGTGCCGGCGACGTGGATGATGTTTAGGGCTGCTACATCTGCGGGCTGGTTTCTCAGTCAGTTAAGGAGGGGGGCAAACAGGAGAGAAAGACGAACAGAATGTCCCAACTCCTCCATCCAGCCGCTCATCCCCACTATCCCAGGCTTGCCCCTCAACACCTCCCCGCCAACTCTGAACTCTGGCTTTAGCCCCGCATCGCGCGCTGCCTCCGTCTTCAGCGCACCGCTTGGCCTGCGCACACGCCGGCGGGTATCCAGAAGGGCTATCGCGTCCTGGGGTTATGTTAGATTGTGTGTGCCATACCAAGCACCGTTGGGAGGTGATAGTAAGTAAGGAAGTAGAAAACATACCTCATAACCCCCCCCCATAACTCGTCGCCCAATCCTCCTCCGCCCTCCCGCAACGGCGGTGCTCAAGAACCCGTGCACCGCGAACCTCGATATCCCCTCGCCAAATCCCGTGCCCAAAAACAAAGGCAGTGGGAAGCAGCAGCAAACAAACGTTCTGCACCTATCTTAACGCATTAGTGAATGCATGTGTATTATATCATCCCCATCGTGTGATTTGTCCTGTCCTGTACAGTTTGAGGTACGATATTAGAGTGAGTGGGAGTAATTACCGCAGTTGTGGTTCGGGGTCCAGAGGGACGCGATACTGCCGTCTGTATGGGGAAGGCGGTCGAATGCTTATGGCTTTATTTTGCGTGAGAGTTAGTCGCGGGCCGTGTTGTTCCGGTTTAGCGTAACGCGGTGGAATTTTGAAGAGAACGCAACAAATCTGTAAATTTAACTACTATCAACAATACATGATCCACCGTCGCTCTCAGATTGTGCCGCAGAATGCCTGGCCTTGCGTCTGCGTGGTCTCGTCACCAACAAGCTCATTGTTGACGTCCAGGTTCGCGGCTCCATACACGGCGAGACCGAACTCGAAGTCGCCGTCCTTCTCGGCCTCGTAGGTACCGGTAAATGTACCATACCAGAGCGCCTGCTTGGGCTTGTAGTAATCGATGAAGAACTCGTTGGAGCGCAGGATGGTCAGCTCGTCGATTGGCTTGCGGTCCGCGACGGAGGAGGGCTCGTTGTACGCACGGAATGTCACGGAATGTCACGCCTGGCTTTCCTTCTTCCGAGGTGAGCTGGGCGCCGAGGAGGGGGCGCTCGCGGTGGGAGTAGCAGCCGACCGTGTATTTGACCTCGGTGCCTTCTTCGAGGAGCGCGGTGATGCCGTCGCAGGGGGTGAGCGTAGTATGAGAGGAGGGAGGCGGAACCACCACCGCAGTAGGTTGCGATTTTAGCGTTGAGGCCAACGATGAGAGTCTAATCTAGCTGTTACAGTGATATTTGTCGCTGTACTCTTGCCTTTGGTAGTCGCTTTCTGGGTGGCCTCCTCGGCCTCAATGACTTGGGAGCGTAATTCCTCTGTAGTTATGTGGAATTGGCCCTTTAAAATTGCGCGTTTCCCTTTGCTCTGTGCTCTCCGTGTTTGTATTATCGATCGTAGGTTATCTGCCTCGCGTTGGTGTAAGAAGTTGCGTGTATTAAGTCGCTCAGTCTCATCAGCCAACCGACGGATATATCGAGTAGTGGGTGTGTTTAGGACTGTACGCGTCTCTAAGGCCGCAACCAGGACAGTGTTCGCTTTGCGCAATGTAGAACAGTCGGGTGGACTACTGTTCTGAAAGACATTGTCAAAAATATCGTACTCAGTTGGTGTTTTTGGTCGATCATCTGTCACATCTGTCTGTTGGAGCGTCACCATCCGGATCACCCGTTGAGGTTGGAAAGGTTGTAGACTAGCACCCCTCCACGCAGATGTAATATTATGAGTAGATAGCGCAATTGCTCTCGCTTTGATGTATGCAGATAACCATTCTGCTTTTTGTATGCGTGTAAGTTGCGCTTCATTCAAATGTGAGAGCGCACTTGTGAGATGTTTTTTCAATGGTCCGAAGACTGCAACATCGAGTGGTTGCAACACATGGGAAGTGTGCGGTGGGAGGACAAGGATAGATATTCGATTTTGCATACAATGGAATATAAAGCCTCCACTTATATGACTGTCGTGGCCATCGCATATGAGTAACCGTTGTTGTTGTGCTCCATTAGATGTCGCTTTCGCATGCGTTGCTGGTTCAAACATGCGTTTTAACCACTCGATGCCATGTAAGTTGCTTGTCCAACCCTTTGTATTAGCAGAGAAGTGCCATTTATCAATAACCTCAGGAGGGATCCAGTTTTGTAAGACGTTCCGACCCTTGAATATAATAAGAGGGTTAATGGTCGTTCCATCCATACAGATGCATTCAACAGCAGACACCCATTCCTGCCGGCCTTGGTGTGCCTGGTGACATGTACGGAGTGTAGAATCAACGATGATCCGAGTACACTCCATAGTGCCAATTGAAAATCCAGTTTCATCCATGTTATACACGTTGTGTTCTTGTATTCCTAGACGCGCCACAAGGTCCTTGTACGCGTCAAACCACCCCGTTAACACATCTTTTGTAACTCCACTCATTCTTTGTGCTTCGACCCGTCTGCCTAGTTGGATTTGTAAATGCGGATGTCGTTTTATAAACCGTGGGACCCAGTCTTGTCCAAGGGGAAAGTTCGGAATCTCTTCGTGATGAGTGTGTTGGGCATGTTGACTGTTAGGGTGCGACAGTTCGAAAACGCGGCATCGGTTGACACGGATTTCGTCAGCAATATCCCGCAATATACGGTGACTAGGAGCATATCCACTAATTGTTAGCACCTTAATCCACTTTAAAAGTGTCTGCTCTTGCGCTGGCGATAGCAGTTGTTGTTGTTGTCGAGCTTCTCTCCGTGACAGTTTCCCATTAACGCGTTGAAGGACTGTGTCTGGCCGAAGGTGTAAAGCCTTTGCAGCACTGTACGAAGATTTGTATAATCCGGATTTAACTCCAGCAACAGCTTGTGCCAATAAAACTTCTAGTTCTTCGGCTTTCTGACTACGCTTTCGCACCATGTTGGGGGTTTACATTGGTTTGGTGATACTCTTGATGCTCAATATTCCCCACTATCCCGTTTACGCCATTCTCCCGGTTACGCCATGACTTACGTTACCCACAAGATTGGTTAAGTTATGACATAATTTGTCTATGACATAATTTGTCTATAGGGGTACTCTGACCTTGGACCTCCTTTTACTTCCTATAGGCTACGAACCTAAGAGATGGTTCTATGGGATTCTCTTACGTCGACTACAGTTACCAAGCCTGGTTAGTCATGGAAAGTGTTGGAAAATGAGAGAACTACACTCCTTTAGCATAAATAGGATTGCCCTTTCCTTAAGAAAGGGCAAGCAGACAATACAGTAAATCGACTATCACATACTTCCACGTCTTTTCCAAGCTTCCAAGCATTGATCTTGTTACTCCTTGTTTCTGAAAAGTCAGTGAGGTGCTAACCTCTGACTTACCCCTGAGTTCCCAGACTCAACATTTGTTGCAACTTGTCTGAACCACTTCACTACATCACACACCTGATTGCTGAGTTGTGGAATAGTCTAAGCTACAACCCTTTGGCTCTGTTTCCTAAGACAGTGTGTTGTCTTAGTAAAATCATCCCTTCCTTGGGTGGCTAGATTCTCACATCTGGTGCACCCACCATTACACCTATGGGGCCTAGGTGGGGGAAGACCTTGTGTCAGAGGGGACTCGGGCCTGGCCCTTCGCGTGGGGTCACTTCGACCCTTCGTCTCTCATGGTGGTAGCCGCTTGTTGCGACGCCGGTGAGACGTTTGGGAAGGGTGGCTCCCGCAAGGGTTACGGTGGTGAGTGCGCCCTGGCTCGGAGGGTATTTTAGTTTAGAGTCGCAGACAGCAATGACTCTGTTTCTTCCGCTTTGTCTTTCCCTCCGTGATCGTAGTTTTGTTCCTTTCCTGTCTCCCCTGCCGTAACCCCTCCGAGTAGTTCTTGAGGTGGACCTGGTAAATCTGGGTATTCCGTATGAAACTCTCTGAGTTTCTGGGGAGAGTTCATGAAGTTTGACGCTGGGTACCACTCCGGGTCCGGATCGTATCCGACCCAACTAACCCTGTATTGTAGTTGCTTCCAGTGGAGCCTTACGGCGAGGATCTTTTCCACTTCCCATTCCTCTACGCCGTCTATCACTTCGCTGCTAGGCTCAGGCGGATCCTGACCAGGTAGGGGATTGTTCGGATCCTTCATGAGTACGTCTGGTGAGAACACATCGTGTATTTGCAGTTCCAATCGAAATGCGTGCCCAATCCGTTCCACCACCGTATATGGTCCGACCCATTGTTGGCCCAGCTTGCGGCTAGGACGAGAGTTTTTCAAATTTTTGGTCGATAGGTACACTCTATCTCCTACGTCCCAGTCGATGGCCCTTCGGCGTCGATTCGCGTGCTTAGACATTTCCTCTTGTGCCTTTGCCATGTTTTCCTTTGCGTGGACCCATGCGGTATGCATTCGGTCTGCCACCGCCTTGGCTTCCTCTCGGTTTAGGGTCTCCCGGGGGTTGGTGCTTTTCGGAGTGTTCCAATCCCAACTCGTACACGGATCGGTTCCGTACTTGAGTCGGTAGGGGGTCATGCCAATGGATGCGTGGGGGAGTGTCATTTGCACGCGGTCCATTATGGGGATGAGCTCGCTCCAGTTATCCTGATAATAGGATACGAAGGGCCTCAGTCTCTGATCGATGTATCGGTTCATGATTTCCGTCTGCCCGTCGGTCTGCTTATGATAGGCCGTTGACAGCTTAACCTTAACGCCGATAATTCGACAGAACTCTTGCCAAAAGGATGATACGAATTGGGGTCCGCGGTCGCTTACAATCGACTCCGGAGTGTGTCCGAATCGGTATATCCATTCGATGAACAATTGCGCCATCTGGCGGGCAGTTGTGGTTTTGTAGCAAGGTATGTCACCGAACTCTTTCCGAGTCGGTCCATAAACACTAAGATGCTATCATATCCATGCTTGTCCCTTGGGAACTCCTTGAAGTCCATGGTGAGGTGTTGCATAGGGTATTCGGGTACGGGTAGTGGGTGTAGAAATCCTTGTTGCTTAGTGACATTGGTGTGAGAAAGCTGGCATGTCACGCAGTTTCGTACATACCGCAAACAGTCCGCTTCCATCCCGACCCAATGATACTTTGGGGCGAGCAATTGGTAGGTTTTCCTGCCACTTGGATGTGCTGACGACACTTGATCGTGCGCTTCCCGGATCAGTTTCGTACATAGGTCAGTGTGGCGATTCACACATAGGCGGCCTTTGTACAGGAGGAGCTGGTCGTTCATCGCGAATCCGTCCGGTAGGGGTTGTTTCGCGCGAGTCTCGGTGAACGACTTCCGATTGTCCGCACATAGCGCCTCTATTAAATTGAAGGGCACCTGGGGCTTGGGGGTGTCCATCGAATTAATGGATGCTATGTAGCTCTCGGCGAGTTCAGTGCTGATTCGGGGGTGTAGGCGGCTTGGACCTAACAATACCCTCGCCCTACTATCAAGTTTGACTTTCTGCTGCGTTACCAGGTCTTGGTCTCTTCGGCTCAGAATATCAGCCTTCTGATTATTCCTGCCTGCGGTGTACGTGATGCAGAAATTGAAGTCGGAGAGTAGCTCCATCCACCGAACCTGTTTCGCTGTGAGAATCTTGGTAGACATGAAATATTCCAACGAACGGTGATCAGTGTAGACGTCAACTCGGTGGCGTACCGAAGCCAACTCGGGCCTCCATTTTCCAAAGGCTTTCACGATTGCGAATAGTTCCTTGTCGTGGATCTCCCAGTTGATCTCATGTCCGGATAGGACGTGACTGTAGAAGCTTACGGGGTACCATCGCTTGTCAGGGTGTTCTTGAGACAGGACACCAGCTACCACTCCATCAGAGGAGTCGGTCTCCAGCTTCGTAGGCAATTCGGGGTTGAAGTGGTGAAGTGCCTGTACCGCTAAAAGTTGTCGTCGCAATTCCTCGAACGCATCCTCACATTCGTCTGTCCACCGGAATGGCTCTGAGGGACTAGTGATGGTGGTGAGGGGCTTTGCTATTTTGCCAAAATTACGAATGAATTGTCTATAGAAGCCACAGAATCCCAGGTAGGACTTCACACCCGTAACAGTGGTCGGTCGGATCCAGTTACGAAGGGGTTCGATTTTGTCAGGGTCCGCTTCGACACCGGAGCTAGTAAGAACATAACCCAAGTATTTTGTCCTGGTGACGTTGAACTCGCATTTGTTCAAATCGGCTTGGAGTCCAGCTTCTCGGAGACGCTGTAGGACCTTATGCACATGCTCTATGTGTTCCGTAGGGTCCTCTGAATAGATTAGGATGTCGTCTAAGTATGCGGTACAGAAGTTGTCTAAGTATTGCATCAGGACGTCATTCATATACCGCTGATAGGTTGCGGGACCGTTGTCAGTCCAAATGGCAGCACTTTGCACTTATAGGATCCATAGCGAGTCCGAAAGGTTGTGTACTCTTCCGAATCAGGGTGCATCCGTATACGATGGAAGGCTTGTCTGATATCTAGCTTCGTGAAGATTTTTGCTTTTGACACCCGTCCTAGTAGTTCGTCGATACGCGGGATGGGGTAGGGATCGTTCCGGGTGAGACCATTTAACTTCTGGTAATCGATGCAAAATCTTAATTTGCCATCCGCTTTCTTTACAAATAGGATAGGGGACGCGAAGGGGCTGTTGCTGTTGACGATGAATCCCTTTTCCAGGTTTTCCAGCAGGTATTGCTTGGTAGCCTTAAGCTCTTCGGTGCCCTGTCGATATAACGGGGAGAAAGCGTTTGGTAAAGGGGCTTCGAGCTGTATCTTGTGGTCGTATATGCGGTGGGGGGGAATTCGATCTGATTCCAACTTCGAAAAGACATTGGTGTACCTCCGGTGCATATGCGGAAGCTTCTGCTGGATGAGGCGGAGCGTTTCTTCGTCCTCTACCAACTCCTTTTCATGAATGATCTGATCGATTTCGTAGATGCTAGTCTGAAAAAACTCGGAGTAGTTTCGCATCATCTCGTGGTGGAAAGCATTTGCACTGATTTCGCATATATGCATGGGCCTAAACCTATGTACTATGGTTTTCTGCGGTGGGGGAGAAACCTCCTGGTTTCGTGGTGGGTTCGATGGCGTATCGGTGATCTCTTAGTAGTCGGAAGTTATCACTTTCAATTCCATCGAACGTCCGCCTGCGCGGCGTCTGTCTTCGCGGTGGATTGCGAAATCCCGGCGATTCGCATCCGACTGGTATGCAGGATGTTTAGTGGACGTTTCGCGTGAGTGGTAGGGCAACGTGATCTCCTTGCTCCAGCTAGGAGTCGGCGGGTACTCCTTTGGCCATACTAACTGGCTCTTTGCAGAGTCGAGTAGTATTCGGAAGCGGCTGAAAAGCTTCTTCCCAATTATCACATCTTGTGCTCCGAGGTCCAGGAGTACAAAGGGGCAGTTATATATTCAGCGTCCTTCGACTGTTAAGTGTAACCGAATATACTCTGATACGTGGCCTTGGATTTTGCGCTGAAATCCACGTATGGGTACAGAGTAGGGTAGTTTCCGTATAGGGCTCTGAAGCGCTTTCGACAGTCGTATTGCGAAAGGCTTGTTAATGATGAGGTAGCCATTTGCTCCTGTGTCTGCTAGGGACTTCGTTTGCACCCCGAGTCCATTCATACTCAGGGTCATGTCGACTAAGAACTGGGTGCCTCCCAGGAGTTCTCGTAAGTCTAGTCCTCGCAGGTCGCATTTGCGTAGACCTAGGAAGGAGCCTTCTCCTAGGCCTCGTCGTTTTCCTCGGAGGGACGCATCCGATTGAAGTTCCACAGCTTCTTCCCATTGTTCTTCTGCCTCGGGGTCGTTACGGTCCATTTCCTTGATAGTAGCGTTAAGGGGGCATTTGTCCTGGAAATGGCCGGGCTTGCCACACTTGAAATAGGGACTGCGGTTCTCAGACGTTCCGGTATGGCTGGCTTGGGGAGGAACACGGTTCGGGTGAACAGAGCGGATGTGGTTCGAGTCGGCTTCGACACTGATGACGCCTTTGCCGTATCCGTGGTACGTGTGGATGTAGACGATCCACTTTTAGCCGATAACCTCTTTTGTGCGATATTTTTCCACGGACCGATACTTTTACCATACAAAATACGATTCAACGATCATCGTCTTTTCCAACCTGTTCATCGTCTTAACGTGGCCATTAGACACCCAAAATGCCTCGAAAAAGGCCGATTACAGTCGACCAGCGGCGTGCCCTTCGACACTGGGCCCACCAACAAGTTCCAAAGCCAACTCTGCAGCAGTGTATCGAATGGTTTGAAAGACAATATCATCACAAGTTAAGCCAGTCGACTATTTCTGAATCACTAAGTAGCAACTTTGAGGCCCTTGATAAGAACCAAGACACTGGAATTCAACGCCGTCGACTAGGCCAGTGGCCAAAGCTAGAGAATATCCTTTGGGAGTGGCAGAATCGGATTGAAGAAAAAGGAGGGTTTACAACTGGCGATATACTACAGCAGAAGGCACAGCAGATCTGGAAACGACTGCCAGAATATGCTGGCCAAGAGTGCCCATCGTTTTCTACTGGCTGGCTCGAAAAATTCAAAAAGCGGCATCATATACAATCACGACAGCGGTTTGGAGAGGCGGCATCAGTTCCGGAAAACGTCGAGGAAGAAATGAGGGCACTACGGACAATAGAAGAGGATATATACAATATGGACGAAACTGGACTCTTCTGGAAGATGATGCCATCACGAGGCCTGTCATCGCAACTCCAATCTGGTGTGAAGAAGAATAAGACTCGGATCTCCTTGGTTTTCTGCGTCAACGCTACTGGAACAGACCGACTCCCTGTTTGGGCAATTGGCCATGCAAAAGCACCTCGAGCACTACAACGAATCAATATACCAACAATGGGGGCACAATGGAAAGCGAATAAGAAGGCTTGGATGACTGGAATACTTATGAGCGAATGGCTTCAAGCCTTTTATCAGCATATTGGAACTACTCGGCAAATACTCTTAACAATGGACAGCTTTTCAGCACACTATACAGGGGCTGAGCTTAACCCTCCTCCCCCTAATATCCGCATTTGTTGGCTTCCAGCTAACAGTACCAGTCGTTTCCAGCCTCTTGATCAAGGAATTATTCAAAATGTTAAAGCTTATTATCGACAACATTGGCTTCAGTTTATAATCGACACTATCGATTCAAATCAAGATCCACAGAAACTTATGAATCTTCGACTCGCTCTTCGCTGGATTATTCGTGCTTGGAATACAGAAGTTTCAAACACTACGATATACAACTGCTTCCGGAAATCTACACTTGTTTCAAATCCAATTAGCCTTCCAACAATAACGATGCCTACTGGAATACAAGAACTCTACAACCAAGCGATAACTACAGCATCAATTACAGACTCAATGGCTATTTCGAACTTTCTAAACCCTGTGGAAGAGGCTAGAGCGGTGGAAGGACAGACTACCGATGAAGAACTACTTGAGGAGATAATAGAGGGGCAACTTGGGCATCAGAACTCTCAAAATGATGACGAAGAGGAGGAGCAGCCTGAGCAGCCTGCGCCTACGGCAAAGGAGGCCCAGGATGCCCTCCAGATACTGATTGAGTATTCTGAAGGCCAGGATGCTCTTACTACGGGGCATATACGGGCACTAGAGCAGCTGCAAACAGCCATTGAGGCTATTCGAGCACAGTCACAGCAGCAGGTTACGTTAGATAGGTGGCTTACATAATATTACTCTATATAACGATATATACGATAAGACGATGGAAATGCTTGCTACGGATGCCATCATCTTAACAAGGGTTTGACTGTATTAGAATGTGTTTTGTACATGTGTCGTTGCTGCAAACAAGGTGGCATTGTTCAGTGATGATCGTGGCTGATTTTAGTCTCCATACGAGTGAGGCATTGAGTCCCTAGTGGTCAGCTATTCTCATATCCGCAGCACCGCAACCATAGAACTCTATACCAACGGTACATGAATCTCGGCATTTTGTGCCACAGAATGCAGTCTCATCCACACATAGTCGTGGCGCGTCTTCGCCGCGTAACTTGCATGGAAGAAACGTCATGGAAGTGATAATAATCACAGCCTCGAGATAGAGCCTGTAAGGATGCCTTCTCGTCTCTCATTCTAGGGAGTAGACTCTGGGTAGCCGCGGGGTCACGTGTGATCATTTGGGTGGCCTAACCGAGTCGGAACCGAGTCGGATGGGTTTCGGATACTTGAGAAAATCGACTGACGGGGTTCCCCATCATCTTTTTTGTATCCTTCGTAGTAGACCTATAGGATAGCATCAGTTTAGCCTCCGACTCGCACTCTCATATGCTATTACTGTGAGCTGGGTGCCCTGTGTCCTTACATTATACAAAAAAGATCACGCCTGCCGGGGACGGCCGTACTTAAATAATATCCCACACCGGAACGACTCAGGAGAACTACCGTTACACCATCGACTGCGACTCGGTGATGTTTCAGAGGAGAGACCTGACGACTTCAAATAGCCGTGATTCCAGATATCTCACGGACAGCCAGTGGATCAGGGTTTGATTCTTCAGAACAAGCTGGTAAAGTCGCCGACGCGTTGGCGCCAAATAGGATACGAGATCCTTAAGAACCCCCTCATAGCACAGAGGAAATTGTGGACAAGAGCGTTGATAGCTACGAGCTACCGGAAGTCAAGCTCTTTGTATCGGTACTGATACACACCCGAGGCAATATGTCGAAAAAGCCGACATCAAACATACCCCAAGACAACGACGGTCAACTGCCCAGAATGACTACCAGACAAACCACCGCTGCAGCTACGACCGCTGGGCCATCCGAAGACATCCCGAGTCGAATGGACCACCTCGAAGCACAGATACTGGAGGTCAAGGATCTACTAGTTATCCTTACGGCAGCCCAGACCAGAATCCTGTCCACACCGCCCGGTGGACGCCACCATACCCACAGTCGAAGCCACGGAGCAACGAACGCCTCGCACACGAAACACCCCCGAGACAGTTCAATTGCTGCCTCTTCGGAACACTCGTTCTCCATCGATTCCAGGGTCGTCACGAATGCACACCGAGGACCCTCCGAATCGCTATAAGAAATCAACCATCTCTGAGAAAATCCTTCCTCTCAGCGATGGGGTAGAACATACCTTCCTACAATGGAGCGCTTCGATTCGGGACCGACTCGTAGTCAATGAGGACCACTATCTTACCGACGTCTCGAGAAGAGCGTTGATATGGGGAACTACGACCAGCCTGGCGAAGACCTACCTAGAGCCCCAATACCTGTCCGCTACGCATGGGTTCCGCAGTGCTGAGGAGATGATGGATCTACTAGGTTCATACTACCTCACAGGCAACGAGACGGAGCAGGCCAGGAACCTCTTCGACGACCTGCAAATGGGAGAGAAAGGGCATGCTAGCGAAACCTTCCCAGAGTTCAAGGCTCGTTTCCAAAGTGCAGCTATCACAGGACAAGTCTCCGAGTCGGAATGGTTTCGGTACATGTGGAACAAGTTGACTCCTCAATTCCGCAGCCGCGTCGCGATCATCAAAAACCAATGGAAGGGAGAATACCAGACCATGGTACGAGAACTTACCGCCTTCGACCAGGAACGGCGCCGGAACAACGAATTGAATCCGCTACCCGCTCTCGCAAGGACATCCCTCTTGGCGAGGTTTGACTGTAGAACATGCAAGAAAACTCCGTGGGCTTCAAATAATACTGTGTAAATGTGGCTGTTCCCCCTCATGCCTATCTACAACGCAATGGACGGCTTATCCCGATCATCCAAAGCATGTTAAACAGAACATCTCTGTCTAATGCCAGCCTCGGCATGCCCTTGAGCGGTATCTAACCCATGGTTTCAAGTAGACACGACCCCCACGAATACACTAGCTGTATTCTCCGCTGTGCATTGCCGCTGGCATTGGTGGTTTATCCGCACGGTTACCATGGGCTGTGCAATTAACCCGATATCGAAAGTTCGTAGTGATTGGGCTGTCCCTTATTTTGACGTTCGTCGCCCATTTGGCTGTTTATGCCGGCCAAGAAGAACGCGTCCACCACTCGTTCACAGGCACGAGCTTACATAGGGGACAAGCAGATTGAACCACTCGCGAGGCATCTCTACCAGCCCCCCAGCGTCTCTAGGCTGAATCTCTAGAATCATAATCGGTGCAGCATTTCTCCATATCCGCAAGCTACACCACAAGACAACAGCAATCTTGCCTTCCGGAATAATAACCTGGATTCCGTGTAGATCGAATCATTTAGAGTAAGGGGAAGAGGGGTTCCTTCCCACTCGGTGAAGTTCCCTGGCCTAAGGTTGATCAGATCAAGATACCCAGTCACCTGTCCCTTTTCTAATATGAGAGTTGCAAATAGCCATGGAAGTTTGAAAGTTGCCCAGCTTGTAGCTGATACTCACAGTAAAGACGCCAGCTCTGCCAACAATTAGTCTTTGATACCACCAAACGCATTCCTCTTCATTATGCGCCTTACTATAATTCTGACAGCCAAAACAACATCAGGGCCTTGAATATGGATTTTTATCAACCCATCGTTCCCGACGAGCCGATAGCCCCATTGAATTTCGAAGGTTCCAAGGCGGAGATAGAGGAGCCGTTTCCAATTGGACTTCTTGGAATCTTCTTTCCCAAACCAGTTCTTGATCCTGAGGCGATGGCGTCAAGTATAAAACAGCCTTACCCCCCAGTGGAAAAAGAATCGCCCGGCAGACATCAACCATCTGATCATCTTACCATCATGTATACCAAGGCTATTCTCCTCTCCCTCATCGCCGCTGCCAGCTCGCAGCAGGTTGGCACCGAACAGGCGGAGACGCACCCTACTATGACATGGGCAAAGTGCACTGGCATCGGAGGCTCCAGCTGCGCATCGCAGTCAGGAATGTGCTCGACTCGAACTGGAATGGGTCCACAAGGTCGGTGATTATACCAACTGCTACACCGACAACAAGTGGGACGCTACGCTCTGCCCAGACAACGAATCCTGCGCGAAGAACTGTGCCCTCGAGGGTGGTGATTACCCAGGCACGTACGGAGTTAACGTGAGCGGAAACTCGAACAAGTTGACCTTCGTCACGGAGGGACAGTACGCCACCAACATTGGCTCCTGAACATAGCTCATGGCAGATGTCACCAACTATCAGATGTTCAACCATCCTCGACCAGGAGTTAACTTTTGAACTTTTGATATGGATCTCTCGCAGCTTCTTGCGGCCTGAACGGCGCCCTCTACTTTGTCTCCATGTACAAGGGCGGAGGAATGAGCAAATACCCCAACAACAAGGCCGGTGCCAAGTACGGAACTGGATACTGTGGTGTTCAATGTCCGCGTGATATGAAGTTCGTCAACGGAATGGTAAGCGCGAGTTGACAGTCTGCTTACATTCATCTGCTTACCTTTTGTCTAGGGCAACGCCGAAGGATGGGTGCCATCATCGAACGACTCCAATGCTGGTGTTGGAGGCCACGGCTCTTGCTACGCTGAGATGGATATCCGGGAGGCTAACTCTATGGCAACGGCGTACACGCCACACTCTTGCGACACCATCACCCAGGCAATGTGTGACGGCGATGGATGTGGAGGAACCTACTCAGCCGACCGCTATGGAGGCACATGCGACCCCGACGGATGCCATTTCAACTCGTACCGTTAAGGCGACACCCCTTTCTACGGAAAGGGCATGACTGTCGACACCAGCAAGGTGTTCACGGTTGTGACGCAGTTCATCGGGAACCCGCTGACCGAAATTAAGCGCTTCTACGTCCCAGAACGCCAAGACCATCCCAAACTCGGAGTCCACGATCGCGGGTGTCAGCGGCAACTCCGTCATTACTGCTACGCACAAAAGATTGCCTTTGGTGACAATACCAGCTTCGCCGACCGCGGCGGGATGGCGTCCATTAGCAAGGCTCTCGGCGCCGGAATGGTGCTCGTCATGTCGCTCTGGGATGACCACTACTCCAACATGCTCTGGCTACCTACCCCACCGACTTGACACAGCTCGGCTCCGTTTGTGGTCTTGCGCCACCTCGTCCGGCGTTCCCGCGGTTGTCGAGTCTGCTTCAGGGAGCGCGTCGGTCACCTACTCTAACATCAAGGTCGGCCCAATCGGCTCTACCTTTGCGCAATGATGAGTTCCCAGATGTTCTAAAGGAGAAATTTCTGCTAGAAGTAGAATGGAAAAGATATCTGCCTATACATGAAGACCCTCTATACATGAAGACTTGAAGACGTACCCGCCTTGTCCGAAGATATTCAATTCTTATAGCTAGTCCTGTCGTTTACTCATTTACCATCGGGTATAGCAAGAGGTTGAACATGTTTATATTTGTTGCATGAAGTCGAAGAGCTTATGGATTGTGATTATATCGTGAATACCATATCCCAAGTCTGCCGCCGCAACGATGCTGTTACTAACATGGCTGTCGTTCATTACCGTTGCTCATGCAGTTAGCGTGATATACACAGTCCACGGCGATGCTATCGACCCCCGACACTACAGTAGCCGTTCGTCCCGCCATCTATGGCGGGAGACGGGAAAGGAGACGGGAAAGGAGACGGGAATGGAGACGGGAAAGGAGCCGGAAAGGAGACGGGATAGGAGACGGGGGAGGAGACGGGGGAGGAGACGGGGGAGGAGACGGGAGACAGATACTCCTACCATGGCAGGAAGAAGTTGTCTTGCGGTCCCTGGTGGCTCCCGCGAGGAACTGCCCAAGCTGGCAGACTCCAAGGTTTTGGGATCATAGTCACACGTAATGCCTCCTCCCTCCCTCAACTGCTGTATCTAACTCTGGGTCAGCAGACCAACTCCCCCGCTGCGTAGCCTCTGTGCTTATCGACGTCGCACTTGGACACTGGCGTCCTGTGGCTTCTCGTCGACGGCAACGGCTAACAACGGCTTTCAGAGCTGTTGATAGAGAGACAGCCGTTCGGAGAGGGGCTCCGAAGGTTCTGAGCAGAACGCCATCCATAAAAACAAAATAAACATCGAGATACTCCCGTGCCAGAGCTTGTAGCATAGTTGTGTCTAAGCCCAGGGAGATCTGGAGAGGTCAATTGCACATGGAGACAATTGATACAACTTGCATAACTTAACTATCCAGAACCCCCATCTAGTAAATAAGAAAAGCTAGTACGTACCAAGTGCCAAGGTATAGGTAGAGGTACTCACTTACATATGCCCCTCCCTTGATAAGAGGTACCTTCGACATCAGGCAATTATCCCCGAGGCTCTCTGACGCCCCTTGCTCTCAGAGCGGAAATCCGCGAAACTTCCAATCTCCAAAGCCTGCCATCTGAGGGCGCCGACGAGAGCACAGCATAGATTGCCCCAACCTCGTGCCATCACACCGTGTCCCCGCCACCTCATCATCGAGATATGCTGACTAGATTCCCCATGCCGCACCGCAGGCGCTCAACCTACTCGTGACTCGATGCTGGCGGCGGCGAATTGCTCAACAGACACCAAGGTGGCATTGGCAGGATGGCGGTGGTGGGGTAGGTGAGGGTGGTGACCTCACCCTCACCCACCCCACCACCGCCGAGAACACCACTATGGCACAATGCAATGCATGGCGTCGCTACAGCGCCTAATCGCGTGTACATCTGAGATATGTATCGACCAACTTTTCTTCATCAGCGCCGCCGTGGCAACAGGCGGGTAATCCGTTTTCTTCGCCACAGCGTCGCATCGTTCTCGGCAAGCCACAGTGGGAGTTGCGGCATGCACAACGTCGAATTCGAAGTGCTATATGCTCAGTTACGGATATCGTCGGAGATGCTGGAGGTGTCAAGAGGCTGCTGTAGAATTCCCCTATCGCTTGTGGCCATACTGGTGATACTGCATATAGCCTACTCACTACAGTGAGTGTCGTACAGGCTGAGGTGAGGCCAACGGTCTAAATGTATCAGGACGGCGTGATGTCGCGCAATCAATGGCTAGGAGGCGTTCTTCACAGCAACGACGGCCAGGGATAAAACGTGCTGCCCAGAGATGGCAGGCCCACCACCCTTACAGCTTACAGGGAGCTGATATCAATATCAATAACTTAGCTACCAACGATGCACCACACGAAACCTGGATAGATTGTCCACAGCAACCCCTCCAACGCGCGCGCGCGTACGTAACTCCCCATGTTCGCCATTGCCCATCGCCCATCGCCCGCCCTGACCCCCATCGGAAAGCCGCCAATCAAACATGCATATCTCGCAGCTCCCCAGTCGGCCCCTCTTCTGCCTGGGTCGAGGTTCGACATGATCCATCGCATTCCGGATTCCCCACCTTGACACTCCTCCACGGCGGAGCCCTACCATCTTCGGTCGCGCTCGCATCGCCGCAGGCGCCACGCCGTAGGATGTTCGCGATCCACTTCCATCCGGATCGGGCCTCCCACTTATATTGTGCCGCCGTCCTGCACTCACCTTCATCTCTCTAACCGTTAGGATGCAGCCTTCTCATCTGGCAACCTCCACCTGGTGGTGAATACGTACAATCATTACACAAGGTTAGGCGGCATACTCCAGAGTTCAATTCAATGCCTCACATCAACCCCGGGCCCTCCTCACTCCACACCTCCCGTCGCCGAGCCGATTCTCCAATATAGCTCTCCCATCCCATTCACCACATGGTGGCACCATAAGCATACTATTGAACGGTTGATTTCCACCCCGCCTCCCAACCCTTCGACAACCCGCCTCCTTGCCCCTCCGCCCCCTCATCCCTCATTTTCCCCTTTAGAAAATGAGGGGTCTAGCCTCTTCAGATCCTGGATGCTGGGTGGTGAACGGCGGCTGCTCGGGGTGGATGGATCTGAATATCTACAAAAATAGGGGATGTGCGGCCTATCCCTTTGTCACGGCGCCACATAGTGACTTACAGGAGACAAAGGCTGTACCTGTCTCTGCTGAAGAACTGACCCTGATACTCGGCCGACGGCCTGCAGGTATCATTGACCTCATTGATGGCCATATGCCGATCTCGTGCAATACTCTCATCTTGCAGAGCCCGAGGGATGATAACAACGACCTCACGAAACCACCTGACCTAGAACCGAGGGAATCCTAACATAGAAACCCGCGCGGTAACACGGAGACACCTCATCCAAGCCGTGATACCCCCCCCGTTGACCTTCCTCAACCCTCCCTCCAACCCCACCACCCCCCAATCCTCCGACCCCGCTCCCCGTTCCCGCATATTTCCTCTCATATCAATCCCCAGGGGTAGAACAGGTAGGGGTTCATCCACAGCGAGCCTGGGAGCGAGTCATGGCCCCGAGGCGGTGAGCGTGGAGGCCCCGAGATAGGTGAGAGCTGCTGTGCTCATATCCAGCGTGTTGGGAATATCTGCGACGACCCTTACCGCTGCAGGGTTACAGTCGTGGTGAGTCTTCGGGCTGTGCATGGAGAGGGGGCTAGTGGGAGTGACGTGCAGAGAACGGGTGAGGGATGCGGTGAGAAGTGTAGTATAAGTGTATCAGGTGAAACGCTATGGAGAGAAGAGCATGGAAGTGAGTATGTTGGCCGTTATCATGCTCGTTTGGGATGCATAAAGTTGTAACTTTTGACCCGAAGATGTCTTATTACTGCCTAGATAGGTAGCAGCAACCGAATCTGCAGACTGAGCAAGCACAGCTGGAAACCTTCAAGGTAACAAAACAGCATGCTGTTAAACCTGTAAACTGCAAAGCTAGACAGTCGATCAACAGCATAAACTCTGCATCCCCATGCACAGCTTACTCTTTCTGCACCCCAGACTGCACGATTTCCTGCCTTAGACCGACATCAAGGAGAGTCTGGCGCTCTGGCGGTCACGTATATGAGATCCCCCGCTTGGGGAAAGCCGTTCAGCGTTACTCAAATCATGCCTCCCACTTAATAGCACGTGCGAACGACGGTTGCTACCATGAGGCGATTTTCGCGGAAAAACAGGGAGTTGACGCCGGGGAAGGTGTTATCCGGATGGGTGTCCAAGTGACCCTCTTCGACCTGCAGCACTTGACTCTAGGCACGATGACGGTGTTTGAGGTAGGGGAAGCACGAAAGGTATGAGAAATGGATAATGGAATAAAACGAGCTTACCGCTCGGTCTCCCCAAAGAGGATATTTGCGTTGTCGGTCCTCATGCTGTCTCAAAGCCATAGAAAGGCGCAACCGAGGGCGGTGTAGTGCAACAAGCCACAAAGAAACAAGATAAGAGAAGGACACGGTAAGTAAGTCTGTGTGCCGGAGAAAAGGGATTGGAGCAGTGACGCAGGAGGGATGATATAAAACTGATAAGCACCAGTAACAACCCTGAGAACCCTGATACTGATCGCCACAGTGATCTTCGATTTCAAGAAATAGTATAGAACAGTACTTAAATTCCATTCCGTATCCCGTTTTTGTGTAACCCCAAATCGAAAGCAAGTAGGCTTTTAAATCCCCTACAAAACCGCCTCTCTCAATATATTTGGTGGCAAATTCCTCGAGGGAGATTCTTGCTGCCCGAGTAGACAAACCTTAAGTCCACGTACTTTGCCCGTTACCAGTGTTAGTCAGAATCCTCGAATAAATAGTTATAGCCCGTGTAACCTTATCCCCACCACATCACCTCCCTCATCGCCTCTTTGAAGCACCAATCACCGATAACTTCTTGCTCACTCATTGCCACCATTTTTCGCCATCGATGACGCCACAGTATCAACCAAAACCCACCTAAGTGCATCGTACTTGCCTTTTTGCACATGCCTTTTTGCACATTCTTCCGTGCCAGGGAAGCAAAAACAGCTTCCATCCTTGGAGAATGACATCATCCCTCGTGTAGGTAAACAAACAAAAAACCCCTTGCGCGACGTGCATGTACCAGGCCATGTACGGAGTACACCCCCCGTCCCCCCCCCTTCGCCCTCGCCCTCGCCAAAGCAGAAAAATCCGTGGGCGGGCTAGTTAGTTTGGTTGGTGGCGCGGGCTGGGGATGGGATGGAAAGGTGCATGCCCGTCCTCCCCATCATCAATACCGAACGCGGCTCACCACACGAGCCTCACATCGCATCCGAGGGGATCAGCATACAGTAGCACCATGCATATCCCCATCGGCAGGCATCACAGCGGCAGGCGAGCGGTGAGGAGGTGCAAGCAGCGCTCGAAACCTTAGCGCACAGTCAAACTTGCGCGGCAAGGAATCATTGCTCTCCGAGACGACGAGGAGTAGGGGCCATGGATCCTGTTCGTTTGATGTGATGTGCGATGTGCATAACCTAACCCCTCAGCAGCCCCTTTCCGTGACATCGCTGTCCTGTGTGCGACTTCCCCAGAATGAACGACGGTGCAGGTAGACGCTGCGAGAGGACGTGCGTGCGTCCCAAATGCGGGGAAGCGGTGTTGGGTATGCCGCTGCAGTGCTGGTTGGGGACTTGATGGCAGGGTTGCGAGCGGGATGGGGATTTACATCGACGTGGGTGGTGATGCCTGGCGTGGAGTGGACGTGCTGTTTGTGCTGTTGCTTGCTGTAGGACATGCATGCACGGTGGATGTGATGCGAGTATTCTGACTATGATGCACCAGAACCTGAGGCTGACGAGACACGGATCGTACGTTGCTGCTGCGGGTTCGGTCGGGGGTTGTGCTCGTAGCGTGGGTCTGGAGAATATTAATAGAGCGACCCATGTGCGGCTGCGCGGATGTAGGCTTGCGAAATACGATGGGGATCGCAACATGATGCGCAAGCGTGCCGCCTCTGATTCAGATGACCTTCCGCGACGCGGCTGCTGGGAGACAATGATGATCCAGAGTTCGGACTGCTGTAGCTACTGTACACTACAGTACCAGCACTCGATTGAAACTGAGGGGAAGGGCAAACCCCGCGCCTGCAAACGGCCTTATCTCAGTTCGTGTCCCCGTCGCATCAGCATCTCGCAGCCACGCGCTAAGACCTCCTGTCTCAACCCCTCCCCACAGCACCCAAAAGCCACGAGATAACCACAGCCATTATAAAAAACCAGAAGCACGCAGCTGCATAACCTGTTCGCTGGGTGCTGCATTGCATGGGTTATGCACATATACCCCTCCTTTATGCTCGCCGGCAGGAAATCCCGTTTGAGTGCTGATTTGATGAGCGATGGGGATGCTGTGGCTGTCCCCCTCCCCAGCCTCAGCCCCAGCCAAAGCATGGCCGTTTTGCTTGAGACAGACGAGGCTACGGGGATGGGGCGTGTTGGGTGGGTGTGGGGATATGATTGGTTGGTGGGTGGAGTTGTGGTGCTTTGGAAACCATTTGTGGTGCGTGAGGTATCAGGATCACGATGGACGGAGAGGGGGAGTCAACATTGCAGGTGAATATCGGATGGCCATACCACCTGACTCGAGGCTATCTCTGTATTGAGTTGTCTGCCTAGTAATATGTAATAGCATAGTGAAACAGGGGCCAAACCTTTGACAGTTATCTCCAAGTCAAGTATTGTCGCCCGCATGTTACTTGGGCTACTACGTACCAATGGTAACGGCACTCCGCGGAACAGGCCAATAAAGCGATAGAGCCCTGCCTCAGCCCGTTGCAAGATCGGGGCCCTTGAGCCTGGCCTCGCCCCGAACCCGTCGTCTAGCTCCACGAGAGCCGAAAAAACTTTCGGATGAGGTACAGTAGTGCAATATAAACCGAATGCACAGGTATCGTAGCAAAAGCACTGGGACTGAGAGGAGCTCAAAGAATGGGTGTGCTCCGCCCCTCCCGCTCGCCGGCGTCAGATTGAAGTAGGTATGCCGGGTGGATCGGGGATTACGTCCGCTCAGAGCTTTCTACCTTCTGCTTTCTCAGCGAGGGGGAATTTGATGGGAAGAGGCAATGATTTCGATCTCAGCTTAAGATGCAGTGGATAGATTGAATGTAGCCACAGGGATGCTGCCGTGGCCCTAAGGCAATGTTTGCTCCACCTCACACCATAGTCTCCATTATTTTCGGTGTGCTAAGGAGCTCAGGATGCCATTGTGCCATTGTGTGGTGCGATGGAGTTGGCCGGAATGGACGGGGTCAGTCAGTCGCCTTATCATTTGGGGGGTGATAAGAGAGAGACGTGGCGGTGTCCATATCGAATGTCTCTGTTATACATGACCAGAGGTAACAGTAGCGGTGACGGTGACAATTTGCGACCTCCCGGGTGATCACCGATTACGTGACTTTTCTTTTAGAGACATTCCCAATCTCTGTTCTCGACATCACTGACTTGCCTGCCCCTCCAAGTCCAAGGAAGGCTCTTTGACAAAAAAAGCCACAATTGGCGCCACCGAGCCAGGGAAGAGGAAGACAAGGATACACCAAGGCGGCGTGCGACTAGCATGCCGATGTGGGCCAACGGCATGTCGCGCCATGGAATTTTGCGCCAGCGGATCCACGTACTGACCCATGCAAGGAATTTCTGGCTTGAGTGTTGGGGCCAATCATACCCTGGAACAGCGGCACTGAGCAGAAAAAAAAATCAGGAGCTGTGTGGCGAATTCGTTATCAGTTCGATTATGTTTCTGCGACGTTGGCGGGGGGCGATCGGATATGATGAATCCCAATAAGGTAAGTGATTTGGTAAAGATGACAGGAATTCGAGGATGAGGATAGGATGAGCAAGCCCTTTGCCTGCGTAATGGTTGCACCGCAGGGACGTGCGTGTGCTTTTTGATCAGCCAGCACGCCGAATGAAAAAGGGCTGAAACATCGATCCGGAGCACTGTGACGCCATAATCAGAGTGCTCCTTGTAGAGGAAGGAAAGCCGGAGCGATATTGACGTGACATCCTGCCGTGTGAACAATGCGAACGGTCCGGCGTTTGGATCGAGTACCAATAGTAGTAGTCATAATAGCTACTGTGACAGTTAGAGCTCGTACATTGCACTGGATTATGTAGTAGTATTTGAGCGGATTCACCGATGTTGTGGCGACAAAATCGAAGTTGGCAGCTCCAACTCCACTGTGTTTCCACCATGAGCCCACTGTTGTGTCCACCTCGACTGCATTATGAGGCCACTATTGTCGAGGTCAGAGGCCTAGGGGAGCACAGAAACAGGTCAGACTATGGAGAGTATGGGGAGTATGGGGGAGCACACCAGGGCACAGCATAGCCCATGGGGAAGTTTTAGGAGCATACCAGTCTTTGTCACTTGTGCTTTGTGCCTGTGCTTGTGCTTTGAGCACAGTAGATAGCACGGGCAGAGTACAAAATAGACAAAATAGGTGCACAATTAGGTTGTTGAGGTCTTTTGTTTATCTATTATTTGAGGTTTAATGTGTATTTGTAGATATGTAAAGGAAGACGCCGGTGGGAGTAGAGTGACAAGAAGGGTCGATGCAGAGACGTACCAGATGTAGCGAGACGTACTTGAGTACAGTAGCAATTTATATTATACCATACAGTATCATGTCACTATAAATGCACAATATAAAAATGCACAATACAAAAATGCACAATATAAAAATGCACAACGAACCCAAAGTGAGGTATTCCAGACATTTGGGTGGGCGCCATGCGCGAGAATCTAGACGGTACCTTGAAGTGGCGTATCACACAAGGGTCGAGGATGTCACTAAATCTGTTTCTCCACTCAACGTCCATAACTCGCCCCAACGATTCACTTAGTGGTCAATGGTGGTCGGTACAGTACAGTAGCCTCTGAGTAGCCCCCCCTCTACCCCCCCTTCTACCCCCCCCTCTACAACCCCCAGACCAGAGTAATGAATGTACCTTAATTACCTACCCTCTGCTCCTCCGACTTCCCCTCCTCCTCTTCCTCCTCCTCTTCCTCCTCCTCCTCCTCTTCCTCCTCCTCCTCTTCTTCTGGTCATACTTATTATCTAGGCCATCGCCAGCCTCCCCACGCTCAATATTTTATTCCTCATCTGATTCTTCCAACTGACTACTCTTGTCATTCAGTGATCCAGAAGAGAGGTCAAGCGAGGTTATTCACAATAGACGTCATCGCCGCTGAGACACTATCGCCTCCAATCAGTTCCCACCAACGCATCTATTAAGAGTCTTCCCCGCGCTCTCTGGAGGGCCAGGCAAGACAATAAAACTGGTTCTACAAAAGTTCATTTGAAACCTTTCCCCAGGTTGTGTCTTTGCCCGCGTCAACACCCAGTCTCTGGAACACCCGCGACTCTCCGGCATCGCCGCCCCTCGCTCTTTCCTCGCCGAAAGTTTGCACGTAGCTGGAATACGCCGTGTTTAAAACTTCTCCGGTCGAACCTTCCCTCTCTCTCTCTTACGCAGCAAACAACTCGCCGTCGAGCGATAAACTTGGGACTAGTCGTAAGTATCCTTGCCACATACCTCTCACCTCGCGCGCATACCGCATTTATCATCCTTTCATTCCTCGCCTTGTTCCCCCCGTTGCCCCTCAAATATATTCTTCCCTATAATGGCACTTCTTGGCTGACGCGAAGTGCTTTCCTGCTCTAGGTTCAACGACTCGAGGTCATATATATTCGAACATAAACCCCCCATGCTTGTTACGAATTAAACAATCTTCTCGACAAACCTCGTCGATTAGAATCAACAACTTCCTATAAGCCCCCCTTCGCCCTTTTGATATTGCCCATATCAACCGTACGAATGCCTTACACACCCCCCAGCCAGCGGTCACCCGCGTCCTCTGGCCCATCTTCTCCCGCTAGCAGTCGGAGAGGTTCTTTTTTACCGGGCCAGCCGGTTCCTTCATCACCTGTCTCCCAGAGACTGGAATTACCGCGATCGGCATCTTACCTAACCCGTCACCGCCGGACACCTTCAGTCAAGTCAGCTTCATTCGTGGCCAAAGATGGCGCCGACACTAGACTTCCTATAACTGACCGAGAGAGGAGCAGCTTGCAGCACAACGTCAACCTCCGCAAGTCTCCGCCTCCAGTGACTGACGAGTCTAAGTTGCCATCTGGGGTTATTCTCTCGCCGCCCGAGTCTGCACAGAACTCCAGTGACGACGAGGACTCGGGAAAGCCGAGAGGAAGGCAAATCGAAAAGCTTTCCGAACTTCAGGCCGCGATCAGGAACATTGCGCAACATCGAGCCAGCTCACCAAGTGACGACGATACGGAGGCCAACCATGCGGGTAAATCCCTGAGCCTCATCATGCCGCCACAACCAGATAACTTGGAAGTTGCAAATGGAAATCCGGGGCAGAAGCTCTCACCATCGGCTATCAAGATCTCCCATTCCCGCTCTAGCACAGATACCTCTTTATACCTAAACGAGATGAGGCACCAACAGCAGGCCGACACACCCATCACCGAGACCGACGATGATGATACTGATGATAGCGAAGGCAGCCAGTATCGGAAACCTCCAATGGTTCGCAAGAAGTCTGGTGAGCTCGTTCGCCCTGCACTTCGACCATCCTCGAGACGGAGGCCTTCTAGCATGCCCGGCACACCGACGTTCTCCAAAGCCGTTCATTTCGACTCTCATCTCGAACACATCCGCCATTTCCTACAGATTGACCGACCTCTGGCCGTTAGTGCTGGATCGTCGCCTGTCGAAGCTTACGCCAGCGACTCCGAGTTTCCATTTAGTGATGAGGAGGGCCAAGACCGTCTCCCATTCGAGTGGGAGATCACATTGGCCAATTTCCCCGCAGAGACATACGATAGATTACAGCTCCCTGTCCGCGTGGAAAGGTTCTACCTATCGAGTGATAACAAGATGCTGATCGGTTCAGTTGCTGTTGCCAATCTAGCATTCAACAAGAGCGTCGTCGCTCGTTTCACTCTCGACTATTGGAAGACAACCTCCGAAGTCCTCGCCGAATATACCAACGACGTGCGCCGGAAACTCCAGAATGACGGGTATGATCGGTTCAACTTCACAATTAAGCTCGCCGACCTGGCCAACTTGGAGGCAAAGACAATGTTCTTCTGCGTCAAGTATTGCGTCAGCGGCGTGGAATATTGGGACAACAACAACAATACCAACTTCCAAGTTGACTTCAGGAAGAAGATGAAGTCGATGAACAGCAAGAAGGTTACGCAAGGCTCATCTTCCCGACAAACTACCGGTCTTCCCAGAAGTGGCAATAGACCGTCGAGTCGACGAACTCCAACTACCTTTGAGGATGATTTTGCAGATGGATTTGATAACCCTGCTACGAAGTACCGATTCCCCTCTTCAACACAGTCCAATAACTTTGGAGGCGGGAATGGAAGGTTAAAGGGGGTACGGTCTGAAGTTACTTTGAGCACGGATAGTCTAGCGAAGAAGGCTCCAAGCCCAATTGGCCAGGCATTCTCCAACCGCTATGATTTTGGCGTGTCGATATCAGCTGCTATCCAGGCTGCTAATAGAGGGGACCGCCCTGAAATTCGTCGAAAGCCAACGCAGCATAGGCAGCCTTTGAAGTCTCTCGCATCCCCTGTTGCCAAGCCAACCGCTGAGCTGGCATCATCCCGACCCACTGGCGCTCCTCTGGGCCATCACACTGGATCTAACTCTCTCAGACCTAACGGAGCTGAGCAGCCTCCGTTGGCCTCCCAATCCTACAACGAACTCCTCGACAAGTATTGCTTTGTACGTACCATTCGGCGTTACCAGGAAGGAATATAGACGCTGACTGTTTTAGTTTGGATCTGCGAAGAACTCCCCGCCATTGAAGGATGGGACTTTAAATTCGCGTCCTGCCCAGTATGATGGAACCAATGATAGCAACACTGGCTATGTGGTCGAGTCTGAATCTTCTTCCCCAGACAATAGTTCGCCTCTCATGATGCAAATGGTGCAGCGGCCTGCTATGGCGAGTAGGAGCGGATCGGGGACCATTCAACGCTCTGTTTCCCCAGCCCCTATGACTGGTTTTGTCACGGGTACGTCTCGGATGTATCCCTATGACGCCCACAACGCCTCTGTATTCAACGAAGCCCATACACCGACAGCAATCCGAGGATAATCGATCAACGAAGATAGTTAAGTTGGACTGACCAATTGCAAATGATCTTGGGCAGTTGTAACCGGCGGTACCAGCGTGCTATCTACGTTCGATGATCCGAATTCGAGGGACCTCTTCACTGATGGTACTTCGACGCCGTTCTTTCTGGAACAACTAAATAGTAACTCGGGACTCGTGTCCCACAAACCCGCAACTCATTCACGGGCTACGGCAGGCATTTCGTATGGGAGACGCACTTCCTGCTTTTGATGCACTTGCGCGCTTCTTGCATGTTTTTTGAACCAACATCCCGCACTCTCTCCACCGCACCTCCGACCCTGCGACAGCAGCAGACGGGTTTCGTCCTGAAACCAAAAATGAAACTTGTGTGCGGATTTTTGAAATCTTTACTCACCCTTCACATACCGGGCACCAACCGGCATATCGGCATAGCATGAACTTGCTGTTTGAATCTTCTTTTTTCAAATTTTCTTGTTTGGGTTGGTCACAAATCACATCTTGAGAGCGAGGCGCTAGCGGTTTTTTCCAAAGTGCGCAAATTTGGCATCATGGTTTTTATGGGCGGGAAATCGTCGGTTTTCGAGCATTTTTTGGGAATGGGAATATTTTTGCTTTTTTCTGCTTTTTTGCAGCGGCGTTTTGTCACAGGCGTTTTTTTCTGTGCTCGGGCATGGAACTTGGGAGGAAGCGCTTCTTACTTTTTGTTTTGGGATCCTAAAAGCATGGTGGCTTGTAACGGCGGTTGTTTTTTGTTGCACAGGGGGGGGACTCTCTCGGCTCAGCTGGCTGGTGTGGTGGGGGATGTTTGGCAAACTGGCTGGGGTAATGAAAATTGCGGGGACTGTGAATAGGTAACGACTACAGGATGCCCGAACAGGGCGGGGTGGGCGTGGGGGTTTACAGTGAGGGGAGGAGGGAAAGGGGTGAGGTTGTATGTATGGTAATTAGGCCTTGTGGGATGCTTGATGATGCTACGGGCTGATCAGTGCTACCAAATCGTATATTTTTTGGACCTGAATCTAATGGATTCGTTCAATATCTTTATGTCTTGTTTTTTTGTGATGTGATGTGTATGCTCTCTCTGCTGTTTGGTGTCGCGCCGAAATTGTGTCCATCCCGCTCTCTGTAAACTGTGTAGGGTAGAAAGAAGTAAGTGAAGTAGATCTTATTGATCTACTTCACTTACTTCTTACTTCTCTTCCTCAACTTGGCTGCCCTAGCACCAACCCAGCCCATTCGTATCAGATCCCTCGGCATCGGTATTCGGGGTTGTTGTTTGCTCTTCGCCTACTTCATTAACGCTGCCTGGTGCCATCCGCGCCAACATTAACAACCCCCGCAGTCACTTCAGCGAGGCGGAGCGAATCCGGGGAAACCGTGAGATGAACGCTATGGAAGTCAGAGCAGCGACGTTTTCAACTTCGTCGATATTCTCGCTGGCTTGGGTACCGTAGGAACTATGCTTGTAGGTGGTGGGAATAAGGTGACAACAAGAACGAAATGCAACAACAGGAATGAAAAGTGACAACAGGACCGAAGGCGACAACAAGAACAATACGAGAATAAGAATAGACGGCTCCTTTGGCACAGGATACTTCGCCTGAACGCTTTCTCCAGATAGCCTTCCGGTGCTGACGCTCCTAATCCGTTTTTTTCATTGACTTGAACTGGGATAACTGACATCTCGCTCTCGAGTCCGTCTTGGATCGATTTTAATTCTTCAACTAACTGCTTTACAACTATCTATGTAGTCTCAGACTACGTCATTCTAGTGATATAATTTTTACTGTATTGTCTCACGGGTGAGAAGGACGTTGTCGTGCACTTCGTAGTTGTAGGAAGTATTGCAAAACGGAGGTTGAGAAATTGCAATGCCACGTAGAGGGACCATGATATCGGCTGACTAGACACACATTCCCCTGAAATAAGCCTCGGAAACCATAGTCGCGGCGGGTTGCTGAATAAGTACTTGGTTTTAGTAAACTGTGATCTAACCTATACTCCGCTCGCCTCAACCTGCTTGGGGTATCGTTGCCATGATGCACCTCTATGGTAGTCCCAGCCACATCCCCAATCGCCCCCCTTGGTCTATGTTCCTGGCCATCTAAGCTCCCTGCCGCATCTCCCCTCTTCCCACTGTATCTCGACCCCAGGTAGTGGCGTCCCGACGTATGCTTGCGCCAATCCTCTTAATAATTCGTCATTGTATAGTTAAACATGAATCGTATCGTCTATCATGACAGAGCCGACGTCGTCGCCTCAACACCGCTCGCTTTCACAACGCCCACCTTTGATAGTCCGAGATTTGGCTCGATATGGACTGGCTTTCCACGTTGCTTGGCGGTCAACTCAGCCATTGTTGTGATCATCGTGTTCCGAGTATTGATAACCAGCTCGTCCACATCCTCAGATGTGAGGTTCTTCGTCTCGATAGGCTTGAGCACTGGGGAAAAGTCAGTATAAATTCCAACCTAGGGAGTGGGGGTTATTTTCTCACCCTTGACGCGTAGGTTGCCACCATTGAATCGGTACTTCTTCACAAAGAGCACATCGGAGTAGTTGGCGACGACAACCGGTACGATGGGTACTCCGGCCTGCACAGCCAAGTGGAAGGCGCCCTTCTTGAAAGGCAGCAGCCCAGGCTCCTCGGCATAACTCCTGGTACCCTCGGGGAACATCCACACGCTCTGGTTCTTGCGCTTCATCTCGTCGGCAGCGCCTTGCATAGCACCTCTGGCGCTCTTCGAGTTTCTGCGGTCAATGAAGACCGTCCCCGACAGGGCCATAAACCAGCCTAGGACAGGAATACGCTTCAGGCTGGCCTTGGCAGTCACGGAGCAGTGGGTGGGGAAGACGGCGCCGAGCATGAGGATGTCAAGCTCGGTCTGGTGGGGACCGATGAAGACAGCGGGGCGGACGGTGTTCAGGTAGTTCTCGGGGTCCTCAATGATAACGTTTATGCCGGCCCCGTATTTCATCACGAACTCAAAGGCCCGTCCGGCGGCATATTGGGCAGAGTGTTGGAGCCCGAACGGCCGGGCGATGAGAGAGACTGTGACACCGTATATGGCGCACGCGACGAGAGCAAGGTATGACACGAGGATGCGCGCTACGAAGCCGGCTTGGGGGAGCACCAGAGACAGCGCGAAGAAGAACATGGCGAGGGCGGCGGTGAAGAGGAAGGTATACAAGATCCAGACAAGTATGGCGTGCATGTTGGGTGGTAGTTTCTATGTGGAAGTTGGGGTGCAAGAGTGGGTTCTTGTCGTTATTGTTGATAACCCTCCCGGGACGCAAGACAGAGAAGCATATGGAGAAAAGAGAAAGCGGGACGTGGAGTTCTTAGAGGTCGTCACCATTTTCAAGATTTCCAGCATTTTGGTGGGACCTGGTCATTAGGCCTGTGAGATGCGACCTTCCATGTGACCCTCTGATTGGTACGTACTGCGGAACCCTGCATTTGGCAACAATTTAGTGCCAACGACGGGATAGGAACGCCGAGGAGAAACAATTATCCGACCCCCCCAGCCGATCCCCCATAAAGCTTATTTACCATGAGTTAAAAATCTTCGATCTTTCAACCGCATCACTCTCAACAATTGCTACTATTAACCTCACTCATCTCTAATAATGGGTTCCCTCGGCACCTCAAACACCTTCACGGTCGGCGTGCTCGCCCTCCAAGGCGCCTTCAGCGAACACACCCAACTCTTGCGCTCAGCAGCCCAATTTCACCCCGCAACCCAGTTCACCTTCCTCGAGGTCCGCACCGCCGCACAACTCGCAAGCTGCGACGCCCTCGTCATCCCCGGCGGCGAATCCACCACCATATCCCTCATAGCCGAGCGCTGCAACCTCCTCGAGCCCCTCCGCGACTTTGTCAAAGTCCAGCGCAAGCCGACGTGGGGCACATGCGCGGGGCTTATCCTGCTGGCTGAGTCGGCCAACCGCACCAAGGCTGGCGGACAGGAGCTAATTGGCGGTCTGGATGTTCGTGTCAACCGCAATCACTTTGGGAGACAGACAGAGTCCTTCCAGGCCGATCTAGATCTCAAATTCCTGGGGGCTGAGGGAGGCATGGCCGACCCGTTCCGCGCAATCTTCATCCGCGCGCCAATTGTTGAGACCCTACTGAAGGACTCTGACGGAGCACAGGAGGGCGAGGCACAGAAGCCGGAGACTGTTATTGCGCCATCAAAGGATGTCGCTGAAGGAATTGACCCTTCAATCAAGCAACAGCCGGTAGAGATACTGGGTACAGTGCAAGGGCGCTCCGCAGCTGCCAAACATCAAGATGGCGCGACGGACAATGAAGCGGGCGACATTGTTGCAGTGCGACAGGGGAATGTGTTTGGAACTAGCTTCCACCCGGAGCTAACAGGTGATGCCAGAATCCATGCCTGGTGGCTAGGGGAGGCAGTGAGAACCCTGGAGGGCAGGAAGTCTTTTTGAGTCTCGGCCACATGGACTGAGCACTATCTTGGATAAGGTGGTGGATTAATTGGCATATTACACTGCAACATAGCAAAGCGGCGGGCTTGTGCATGATAGTACTGCCTCCTGAATGAAAATGACGATGGGAATGGGCATTGGCGAAACTGGGGACTTATGGCGTTATACAGCAGCCCCACCAGCGAATTCAGGACATGCGATTTTCAGCCAATGGAAGCCACGACGGATACGGTTTAGAAATATGTTTTGATTCAGCGCTCGATTTCAAACGCCTACGACAACCCCATATTAATATGAGGATCTTGTTTGTGCAAACCCAACGCAACGTGTTCTGCAACACGTCGCATATTACCTGGCTCTCAAAGAACCATCATCACATATCCCCAATCTTGTCACGACTCGTCAATCTTGAGGATCTCAACCTTAGCATCCTCCCACGTCTCCTTGTTCTTCTTTGCCCACTCGATCTGCGACTTGGCGTATGCGAGCTAGGAGAGGAGTTAGCAAGATATTTGGTATAGGGACACAGTATATAGACATAGACCGGCACATAGTAATGATGGGCATAGAAAATGCAAACCCTTACCATGTACCTCCTCAAATCATCCTCCTTCTCACCCTGGAACCTCCTCAGATCCTTCAGCACACCCGCACTTGCATCGGTGACATCCTTAGCGACAGCCACCTGCCCCTGCTCGAGGTTTCCAATGGCTTCACGCGTCTTCCCGATGTTGTCGCGCCGTGACTTCTCCGGGTCTACATCTGCAAGCCCATGCACAGCGTGGCTGATACGCCCAAAGATTTTATTGGTGATAAAGTTCCCACTGCTGCTCTTCTTGTGCGACAAGGCGTTGCGGTGGTCTTCTGGTATGCCTTGCTGTGCGCTGGGCGCGGTACCATCATGGGTAGGTGGGAAGTCGGAGTCGATGCTTTCTGTTTCTTCTGAGTGAGTGTCTCTTCTGCTTGGAGCTTCTCGGCCCGATGAAGTAGACCGGCGTATGCCCTCTGAGCGCCCGCCGTTGCTCAGGTACTGCTCAATGCGCTGTGCTTCCGCCTCGCTGCGTTCGAGCGAGTCTAAAGTTGCGCGTTTCTTGGCGAGCTCGTCAATCACCATTTCTTGCTGGACTCGCTTCATCACCCTATATTTGAGGACGCTGCGGACAACACCTGCGAATTGCGCGGACTCGCGCATGGGCTCGGCGAAGGTAGCGCCTACTGAGTTAACGAGCTCTTCCGTGGCCATGTACGAATCGTCCACCGCTCGACCAACTCGTTCGATCGCTGCAGAAAGGGACGCAGACGGTTCTGGCAGCGACAAGGCGTTAAGTCTGGCGCCCAGTTCTGCAAAGTCTGAAGACAATTGGCCGAGATGCGTCAGTGTCCTTTTGTTTACTTTCTCCATTGAACCCATTAGAAGGACCTCTAGTTCTTTGGAAGAAGCCTCAAAGTTCACAAAGTAGCCATCTAGGTCTTGCTCGGTCATATTTTTTGTGTCAGGAGGGAATCGACCGAATACTTGCGGACCTGGCGTAGAATGCGCCGCAGCAGATGGGCTAGCATTGAAATCCGATGGCTGGCTGAGCATGCCCTGAGAATTGGTATTATAATATCCGGCGGCCTTGAGTTTTGCGGATGCAGGCGGTCGTGGCAAGTAAGCGTGAGCGGGGGTAGGATTTGCGGGGTCGAGTGGTGGTGCATTCAGAGTGGATTTTGGAATTGACGCAATGGGATGAGTGTGAAGAACTTCGCTCTGCAAATAATCAGCATTCCGTAGCCCTCAATAATGGCAAATATACGAACCCAGCTCGAATTAGGATCCAAAAACCTCCACCAAACCCCGTCATTGCGGACGTCTTCCATGCGACGGCAGCGGTTCAGGAACACCGCCAGCATCCGCTTCCGATAATCGATCATTTGCTGGTCCTGCTTCGCCTTTGTGGGGTTTGCAGCATAGTCTGCCATTGTATGCTTTTCTGGAATTGGGGGGATTATCAGAGTCGGGTGTAACCTGGCGAGCGCATCTCTCAAAGATGCGAATTCGGAGTATCGCCTGCGAACTTCCAAATCCTGTGCTTGTCAGCAAAGAGCCTCAATGTGTGAACACGCTACTAACGCCTGTCCTGATGGTATATGCAATATACTTCGTGCCGTCCGCGCCTTTCCCAGCTTCCGTGATCAGGATGGGTAGATTGGGGTTCTCGTATAGAAGCTGCTCTACGCGGCTGTCATAACCGCCCGGTTTTGGCCCCGGTCGTGAATTTCCTAACGCTTCAGAGGCATAATCTTCCTCGCTGTCACTTTCATTTACAAAGCCTGCCGATTGAGCGAAGTCCGGAGGGTCGGCAAAGGCATCGGCTGAATCGGAGGTGTTATGGGCTACAACGTGCCAATCAGTATCGCTATCGTCATAGTCTCCAAGAAATACAGAGTACATAGTTCTGTAATGAATGATATAGTGAAGGAGTGAAAGAGCTCACCTTGCTCCGTTGTGATTTGGTTCGCAGAGGAAGACGTCCCAGAGTCTCGCCGCTCAAAGCTCGTCCCATAGGGATTGTTGTCTTCGTCGTTCCACATCATGCAAGCACCCTCTAAGACACTGAGTGTGAGGCGGGTATCGTTAACAATGACTCAGTGCCGCTGTAAATGCGAGATGTGCCGTCGTCGTTGTTCGTTGTTTGACGGCGCTGTATGTTCCTTCCAACCTTGGTGTCCATCATCTATGGGCTTATGACGACGCTTTGGTGGGCGGGCGGAGCTATGGTCGGGTTAACGATTATCCGCTAGGAACAGGGGCCCAGCCAGTAAGAGTGGATAGCGATCAAACCTCACGCCCCTTCACTTAGAACAACAAGCTTATAGTTGATCTATTGGCATGTAGGTACCCGATTATGCAGCGGTAACAGCTCTTTGGTGCATATCTCAGTTTAGAACCCTGTTTGTATCTTGTCAACGAATTGATGACTATAGGTTTGGTATAAGTGATTATTTATGGTACGAATGTTTGTACAGTCTATTGCTAGGTATCTTTGATCCAGCTATTATCCTTCATGTGGCCTTCTCTGGCTCCGCTCTTTCCTTCTTCTATCCACGTTTCCACCAATCCATTCTTGGGATCCTCTTCATCATATCCCAGCGAGTTCCTCAACTTCACGACTTCATTTCGCATCCGTTGAGTTGCCTCTAGCCGCAATGCAACAGCTTCTGCATTATACTTCAGACCCTCTGTCAGCACTCCCATCTCCATCGTGGTATCTTCTCCTTTCTTCTTCAACGCATCCCTCTGCATCTCGACGAGGGCCTTCCACTTGCGCCTTAAGTCGCCAAATACCTTCTCTCCATCAACGCTATCGCCGAATACCACTGTAATCTTCTTCCCGGTTCTGGGAATGAAGCGCGGGAACGTCCTGCTCTCATGCATCACATGCTGGGTGCCGTCTATGAAGATTGGAATGATATCTGGTAGAGGTTCAGACTCAAGTATCATCCGAGACACGCCCCACTTGAAGTATCGCATAGCCAGTACCGGGTGCTGGTGTATGCGGCCTTCCGGGAAGATGTGAACCCAGCTGTGCTTCCGCGAGTCATAAGCTGATGGGGCTGGGAACACATCCGTTCCATTGGTAGAATAGGTAATTGGATAAACCAGCGAGTTGGATGAGAAAGGATCGATGACGTCCGGCGATTTTGGGGAGGCCGACGGCGACGACCGCGGGGAACTTAGGGCTTGCTCTGGGGTTAAAAATGGCTGCGCAGATAGCAGGCGGATGGCTTGCGTAATAGTGGGCTGAAACAAGCCGCCGAATTCAGAGTGGGCGGTGCGGTGAGTAGGCAGAGTCTGACCGAGCGAGAAGAATGTCGAAAGGGCTCTGTGGGATTTTGTCAGAAACAAACTTCTCAGATGATTACAATCAAGACTCACTTGTTCTTAAAGCATATATCGTAGCTCCCAAGTGACCATCTCTGGAGGGATGGGTTGAACAGTATGTTATAAGGCAGAAAGCCCCACATTAAAGGGTCATCCATACTGTTCTCACATTGTTAGCCACCGAAATACTCAAAATTTGAACTGCCAGTTTTGGTTGCTTGCAGTAAATTACTTACACGCTGACATGATTGGAAACTATCCGGTTCTCTGATTAGCGACCAGCAATACCCCCGGGGGGGTCGTCACACCAAAGACCCTTACCAGTAAGAAGTCCCCTAGTCCTAGCCCCTACATCTCGCCTCTCTTCCAAAACCTTGAGAAACCTATCCAAGCCAACAACTTGAGAGTCATTGAGCCCATATAGGAAAGTCCGACAAAAGGCCCCGACCACTCCGATGGTCACCGATGATCCAATCCGCCAAGGTAATGACGGCTGGTTTGGAGGAGTAAGGGACGACATGGCGTGATACCCAGCGTCGGCTGAGCTTCTTAGATAACTAAATGAACGATCATCATCTATCGTATGAAGCAAAGGAAATAGTAAGGCGCAACTGCTATGTGTGAGAAATAGGTACGAGGTGTTTATACATAATCTGTGCACCGGCGAGCGGAATATTAGTTAATCCGATGGCCCAAAGTTTTGGATACCGACAAGGATGTGATCGCATCTACGGAGACATCTCCAGAACGTCGTCTATTTGCGAGCCAGGTATCATTCACGGCTAATATCGTAACCATATATACGCCGAAATGTCACACAGTAAGCCGAACTCCCCTCCTTATAAGTGCAACTATCCAGCAATCTAACACGTAAAAAGGCAAGCGCAACACCGCGCGCAGCGTCTTCACGTCTTACGAGCGCGACCTCGCGAAGTCAGCATGGTCGAACAATTCCGCCCGCCTATCTCGCGATTCCTTTCTCCCATTCGCATCATGCAGTCTCTGTCTGATGCCGGCGCAATCACCGGTGTCCTGCTCCCATGGCCACATCTTCTGTCGCGAATGCGCCCTGTCAAATATCCTGGCCCAGAAGAAGGAAATCAAGAGGATGGAGAAGGTGGCGGAGCGGGAGCTAGCGGAGGCACAGGATGTTGCACTGAAGGATGATGAAGAAGCGAAGAAGAGGGCTGTGGTGGAGTTTGAGAGAGTGCAGATGGGGTTACAGGCTAAGGTTGGCCCGGGGCGGAGCATTATTGGGAGGCAGAGCGGCAAGGTCGTGGTACAGGAGGATGTGGTGGGAGGCAAGCGTGGGGAGAAGCGGAAATTCGAGTTGGATGAGGATGAGTTGCTGCGGATTGCGAAGGACGACAGGACGAAGGCGCGAAAGTCGATTGATGATGAGAAGGCGTCGAAGATAACTCTACCGTCATTTTGGGTACCGTCTATTACTCCGTCCTCCAACACAAACAATACACTACACGACATAAAGAAGAAGGCGAAATCATCGCCCGTATGCCCGTCATCCCAGGCCGATAAGCCGCACTTTTACTCGCTACACACGCTCATAACTGTCTCGTTCACCGACGAGAAGAGCTCAGATAAGAAGACTACGCAGCGGATATGCCCCGCCTGCAAGAAGGCGTTGAGCAACAGCTCCAAAGCAATGTTGGCGAAGCCTTGCGGGCACGTAATATGCACGAGTTGCACAGAGAAGTTTATGAGTGCGGGGAAGGGGGATCCACATGGGCCAGAGGCAGAGGCGAATAAGATACGCTGTTTTGTCTGTGAAGCTGATCTGACGGAAGTGAAACCGAAAGAGTGGAAGACACAGAAACCGGAGAAGGACAAGATTACGCCTGGGTTGGTGAAGGTCAAGAGCGAGGGAACGGGGTTTGCGAGCGGAGGCATGAATAAAGTTGAGAGGCTGGGAGTTGCATTCCAATGCTGATACGATAGATGATAGATACTTGTAGAGATACCCCATCAGATTACGGAGTAAAGAGAGGTTTAATCCTGTACTGTTCGCCATGAAACTGTATATGATAACAGTTCTCTAAGTGGTACTCGTGGGGCGCTGTACATGACAACAGTAATTACAGCAACTTCAATTCAAGTAAAGGCGTTCAATTACTCGGGGCTACAATTAGTAAGTCAGCTACTAGGAAATGGAACTGAAGAGATAGGTTCTATGTGTTTAAATTGCTGATATTAATCCTGAGCGGCGAGTACAACCGCGTTCACATGAAGTGCTATGCACGGGCCATAAAGTGATACCTTGGAAACACACAGGGATCATCGCAGCTTGGTATGACGTATGGCCAGAACGAGAACGTCAGAACTCCATCATTGCATTTAAATCCTCCCTTTCGGATTCGATTCAACAGACTCTACGTTGTATGAAAGTTAACAGTTGAATCGTATCGGTGATAATCATCTGAATTTCCACATTTTTGATAATCTACCCCTATTCCTGCATTGGCCTCCAAGCACTTCGCCAGACTCCAAGATGGCGCACATCTACAATAGCCAATTGGTATGCAACTCATTGTTTCAGCGCGTTTAGGTGTCACAGAAATCGTGAATGACGGGAGCTAACAGTCTACTCATAGGATGCCTACTCCATCTACCATATCGAGAAAGAAGACCCCAACTCCCTTTTCCACCAGCAGCATCATCACCACCATGGATCTCCCTCCAACGCCCTCCCCGCACTCGGCCACGCTATCTCTGGTTCAACAGGAACGGCCATCTCGAACCTCGTCACCTACCCCCTCGACCTAATAATTAAGCGTCTTCAAGTCCAGCGCATCCAGCAATCCACCGACTCCTCCTCCGAAGACACCTACGACGGCATCCTCGACGCCGCCGAAAAGATATACGCGCGCGATGGCTTCGCCGGTTTCTTCGCCGGCGCAATCCCAGACACCGCCAAGAGCATCGCAGACTCGTTTCTTTTCTTCCTCTTCTACAACTACATACGCTCACACCGCCTCGACGCACACAGAAGTCACAAACTAAGCACCCTCGACGAACTCGCCGTCGGCGTCGCGGCCGGCGCCCTGAGCAAGCTATTCACCACACCCCTATCCAACATCGCAACCCGCGCCCAGACCTCCCGCAGTGCAACTTCGGTGCAGGATATCGCGGATCGCATCCTCAAGGAGAAGGGCATCCAAGGCTTCTGGGGTGGGTACTCCGCCAGTCTGGTGCTGACGCTCAACCCCTCCCTCACATTCTTCTTCTTCGAGTCGCTGAAACGCCTACTGCCACGCTCCAACCGCGATGATCCAGGGGCGCGCCTGACGTTCCTCCCCGCTGCGCTCTCCAAGGCCGCCGCATCAAGTATCACATACCCCTTCTCACTCGCCAAGTCGCGCTCACAAGTCTCCCCCGCACCAGCAGGTAACAAGTCCCGCGTCGAACTGAAGGAGGAGGCGAAATCTGATCTCCACAACGCTACGCACTCTACCAAAGCCGCCAAGGCAGGACGGAAGGACCACAAGCGCGCTGCTGGCTCGACGGTCTTCAGCACCGTGGCGCGAATCTACCGCGATGAGGGGCTGGAGGCGCTCTACGTTGGACTCGGGGGGGAGGTGCTCAAGGGCTTCTTCAGCCATGGGATTACGATGCTTGTGAAGGAGCAGGTTCACGGGTGGGTCATCAAGTTATACTTTGCCCTTATGAGCGCGTATCGCAAGGTCGGGCTAGGAGAAGTAAAGAAGACGGACGCGTATGAGCGCGCGGCGGAGCAGGCGAAGAAGTTAGCGAAGAAGAAGGACGCGTATCAGCGCGCGGCGGAGAAGGTGAGGGGGTCGAAGACGGTAAGGGAGACGGCGCAGCCGCTGCTGGATGGGGCGGTGGGGGTGGGGGTGGGGGTGGGGGTGGGGAAGAAGGTGGGGGTGGGGGTGGGGAAGAAGGTGGAGGGCGCGAAGTCGGTGGTTGCTGCGAAGGCGCATAGTGTGCTTGACCAGGCGGTGAGGGGGACGAAGGAGCAGGTTAGTGGGGAGCGGGTTGGGAGTGAGCGGGTTGGGAGTGAGCGGGTTGGGAGGCGCGCGTTTAGACAAGATGTAGATTCGAAAGCAGCGGTAGAGTCGGAAAAGACGAGAAGGTAGAAGGAAGCAAAGAGGTTGTTAGATAAGGTGGAGAGTATGCGAGAGTTAGATATGTTTTAAGGAAAAGAAAGTTGGGGGTATTGAAGGGGAGTAGTCGAGAGAAAGGGGGTATGGGATAGGGGGATATGATGTATGTATGTACTGTACGGATAGTTTCACGCAATCACGAAACATAAAAACCGAGTTGCTGTTTAAAACGGCATTGAAGGTTGTCGTCCAATCGCCCAGAAGGGCATCCCGCCTCACTACGAAGAAAGCTGCGTCGATCCCGGCTCCCAGGCCCTCTGGGATTCGTGAGGCGGACGAAGAGCGAGCGAGGATTATACAGAGCAGGTAAGTTACAGTTGTTCGTGTGTGAGGTAGAGGTCCAGATGAAAGTGGAGTTTTGATACTACCTACGTCACTCGTACGATGTTGACGGGGCTGTAGTGGACTCGACGGAGACCCCGAGCGGGATTTATTGATGAATCTAGCAGAAATAGAAAGCTGCAAATCACTCAATTGTGATTAGACTGTTATATTAATCGTAATACACCGACCGTATCATAGCCATATCGTAGCCATATCAGCAGTATTATACCAGTTCGGCGTCTGCACTCTAATCTTTGGCCCCGTCATCCCTCCATCAACCCCACACACGCGCAACTCCAAAACCACACCAACTTCTCCGCAACTTACCTCCGCAACTTACCTCCGCAACTTACCTCCGCAACTTACCTCCGCAACTTACCTCCGCAAACTCCTCCACTTCTCCAACCCCTTCGATCGTCGCCACCCTCCTCCATCTCAACACACTGCACAGCCTCACGCCTCATACAAAAACCCACCCTCTACCTCCCAGGCTCCCGCCGCGTCAGCTCCGGCATGACTCAACACCGCTGAACAGCACCGTACGCACCTCGACCTCACCTCACGCCCCCCGCCCCCCGCCCCCCACCAGGCCATGGACGAAGCCTCCACCCTCATTGCTTCCCTGCACTCCAAACTGCGCGAGCTGGACCACAAAGTCCTGCTTTACCGCCGCGTCATGGCCGCCGAGTTCACCAAGCACTCCGACGCCCTCTTGCGCGACGTCGCCCCCGATGTCGCCGCCTCCGTCACCGCCGCAGTGGCAGAGGGCATGGGCGCCTACCCTTCGCTCGTCGACACTGTAGCCGCCACAGCGACGCCGGAGGACTCAGGGACACCCCCTTCCACGAACCCAGCGGGCGAAATTGCACGGGAAGTAGGACGGCTGAAGGAGCAGGGCAAGTTGACGCCGCCACCGCCGATAGATGTAGCTGGTGCGGCGGATACAGATGTGCCGCGGAGTCCGCACGCGAGGGAAGCCGAGTTTTTGGGCGTTTTTACACAGGGATACCTGCCGTTGCTGGATAGCTCTGATAAGCACGAGCGGCGGGATGGGACGCCTGTGCTGAAGGCGACACAGGACGCGGAGGCGGATAGGAAGGCAGAGCTGGTGGCGACGAATCTGTCGGTGTCGTATTCGCCGCCATCAAGGAAACCAAAGCCGCGGCGGCGTAACACGGATGATTCGGGCTCGATGTCTGATCCTGAGAATCCAGTGCGAAGGAGCGCGCTGAGAAGGAGCTCGATCTCGGGGAAGGTGAATGGACTGCGCAGAGTTAGGTTTGAGTTTGCGGGCAAGGAGTTCCCGACGACTTCGAGCCCGAGTATGGCCGAGACGAAGATGATGCCTTCAGCGCTAGATGCGATGTCGAACGAGGCCGATGAGGGAGGGGAAGAACAGGTGGAGATAGAGCAGGTGGAGGATGTGCATGAGGAGACTGCGTCGCGGCGGATCTCGAGCTCGCAGGCACTGAGGATGCTATCTCGTGGCCCGGTCGAGGATGATGGCACGAAGTGGGATGAGGTGCGCGCCCCAGCTGATGGGTCTGCGTCTGTGTCTATCGACGATGCGGCTGCGGCGTTGTCAGATGAGGAGGATTTCATCAGCATTGCCCCGCGGCGGATGTCGCCGCAGTCCCCCAATGGAGCATCGCCGATTGCCATTCCGGGGCCCGTGTCGCCATCGACGTCGCCGCATGCCTCGCAACTGCACGAGGACGTGTCTAAGGTGTCTATGGCCGAGGCGAAGGAAGAGGGGCACATACTCTCTGAGATGACGCCGTTGGCGCCTATGCACTCAACCAGGGGCGTCAGGACAAATAATACCACCTCCCCGGCAATGCCAATCGACATATCCGGCGCCAACCCCTCCAACACCCTCACCTCTCCCTCCCCGACCAAACTCCCCACACCCATCACTACACAACCCACAAGACAACCTCTCGGTACCCCCACGACCCTGGCAACCGCAGCCGCCCCACCTTCCCCAACGTCCATACCACACCCCGACTCCGACTCCGACTACGAAGACGACTTCTTCGCCTTCGACGACGCCCCGCCCTCAACACGCACCCGCCGCGCCAAACCCCCCCGCGCCCAATCCCCAAACTCGACTTCGAGCTCGAGTTCCACCCCCGCCTCGCCCGAGCCTCCTGTTCCCGTCGCGCTATCTGCCTACGCCAAGTCACCCGCGCAGGCGATCATATCACGCGCGCCTTCCGCACCTGAGTCAGGTGATGGGGATGCAGATGCTGGCAGAGGTGCAGGTGCAGGCGCGGATATTCCGTACGCCCCAGCAATCGGTAGTTCCCTCCGCAACTCCTATCACCCTTTCGCGGAACCGATAGTGAGTCCCGCGGTGCATGAGGCGGCGCGGCGGATGGGGGAGGTGAGTTCGTTTGTGGGGAGCTTGAGGGATGGGATGATGAGTGAGGGGGCTAGGGGGGCGTCGTGGGGGGGTTCGGCGGGGGGGTGGGTTGACGGTGGGGGGGCGAGGAGTTTTAGTGAGAGGTTGGCTATGGAGGACTGGGCGGAGGGGAGGGGAAGGGGGGGGAGTAGGGGGGCGTGGGTTTAGTGGGCGGTTGAATTGGGTGAGTGGCGTTGGGGTTTGGTGATTTTTGGGGGGATGTTATGGTTGCTGAATTGAATTGGGGGGGTTTTGGTACGGTATTATAATATACATATGGGGAATTGGCTGTATATGAGATAGATCAGGTACGGGGATACTTAATAACAATGGCACTATCTGTATCAGAATATCTATTAATTATAATTTTAGTCAAGAGAACACCGAGTTGATGTAAAATGTGCCACTCGCACTTGTAGTCACAACCGAGTTTTAGGGTTAGCAATTCGAATATAAACTTGAATACTAATCGTCGATGTTCGCACCGACCACCCTCCAGGTGGTCGGCGAAAGCAAGTTGCACACCGCCAGATAGTATTAGACCACTTTAGCAGCGGTTGCAACTTGGATTGCAACTCAACTCCGCCAAGCCAACTAGGCGCAATTCCTATACAGTATTAGCTAAAATATTCAAGTTTATAGTAACCGTATGAGGCAATATAAACTTTTGGCGATCCTGTCCGCTGTCTGTGACAATCACCCGTTGTCTGTGACAACAGACCTGCTGTCTGTGACAATCACCCGCTGTCTGTGACAATCACCTGCTGTCTATGACAATCAATGGCAGACCCCGACGAAGATCTAGTTGTTCTAGCTATTGTTGTCGCCGCCTGGCATATTTCCTACCATCGTTGGCGCCGTCAAATACAACAACGTCTTCCATATAAGTACGAATATATTCCTAGCCCATGGAGTCTAGCGTTAATGCCTCCTAGGCGTGCCCGCCGCCTCCTACGCTTTAATGTTAAGGAGGTTCGACGTCTTATGCCGCTCCTCCACCTCTACAGGATCTCTTTCGACATCGGTTATCACCTGACCTAGAAACAGCCCTCGCCGTCGTCCTTGCACATCTATCTTTTCCTAGCCGGTAGGACGCTCTTTCAGATATATTTGGTCGGAGTCCATCCTAGCTGTCTACTATATTTAATGATATAGTAGTATTCTTAGCTGGCAAGTTTGCAGCCCTCTTGCAGTGGCACCTACAATTGACATACTGCCGGATGGAAGAGATGGCGGCTGCTGTTGAGGAAGCTGGAGGAGGAAAGGGGATCTAGGGATTTGTAGACGGCACCTTTCGAGGCTTTTGCCAGCCTGTTGGACAAGATGCACAGCGCCAGGTATATTCTGGGCATAAACGTTCTCACGGCTTAAACTGGCAAGCTGTTGTAACACCTGATGGACTTGTCTCATCACTATTAGGACCATTTGCTAGCCTAACAAACGACTAGGCGATGTGGAAAGTCTCTGGCTGTGAGGATGCTGTCTGACAGGTTATGGCCAGCTCGCCTAGATCGCTAATGTTACGATGGTCATAGAGGTCATGGTGCCAGTCCAGGAAAAGTAATCTAGATTGAATCTAAAGAGAGAAGAAGAAGAAGAAGGAAGGAAGGTAACATACAGTTGTCTGCTTAGCGGTTGTAACCTTGTGGCTAAGGCTACACCCGTAATCCCCATAACAACTGTAATAACCGTAATAACCGTAACAACCGTAACAACCATAACAACCGTAACAACCATAACAACCATAACAACCATAACAACCATAACAACCATAACAACCATAACAAACTGTGACAAGCTGTGAGCTGTAATCGTAACAGCTAATGCTTTATGTTTATGGAGACCCAGCTTACTCCTGTACCCAGTGTTGCCAATAGTGTCATACTGACATTCATTGCACTCAGTTTGCTATCAAACTCAAGAGCAAACTTAGAAATCTCCTCCTCAAACCTACAAATCACTATACATATTTTGGCTTATCACACCAACAACAAGAGCAATACTACTCAACGATTGCTACAACCCTCTATGATACATTACACGTCATCGCCCCTTAGTTACTGGGTCGATATTACCACATAGCATATCTCTACAACCCTCTATGATTCATTACATGACATCACTCATACTACCACATGACATATCTCTACCAACTAGAGGCCTAGGAGCATGAACGATAGCTCTAAAAGCTCCTACGAACCTCTATGATTCATTACATGTCATCGCTCTTTAGTTACCCACAAGATTGGTTAAGTTATGACATAATTTGTCTATGACATAATTTGTCTATAGGGGTACTCTGACCTTGGACCTCCTTTTACTTCCTATAGGCTACGAACCTAAGAGATGGTTCTATGGGATTCTCTTACATTGACTACAGTTACCAAGCCTGGTAAGTCATGGAAAGTCTTGGAAAATGAGAGAACTACACTCCTTTAGCATAAATAGGATTGCCTTTCCTTAAGAAAGGGCAAGCAGACAATACAGTAAATCGACTATCACATACTTCCACGTCTTTTCCAAGCTTCCAAGCATTGATCTTGTTACTCCTTGTTTCTGAAAAGTCAGTGAGGTGCTAACCTCTGACTTATCCCTGAGTTCTCAGACTCAACATTTGTTACAACTTGTCTAAACCACTTCACTAGATCATACACCTGATTGCTGCATTGTGGAATAGTCTAAGCTATGACCCTTTGGCTCTGTTTCCTAAGACAGTGTGTTGTCTTAGTAAAATCATCCCTTCCTTGGGTGGCTAGATTCTCACATCTGGTGCACCCACCATTACAGCTTACTCCAACCTTGAGCTCGTTGTAAAAAAATAGGTAGCACATTTCCATGTCGCCGAGCTGTGCAGCTACCCGCAACGGTTCTTGCTGCTCGTCTTGAGAACGGCCATTCTCATTGGCAGCGCCTTCCAATAGTAGTACAACCATCCGATCTTCCCTCGCTAGCCAGGTCGCCAGCTCCAAAATCCTCTGCATCTATATCTATGTACACCCCGCCACTGGAGTTGGTGCGCCAGGAGTTGGTGCGCCAGGAGTCGCTGGCAACCCAGAAACAAACCATTGAGTGCTCTACTGCCCAATCTCCCAAAATGAATCGCTACACATCGACCAAAGTCCCTCCAGCCCAACCTCTCAATCGTGCCCATCATAACCAAAAAACATTATCTGTACTTGAACAATGCGGTCAAGTCGCTCCAGCTTGTTACATCCAACTTGACGGTCTAGCAATTTATGGACCGCATCGTGGCCAATAAGTATGACAAATATCAGTTCAGCGCTGGCGGCCAGGGCTGCAGATATTGGGTCTATAACGTTATCAAGCTACTTGAGACTGAAGCCACACACATCCCTACGATCAGAGGTGTAAGGATGCCTTCTCGTCTCTCACTCTAAGGAGCAGACTCTGAGTAGCTGCGTGTAATGGTGGGTGCACCAGATATGAGAATCTAGCCACCCAAGGAAGGGATGAATTTACTAAGACAACACACTGTCTTAGGAAACAGAGCCAAAGGGTCGTAGCTTAGACTATCCACAACGCAGCAATCAGGTGTATGATGTGGTGAAGTGGTTTAGACAAGTTGCAACAAATGTTGAGTTTGAGAACTCAGGGGTAAGTCAGAGGTTAGCACCTCACTGACTTTACAAAAACAGAGAATAACAAGATCAATGCTTGGAAGCTTGTAAAAGACGTGGAAGTATGTGATAGTCGATTTACTGTATTGCCTGCTTGCCCTTTCTTAAGGAAAGGGCAATCCTATTTATGCCAAAGGAGTGTAGTTCTCTCATTTTTGTAATGGTGGGTGCACCAGATATGAGAATCTAGCCACCCAAGGAAGGGATGACTTTACTAAGACAACACACTGTCTTAGGAAACAGAGCCAAAGGGTTGTAGCTTAGACTATTCCACAACGCAGCAATCAGGTGTATGATGTGGTGAAGTGGTTTAGACAAGTTGCAACAAATGTTGAGTCTGAGAACTCAGGGGTAAGTCAGAGGTTAGCACCTCACTGACTTTTCAAAAAACAGAGAATAACAAGATCAATGCTTGGAAGCTTGGAAAAGACGTAGAAGTATGTGCTAGTCGATTTTCTGTATTGCCTGCTTGCCGTTTCTTAAGGAAAGGGCAATCCTATTTATGCCAAAGGAGTGTAGTTCTCTCATTTTCCATGACTTTCCATGACTAACCAGGCTTGGTAAATGTATTAGAAATCAAGTGCGACCCACAACTAGCTTGCTAATCATGTAGTGAACGTAAGAGAATCCCATAGAACCATCTCTTGGGTTCCTAGCCTATAAGAAGTGAAAAGGAGGTCCAAGGTCAGAGTACCTATAGACAAATTATGTCATAACTTAACCAATCTTGTGGGTAACTAAGGAGCGATGACGTGTAATGAATCATAGAGGGTTGTAGAAGCTTCTAGAGCTATCGTTCATGTTCCTAGGCCTCTAGTTGGTAGAGATATGCCATGTGGTAGTATTGGCCCACCCCCTTAAGGAGGAGATTTTCTTAATAACTTGTTCAATGAGTGTCCAAATGATATGCCGTGATGTATGTAGCATAAACAGATGTAGTAGAAGAGTTTGCAGCAATCGTTGAGTAGTATTGCTTCTGTTGTTGGTGTGATAAGCCAAGATATGTATGGTGACTTGTAGGTTTGAGGAGGAGATTTCTAAGTTTGCTCTTGAGTTTGATAGCAAACTGAGTGCAACGAATGTCAGTATGACAATTTTCCATGACTTTCCATGACTAACCAGGCTTGGTAAATGTATTAGAAATCAAGTGCGACCCACAACTAGCTTGCTAATTATGTAGTGAACGTAAGAGAATCCCATAGAACCATCTCTTGGGTTCCTAGCCTATAGGAAGTGAAAAGGAGGTCCAAGGTCAGAGTACCTATAGACAAATTATGTCATAACTTAACCAATCTTGTGGGTAACTAAGGAGCGATGACGTGTAATGAATCATAGAGGGTTGTAGAAGCTTCTAGAGCTATCGTTCATGTTCCTAGGCCTCTAGTTGGTAGAGATATGCCATGTGGTAGTATTGGCCCACCCCCTTAAGGAGGAGATTTTCTTAATAACTTGTTCAATGAGTGTCCAAATGATATGCCGTGATGTATGTAGCATAAACAGATGTAGTAGAAGAGTTTGCAGCAATCGTTGAGTAGTATTGCTTCTGTTGTTGGTGTGATAAGCCAAGATATGTATGGTGACTTGTAGGTTTGAGCAGGAGATTTCTAAGTTTGCTCTTGAGTTTGATAGCAAACTGAGTGCAACGAATGTCAGTATGACACTGCGGGTCACGTATGATCATTTGGGCGGGCTAACCGAGTCGGATGGGTTTCAGGTACTAGAGGGAAATGACTCACGAGGTTCCCCCTGGTCACGTGTGATCATTTGAGCGGGCTAACCAAGTCGGATGGGTTTCGGGTACTTAAGGGAATTGACTCACGGGGTTCCCCCCTTCATCTTTTTTGTATCCTTCATAGTAGACCTATAGGATAGCATCCGTTTAGGTGACCGCAGCTATGAAAGCGCTCGGAACTGTCTGCGCAGCTGGAGGTATCCCTGCGTCAGCTGCGGAGCAGACACCGGGTAACCAAAGGAACGTTCTATGCCCTGTAGTTATTGTAAAACTGAGTGGCTGTCACATATTGTAATGAGGTGGATCGGGTCAGAGACGGAATGCTTGCAAGTTGGGTAGCTACTGTGTATAACTTCAGATCCTGCACTGTAGCTAGAAAGCAAACAAGCCTGTTCCGACCAAAGCCTCGCATCACAACAGTCGTATCCATTCATTGTCAGATGGATGTTGTCAGATGGTGTCATGTATGGAGTGTTCTGATGTGGGTAAAGAAGCCAGTCCCGGCGGCTAAATTTCATGCTTTAACCACACTGTCTTCATTGGAGAGTCCATTCACACGCCTCAGTGATCAGGAGGCCCATCTAACTGGACGACTCTGCCCTACGTCATATGACCACATTCGTTGCCACAGCGCCTCCATATCTCCAAGCGCGAACTGATCGACGAGGGCTGCCTGCAAACAAATCCCACAACCACGAACTCAACCTAGAACTCAACCTATGTGCTAGGCAATACTCAAAGTAGGTTTCTCAGCTCGCTTTTGTATGCCCATACACCTTACTAATTCCACGCAGAAGAGCCCCTAATTATCAAAGATGACAGCGACGATGAAAGCGACGACGAAGCTGAGGCTGGAGTTGCCTCTAGCGATGTCCAGCCTCAGCTTCTTGCCAGCATTGAGGACCACGACGCGAGCGAGTGTGGCCCATTGAGTTGGCTAATTTACGCTATTAATTTCGTGGATGTATGCCTTCCGCTGCGGTGGAATGGATGAGAGGGCGACTCGTCGTATCAGTGGAGCATTATGTTGCTGCTGAAAGGCAGCGCTGCTGGCGTGAGTGAAATTGGCACCCTCTGATTCCCTCTTCCGCCGTCGGAATAAACTGGTGACCGTGTATAACCTGTGAATTCGCCCCAGGCGAAGGGCGATATTCTGAAGTGTACGGGTATCTTATTGTATATACAATACCCCTGGACAAGCAAAGAGGTACAAAATGCTGTTGCGCACTTCTCGCCTCTATGCTCCTTCTAACGATAGTCGCCACGTGAAAGCATCCCCCGTCATAAACGATGGTGCAATCTTTGTCGAGCGCTAGTGGGTTTTTGCCATCCTCGACCAGTGCCGTTACTTCTGTATTTCTCCCAGAAGCCATCCAACTTTCAGCTTCTCGGATGCTCCCCAAACCACCACTCAAGACAAAAAGGTATTTGGAGATACAGTCACGTAAATAAACACAGGTTGATTGAGCGTCTCTTGCCACCTCAATTTGCAAAAATTCTCAGCTTCGAATCCACCCCCCCAGTGGCGACAACGCAGCGGATCTGAACGTCGGGGATAACCGCTTCAGTACCGTTGCTCTTCGTGGTCTGATTGCTTTCACCATTCTGCACATCTGCTGCGCCGCCGTAAGACGCATGTACACTTTTGACAATTCCCGGAGCCCATTTTAGACAGGTGACGAAGCGTTCATGGGCATCGACAAGGGCCTTGACGCACTTTCCTTCTTGACTCAAGTCCCAGCACCGAAGAGACTTGTCATCCGATACAGAAAAGAGATATTTGCCGCTGGGGTGAAAAACGAGCGCCCGCACCCAGTTGTCATGGCCAACTAGAGTCTTGAGACAAGTTCCACGAGCGTCCCAGAGTTTGATAGTCTTGTCTCGCGACCCAGTCGCCATAAACTCTGCCATGCTGTTTGCAGGTGGGGGCTTCTTCAATCCGGCCAAGGGTGCAAGATACTGGTATGAAGCGGGCGGAGCAAGTGCACAGCATTCATTGTAATGCTCATGACCGACCATAACCAGCTTGCTTTCTGGATTCAGTGCGGAGATATCCCATAACCTAACACTCATGTCATCCCCTGTTGAGAGGAGGAAACGTCCGTCGGCCGAAGAGAAAACGTCTCGTACCCAGCCAGTGTGGCCTTGCAGAGTCATCATACAATATCCTGTGGTGACGTCCCATACCTTCAGCGTTTTGTCTCGGCTTGCGCTGACAAGTAAGTTCCCAGATGATGGCGCGCCGATAGCCCCAGAAGGTATGAAACGGATGGCGCTAACGCTGTGATCATGACCTGGCAAAGTGCGAATGTTTTTGTAGTCATCTGCTGGATCCCATAACTTGATTGTCAGGTCAGAGCTGCAGGATGCCAGAAGGATTCCACCTCTTGGGCCGCCATAGTCAACATCAAGCACTGCTCTTGTGTGGCCTTTGATTGTCTTTTCCAGCTCACCCAATTCCCAGTCCCATATTTTGATTGTATAATCGTCGGATCCTGAGGCAATAGAGGAGAACACTGGATGAAAAGCGACGCAATTTATGGTATCTCGATGTGATTCTAAACAATGCCGAGGAGGTGCTTTAGGTAGCCAAGAACTGGGGTCCTGATTTCGCAGAGGGAGAGAGGTAGGTGTGGCGTTGTCAACTTCGAACTGCAATGCTGTATTTCGTGTCTCGAGGTCCATTATCTGTGAGAGTCATCGTTAGACATCGCGGTGACAGGAGTGTGCAAAATCTACAGTAAACATGCCTTTTTCTGTAGCCGAACAATGCCTGTCCATTTTTTCTGAAGCAAAGTCTCATATTTCTTCGCTGTAGCTGAATCGAAGACATCTTCTCCAAGGCTCAGTTCCGCTCTAAGCGCAGCAGCAGCGTTCGGTAAGTTATTCGCCGAGAGATAAGCTATGATCGACTTGTGTCTGAGAATATAAGAGTCAGCTTGAATTGGGACACATCGCGGACTCTCATCCACCAGGGCATTGACTTACAGCTCTTCAGACTGCCGATTCGCCAATATAGGGCTCATGCTTGGGATATTGTGGCATTCAAGTCGGCCACGCGTGACCCGACCGCGTTCGTCGCTGTAGTATGGAGAGGGACGGAAATGTCGATCCAGAACGCAGATAAGCTGTAGAAGGGGAGCTAATTCGTCGTGACCAACTTTTCGCTTCGCTCAAGGTTGGAGTAAGCAATGTGAACGCGCCCGAAGCGAGAGGAAGCAATGTGCGCTCCGTCGTAACATGCGTCTGTTCACCACCACTCCATAATGAAACTTCTACCATAGCTACACATGCTATTTTATATAGTAAATCTATGATTCATTTAATGGAAGGGACTCCTCTATCAAATGCCTGTGAATGGCTAGCAGAGAACCCCTCTGAAACTGCAACTACTGCTAGTCGGATTTTTAAGGTTCCTACATCAACTATACGCTCACGCATCCACCGCCAATGTCACGAGTAGCCTCACGTGAAGGACCTTTCACGTGCGCTATAGTGCCAAGGCGGAGGGGTTCGGAGGGCCTCTGAACCCCGCACGAGAACATATTTAGTAGGAACACGGCCCTTAATCGGAAGGGCAGCGTTCAGTCTTCGTATCAATAGAGAGCTTGACTACGTAACTATCTACAACCTGACTTCCCACTGCCCTGTTCAGCCAAGGCTCTTTTACATTCTGAACGCTCCACCATTCCTGTAAGGACACAGGGCACCCAGCTCACAGTAATAGCATATGAGAGTGCGAGTCGGAGGCTAAACGGATGCTATCCTATAGGTCTACTACGAAGGATACAAAAAAGATGAAGGGGGAACCCCGTTGAGTCTGTTTCCTTAACTCCCGAAACGGGCCCGACTCGGTTATCCCAACCCTAGCCCTGAACCTTCCACCGCAACAGGTCTGCATTGGCCCTGAACCTTCCACCGCAACAGGTCTGCATCGGCCCTGAACCCTATACACTTACCGTCCCCCACTATAGTGTAACTCGCTATATGATCCTCTACTGGTTCGAAACCCCACCGAGTCGGATTCCATGCTTGTAGTGACCGTAACAGTTCTGAGACAGGTTCTTCGAGTATCTAGGTATGGAGGCATCTTTACAATTCCTACGATTGGGAAGAACAGCCCAGAGGGGGAAGTCAAGTAAGCGGAAAACCATGCCGCCACGTCAGACCCGTAGGGAAGCGGCTGCGAGCCTTGAGCATGAGCGTAGCGGAGTGGCTGCACTTGAGAACGCACCTGAGGAGTCAGGGGCATCAAGCCCCTTATCCCAGGCTCACAGCTCCCTTGGAGTAGAAGCCCAGCTTGCTACGGCCCTCGCCTCGAAGCTGAGTTACAGCGAGAACTTGAGCTGAGAGAGGCGGGCGAGCGAATCCGTCGACTACAGGAACGCCTAGAGCGTGTAGGACAAGAGGAGGCTTCTCCCCACACTCTTAGGTCGGACGAACGAAGCGTTATGACTACTGTAAGCTCTACTTCGCATGCTGGGGTACCACGAAGCCTAAGGTCGAGGGCGATCCCTGAATACCGAGTGTAATGGTGGGTGCACCAGATGTGAGAATCTAGCCACCCAAGCAAGGGATGATTTTACTAAGACAACACAGTGTCTTAGGAAACAGAGCCAAAGGATTGTAGCTTAGACTATTCCACAACGCAGCAATCAGGTGTATGATATAGTGGAGTGGTTTAGACAAGTTGTAACAAATTTTGAGTCTGAGAACTCAGGGATAAGGGATAAGTCAGAGGTTAGCACCTCAAGAAACAAGGAGTAACAAGATCAATGCTTGGAAGCTTGGAAAAGACGTGGAAGTATGTGATAGTCGATTTACTGTATTGTCTGCTTGCCCTTTCGTAAGGAAAGGGCAATCCTATTTATGCTAAAGGAGTGTAGTTCTCTCATTTTCCAACACTTTCCATGACTAACCAGGCTTGGTAACTGTAGTCGACGTAAGAGAATCCCATAGAACCATCTCCTAGGTTCCTAGCCTATAGGAAGTGAAAGGAGGTCCAAGGTCAGAGTACCCCTATAGACAAATTATGTCATAACTTAACCAATCTTGTGGGTAACTAAGGAGCGATGACGTGTAATGAATCATAGAGGGTTGTAGAAGCTTTTGGAGCTATCGTTCATGTTCCTAGGCCTCTAGTTGATAGAGATATGTCATGTGTAGTATTAGCCCAGTAACTAAGGAGTGATGTCATGTAATGAATCATAGAGGGTTGTAGAGATATGCTATGTGGTCATATCGGCCCTGTAACTAAGGAGCAATGACGTGTAATGAATCATAGAGGGTTGTAGCAATCATTGAGTAGTATTGCTCTTGTTGTTGGTGTGACAAGCCAAAATATGTATAGTGACTTGTAGGTTTGAGGAGGAGATTTCTAAGTTTGCTCTTGAGTTTGATAGCAAACTGAGTGCAATGAATGTCAGTATGACATAGTGCTGCCACTTCACATTAATCTAATGACCTATAACAGCAGCATACTCTGTATAGTTTTGTGCAGTCCATGCATCTGTTGTGATAGATATCCAGCCGCCATGGGTAATATGAGACTAGAGTTCTATTTGTAATAAGCCTCGGTAATGTGAGAATTGCTGCTATAGCTCTTAGCATAGCATTGGTAATGAGATTGACAAAGTAGTTAGGCTTAAGAATTGTACTAATTGATGAAAGAATAGCTCTTAATAAGTCATAAGGAGAGGTTATTTGATACAACAAATGAGAGTAATAACTCTTTGTATTTCGCTCTACTATTTGATGCTTGAATAGGCTGGATTTGCTGGTTCCGTGGCTCAAAGAACGACGATGCACTACTCGATGGGTTTAATGGTGTATTCTTATGACTTTTCATTGTATATGCTACTGTTAGATGCTTCTAGGTATAGTGCTTCTAAAGATTACCAGTCAAAGTTTGACTTAATAGTTGTGGAGTAGGTGAATATCCACAATTTGGTTACAAGCAGGTCATCTTAACCATAGGTGGATTACTATCAAGTATCAATCGTGAATATAATAGCTTTGTGATAGTATTGACATTGTTGGTGGCAGCATCCGTCCTAGAGGCTAGAGCCAGAGCGGTGTAGGATCAATATGTTAAATAGGGGTAGGTAGCGTTAGCAAACTTGGCTCATTATGAGTATCATGGCTATTATAGCCCTCGAGCTCTAATAAAGATGAGTCACTCATTCTAAGGATAGTTATTACTATATACAGCATCAAAACAGGTCTTACGACATTTGTAAAAAGAGGTCTTGGCTACGCTTGGCTACTTTTGGCATATATCTAGATATATACTCTAGAGTATCCCGATATGCCAGATACTCTTCAAATATCAAAGGGTAGGTATATACTTGAGGATATACCCAGATACTATGGGTATATTAGTATCTGTGCTAAACACTAATAGAAACTGTGTGTAACGCTGACTTCTAAACGATAGAAGACACAGAGGTTCTCTTGCGTAAAGGTTTACTTATCAGAGGAGGCAGGGGATCAGACACAAAGGCTTCAAGTAACACGTTACTAGTATATAACAAATACTGTATTGAGTTGAGCACGAAGCTCCTATCTAAGGAAATACTATCTACTTATATAGTGGCATCGTGCCTAGTGGACTCTTGGGAACTCACTCGAGTCCTCGGAGTCCTGGACTCTTAGGACTCTTCTCATCATCCTGCGAGTCCATCACGTGCCTAGTGGACTCCTGGGAACTCACTCGAGTCCTCGGAGTCCTGGACTCTTAGGACTCTTCTCATCATCCTGCGAGTCCGTCACGTGATACTTTCGGAACTACTATTCCCCGCTGCCCCTCCAGGTACCAGGGCCGGTCTCATGCTGTCATACTGACATTCGTTGCACTCAGTTTGCTATCAAACTCAAGAGCAAACTTAGAAATCTCCTCCTCAAACCTACAAGTCACCATACATATCTTGGCTTATCACACCAACAACAGAAGCAATACTACTCAACGATTGCTGCAAACTCTTCTACTACATCTGTTTATGCTACATACATCACGGCATATCATTTGAACACTCATTGAACAAGTTATTAAGAAAATCTCCTCCTTAAGGGGGTGGGCCAATACTACCACATGGCATATATCTACCAACTAGAGGCCTAGGAACATGAACGATAGCTCTAGAAGCTTCTACAACCCTCTATGATTCATTACACGTCATCGCTCCTTAGTTACCCACAAGATTGGTTAAGTTATGACATAATTTATCTATAGGTACTCTGACCTTGGACCTCCTTTTCACTTCCTATAGGCTAGGAACCCAAGAGATGGTTCTATGGGATTCTCTTACGTTCACTACATGATTAGCAAGCTAGTTGTGGGTCGCACTTGATTTCTAATACATTTACCAAGCCTGGTTAGTCATGGAAAGTCATGGAAAATGAGAGAACTACACTCCTTTGGCATAAATAGGATTGCCCTTTCTTTAAGAAAGGGCAAGCAGACAATACAGTAAATCGACTAGCACATACTTCTACGTCTTTTCCAAGCTTCCAAGCATTCATCTTGTTACTCCTTGTTTCTGAAAAGTCAGTGAGGTGCTAACCTCTGACTTACCCCTGAGTTCTCAGACTCAACATTTGTTGCAACTTGTCTAAACCACTTCACCACATCATACACCTGATTGCTGCGTTGTGGAATAGTCTAAGCTACAACCCTTTGGCTCTGTTTCCTAAGACAGTGTGTTGTCTTAGTAAATTCATCCCTTCCTTGGGTGGCTAGATTCTCATATCTGGTGCACCCACCATTACACATGCGACCTCCCTCCTTCCTGTCCTGTAGTTGGCCAGCCTTCTTGTTCCGTCGTAACACTGTGAGGTGCAATAGGCTAGCAACGCTATTGTTCTGTAAGTATTTAAATATAATATATGGTTGGAATTATATCTTTTAGAATGTCTTCTAATAGAGTTGGGAAAGCTGAAACTCAAGTGAAGAAGTTAAAATTTTTGGATCATTGTAAGGTGGACAAGTAACATATATATAATCGCTGTTATAGTAAGACAATTGCAAATCACTTATTCCTTGCTGTCATATTCTAGGCATTTCTCTATGACTACATATAAGATGGGCACATACCTACATACAAGGCTGCCCACCTCTAGCATAAGAAGGCCCGACAGCCCAAAATGCAAGAGGCTGTCTAAAGGATCAAGCCTCTTGCTGCGTTAGTAAACAGTAAGTATCCATAGAGTAGCTCGCATTGCTTTTTTACTTCACACCTTTCTTCATCTCACATCACTTCATCTCGCATCACTCTAACAAGGCTGATGCAAGGTGATGTAATGCAAGCTAATGTGAAGTTATATGCAGTGATGCGAAGTTAGATGAAGTAAAGTAATGCGAGTGTAACGCTGACTTCTAAACGATAGAAGACACAGAGGTTTCTTGCATAAGGTTGACTTGACAGAGGAGGCAGGGGATTAGACACAAAGGCTTTCCAAGTAACACGTTACAGTATTGTAAAGAATACTATATTGAGTTGAGCACGAAGCTCCTATCTAAGGAAATATTATCTACTTATATAGTGGTGTCGTGCCAAAGGGATATCCGTGGATAACATGGATAACATAATATCCATGATATCCAATGTTATCCATCACCTGATATTCCGTGGATCCCCATGGATAACATGGATAACATAATATCCATGATATCCAATGTTATCCATCACGTGAGATTGCAGCCGTAAGCGCTAGCCATAGCACTAGCACTTAGCCATAACAGCGAGGTCGCGCCATCCTTCCACCCTATTGGTTAGTCGAGGGGAGGTTTATGTTAGGTAGAGCTCCTAGGGACGGAACAAAAGTCGTTATCATTTCTATGCAGGTTGATGAGGTTCTACGTGGTGGTGACCTCTGTTAATAGGTAATTATAGATTAGGGACAATAATGAGGAGTACAAAGGAAAACATAGTCTTAAGGGGTACATGAGGCTCGTAACAGCAAGAGAAGAGACAACGGAGATCGCGAGGCGATTTGGCTGCATATCTAAAAGCGACAAGTCTTAAGCAGGTAGATATTGTCTTGAATACCCCTAGATGTCATACTGACATTCGTTGCACTCAGTTTGCTATCAAACTCAAGAGCAAACTTGGAAATCTCCTCCTCAAACCTACAAGTCACTATACATATTTTGGCTTATCACACCAACAACAAGAGCAATACTACTCAACGATTGCTACAACCATCTATGATTCATTACACGTCATCGCTCCTTAGTTACTGGGCTGATATTACCACATAGCATATCTCTACAACCCTCTATGATTCATTACATGACATCACTCATACTACCACATGACATATCTCTACCAACTAGAGGCCTAGGAGCATGAACGATAGCTCTAAAAGCTCCTACGAACCTCTATGATTCATTACATGTCATCGCTCTTTAGTTACCCACAAGATTGGTTAAGTTATGACATAATTTGTCTATGACATAATTTGTCTATAGGGGTACTCTGACCTTGGACCTCCTTTTACTTCCTATAGGCTACGAACCTAAGAGATGGTTCTATGGGATTCTCTTACGTCGACTACAGTTACCAAGCCTGGTAAGTCATGGAAAGTCTTGGAAAATGAGAGAACTACACTCCTTTAGCATAAATAGGATTGCCCTTTCCTTAAGAAAGGGCAAGCAGACAATACAGTAAATCGACTATCACATACTTCCACGTCTTTTCCAAGCTTCCAAGCATTGATCTTGTTACTCCTTGTTTCTGAAAAGTCAGTGAGGTGTTAACCTCTGACTTACCCCTGAGTTCCCAGACTCAACATTTGTTGCAACTTGTCTGAACCACTTCACTACATCACACACCTGATTGCTGCGTTGTGGAATAGTCTAAGCTACGACCCTTTGGCTCTGTTTTCTAAGACAGTGTGTTGTCTTAGTAAATTCATCCCTTCCTTGGGTGGCTAGATTCTCACATCTGGTGCACCCACCATTACACCAGATAGCCTCATGCATATCTCTAGCTGATATGCAACCCTTCTAGATTGTTTTTACACTCACTTTCAAACGACTTTTAGAAATACTGCCTTTACGTGAAAAGCATACTAAACAAGACGATAATCCAGGTTTGTAAAAAGTTCCGCTACTAGAGGTATACAATTTTTGACATTGGTAGAACAACCAGCATCTAAGCATCGTTGCATATCAAAGATGTTGCCAAATAATGCTCTAGAATCTGCTATGAGAATCCAATCGGAACTTAACCCTAGGGTAAAAAAAGAAGGCTGCTAAACAACTTGTAGAGGAGGGAATTAAACTTATAGCGGAACATGTATGAAGTTTATTCTTCGTTGATTAATATAAGGCTGATTACAGCTAGATGTAGCGCCATACTACACAAATTTAGAATGTAGAAGTAGGAATTAAGATATTAGACTAGAGAGCTTGCTCTACAACTCCAAGTGATTTTGTAGGTATAAGAACCTAATATTAGTGTGTAAGGCTTTTCTAGAATGCGTACAAAGAGCCTTTTATTATTAGTTAAGGTTCTATCCTCTTAAGCAACCTTAATAGAGACTATAGGTATAATATCAAAGTGTTGGATATCATGCTTCTTTGTATACTTACACACCATAGAAGCCTTTGCTCTTTAAGTAGCTGCTATAGCTCTCTTAATTATAGGGTTAGGAAGCTTAGTTCTAGGCTAAGCTGGCACTCGAGCCTAGCTCTAGATCTAGCTTAAGCTCTAAGCTATAGCTTAGCTTAGAATTAAGCCTTAACTGCTCTAGCTTAATTACAAGCTCTAGTGCTACCTAGAGCTAGGCTTAAGCCTAAGCCTAGGCTCAAGTGATTACTTAAGCTCTAGGCCTAGAATGAAGGTTGAGCAATTGCTTAAGCTCTAGATTAGACTTAGAGCTAGAGCTAAGCTTAGAATTGATGTTAATCAATTACTTGACCTCTAGCTATGGTGATGCCTAGAGCTGGGCTTAAGCAAGAGCCTAGGCTTAAGCAATCGCTCGAGCTCTAGGCTTAGAATTAAGCTTAAGTGATTACTTAAGTGATTAATTAGGCTTAGAGCCAGAGCTAGGCTTAGAATTAATCCAGACTATCTATGTGTTACGACGGAACAAGAAGGCTGGCCAACTACAGGACAGGAAGGAGGGAGGTCGCATGAGACCGGCCCTGGTACCTGGAGGGGCAGCGGGGAATAGTAGTTCCGAAAGTATCACGTGACGGACTCGCAGGATGATGAGAAGAGTCCTAAGAGTCCAGGACTCCGAGGACTCGAGTGAGTTCCCAGGAGTCCACTAGGCACGTGATGGACTCGCAGGATGATGAGAAGAGTCCTAAGAGTCCAGGACTCTGAGGACTCGAGTGAGTTCCCAAGAGTCCACTAGGCACGACGCCACTATATAAGTAGATAGTATTTCCTTAGATAGGAGCTTCGTGCTCAACTCAATACAGTATTTGTTATATACTAGTAACGTGTTACTTGAAGCCTTTGTGTCTGATCCCCTGCCTCCTCTGATAAGTAAACCCTTACGCAAGAGAACCTCTGTGTCTTCTATCGTTTAGAAGTCAGCGTTACACTATGAGGCACGACGTAGTATTCCCTTAGATAGGAGCTTTGTGCTCAACTTAATATAGTATTCTTTACAATACTGTAACGTGTTACTTAGAAAGCCTTTGTGTTTAATCCCCTGTCTCCTCTGTCAAGTCAACCTTACATAAGATATCTCTATGTCTTCTATCATTTAGAAGTCAGCATTACATCTATGTGCTATAATCAAAGTAGGTTTCTTAGCTTGCTTGTGTATACCTATACAGCTTACTAATTCTATGTAGAAGAGCCCCTAATTATCAAAGATAACAATAAGGACAGTGTATTAAACAGTATTAGCAATACAGGCTGTATATGGCCTGTATACAGGTCTGTATTGTATATAGAAATAATGAGTTAGTGCGTATTTCAAATTCTAATACAGATCTAGTGTGTATGACTAGTATTTAAGCCTTAATACTAGCTGTATATAGCTAGTATTAAAGCTTAAAATTCGAAAAGGTATATATTACTACAATGACTTTACAACTATCTAATGCGCTATTACAGACGTCGATGCCCAAAGGGCTCGTTGCCATCGCAGAGCTTGGTGGCATGGAAGGCGTAGTCATCGAAGAGCGTAAATCGAGGTTTGGCTCTGCGAATGCGTTCATGTGCCACTGCGGGTTTTCGAGCTGCGGCGAGGCCGAGTAGGGGGATGAGCGCAGCAGGTGCGAGAATGTTAGGAGGGAGGAGCGACCGTGGAGAGGGACAGAGTCGGGGGAGGGAGTGGCCCTTTTATAGAGCTCGAAAGCGGCGGCAGGCACGTGCACGCGCGTTGCCCGATTAGGGCGGGCGCTTAATTATAATTCTTGTCCGTATTTTAATCACAGTTACTACAGACTCTCAAAACGCCAACAGAGCTTATAGGCCACTTCCTGCCTCTAAGTGACTGTCACATAATCTCCTCCTTAGTCTATTTCTGAGTCAACCTGAAGAAACGTCACTGATATCAACGCACAACGCACGGACCACCCGAACCCGAAATCGTGACGGAATATTTTTGGACGAGAGGAGCAGGAGGGTCGCACGACTACCAATTGCAGAACTTTTGCGCCCGCTAACTCTTTAAATACCCCACGCCTCGAACAGCTCCAGGTTCATGAACATCCTACCCCAAACCCTCCTGCGCGCTACACGACACACACTCCCACGAACCCTTTCGAATCTGCCAAAGTACACGCGCACAAGACTCTGGAAAGCCCTCGCCCACCGCGCCTATACTACCCCGCCAAAGCGCGCATACAGCAACATGGCACACAACGCCGACGAGCTGGCCGCCAGCCTGCAGTCCCTCGGGCTGAAGGGCTCACTCGACGCCTACCCAAATTGCTACCCGGAGATCAACCCGGTCGATATCTACAGGGCGCACATCACGTCTATCCTGTCTCAGATCACTGGCGTGGACCGTTCGATAGTGTACCCCTCGCTTCAATGGACGCAAACACTGGAGAAGGGTGATATGGTTCTGCCCGTCGCCGCGCTGCGTGTGAAGGGCAAGAAGCCGAATGAGCTGGCTGAGGAGTGGGCGGCAAAGGTATGCGCGGCGCCTGTTTGGAGGTAATGGCGGAGTGCTGCTAACGGCGGCATAGTTTGAGGAGACGGCACTGATGCAGAAGCCTGTTGCCGGGGGCCCGTTCCTGCAGTTTTACTTCAAGGTCGACCAGCTGGCGCAAATCCTGCTGCCGACGATTCTGAAGAGCCAAAAGACGTTTGGGAGCAACCCGAACAACGGGCTGAAGGACCAGTCGGACCCATCGAAGGGGAAGAAGAAGATTATTGTGGAGTTCTCGTCGCCGAATATTGCGAAGCCGTTCCATGCTGGACATCTCCGAAGCACTATCATCGGTGGCTTCCTCTCGAACCTATACGAAAGCGCGGGGTGGGATGTTGTCCGTATAAACTACCTTGGAGACTGGGGCAAGCAGTACGGATTACTGGCCCTCGGATTTGAGAAGTACGGTAACGAGGAGGCGCTGAAGGCGGATCCTATCAACCACCTTTACGAGATCTACGTCAAGATCAACGCGGATATGACAAAGGAGAAGGACGAGATCAAGGCGCTTGAGGAGGCCGGCAACAAGGACGAGGCGCAGAAGATCAAAGACACCGGAATCGATGAGCAGGCCCGCAAATACTTCAAGGCCATGACTGACAACGATGAGAAGGCTATTGCACAGTGGGCCCGCTTCCGTGAGCTCAGCATCAAGAGGTACAAGGAAACCTACGCTAGGTTGAACATCCACTTCGACGACTACTCGGGAGAGTCCCAGGTTAAGGAGGAGCGCATGGCCCAGACCGGGAAGAAGATGGAGGAGATGGGCATTGCCGAGGAGTCTGAGGGAGCTGTCATTGTGGACTTTGCGAAGCATGTGCCCGGGAAGGCTGGCAAGGCGTTGGAGCGACCTGTTATCAAGAAGAAGGACGGCACGGCGCTGTACCTCACCCGTGATATCAGTGAGATCCAGCAGCGTGTCGATAAATACAACTTCGACCACATGATCTACGTCGTCGCGTCGGCGCAGGACCTGCATCTCAAGCAGCTCTTCAAGATTATCGAGCTGATGGGCTACAAGGAGCTCGCCGCCAAGGTGCAGCATATCAACTTCGGCCTGGTCCTCGGCATGAGCACCCGCCGTGGTACGGTGAAGTTCCTGGACGACATCCTGCGCGACGTCGGCGACAAGATGCACGAGGTCATGCGCAAGAACGAGGCCAAGTACGAGCAAGTCGCTGACCCCGAGGCCGTCGCCGACATCCTTGGTATCTCCTCCGTCATGGTCCAGGACATGTCCGGAAAGCGTATCAACAACTACACCTTCAACATGGAGGCCATGACCTCGTTCGAGGGTGACACCGGCCCATACCTCCAGTACGCGCACGCCCGTCTATGCTCTATCACCCGCAAGGCGGCGCTGAGCACCGAGGAGATCGCCAGTGCGGACCTGACGCTGCTGACTGAGCCGCACGCACATAACCTCATCCGTGTTATCTCCCAGTATCCTGATGTTGTTAACAACACGCTGAGGACGCTCGAGCCGACGACGGTTCTGACGTACCTGTTCAAGATGACGCACACTCTCAGCTCGAGTTACGATCACCTCCGTATTGTTGGCTCGGAGGCGGAGCTGATGAAGGCGAGGATGGCGTTGTATGATTCGGCGAGGGTTGTACTGAATAATGGAATGAGGCTGTTGGGATTGAGCCCTGTGGAGCGGTATGTTTATCCCCGATGTTGATTCTTTATGCGTGTAGATACTAACGACCACAGCATGTAAACGATGCAATGACACAGCGAGTTTAAAATATGGCTAGATTTGGAGGAAAGGCTTCGAGGGCTTTTTAAAAGCTTTGTCATCCAGTACACGTTATTGTAGACAAGTGCACTGGAAGCCGTGACTGGGGAAAGAGGGCGATCAAGGGACGCCATTCGACATAAAAAAGCATTTGTAATGAGGAAAATCAAACTTCACAACTGTTAGAGTAACCATCTGCATTATTCATGAGCAATTTCAGTATACACTCGACAGTCTAGTTATAAATACAGCCGTCCCTAGCTGGCCCGCTAGTTTTCCATCTTTTTCTTGTACACCTCTCCGCCTCCAAATCTATTATACATCTCTTCCGCCACCAACTCAAGCAGTAGCGCTAGTCTTAATCTGCACCCCATGCCACCCCTCCTCCTCCATCTGCTCCTTGAGCAACTTATTAACCATCCTCTGCTGCGCTAGCATTCCCACCCCACTAAACGCGCTACTCGCAACCTCAATCGCGAACATACTCCCGCACCCCCCCGAGATATCCTGGACGTGTAGCGAGGAAGGCGATAGGCTCGACGAGAGGGTGGCGTGGATGCGGTGTTCGGCAGGGGAGAGGTGCGATAGCGCACCCTCGGCGGGTTGGGCGGGGGCGGCCGCTGAGGTGGGTGTGGAGGAGTATGGCCTGTATGCGAGAGGTAGACGGCGGGGGCCGGCGCGGAAGACAGTTCGTGGGGAGGTTGTGAGGGCGCGGGAGGTGTGGGGGAGGGCGCGCGGGAAGAGAGAGACGGTGCGTGGTGTTGACATGGCGTTTATAAGCTCGCGGCGGAGCGTTGTTGGGGTGGGGGAGATGTGTAATCCGACCGCTGTTTGGGTCGAGGGTACGGTACAAGTGCGTCGCGGATGCAGCCGGGGGATGGGGCTTTGTTTATCACACGGAAATATTCGTTTTGGTAGGCGTGGGAGTTTGGAGATGCTGTGTTGGTTGGTGATGGATTGGGGGATTGGATTGGTGGTGGTTCCTGGGAACTTTTTTGGAGGCCATCGGTGGGTGGAGCGCCGGCCGCGGCGGCTGTCGGAAGGAATTGGGTGGTGGGCCCCACGGGCCAATGGGGAGCGTTGATTAGCAAGCTTCCAACGACGAGGCTGAAGGACCAACGAAGGTCGCCCAACTGTTGGAACAATTCACCGTTTGAATGCATTTCTATAGAATAGGCAGCAATCAGAGAAATACTTAGAGTACAATCGCGCTACCATATTCTACATATGTAGGAGAATTTAACTATATGGCAGCTGATTGTCGGGGGCATCAACGCCAAATATTTGTGATAACATGAACAACCTCCTCCCCTTCAACCCAGAGTCGGTGGAGCGCATTCTACAGACGATGGATACTTTCCCTGACTGGTATATTCTATAGATGGCGTACACCAACCTCATTACCACAGCTCGTGGACCCAACCACCATAGTCTGCATCTCAGACACACACATACAACCCAGCCCAAACTCCAAGATGGAGATCTCCTACTCCACGCGGGAGACTCTCTCAAAACGGCTCCTTCCATGGGATCCAGGATCAACTAGACTGGTTAAATGCCCAACCTCACAAGAACAAGATTGTCATTGGAGGCAACCACGATCTACTTCTAGATCCTGTCTTCGTCGACCGCTTCCCAGAACGCATATTTGAGAGACCTGGTACCAGCAGGTCAGACCTACAATGGGGTAGTATCATCTACCTCCAAGATAATTCAGTTGATCTTCACTTCGACAATGGACGTCAACTAAAAATATACGGAGCGCCCTCCACTCAGCAATTTGGAAATTGGGCCTTTCAATATCCTCCAATCCGAGATGTTTGGACGGGAGTTGTGCCACCCGACACGGATATTCTGCTCACCCACGGCCCACCGAAGTGGCATCTCGACGCAAATGCACTGGTCATGATGTTGTTGCTTTTGACCAAGTGCAGGTCGCGTATGACGATATTGTATTTGGCAAGAAAGGAATGTGGCCACTTATTAAGACCTCTTGATTGACAAGACTTACAAGAAGCGGACTGGGTCATGACCGAAGGTTACGAGGCTGGTGAATGCCGCCGTAGTTGGAGGGCGACATAATGAAGAAGCCCGGCCGCCTATTGTTGTATCTCTGTAACTGTGGAAGACATGATGTGTTGCATAATGAATATATATAGTTAGCTGTAACTTATGCTTAAAATTTACTACTTCTCATATCACTGGTGTAGTTCCAAGACCCAATGAGTGCAAAACATGGTACAGCCCCAATATAATTATTATGAGAACATCTCCATCTCTATTCCAGTACGCTTATATTATTAATCCCTCTTTAATCCAACCACACACAAGCATCATTTCCATCACGCGAAAACTTGGAAATCCCCTAACTGCATCCTATACCCATTCTCGCCCCCTACCCCACCCAACTTACTCGCCGCAACCCTCACCCACCTCACACTCACACTCGGAAATGCAAATACCAGCCCCTCCCCAGCCAACGGCGCCGGAAACCCCGTCTGCACCAGCAAATCCATCCACGCCTCCCCATTTCCACTCCCCTGAATCTTGAAATCAACTGGAAACCCCGATCCCGTACCCTCCACGAGGTCAGAGCGCGCAAACAGCACCACGCGCCCGATACTCTTCTCAGATCCCAAGTCCACACTCGCATATTCGCTCCCAGCAGCACTAGCATGTGAGACAGACGACCACCCAATCCGTCCTCGTACGTCACCATTAGGCTGCGCACTGGGTACTCATGAGTCGAGTAGTAGAATTTCTACTCACCCAGCTGAGTTACTCACTCATATCCCGAGTATTGTTGAATGAGGATTACTCACTTGCCGGTTACCTAGTATAGGTCTTGGCAACCCAGTTATATCACGTGTTTGATTAGTCATTGAAAAGGGGGTGTGATCGTGACTTCACATTGATATCGATATCGTAAAACGCCATAACTCAATAACTCCATTCCCATGTCGTTGATATCCTATTCCACACTATAACCTTTGCCTTTAGGTACCAGGTTACCAGAAGGTTGCCAGAACTTATCTAACCTTCATTCCTGGGTGAGAGACATTTCCATCGATTAAGCCTACAGCTCCATGATTAAACATCATATCCCGCAAACGCCGAACCAATACCATATCCTTTGCCTGAATTGTCACTCTCTTCGCATGAATAGCAAGGAGATTTGTCACTATAACTGTTAGTATGTCCCTGTCACTATGTTCAAGTATCATACTCTCAAATTCTCGAATGAGGAAGCATTCGGCAGCTTCCTGGAGAGCTAGGATAGCAGATTGCTGGAAGCGAAGATTGGACTTGAAGTCTTGTGCGATTTCCCTAACAAGACGCTGGAATGAGAGCTTTGGAATAATCAGGCGAGTATCAAGTTGCTGTCTTCTGATATCGCGGAGAGCCTTGGTGCCTATATGTTTATTAGAGAGTTCTGGTAATCCTCTGGTAATCCTCTTACCAGACTTTGCACGGCGCATGGCCTTCTGAGCATGATTGTTGCAAGCTTGAGATGAGCGAACTGGAGCTTTTCTTGCTGTGCGCACAGCCTTTTCCTTTCCCTTTCCCTTTCCACCAAGCCTAGAGCCAGCCTGTAATCCAAGTGGCATTCTTGGTGCTGTGCCGCCAGTTGATCTCCTAGCAGTTTGCTTAATACGAGCCATTTGCTAACATTAAGATGAGTTAGTGAAGTATACACAAGACAAAGAAGTAGATCAAAAGATATATGTACTTACAGTGAGTTTGTAGCAAGGATGTTGTAGAAAGAGTAAAGAAAGAGGTAGAGGTTGAAAGGTATGTGTTTTATTTGAAGGTACGCGTTGTAGTGTTGTTTAGAACAGTAATTATTTGCAGGTGAATATTCCTTGACGAATATAATTGTTTGCAACTTTAAAAAAACAACAACCTTACAACCAACCACCTTCCTTGGTTACGTTCCGATCTACACATTCTTCTTCTCTTTTGCGCTTTACCTCTTCACTAGGACCTCAAGTAAGTTTATTATCTTGATTCTACAGTCAGAACTTCTGATGATCTTCTGCTAATCACGTGTTTAGCATGGCGAAACGCAAGGCACCTGAAGAACTCTCCACTAATTTGAATACTATCAAAGCTCGCAACCGCGTCTCCAATCTTACTGAAGATGAGAAGGCTGTTCATTTAGCACTCAAGGCTGACCATGGCGATCTGAGCTACTACTTAAAGAAGTTATACAAGTCTGCAAAGTATATCGCTGCCTCTGCTGAAGACAAGACACGTCTACAGAATGAATTGAAGGTTGAGCGTATTCGTGTTCGGTAAGTTCCTTCTGGTAATCTCTGGTAGCCTTAATCTAACTATAAACAGGACTGAAAAGGGCACCCATGCATCTTGCATTGCGAATCAGAAAGTCAAGAATACTAGCGCCCCTTCTTCTTCTCCACAAGCCCCACCATCTACTCCGCCACAACTTCTGTCTGAGCTTGCTGCATTTGAGGGTATCACCAGTATCCCAATCGATGACGATCATAACAGCGAATGGGAGGATACTGAGGTTGAAGACGATTTAGAGTTGGAGCTTATGTTACGGCGCGACGATATTTTAAATGACGAGGCTGTTCTACCAGATGAGCTTTCTGATGAAGAGATCGCTAGCATCCAGGCTCTCTTAACTCAAGCACGCATTGATGTTGGTACCTCATAGTCTGGTAATCTCCTGGTAATCTTCTGGTAATACTAACGTTGATAGGCCCATGAAGAGTCCAATTTCCGCAAGTGGCAACATTTCTGGGATAGCTGTATCCGCTCATATACGAGAAAGGCTGGAAAGCTGAGAAAGAAGCCTGAGCATCTCTTTGAATATATGCCATGGATTGATGTAGAAGAAGGGTACGTCTCTGATCATTCTAGCAATCTTCTAGAGATACTAATTGTTTATTATAGCACTTTTCACAACGTTATCCCACCACATAAATATTTCTGTTTGTACGAGCAGGCAGTTTGGACAAACTTTACAGCTTGGAAGTTTGGAAAGTGGGCCCAATTACCAGGACCTGCGCAGTGGTACCCAAAGTCTTACAATCTTGTCGACAACGGATGGTTACAAGTCTCCACTCATAGTTCTAGCTTCAAAGAGGCGTTCTTACTTGTCTACTCTAAGAAATTTGATAAGGAAAAGTGGGCTAAGGTATCAGCTGCACAGGATATGTTGTTTCTGGAGTTAGAGTAGAGGAGAGAAATGGAGTATTTGATTTTCCGACGCGAATAGGGGCTATAGAGATTTAAGTATTTCATCGTAGCCAGACTTCTGGTAATCTTCTGATAATCAAACAATTTGCTACTTGCCAAATGTCATCGCAATATTCAGAGTTGTTTGACTCTGACAATCCTATTTCTAATATATTCTCAGACTCTCTTCCCTCTTCTCAACGACTACCTTCATTAAATCAAATCCCTGCGGGCCTCGAATATACTGGCAAATTAAACCAATTCATCAAATGGACTAAGGATACACACGATGTATTCATTGAGTGGTGGAAGCTATCACGATGGTATGAACAACACTCAGATCATACTACAAAACTCCTTACGAAGATTGCATGGGATTCAACCAACCGGAGTTCTCAATACTGGAGAATTTATCACCAAGGAGCAGACCGGCTTTCTGGAGAACCATGTGTCATTTGTACCTATTGTTCGAAGGCCCTTACGCATCCTGCAATCAAGTCTGCTGGCCCAAAGTCTATGGCAACACATCTTGCATCAGACATTTGCAAAAAGAAGTCACGGATGGGTAAGGATAGTCTCTATCAAATGCGAATCAATCAGATGCGACCTCAACAGGTAAGGATTACCAGATTATTACCAGAATTATATAGGCTAATATCTATAATAGGATCATATTCTCACACAAGAGGCATTTTACGAACAAGTTCTATACACAGTTATCTCAACTCATAGCTCGTTCCGCTCAGTCGAGGATCCTGAATGGAAAAGGCTTGCTATCTTACAGAATCCTCACTATCCACTACCCTCAGCAACAACTATTCGAAACCTCTTAACAACAAAGCTCACACAAATCGAAGAAGAGATGCTACAAGATGTTGTTCCTGGTTCAAAGATTGCATTATCGCTCGACTGTTGGTCAAGTGTTACTCGACTTTCATTTATGGGTGTTATTGCATCATTTATCGACCGTCATTGGAAAATGCAAGAGGTCTTGATTGGGTTTGAACCTATATATACAGAGCATACTGGTGCTGAGTTATGTGGAATACTTGAAAAAGTTATCACAAGGCAGCATTTAGAAGGACGAATTATATCCATTACGACTGATAATGCGTCAAACAACACTTCAATGATGAGAGATGTGGAAATAATGCTTGATAGTATTGCAGACAACGAGCATTTCATTGGAGGAAAAGTACAACACATACCCTGCCTAGCTCACGTTATTCAACTTGTCCTTAGTGCTCTCCTTGGTCGAATCCGGATTACGCCAACAAATCAAGAGATCTTAATGAACTGGGAAGAAGAGAATCAGATGGAGGGCCTTGCAAAGTTGCAGAAGGACAAGGGTATTGGATTTACACTTGGAAAGGTATATATTCTCTTGTTAGTTCTGGTAAACTTCTGGTAGTCTTTTCTAATATCTCATAGCTCCGGAAGCTCACTATCTTTGTTAATTCAAGTCAAACTCGAAGGAACAGGTTTATGACTTTGCAAAAGGCAAACATGAACCGGGGTCAATCATCTCAGAGGCTTCTTCGACTTATTCAAGATGTATCAACTCGATGGGATTCGACATGCCATATGCTTCTGCGAGCACAGCAACTCAAGTCAACAATCAATCAATATACTCGAGGCGATCATGGTGCTCACATGTTCAGACTTAGCGAGCTAGAATGGAAGCACATCGAATACATCATTGATCTTACAAGGCCATTCAACTTCTTTACAACAAACATTGGATCGTCAGCCGGACCTACTGTCTGCTATACACTTGGAGTATATCAAAAACTCTTATCAACGCTTGAAGGAACTCGGCACCGGCTACGGCATAAGACATATCCATGGGCAGCAAAGATGACTTTAGCAATCGATGCTGCAGAGAAGAAGATTAGGAAGTATTATAACAAGCTATACACAAATACTGGATCTATCTTCGCATTTGCTAGTATCTTAAATCCTAGTGTGAAGCTCTCACACTTTAACAAAAAGGTTTGCAAGCTTGACTTTTCAATACGAAATTGGGAGACAGAGTTTGAACAACAGTTTAGGACTCTTTATAAAGAGCAGTACTCTACAGTGCGAGTTGCGAGTCAATCAGGATTACGAGATGCAGATATGGATCCATTAGCCTTAGTATTGCAGCAAAGTCAGACATTAAATGGGACTCGGGGCCAGCGAGAGGAATATGTGAATGAGGCTGATCTCTATCTTGATGCTCGTAAGTTTCTGGTAATCTTCTGATAATCTTATTCTAACTTGTATAGCACATATCTACACAAAGATATTGCTATTTTGGCAACAAAAGGAAGAGCAATTTCCTGGTCTATCAGCAATGGCTCGTGATATACTTTGTATTCCTGCTGCTGAGTCTGGAGTTGAGCGAGTCTTTAGTGCCGCAAGGGACGTATGTGGCCACCGACGTGGTCAACTTAATCCTGAGACGATTAAGAGTATTATGCTTATATATTACTCTCGACAATACAAGAATCGTCAAGGTCATCGTGACAAGCTTGCAGATATGATGGACGTCGTTGATATGACTGAGGAGCAAGTCGAAGAAGAGTATGAGGCACAACGACAACGGATGTGCAATTCTATCGAGTTACAATATATCAGCGATGAAGAAGAACCACGATCAAATACACATATCCGAGAGACATATTCAAAGGTACAATATCCTCCGTTTAATCCTCAGTGGCCACAGCAACAGCAAGACTTATCACAAGCTGCACATGAAGAACGACAAATGCGCTACCAACAAGGTGAAGAAAGAGATAGGGCTGACCGTCTTAACGAGACCTTATACGACATCCCAGATGACGATATCCCAGATAATGAAGATATAAGAGAAGATGGTAATAATGAGGAGCCTATACTTCCAACTATTCATGACGATGAAGATAAGGATATGCCGTCCTCGCCACCAACGCCTATCCAACGCCCTCGGAAGACTGGAGGAGATCTACTTGATATCTTTCAAGCTACTCGTCAAGACCCTATAAATACTTTAGGTATTAGTAGGTCTGGCCGGCCTCATCAAGCAAGGTGGAAAGATGTTCTTGAGCATATATAATATAGTGTTCTGATAATCTTCTGATAATCGTGGTACTTAGATAGAGGAATATACGTGATTCGTTCTCACAGCTTATTAGAGATGGTAGAGTGATGCTGATAAATGTAATACTTTAAGTTAACTTACAACTGTAACCATAAAACAGTATTAATCGTATGAGGGACTGTTCACGTAATGCATATATCTTACACGTGACAGCCGAGTACTCACTGGGTTTTTACAGAGTAACTGAGTATTGGCCTCACTCACCGAGTCGAGTGAAAGGTTCAGCTACTCACCCAGCTGAGTAACCCACTGAGTGAGTGAGCCGAGTATTGGGCGAGTAGTGCGCAGCCTAGTTCTACGTGGTGTTCTTGACGGAGACTAATCAGCTTAGTTTGGGGAGTATTGCAGCGGCGTTTGGAGACGAGACGGTGGATAAGGCGGTGGCGGATGCGCAACAGGGAGATGAGAAGAGCGTGGCAGAGGCCGAGAAGGTGTAGGTCTGAGGCTGCGGATGGAGGGGATGTATTTGTTTGGGGGGGGGGGTATTTACGATGGCTTATATTAATCTACTGGATTTAGTGGAAAAGATCAACTCAACTTATCTGCCAGTATTAGCCGCACTATGTGGATGGGATTCTGCGGCCCAAAGTAAGCATAGATGCTGATATTATCAGATTACGTTCCTCGGCCTGCTTCATATCAAAGATTTTAACTAGGCCCTATTCCGTGCTCCCCTGTCCCCACAGTCAAATAGTCCAGTAGACAACAGCCTCGAATGGCCGTAACTCTATCGTATCACCACCAGAAATAGTCGGCACAGTCTCATAATTCCCAATTACCTTCTGTCCCTCGCTGGCAAACGGCTCAACTTCAGTGGGACCTTCCAACTCACTGATTCCGCCCTGAAATTCGTCACGACTAGTGCTGCCCCCTTACTGTCAGACGTCGCCCGCATATACGCAAACGGGGATAAAGTCGCCATATACGAAGACATTCTTGGGTTTAAGCCGCCGCTGAAGCAACGCTGCCCAGTAGTGATACACGTTATCCGGCTGGCTGACTTGTGCCTCGGCATTCCACGTCTCATAATCCCCATGCACGTTAATCCACGGCTTCTCTCCTGTTGTAATGCCTGCATGTGCTGATTTATTCCACTGCATAGGCGTCCTCACGTTATCTCCCCATTTAATCCTGTACTCCTGCATCGCCATAGCCGGATACACGGCGAGTAGCTCGTGCCAGTGATTCAGAGTCTCGATATCGCGGAAGTTGTCGATAGTCCACTCCGCGGGTACATTCTACATAGCCAGCTCTTGGCCCTGATACACGAACACATTACCGCTCGAGGGCGTTCCAACCGCCGTTGAAAATCATGACGTGTTGCCATTTTCCGACCACCGATTTGAGGTCAGACATGCGCCATTTGTGTGGTGTAAATTTGCCACCGGGGCCATGGTCAAGGTCCACGCTGGTGACGTTAGTGAGAGCATGAATTGGGTGGATGAGGAAGGGATGCCTACATCTCGAAGTGGAATATCATGTTCAGTTCTCCTCGATCGAAGGCCACGCTCTTTAGGATCTCGTCTGGATCGGTGACGCTCGGCATCTCGCCTACGGAGAAGGTATCGTACTCCTTCAAGATGGCACCGATGTCTTTCAGGAACTCGTGCAGGCGGGGTCCACAGGCGTAGAACTCATTTCCCGACTGGAATTCCTGCGTTGGGTCTTGTATTGGGGCATCGGGGAGCCCAGGCACTTTACTGATAAAGTTTATGACGTTCATGCGGAAGCCGTCGACGCCTTTGTCGAGCCAGAAACGAATGAGGGAATGTACCGCGTCGCGATTTCTCCCAGTTTAGGTCGGGCTGCTCGGTGGCGAAGAGGTGGAGGTAGTACTGATTGGTTTTCTCATCGAGTTTCCATGCAGAGCCTGTTGGTGGTGGTGTGTTAGCAAGAGACTAACCTCAGGAAGTATGATCCCCAATTGTTTGGGGGTTGAGGGCCGCCATCTGCATCGATCTTTGGGTCTTTCCAGATATACCAGTCTCGATATTTGTTGTCTTTCGAGGACCTCGACTCTTTGAACCATTCGTGCTAAACGGCCACCTCTTAGCACCTTCCTTGCTTTGGTTTTGCTGATAGCATACCTGATCGGAAGTGTGGTTCACAACTAAGTCCATCACATACTTCATGCCACGGCTATGGAGCCCCTTAATGAGATTATCGTGATCATCCATTGTGCCATACGGCTCGTGAATATTCCTGTAATCAGAGATATCATAACCCATGTCGACCTGGGGAGATTGGAGAATCGGGGAAAGCCAGACTAAGTCGACACCGAGGTTCTTGAGGTAGTCAAGCTCGGATGTAATCCCTGGAATATCCCCAATGCCATCCCCATTCGAGTCTTTGAATGAGGCGGAATATATCTGATACACCGAAGCCACGCCCGGTTTTCCGGCCTAGGGGTGTTTAATGCAGGCAACATCTCGATGGAGTAGCAACGGTGAGAAGAGTGAATAAGGTCGATATGGGACTGGAAATAAGAGGGAAATCGTGTTCTTTTATATAAGATTCAGAAAATAAGCAACCAAATATTAAATAATCGAAACACCCGATGGGGCTGACACGCCTCACTGCAACGAGTACTACCTACCTACCCCGCGATCCATGTGGGACACCCCGGCCGTCGGCCGCACTTGTGCATGCGGCCGCCCTGAACCTTGTCTGTGGACTGAGGGAGGAGGGAAGCTCCCCCATGTAAACCCCGTATAAACATATGAAATATATACCGAAAAAGGAGAAACTGAGAATTTTGTGCTCAAAGTAGGAAAATAGCTGCGTGACAGCTAAAAGTTGGTCAATATCTGGGCAAGCCGCATATGGCGCTAACAAATCTAGCGGCATCGAAATGCTCTAGATTAACAAAAGCCGTATCCCGCCGGAATCCAACCAAAATCACAGAACTCGGATAGCTACTTATCTCTAAAATGGCGGCCGCAAATTTTGAAGCAGCTATATCTCTCATTGACGAAGCGCATTCCGAAGACCCTACCATCGTGACCGTTAATGGCAAGGAAATTCCATATGAGCTACACTACGCGCAGAAGTCTACCCACTACCTTGCGCTCCGCGAACCAAACGCCTCGCCCGTTTTAAAAACAGCTGTCAGGGCACAGCATTTTCGCAGGTAAGTTTAATGCATCTACCAATGAAGAGTTCCATCTCAGTCGAGAGGTATCTAATCGAGCTAATATCTTCACAGATGGGAGGTGCCCCGCACTACTTACCCCGCCACTAGAGTTGGCTATTTTGCCTGGAGGACATTTCTCAAGAAGCGTCAGGCGGATCTTGCTTCGGAAATTTGCACACGCTGTAATTATAGTGCTGAAGAGGCGGAGGCTGTGGCAGTACTTATCCGCAAGGAGGATATGAAAAGCAATGTCGAGTCGCAGATTTTAGAGGACGTCGCTTGCCTGGTTTTTCTTGACGATCAGTTTGAGAAGTTTGAGAAGGAGCATGATGAAGAGAAGATTCTCAGTATTTTGAAGAAGACTTGGGCTAAGATGAGCGAAGGGGGTCAGAAGTTGGCGTTGGAGATGGAATTGAGTGATAGAGTGAAGGAGTTGGTAGGAAAGGCGCTGAGTTGAATATAGTATTGAACTACTCTATGTCTCTAGCTTTCACGATGCATAATGGGAATCTCTATGAACGAGGAAGAAAACTGCTTTTAATATGTGGTTTCACTCATCCTGTCTGACAAACACAGGCATTGTATAAAGTGGACAGTCTACGTTCCGTGTCTGGCCGCCTTCATATCTATTCCATCCAGCAACTTCCACTTTTTGCGTTTGGAAAAGTAAACTGTCCGGGTGATGCAGTCAGCCTGCAGAACTGGCGCACATAGATACATATATTGATCGTCAACTTCCCAGCATTTCGGATCCTCCGGATACTCATAAAAGCAGGTCCGTATCACAGGCGTCCCCTTCTCGTGCGCCTCGCGCATCAGCTCTATGGTATACTCTCGCATTTCCTCGCGCAGAAGCATGTACTTCTTACATATCATCTCGACCTCAGGTCCGTAAGACCACACTTCGTTGTCGGCGCCTGACGTGCAGGTGGCTCCTACAGTACTCGTAGTGCCGCGCTGCGGCTTGTGCGGTTCGCGGTCACCATGGAGACGCATGACGGGGCAGAAGGCCCCCCACTGGAACCATCTTACGAACAGCTCTCTGAATGCTTTGTCGTCACCACCATGGAAACCTCCGATGTCAGTCGTCCATCAGGGATACCTGCAATTCCCATTTTGAGTCCACCGTGAGTTGGTTACTGAACGAGGCCATGCCCAAACACAACTAGCTGGAGCTTCGTTCGCTGCAATTCCTTGAGTACATATTCATTGCAAGCAATATCGCCACTCCAAACTAGGCACCAAACTTGAGCGATACATACCGATTGTGGTTGGAGAGGAGCAAACATACCGTGAGCAATGAGCTGCTATTAACCGAATCGCAAAACCACCCGCGAAGCCACCGAACGTAGATAATTAATTTGCTCGTAACATGTGCAATTTTAGAGCGATAGATGTAAAAATCGATCCATTGTAATTAGAATTGAAAGCTATACAAAATAAGCCCGTATAGTATATACAGTCAAACACCGTTAAGACGATCTTATGTAAGACGATATATTCGATTGTGCGATTTATTTTCCGGGACGGATTCAAACACCATACATTTATCGATATTCACGATATCCTTATATTCCTCCAACATATCGTCCTATACACACATAGAATGCCTCGAAAGCAGCGTGTAACTCTCGAGCAGCGACGAGCTTTACGCACCTGGGTTCGAAGCCAACACCACCGCCCTTCTCAACGAGCCTGTATCGCATGGTTTCAGCAGCAGTTCAACCACCAGTTAAGCCAATCCACTGTTTCTGAGTCCCTCAGCGACCGTTTTTCAACTCTCGATGGCATAGACAACAAGGTTGAAGGCTCACGAATTCGCCTAGGGCAGTGGCCAGACCTTGAGAATCTGCTCGTCCTCTGGCAGAAACGAATCGAAGAGCAAGGAGGGTTTACAAGTGGCGATCTCATCCGAGAGAGAAAGCTCGACAAGTCTGGTGTCAGTTGCCACAATACTCTGGCCAGGAATGCCCAGATTTTAGCACTGGCTGGCTTCAACGATTCAAGAAACGACATCGCATTCCTGAGCATATATTCCACGGTGAAGCTGGGTCAGTGCCAGAGTCAGCAGAGGAACAAATGACAAACTTTGGCAGGGGAGTTTCAAGAGGAGGATATATATAATATGGATGAAACGGGGCTCTTCTGGCGAATGACACCTTCTCGAGGTCTAGCAACAACTTCTCACGCTGGTCTTAAGAAGGATAAAAGCCGGATATCTCTAGTGTTCTGCACCAATGCTACAGGTAATGACCGATTACCTGTTTGGATAATTGGCAAGGCAAAGAACCCTCGACCTTTTCGACGCATCAATGTTACGACAATGGGAGGAGAATGGAGGTGGAACAAGAAGGCTTGGATGACTACAGTGATTATGAGTGAGTGGCTTCAAGCCTTCTATCAACACGTTGTGAGGACTCGAGAGATTCTATTAACAATGGACAACTTCTCTGCTCATTACACTGCCCTGGAGTTATCACCACCGCCCTCAAATATTTGAATCTGCTGGCTTCCAGCCAATTCGACAAGTCGATTTCAACCCCTTGATCAAGGCATTATACAGAGTTTCAAAGGCTACTATCGACGGCAGTGGCTCTCTTTCATGCTTCAATGCTTTGAATCAAATCAAGACCCAATGAAGTCGATGAATCTACATCTTGCAGTTCGCTGGACTGTTCGGAGTTGGAATCACCACATAACAAACACAACTATCTATAACTGCTTTCGGAAATCAACACTCCTTAGCAACCCAATATCTCTTTCTACATTAATAACTCCACCAAATCTATCAGAGCTATATGCACAGGTGGCACAAGCTGGCAATATCCAGGATTCTATGGCAATATCTAACTTTCTTAACCCGGTTGAAGAGTCTATAGTAGAGGATGAAGGAGCATTAAATCATGATGAGCTTCTGCAAGAGATTATATCAGAACATCTTGAAGTTCCTGAAGAAGAAGAAGAAGAAGAAGAAGAGGTACTACAGCCACTAGTACCTACCATTCAGGCTGCTAGGAATGCCTTGAATATTCTTATTGAGTTTGCGGAAAGTAGTGGAGATATCAAAACAGGTCATCTACGGGCTATTGAGAGTCTTGACCAGGAATTAGAGGCTTTGGATCAGAATGGGCGCGTGCAAAGGACACTAGATAATTGGCTTACATAAGTGTGTATAAAACGATATATGCTTTAAGACGATATGAAAATGGTGGCTCGAATCCATCGTCTTAACAGTGTTTGACTGTAGTATAAAAAATGAGTATTCTAGTATTTTGTATGCCACCCGTCTGCTTGAATGCATGCCTCAATTCTACTTGGCATACTCTTATACAATTTATCAAACAATGACTTGTCTAATGTGTCCCATGCTGCTTGCAAACATGATTCTAGACGCTGTCTTGCATGTTCTGAGTTTGATTTATCCTTTGCAATTTCAGGGAACATCTCACACACCCGGATTTTCAAGTGCCACCAAATGTGCTCAATTGGGTTGAGGTCGGGTGAGTAGGGCGGCCACCCATAGAGTGTAGTAATCATATGCTCCTCAAGAAAGTCTGTAACCATACCCGCAGTATGGATAGGAGCATTATCTTGCATAAATGAGTAGCTAGAGTCAAGACTCTCAAAAATAGGGAGGAGTTCTGCTTCTAGAACCTTAAGGTATGAGTTTGCAGTATATCCAAAGTTCTTTGAGTCAAAGTCACGGTCCATAAGGTATAAATTGCTCCGGCCTTCTGCCCAAAAGACCCCCCAAACCATGATCTTCATGTTCTTCTTTGTACTGTAGGTTTGGATCATCTCCCGCTGCCACTTCTGAGCAGGTGTGCGGAAACACCACTCGTTCCTGTTACCCCGCCCCCGCTCAACAGAGCACCATCACTCCACACAACTTGCCCCAATCCTCTGCTGTCCAATTCCTCCATGCTAGACACCATGCAAGCTGTTTAGCTGCATGTATTGGCAGTAGGAAAGGGCGACACTTTGCATGCCAATTGCCTATGCCTGCTTCTTGTAGTATCCTCTTTATAGTTGATGTTGAGCAAGCAACATTACAAGCATCCTTTACTTCTTGGTATGTATCCTTTGGGTTTAAGCATACGTGGTGGAGTATAAGGCGTTGCTCTGCTTCTGTATATGACTTTCCCCATGGTGTATGGGGTAGGCTCTTGCCTTCGGTGCATATTAAGTCAACTGCAATTGTATATCGTACGGTGCTTCGGTCAAGGTTTAGGTCATGTGCAATTAGTAGGTGTTGCACCCTCTGACTGCCTCCCAATAATCTGCCCGCATTGGTATGGGCTTAATTGGCCACCAGGCTGTCGATTCCCATCAATTGGAGCCAAAGCCCTCTGAGTTGGTGGCATAATTATGGTTGTTGTACAAGGAGGGGTGGGTTACATGACGCGATTTACGCGTCAAATTGGAATTCGGTTAATAGCAGTGGTCTAGTACTGTATCATTGTCGCCTTCCATCTCGACCTGAAACGTGCGCCATCTCTCAGCCCGGGCCTCCTCCCTCTTGTCCAGGTCTACCTCTGCCTTCAGCAGCTCGACATTCTCCTCAGCTCTGAGATGCGAATGATCTCGTCCTTGACGCCATCCATGCTAGCATTAGCCTGGAGCATCACCCACGGCATTTGACTGCTTCTGTCTGCCAAGAGGATGATTGGGCGGTTATTCAGGCCGTTGACACTTGCGCCTGCATGGCAATAGTTGAATCTGCAGCCAAAGTCGATGTACGAATAAGCGAGCCGGGATATGACGATCTCAGAGAGGGGTATCAGGATAGGATTTACCGTACGGCAGACCACGTACCCCTCAACAGTGTATCGACCAGGGAAGATGTGCTCTGTGTAGGTGTAACGCTGACTTCTAAACGATAGAAGACACAGAGATTTCTTGCGTAAGGTTGACTTGACAGAGGAGGCAGGGGATTAGACACAAAGGCTTTCCAAGTAACACGTTACAGTATTGTAAAGAATACTATATTGAGTTGAGCACGAAGCTCCTATCTAAGGAAATACTATCTACTTATATAGTGGCGTCGTGCCAAAGGGATATCCGTGGATAACATGGATAACATAATATCCATGATATCCAATGTTATCCATCACCTGATATTCCGTGGATCCCTGTGGATAACATGGATAACATAATATCCAAGATATCCAATGTTATCCATCACATGACATTCTGTGGATCGCTGTGGATAACATGGATAACATAATATCCATGATATCCAATGTTATCCATCACGTGAGGTTGCAGCCGTAAGCGCTAGCCATAGCACTAGCACTTAGCCATAACAGTAGGCTTTAACATGTTCATGATGCAGGTGCTAGAGGTGTGGTTTTGATGATTGTTTATGCGCCCATACAGGGTCACACTGAACCCGACTTCCGAAATACCGCCTCTGATGGGTCGCTAGTCATCAAGCTCATCCTCCTCCTCGTCGCTACTGCCGTCGCTACCGATGCACTCCCTCATTCATTTGATAAACCTCTTGTGCGCGGTACGGTGAGAGTCTTTCTCACCTCTGCCTGTTTGAGCCGTATAGAGAGTCGATCTCGTGTGCTAGCTGCCTGTCATTCTTTGCGATGTATGCTTCCATGACCTCGAGGATCTCTTAGATGTCGGGTTTAGTTTCGATCACCTATTGTGACTGACGAAGTAATTGGCATATACAGCAGGGATGGTCATATGCTCTAAGGGGGAGGTTTACGTACCCCCTAACTAGGTAGTACAGATGGAAATCTTTAAGATTTGCACGACCTAGTAGCTAGACACTTTAGATATAAGAAAACCTAAGAGTTGATCTAACGCAAATACTACTAGCCTAGCCTAGACTAGGAGGCTAGGGAGTATATATAGAGCTATAATAGATGCTAGTATATTAAGCCTATATAACATATGCCCTATAGCAAAATGTAGGCATTATGGATGCCCTTAAAACCATTTGAATCTATAAGTATAGACTTTATTATAGATCTGCCTCTAATTATAGGGGTAGACTAAGGCAAGGGTTTAGATTCTATTCTTATAATAGTAGATTGTGATACTAAGGTGTCTAAATACATAGCATGACTCTTCTTTACATTCTAGGTAAAGGACTTTAGAATCCTAGCTAAAATCATAACAGATTAGGGGAGCATGTTTATATGCTACTTCTAGTTAGCCTTCTGTTTTCACCTTAAAGTATAGCATAACCTATCTACTACCTTCTACCCTTCGTTAGACAGCTAAACTAAGAGGTAGAACTAGAATATTAAGGCCTACCTATAGCTACACTATAATTAGCACTAGGACAATTAGGTAGACTCCTCTACTTTATAGAGCTTACCTATAATAACACGTTCTACAACTCTATCTAAATGTCACCTAACTAAGCCTAGTATAGTATTAACATTAACCTAAGTTAAGGGATTAAGGACGACCCTATATAAAGGGAGGTGCTAGTTATAAAAGACTAAGTAAAGATAATCCTTAAGCTATAACAAGAACTAGACAAACCCTAGAAAAACAAAGGAAGCTTGAGTAAAGGGCTATAACTAACTACACAATCTAATGTAGTATATAGTAGGAGAAAAAGTATATCTCTTAGCTAAGAACATTAGGACTACCTAGCTAAGCAGCAAGCTAGGGCACTACTAGCTAAGCAGGAAGCTAGGGCACTACTAGCTTAGCCTATAAAAACCTAGGGATTGCTAAGCATGAAACTTTAATAGTCTACGTAGTATTAGATGTCAAATCTAGGTAAGTATAAGAGTTGTAGTAATAGTCAATTTTTTAGTGTTTTGGTAGGCGACTCACTTATGTAGGCGACTTGTATGTAAAATATGTTACTTAATAGGTAAGCCAGCCATATAAGTGAGCAGGCCTTATGCCCCCCATTTATCAACTTTAAGGGCTGGTATTTCAATAACAAATTGATTATAACGTGGTGTATCAGCTCGTGACTTATATCAGCTCGCGATGCATATTAGCTCGTGATGCATATTAGCTTACAATGCACTTTTACCTAATTTACTACCCCATCACTTTAACATACGTTTATTATACTTAAATATGTCAGTTCAGACTTAAGAAGCTCGTACAGTTGAACCTGGATATAAGGATCCCTGGATATAAGGGTATCCTCGGTATAAGGATGGGTAGTCTGGTCCCATAGTTTTTTAGCTGTAAAATAAGGATTATTTCTGTATAAGGATGATCCTTAAATCCGTGGTCCCAAAATTATTTTTATACCAAACAATCCTTATAACTTGTGATCACCAACTCCACCATGGAGGCCTCGCAGCCAAAAAAAAAGGCACGCACTCACCAATGTTCAGCGACAATGTATTCAACGCAGATATGCCAGCCACCTGTGCACTCAGCCTGCACTTATAGCCTGGTATGCCGCTCAAGCTCAAGGTCACCAACTTAGCCAAGGCCAAATATCCTCAATTCTTTTCACGAAGTACCAATATCTCGACTCAGATACATGGAAGAAGACTGAACTTGGCACAAAGAGAAAAAGTAATGGTGAATATCCTGAACTTGAGATAGCTCTCTTCAACTGGCAACAATGCATGCAAAAGAAAAATGCGATCATTACTGGTGACATTCTAAAAACTAAGGCGCACGAACTTTGGGACCATCTGCCACAATATACTATTCATAGGAATGAACCGAAATGGTCGAATGGCTGGTTAGATGGATTCAAGAAGAGATTTAAGATTAAGGAATATGTTCGACATGGAGAAGCAGCTGCAGCGGACATCCACAATCCAACAAATATCACGCAAATGGAAGATCTCCAACAACTATGTGCAACATATGCAGATAAAGATATTTTCAACATGGATGAAACTAGGCTCTTTTGGAAGATGACGCCAACTCAAACTCTAGCCACTGAAGCTTCGAGTGGGGAAAGAAATCCAAAGATCAGATTACTCTCGCATTTACGACAAATTCGACTGGAACTGAGAAGCTAGATATATGGGTTGTGGGAAAGTCGAAGAATCCTCGATGTTTTAAAAATATTGATGTTAAGCGCATGATTCAATATCAATACTTGTTGGTGGATTACAAGGTTTGTTGAATGTTCGAATTGCTTGGCTTCCACTAAATACAACATCTCATTGGCAACCTCTCGATCAGGGAATAATTGCAAGCTTCAAACTTGGGTATCAAAAACAATGGATTAATTACATGTTGCACCAGCTCGAGGCCAATAAGAACCCTAATAAAACAGTTGTTAATATACTAAAGGCGATACAGTGGAGTCGACTTATGTGGGAAGCACTTGAAGCACCAAAAATCCAGAAGTGTTGGTGGTGATTGACTCTCATAAAAAAACCAGAAAATATGGATATGCATCATGATAATACTTCTGAGGTCGAGGAACTGGGAATGGAAATTGCGAGGCTACCAGGAGATGTCATGCCAATTGCAGATTTTCTCAACCCTATAGGCGAAGAGATAGTTGACAGAGATGAAGATATTTTCGAAGCTGTAGTAGAGAGATACACTATTACAGAGGAGGATAGGATTGCAGACAGGGACGAGGAAGGGGAAGAGGAAGAGACCCGACCATCACTTGCGGAAGCAAGCCAGGCACTGAATACCCTTCAATAATTTGCTTCCCTCGCTGAAGATGGAGGTCGGATTTCAGTAATAAAGGCATTAGAACAGATTGCAAGCATATCTCGCAAGAGAAAGTCACGAAGAGTACCCAACATTTACTAGATGGCTGGGTGTCAAAGTAGCATACATTTTTTTTTTTTTTTTACATATATTCCTCAGATTTCCATGAACCTCCACATAAGGATATCCTCGCTATAAGGATGCCACGCCCGGTCCCGAGGGCATCCTTATATCCAGGTTCAACTGTATTACTATAGCAATAGAAGCTATTCAATCCTCTAATAGAAAAATAAGTTGCTAAAAGGCTGCTAAGATCTACAATGTCCCTAAAGCAACATTACGCGCACAAATGACCGGCTAACAACCTATTAGTAGTTATTGACTAGTAGCCCATAATTTGACTAGGCTAGAAGAGGAGATGAATGTTAATTATATGTTTAATCTGGATCCTAGATGGTTTTCGCCCTAGCTAGCTGATGTAGAAGATATGGCAAATTATCTCCTTAAAACTCATAGCGCAAAACGTGTTAGGAAGTGCTAGGTACAACGATTTGTATAGCGACATCTAGAGTTAAAGACACATTTTAATCGTGTTTATAACTTTTAGAGAGCCTTGTGCAAAGATCCTAAGCTAATTAGCACATGGTTCCGACTAGTAGAAAATATACAAATAAAATATGGTGTTCTAGATTGTGATTTCTACAACGTCGATGAGACTGGCTTTATAATGGTCTAAATAACACCCGGAATGGTTGTTACATGTGCTAATCAACATGGTAGAGCCAAAGGAGTACAGGCAATTGGGAATGGGCAATAGCAATCATATGCATCAATGGCAAAGGGGGGAGCATCCCTCCATTTTTGATAGTTCAAGGTGTTAACCACCTTGCGAACTAGTACTCTGAAACTGACCTCCCTTACAATTAGGTTAACAAACCTACAAATAATATAGACAGATAATAAGACAGGTTTAGAATGGCTGAAACACTTTGATAAACATGCTGCTGCTTAAGCAAAGGGTCCATATCAAATGATAGTTCTAGATGGGCATGAGAGTCATGGATGAATCAGATTTTAAGATTATTATAAGTCTAACAACATTATAACTCTTGGATTACCTACACATTCCTCTTATATAACTCAGACACTTGATGTTGGATGTTTTAGCATCTTAAAGCAGATGTATAGTCATTAAATTAAGGGCTTTATGAAAGCCTATCTTAATCATATCACTAAAGTCAAGTTCAGTAACGCCACTGTATGCTTCCACAATTCCAGCTGGAGAATCTCCTGCTCAAACCCAGTGGGCTAGAATTGATGTCGAATAAGCTTCAAAGCTCATAGTATTCTTTCCCAGGACCGCTCGGCCAATTCCAGGATTGTTCCATAAGGAACCGTATCCAAGTGAAGACAGGGCAAATGGCACAGATGCCTGAGAATTCCAATGTGTAAGCGGTACTGTCCCATACCAAAGAGCTTCTCATTGACATCAACCGACTCAAAGCCCATGGTCAGATGGTAGTCTCCGCCGGGGGTGGGCTTAAACTCTCACGCCTCCACCTCGATAGCGCTGCGCTTGGGGTCTCGCACATCCAGTCTATTCCGTGCGTATTCTTCTAGCAAATTTTTCCCTTTGCTGTTGTATACAATAAGCTTTCCCCGCTTTGAAATGTGTCATTGATCTTGCCGTTGGTGATGGATGCTTCTGTGTCATCAATGATGATTTTTGCCTTTGGTTAGAGTGTTAGACTAGTGTTATTTAGGGCTTTATTTAACATTATATAGCTAGCTCTTCTAGTCCTATAGACTAAGTAGTACAGCAGCTAGTTAAGGGCTGTTAAATGGCAATGTATAGCGTAGTTCTTCTTATAGACGAAAATAGGAGGTTATAGCTGCTGTAAGGATGCCAAAGCCCTCAGTGATGGAAAGCATCGGAGTCGGGCAGGTTACGGTCACGTGGGGAGAGTTAGGGCAGGTTAGCCGAGTCGGACCCATTTCAGGTACTTAAGGGGATTGACCCAACGGGGTTCCTCCTCATCTTTTTTGTATCCTTCGTAGTAGACCTATAGGATAGCATCCGTTTAGCCTCCGACTTGCACTCTCATATGCTATACTGTGAGCTGGGTGCCCTGTGTCCTTACATTATACAAAAAAGATCACGCCTGCCAGGGACGGCCGTACTTAAATAATATCCCACACCGGAACGACTCAGGAGAACTACCGTTACACCATCGACTGCGACTCGGTGACGTTTCAGAGGAGAGACCTGATGACTTCAAATAGCTGTGATTCCAGAGATCTCACGGACAGCCAGTGGATCAGGGTTTGATTCTTCAGAACAAGCTGGTAAAGTCGCCGACGCGTTGGCGCCAAATAGGATACGAGATCCTTAAGAACCCCCTCATAGCACAGAGGAAATTGTGGACAAGAGCGTTGATAGCTACGAGCTACCGGAAGTTAAGCTCTTTCGTATCGGTACTGATACACACCCGAGGCAATATGTTGAAAAAGCTGACATCAAACATACCCCAAGACAACGACGGTCAACTGCCCAGAATGACTACCAGACAATACACCGCTGCAGCTACGACCGCTGTGCCATCCGAAGACATCCCGAGTCGAATGGCCCACCTCAAAGCACAGATACTGGAGGTCAAGGATCTACTAGTTATCCTTACGGCAGCCCAGACCAGAATCCCGTCCACACCGCCCGGTGGACGCCACCATACCCACAGTCGAAGCCACGGAGCAACGAACGCCTCGCACACAAAACACCCCCAAGACAGTTCAATTGCCGCCTCTTCGGAACACTCGTTCTCCATCGATTCCAGGGTCATCATGAATGCACACCGAGGACCCTCCGAATCACTATAAGAAATCAACCATCTCTGAGAAAATCCTTCCTCTCAGTGATGGGGTAGAACATACCTTCCTACAATGGAGCGCTTCGATTTGGGACCGACTCGTAGTCAATGAGGACCACTACCTTACCGACGTCTCGAGAAGAGCGTTGATATGGGGAACTACGACCAGCCTGGTGAAGACCTACCTAGAGCCCCAATACCTGGCCACTACGCATGGGTTCCGCAGTGCTGAGGAGATGATGGATCTACTAGGTTCATACTACCTCACAGGCAATGAGACGGAACAGGCCAGGAACCTCTTCAACGACCTGCAAATGGGAGAGAAAGGACATGCTATGGAAACCTTCCCAGAGTTCAAGGCTCGTTTCCAAAGTGCAGTATCACAGGACAAGTCTCCGAGTCGGAATGGTTTCGATACATGTGGAACAAGTTGACTCCCCAATTCCACAGCCGCGTCGCGATCATCAAAAACCAATGCAATGGAGACTACCAGACCATGGTACGAGAACTTACCGCCTTCGATCAGGAACGGCGCCGGAACAACGAATTGAATCTGCTACCTGCCCTCGCAAGGACGTCAACACGTACCACGGATACCGCAAAGACATCAGCGTCGAAGCCGACTCGAACCACACCCGCTCTGTTCACCCGAACCACGTTCCTCCCCAAGCCAGCCATACCGGAACGTGTGAGAACCGCAGTCCCTGCGCCCTCAGGGAACTGTTTCAAGTGTGGCAAGCCCGGCCATTTCCAGGACAAATGCCCCCTTAACGCTACTATCAAGGAAATGGACCGTAATGACCCCGACTTAGAAGAACAATGGGAAGAAGCCGTGGAACTTCAATCGGATGTGTCCCTCGAGGAAAACGATGAGGCCTAGGGCCTATGTGTGAATCGCCACACTGACCTATGTACGAAACTGATCCGAGAAGCGCACGATCAAGTGTCGTCAGCACATCCCAGTGGCAGGAAAACCTACCAATTGCTTGCTCCAAAGTATCATTGGGTCGGGATGGAAGCGGGCTGTTTACGGTATGTACGAAACTGCGTGATATGCTGGCTTTCTCACACCAATGTCACTAAGCAACAATGATTCCTACACCCACTACCCGTACCGGAATATCCTATGCAACACCTCACCATGGACTTCAAGGAGTTCCCAAGGGACAAGCATGGATACGATAGCATCTTAGTGTTTATGGACCGACTCGGTAAGAGTTTGGTGACCATACCTTGCTACAAAACCACAACTGCCTGGCAAATGGCACAATTGTTCATCGAATGGATATACCGATTCGGACACACTCCGGAGTCGATTGTAAGCAACCGCGGACCCCAATTCATATCATCCTTTTGGCAGAAGTTCTGTCGAATTATCGGCGTTAAGGTTAAGCTGTCGACTGCCTATCATAAGCAGACTGGAAGACAGACGGAAATCATGAACCGATACATCGATCAGAGACTGAGGCCTTTCGTATCCCATTATCAGGATAACTGGAGCGAACTCATCCCCATAATGGACCTGTGCAAATGACACTCCCCCACGCATCCATTGGCATGACCCCCTACCAACTCAAGTACGGAACCGATCCACGTACGAGTTGGGATTGGAACACTCCGAAAAGCACCAACCCCCAGGAGACTCTAAACTGAGAGGAAGCCAAGGCGATTGCAGACCGAATGCATACCGCATGGGTCCACGCAAAGGGAAACATGGCAAAGGCACAAGAGGAAATGTCTAAGCACGTGAATCGACGCCGAAGGGTCATCGACTGGGACGTAGGAAATATAGTGTACCTATCGACCAAAAATTTGAAAAACTCTTGTCCTAGCCGCAAGTTGGGCCACCAATGGGTCGGACCATAGATGGTGTTGGAACGGATTGGGCACGCGTTTCGATTGGAACTACCTACCGGTTCTCAAATACACGATGTGTTCTCACCAGACGTCCTCATGAAGGATCTGAACAACCCCCTACCTGGTCAGGATCCGCCTGAGCCTAGCAGCAAAGTGATAGATGGTGTAGAGGAATGGGAAGTGGAAAAGATCCTTGCAGTGTGGCTCCACCGGAAGCAACTACAATACCGGGTTAGTTGGGTCGGATACGATCCGGACCCGGAGTGGTACCCAGCGTCGAACTTCATGAACTCTCCCCACAAACTCTGAGAGTTTCACACAGAATACCCAGATTTACCAGGTCCACCTCGAGAACTACTCGGATGGGTTACGGCGGGGGAGGCGGGCGAGGAACAAAACTACGATCACGGGAAGGAAGACAAAGCGGAAGAAACAGAGCCGTTGCTATCTACGACTTTAAACTAAAATACCCTCTGAGCCAGGGCGCACTCACCACCGTAACTCTTGCGGGAGTCACCCTTCCCAAACGTCTCACCGGCGTCGCAACAAGCGGCTACCACTGAGAGAGACGAAGGGTCGAAGCGACCCCACGCGAAGAGTCAGGTCCGAGTCCCCTCTGACACAGGGCCTCCTCCCTCCTACACCCCATCCTCCTCCACCACATACTGGGCCCCAAACCCATCCCCCTCACCCTCACCACCCTTACCACCCCCCTTCTTCCTCCCCCCAGTACGGTCCGGAACCGTCGTGGCGACAGCGATGGCAGGAAGCCTGCCCACGGCAGCCACCACATCCCTCAAAAGAGCCGGCATGCTCCCGTGCTCCGTCCGAAGATGGCGCAGTGACGACCGGATTTGCTAAACCGAATCAGCACCGAAACCACACAGGATAGGGGGATACTTACGGCCAGACTCACCTCGAGGGCGGCGCGCATTGCGCAGAGCGCCTCGTAGGAGCCGCGCTCAGTGGCGGAGCGAAATTTTGGAACGCTTTGGGTGGCCACAAGGGCCACCTAGTTTGCCTCTGCGGCAGCGGCTTCGACGGAGGCAGGATCCCAGGGATCTGCTGCTTCGGCGGCAGCAAGGACACGGTATTCTTCGTTGAGGAAGCTGGGAAGCTATGCAAATTGTTAGCAAAAGCCAACAGAGACAGAACAGCACAAGGGAACTCACCGGAACGCAAGGGGAGTGCTGCGCTGTGCAGTACTCGCACTTGGAGGAGGCGGGGGACCAGACACAATCGTGGTCCTTGATACCACGAGCTTTGGCCCGAAGGTAGCGCAGGCAGAGGACACGGAACGTGCCTGACAAAGCTCCCGCGGGAGTCGGAATCGGCATTGAAAAAACAAAAAAAAGGTTGGAATTGTGCGCAGAATCCCGTCAGTCCAGCACACGTTATCACCCCCGCGCCAACGCGCTCCCATCACCTACTCGTTCTTGTGGATGGAAATATCCTATCCAATTCATTAGTGCACCGTCGGACAATCCACGAGAAGGGGTCACTTACAGTTCTCAGTGGGGTGGTCGCTGGCGTTGTTGTTGGAGACAAAAGAAGAAGCAGACGCCGCTGCGCACTCATAGTCTGGCTTACAACAATGAACTCTGAATCGGGTTAGTGCGAACACTTCTCCTTTCATACATAGGACAGTCTAACCCGAACGCTTCGCGGATGCGATTCGGAGTCCACTCGGACTGCCAGGAATGCACCCCCGAGAGAACAAAGCAAAGTCTAACCTGAACGCTGTCACGGTTCACCAAGGCATAGGGCGCCAGTTGGATATTATGAATTAAACTCAATCTAGAGAAGAAAGGAAAGAGAAGAGGAGCACTCGAGCAGTGGCTCGATCTATATACAGCTATGTTGTTGTGGAGTGAATTCTCTTTAGCGAGACCAGTTCTGAGAATTCACTCCACAACTGAAAACTTCGCTCCAACCCCGGAAAGCTCCCCACACCCCTGAACCCCCACTCGAGCTGCAAGGCGCACTTGATATCGTAACAAACGCTTCGCAGATGCGATTCGGAGTGCACTCGGACCACCACGAATGTACCCCAGAGCGAACAAAGTAAACTCTGGTTCCGCACAATAAACGGAGTCGATACGGCACAGCTCTAGCATGACATATAGGAGGGGCAGAACAGTAATGAATTCATGCCCTACAGATGTGTAGCTTATATAGATCACTTAAACATACTACTTGTACGTGTAGTATGAGGGTTACTTCTAATTAATATGGCTTATTATCAATAACGTGGTTTATCACCTCGCGACGCATATCACCATATCACCTTGCAATGCATATCACCTCGCAAGACACTTTTTACTACCCCATCACTTCAGAATACCATTAATCAACCACAACACATTAAATCAATTAAAACTACTTAGAATCTAATGAACTAGATATTTCTAAACCCTCCTAATAAGTCTACGCAACACGTTATAGTATTGTAAATAATACTATATTAAGTTGAGTACGAAGCTCCTATCTAAGGAAATACTATCTACTTATATAGTGGCATTGTGCCTTATAAATAGTTAGGATAGTTGGGATAGTTGGGCCTTTTCCAACTATCTAACTATCTACTAGTTTGACAACTATCCACCAGGTAGGTCATGCTACAGCCTAGCTGCTAGCCTTGTGACTTATGAGTCACATTACTAGAGCCTAGCCCCACTAGCCCTATAACCATGATGTCACGTTACTGTAGCCATAACACTAGGATCTCTGTCCCCTTTGCTAACATAGCAACTATAGCAAATATTAGTGTTAGTAAGCTTCCTTAGTAAATACAATCTTTAACCAAAGTTGTCTACAAAAGAGCTTTGGTTGGGTTGTGAGGCATTTGTGAAACCTAAGGGTTAGTGTCTATAGAGGGGGGTCTAGTAGGTGTTAGAGTCTATAACTTAACATCTATCTTTTATATAACTTCCTTAGGGTTAAAAGGGACTAAACTAGCTCTGTGGAATCTAGTTTAGGCATTTTAGAGAGTTATCGACTGTTGATAAGCTATCTTAAAGACCATGTACTGTGCCAATGATGCCCGAATACGGACTCGGCTTCTGGCTGTGCAAACTTCGTTATCAGACGCAGGAGGAGCTATTGGAAGTTGCAAGCGCCGTAAGCTGCCTACTGATCTCATAGTCATTGATTTCTTCCACTGGGCATTACAGTGCGACTGGAAGTTTGACCCAACCTCCTGGCCAGATCCAGGCGAGTAATTTTTGATACCGCAACGGCCTTGACAAGGTCAATTCTCACATGCAATGATAGCAGGACTGAAGTCTTTGAACATCGAGCTCATGGTATCAATATGGCCTACTGTTGACAAGAGGGCTGATAACTAACCTGAAATGCTGAAGAATGGTTACCTCATCCGCGTTGACCGCGGCATGCGGACAGTTATGGAATTTCAAGGCAATACCGTCTACTTCGATTCCACCAACCCCGGAGCGAGAAAGTATGTATGGGAGAAGGCAAAGGCGAATTACTTTGACAAGGGAATTAAAGTCTTCTGGCTTGACGAAGCGGAGCCAGAATACACCGCGTATGATTTCGATAACTACCGCTACCATGCGGGCTCGAACTTGGCAATCGGAAACATCTACCCTGTGGAATATGCTCGCACATTCTATGAGGGGCATGCGACATGTCGTGTTTATCGGTTTCCAATGACAAGGCAAGGCAAAGGCTCTTCGGGAGATCAACGCCGTCAGTAGCGGACGCTACGATGTCGACCACAACGTCGCTACCGCGCCACAACATGTGCCGTGGCTCTGCAACGACAAAGTTAAATGTCACGACACGTCTCTGCAGATGGGTGGGCAAGTCGACATTCACCGTTCATAGTTGGAACCGCTAACAATTTACAGAAGGAAGACAAAATGGGTGTCATTTCAGAAGAGAAAGCAGGGTTATACAGTGAGGGTGGGAGCAAGGACTTCCAGCCCAAGCGTAACGAAGCAGGTTGACGATATTTTCCTGTCCAGCGGCAGTATGTCGCAAAGACTCTCGAAGGGGTCATGGATAGCGCGCGCTTTCGCAAGGTGTATATATAGCGTGGCCCAATATTTAATCACTACATTCCATGCACCTGGCCCCTCCCTAACAATACCGTGCCCGAATGCAACGAGTGGGACGAAGATGGCAGTGACCGGCAAGGCTTCCGGTGACACGCATTCTAGCAGAGGGTAGAGATTTTAGCAGGGTGGTGGATCTCCGTTCATGAGCTAGAGATGGTGTTTTCCGCGCAAATACTAGACATTTTATCTGATTTTGCGCGGAAATCAGAAAAGTTAGGTTGGAATGTAGAGGTGACTTATGGCGACTATGCTAGTAGGGAGGACTAATAGCAACAGAGATAGGAACGGAGACAGTAGGGATAGGGACAGACGATAGTAACGGCAGGGACAGAGACGGACGACACGGTGACAGCAGGGATGAGCGACAACAACGGAGACGGGCGGGGACGAGCTACAGTAAATCTGCGTAATTTTGTAAGACGGGGAATATGGCAATCACATCATAGCACAGACACTCAAATAATATAAAAACTCTATTACGTTAAAGCAAAAAGGTATCTAAAACACAACACATCATAAACTCTGCTTCCCCCTCGTCTCAATGGGCAACCCCAACATTGCGACCAACGCGGCAAACATGAGACAACCACTTGCGTAAATCGGCGCCTTCGGGTTGTCAGTCGCAGCGTAGATGGCGACGATGGGCGCGCAGATTCCGGCGATGCGGTTCAGGAAACTGGCGATACCCGACCCTGTCCCGCGACTCGGCGCTGGGAACACCTCGGGCGTGTACGCATACAGCACACCGTACATGATGTTCTGGAAGAAGGACTCGATGCAGGTGAAGATGAGCTGGAAGTCGGGGTTGGTGCTGATGGTGAAGAGGAACAAGCAGACGCCTGTGAGGAGGGTCGCGATGGCCATCGTGCCCTTGCGGCCGACGTACTTGATGTTGACGGTGTAGCAGGCGATGATGGAACCGGGGACACCGCAGATCGAGATGATGGCGTAGTTGCGGTAGACAATGTCTGTAGGGTTGGGAGGGGCGTTGGGGTCGACGCTCGTGAGATACTGGGTCAGGAAGGAATTAAACAGGGGATATCCCATTCCTATCGCCGTCCAGCAGAACCACAGGATACCAGTGTTGATAGCGAGGCGCTTGTAGGCGAAGAGCGGCGCGATGCGCTTGGTGGAGAACTTCTCAGCCTGGCGCTTGACAATCTCCATGGTGGAGAGCTTCTGGTCTGGGATCTCGTCGATGCTGCCTCCTATAGCGTCGAGAACCTCCTCGCTGATCCACGTCTTGGACTTGTTCTTGTAGGCAATGCCTCTGACGACGGCGACGGCCTCGCGTTGGCGGCCACGGCTGAGCAGGAACTTTGGCGACTCAAACAGGTGGAAGAAGAAGAAGCGGCAGATGAACATGGCAAAGGTGAAGGCTCCCATGGAGAAGTTGAGATATCTCCAGCCCATGTTCATGCTCTTGGTACAGCACGCCTCGCCGGGGCCGACGCTGTTACAGGCAGGCAACAATTGGTCGCAAGAGTAGTTCGGGATGAAGCCCCAGGCGAAAAGCGATCCGATCAGCTGGCCAATGGGCCAGAAGACGCTGAGCATGGTGAGGAGGTTGCCCCTAGCAAATGGCAGGAACTCGAGGAATAGGGCGCCGTCGACGGGGAGGTTGCCGCCAACGCCAAGTCCGAGCGCAGCATAGAGACCGCAGACGGTGATCCAGTTCTGGGCGCCTCCAACCGCAAGGCCGAAGACACCGGCCATGAAGAGGGTGATGTTGAAGGCTGGTCGTCTTCCGATCGCGTCGCAGGCCACACCCCAGAAGGCGGCACCAATACACAATCCGGCGAAGAGCGCCAGCGTGGTGAAGCGGACCTGAGTGTCAGAGATGCCAAACTCGGCCGAGAGCGAGGTCAGCGTCAGGGCGACACCCTGCAGCCAGAGGTTATCAGCCAACCAGCCGAAACCGCATAGCACGAAGAGCTTCCACTGGTAGCGGCCCATGCCGATATCCTGGATGGCGCGGTTGATGACCTTTGACTTGCGGTCGTAGGCCGAGTCGGTGCCGCTGGCCGCAATCTCGGCGTCGATCTCGGCTCTCAGCTGCTCAATGGTGCTGCTGCCGCCATGGCTGCCAATGTGGCTCTCCTGGTCGCTCTCGCGGTCCGCAGGCGCGTCGCCATCAGTCTTCTTTTCCTTTTCCTTGTCGGAAGTGCGGGGACTGAGGGCTAGCGGGACATAGACTTCCAGGTAGTCCTCAATGTCATGCTTCCCAAACGGGTTCAGGAAGAACGGCATGGTGATCTGCGTGGTGAGTCGTCGGCTACGATCTGTTTATCAAAAAATGCCTTGAGCTGTCAAACTACGCTGGATTCAGATTTTTGGTGACAAATGTCAAATCAATGGCAGGTCGTTCCGAGCAATGGGATCGCCGTTTTTATATGCTATGCACAGCACAGGTTCAATATCACCGACACGAGCGACTTACCCAATGCCACTGATATGCGTATGCAACGAAGCCGAGAGTGTCGTGTGTCGTGTGTCGTGTGTCATGTGCCTAGTATGGCGAGGCGCAGGAGGTATAAGTGATAAATGAGACTCTGCTTGGTGAGTGAAAGAGCTTCGACGTCGATTATGGAAGGAAGAGGAAGAGGGAGAGAAGAGAAGGAAGTTAGGAGAAAGAAGTCCCGGAAGAAATAAAAGAGATTCACTGTTTCGCTTCGGGGTTATTTTGGTTCGCCTGCAATTGGCGCCAAGCATTCGGTGAGGGATCAGTGTGGGGGTTGTCGCGGGCAGCCAATGCGAGGCACGTAAGGATACCCACGACTCATAAACAGCACGACTCATAAACAGGGCAAATGATTGTCAGTGGATTCGACGCCGTCGCAACACGCCGGAAGGGTCCTACAGGGAAGACCAGGGAAGACTAGCAGGGAACTTGCCCCAGATGGGGAGGGCGACAACCAAGGTCAACGAATTGCCAAGGCGTGATCAGCGAACGAAGGGGGGTGGAAAAGTCTGCGGCTAGCGTTGTCACGAGATTTTAGGCCGTTGGGGATCGCTGGGATCATTGGATGCTGGGAGGGATGGTGACTGTAAGACACATGGATGGTTGAGATGATGTTAGAGTACAGTAATACTTCGGTATGCACGGCAAATGCGCGCTCTTTCTCTGTAGACTGTAGACCGTTAGCCGTGGCCTTAACTCACCGGAAACGCTTTTTTTTAAGGCTGTTTTGGGGGAGGGGCGGCGGGGCGGCGGGCGGCGATGACGTCGATGGTGTTGGGATGCGGCATGACGTACCACAACTATGGCAGTTGGAAGTAATTTAGTGGTAGGTATATCACGCCACGCGAGCGTCAACTCCACCACCCAACTGAACTTTCGTTCCTTCCAAGCAAATCAGGCAAGCCACACCCATCCACCCCACGCTCTTGCCGGGATTGGATATTGTCATTTTACTTTGTAAACTCACATTCGGGCTGTTTACGGGGGCTGTTTATGGGGGCTGTTCACAGCTGATCTGACTGATTCGACTGATCTCACTCGGCCGGCTCTTCTTGGCCTGCAGCAGCTGACCGGAAGGTGCGAAGGAATCTAATGAGTCTGCTCCTGTCCTGTCCTGTCCTGTCCTGTCCTGTCCTGTCCTGTCCTGTCCTGTCCTCGGACGACCCGGCCTTCATCATCATCTAGGGCCCGCGTTCAGCGTTCCGCGTTCAAGACGTGAAATTTCCCCCCCGAATCATCCACTCTGGACCCTTGGCATCCGTCTTTTCTCTAGTCGCTGATCGGAATTCGGCATGGAAATTACTTTCAAGTTCCTTACTTCCTTCTTTTCTCACCGCATCAACTCTTCACCCCGTCGTATTTCGCATCGACTTCCTGATCCATCACTCCTCCGCAACCGCCATCTTCTGAATGTCGACTCCCCCACGTACGTCTACGGAGTAAAGTGCAACGCTGTGACCTCGGCGGAAAGGTTGTGGCTTGCACTAAAAAGGCTCTAACATCCTCCCAGCCCTAGACATCCTAGACGCTACTGCTGAGTCCTATAGGCTAGACGTGCCTGTACCATGCGCCTAGTGGCGGCTTGGCTCTTACTTGACGGCACCACTACCTCCGTATTAGCTCTAGCACAAGGCAGGGGATGGGCCGGGGTATCATCCATGAGGCATTTTAGTGCGTTAAGTATGCAAGTTATGTAACGTGAGATTACAGGGTTTTAGCAACCTAACCGTCGGGCTTTTGACTACCTTACCGGGATTTCACGTAAATTGAATAAGGCTAGCACGACGGTAACGGGGACCGTCACCAAAATTGGCTGATATTCCCACGGTTTTTGGTGCCTGCTCCGGTGGCACCACCCGTTTCTCATGCCAACGGTGATTCCTCCCAAACGGTCGACGCCAAGCACCAGTAAATAGAAAAGAAGCCGTTGTAGAATAGTAAAATTGACTCACCGTTTTCGATCCTTCTTCGGTGGCCCGGATTGGGCTGTAATTGCCCGTAAAACCGGGATATATTGGCCACGGTGATTAATAATATCCACCAAAGTCGCCTTTGCCTCGGTGATAGCACCATTTTCGAGGCCGTAAACGGTGATGGCGCCGTCTTCAAGGTATTACCGATGCCAGAAGTCGGCGGTATACTCGGAATGAACCATCGCTGGCATGGCTAGCGGTTGAAAAAGTGAGAATCGCACCCAAAATGTAAGGACACAGGGCACCCAGCTCACAGTAATAGCATATGAGAGTGCGAGTCGGAGGCTAAACGGATGCTATCCTATAGGCCTACTATGAAGGATACAAAAAAGATGATGGGGGGAACCCCGTGAGTCGATTGTCTCAAGTACCCGAAACCCATCCGACTCGGTTCCCACTCGGTTAGCCCACCCAAATGATCACACATGACCCCGCAGCTACCCAGAGTCTACTCCCTAGAATGAGAGACGAGAAGGCATCCTTACACTACCCCCCTCCTAAGAGAGTGCTTTGTCCGCAAAGCATGCCATCAGGGTCCTTTCCGTAACCTCCCTGAATGGTATCCGTAAGCTGGGCGTTCCTTGTTGGTGAAAATTTTGGCGGTACGTGCATCGGGAACTCCCCCGTTTGTACAATGTGTCGGGAAAGTGCTTTGTGTGCGGAGGTGGCTGTTCTTGAAGGGTACCGTAACACCACCTCGTGGAATGCGACACTGGAGTTGGCTTTGTTCAATCTCACTTTCCATCTTGGTGGTCCGAATGGGCACCGGGAAGTATCCGCTAAGCGTTTGAGTCGAACCTTCGTAAATGTGAAAGGGGAAGTGATCGCGCTAGCCCGATTCAGAATTTATTGTTGTAAGCCCAACATTTGAGTACTCCGCTTCGCCCACCTCTTCCTGTTTTTCCTTTACAACAACAACGCCAACAGTATCCACATCGAGACTGGTAAGTGGCCCCCTCCATTCCTATAGCTGTATACTAACTGATTGTTTTTAGAATACAACAATCCACCCGAACGAGTAGGTGACAGGAACGCACTCGGCGTGCAAGTGATAATGTGGGCTTGGCTGACGGGAGCATAGATCCCGAACAATTGACGATGCCGATCCCCACGCCTGCCGGAGCCCTCTCAGTCACTTTCCAGGTCCTGTGTCTGCGCTGCCTTCGGGCCAAAGCTCGGAGCGTCCTGGCGCACGATTGCGTCTGGTCTCCCTCGAGCTCAAAGTGCGAGTACTGCACTACGCAGCAATCCACCTGTGTCCCAGTGAGTTTCCTTGTGGCGTTCTGTTGGTTGGTTGGATTTTGGTAACCGTTTGGGTGAATAGCTACCCTGGTTCCTCGATGAGAAATACCGCGTCCTCATTGCCGCGGAAACAACCATCCCTCTCGTCGCCGCAGACTTCGCGGCCGCTGCCTCGGAGGCAAATCGGGTGGCCCTCATGGCTGCCCAAAGTGTTCCCAAGTTCTGTTCCGTCCCGGAGCGAGACTCCTACGAGGAGCTCCACGCCACGCGCGCCGCCATTGAGGCCGGTATGGGCGTGAGTATACCCGTGTCCTCTGTTGTTTCAGTGCTGACACGGTTCAGCAAATCCGGTCGTCGCTGCGCTGTCTTCGGACGGAGCAGGGGAGCGTGCCGGCTCTTTTGGGGGAAGTGGTGGCTGCCCTGGGCAGACTTCCTGCCGTCGCTGTCGCCGCGATGGTCCCAGACCGCACTGGGGGGAGGAGGAAGAGGGGTAGGAGGAGGGCACCATTGGTGCGGGTTATGGGGAGGGGGAGAATGGGGAGTAGGGTGGACGGAGGCCCTGTGTCGGAGGGGACTCCGGCCTGACTCTTCGCGTGGGGTCGCTTCGACCCTTCGTCTCTCTCAGTGGTAGCCGCTTGTTGCGACACTGGTGAGACGTTTGGGAAGGGTGGCTCCTGCAAGGGTTATGGTGGTGAGTGCGCCCTGGCTCAGAGGGTAGTTACTTTAGGGCCGTAGGTAGCAACTACTCTGTTTTTCCTGCTTTGTTGTCCCTCGCGTGATTGTAGTTTTGTTCCTCACCTGCCTCCCATACCGTAACCCATCCGAGTAGTTCTTGAGGTGGGCCTGGTAAATCAGGGTATTCCTTGTGAAACTCTCTGAGTTTATGGGGGGACTTCTTGAAGTTTGACGCTGGGTACCACTCCGGGTCCGGATCGTATCCGACCCAACTAACCCGGTATTGTAGTTGCTTCCAGCAGAGACTTACGGTGAGGATCTTTTCCACTTCCCATTCCTCTACGCCATCTATCACTTTGCTGCTAGGCTCAGGCGGATCCTGACCAGGTAGGGGGTTGTTCAGATCCTTCATGAGGACGTCTGGTGAGAACACATCGTGTATTTGAGAACCGGTAGGTAGTTCCAATCGAAACGCGTGCCCAATCCGTTCCAACACCATCTATGGTCCGACCCATTGTTGGCCCAACTTGCGGCTAGGGTGACAGTTTTTCAAATTTTTGGTCAATAGGTACACTCTATCTCCTATATCCCAGTCGATGGCCCTTCGGCGTCGATTCATGTGCTTAGACATTTCCTCTTGTGCCTTTGCCATGTTTTCCATTGCGTGGACCCATGCGGTATGCATTCGGTCTGCAACCGCCTTGGCTTTCTCTCCATTTAGAGTCTCCCAGGGGTTGGTGCTTTTTGGAGTGTTCCAATCCCAACTCCTACGTGGATAGGTTCCGTACTTGAGTTGGTAGGGGGTCATGCCAATGGATGCGTGGGGGAGTGTCATTTGCACAGGTCCATTATGGGGATGAGTTCGCTCCAGTTATCCTGATAATGGGATACGAAAGGCCTCAGTCTCTGATCGATGTATCGGTTCATGATTTCCGTCTGTCTTCCAGTCTGCTTATGATAGGCAGTCGACAGCTTAACCTTAACGCCGATAATTCGACAGAACTCCTGCCAAAAGGATGATATGAATTGGGGTCCGCGGTCACTTACAATCGACTCCGGAGTGTGTCCGAATCGGTATATCCATTCGATGAACAATTGTGCCCTTTGCCGGGCAGTTGTGGTTTTGTAGCAAGGTATGGTCACCAAACTCTTACCGAGTCGGTCCATAAACACTAAGATGCTATCGTATCCATGCTTGTCCCTTGGGAACTCCTTGAAGTCCATGGTGAGGTGTTGCATAGGATATTCCGGTATGGGTAGTGGGTGTAGGAATCCTTGTTGCTTAGTGACATTGGTGTGAGAAAGCCAGCATATCACGCAGTTTCGTACATACCGTAAACAGTCCGCTTCCATCCCGACCCAATGATACATTGGAGCAAGCAATTGGTAGGTTTTCCTGCCACTGGGATGTGCTGACGACACTTGGTCGTGCGCTTCTCGGATCAGTTTCGTACATAGGTTGGTGTGGCGATTCACACATAGGCGGCCTTTGTACAGGAGGAGCTGGTCGTTCATCGCGAATCCGTCCGGTAGGGGTTGTTTCACTCAAGTCTCAGTAAACGACTTCCGATTGTCCGCACATAGCGCCTCTATTAAATTGAAGGGCACCTGTGCCCTGGGGGTGTCTATCAGGTTAATGGACGTGACGTAGCTCTCTGCTAGTTCGGCGCTGATGCGGGGGTGTAAGCAGCTTGGACCTAGCAATACCCTCGCTCTACTGTCGAGTTTGACTTTCTGTTGCGTTACCAGTGTTACGACGGAACAAGAAGGCTGGCCAACTACAGGACAGGAAGGAGGGAGGTCGCATGAGACCGGCCCTGGTACCTGGAGGGGCAGCGGGGAATAGTAGTTCCGAAAGTATCACGTGACGGACTCGCAGGATGATGAGAAGAGTCCTAAGAGTCCAGGACTCCGAGGACTCGAGTGAGTTCCCAGGAGTCCACTAGGCACGTGACAGACTCGCAGGATGATGAGAAGAATTCTAAGAGTCCAGGACTCCGAGGACTCGAGTGAGTTCCCAGGAGTCCACTAGGCACGACGCCACTATATAAGTAGATAGTATTTCCTTAGATAGGAGCTTCGTGCTCAACTCAATACAGTATTTGTTATATACTAGTAACGTGTTACTTGAAGCCTTTGTGTCTGATCCCCTGCCTCCTCTGATAAGTCAACCTTTACGCAAGAGAACCTCTGTGTCTTCTATTGTTTAGAAGTCAGCGTTACAACCAGGTCTTGGTCTCTTCGTCTCAGAATATCAGCCTTCTGATTATTCTTGCCTGCAGTGTACGTAATGCAGAAATTGAAGTCGAAGAGTAGCTCCATCCACTGAACCTGTTTCACCGTGAGAATCTTGGTAGACATGAAATATTCTAACGAACGGTGATCAGTGTAGACGTCAACTCGGTGGCATACCGAAGCCAACTTGGCCCTCCATTTTCTGAAGGCTTTCACGATTGCGAATAGTTCCTTGTCGTGGATCTCCCAGTTGATCTCGTGTCCAGATAGGACGTGACTGTAGAAGCTTACGGGGTACCATCGTGTTAGGGTGTTCCTGGGACAGGACACCAGCTACCACTCCATCAGACGAGTCAGTCTCCAGCTTTGTAGGCAATTCGGGGTTGAAGTGGTGAAGTGCCTGTACCGCTAAAAGTTGTCGTTGCAATTCCTCAAACGCATCCTCACATTCGTCTGTCCACCAGAACAGCTCCGAGGGACTAGTAATAGTTGTGAGGGGCTTTGCTATTTTTCCGAAATCTCGAATGAATTGCCGGTAGAAGCCTCAAAAGCCTAGGTAGGACTTCACAACTGTAACGGTAGTCAGTCGGATCCTGCTGTTGACGATGAATCCCTTTCCCAGGTTTTCCAGCAGGTATTGCTTGGTAGCCTTAAGCTCTTCAGTGTGTTGTCAGTATAGCGGGGAGAAGGCGTTTGGTAAAGGGGCTTCGAGCTGTATCTTATGGTCGTATATGTGGTGTAGAGGGATCCGATCTGATTCCGACTTCGAAAAGACATCCGCATAGCTTCGGTGCATATGCGGGAGTTTCTGTTGGATGAGGTGAAGTGTTTCTGCATCCTCGTCCAATTCCTTTTCATGATGATCTGATCGATTTCGTACAGTCACCGACCACTGCTATTAACCGAATCGTGAAACCACCCGCGAAGCCACCGAACGTAGATAATTAATTTGCTCGTAACATATGCAATTTTAGAGTGATAGTGTCACGGTTCACCAAGGCATAGGGCGCCAGTTGGGTATTATGAATTAAACTCAATCTAGAGAAGAAAGGAAAGAGAAGAGGAGCACACGAGCAGTGGCTCGATCTATATACAGCTATGTTGTTGTGGAGTGAATTCTCTTTAGCGAGACTAGTTCTGAGAATTCACTCCACAACTGAAAACTTCTCTCCAACCCCGGAAAGCTCCCCACACCCCTGAACCCCCACTCGAGCTGCAAGGCGCACTTGATATCGTAACACTACCCCCCCCCCCACTCCAGAGTTGATCTCCTGATCAAGAAATCCTATTTTCAAAAAAAAACAATTGTCTCCAGCTCTCATTTTGGTTTCTGAGGGTATTTTCTGTGATATGCTTGGGTAACTTCTGGAGAATTTTCAAAGCTCTCTGCAGTATACCATGTCTCATCCGGTGGATAGTTCTTCTAAGCTGCCTTGTAGAAAAGCTTCTTTCGAATAACTTTTGAGTCGAGGATTTCGTCCACTTCCCACTCCTCTTCGCCATTGACAATGACTGGAGGCTCTGGCTCCTGTTGCTGCCCTTCGATTGCATGATTCGAGTCAAGTCTTAATAGATTGGCATGAAATACTGGATGAATCTTCATGCTGTTTGGAAGTTTGGGCCGATATGCAACTATTCGCTCTAGAATTTCAAAAGGTCCCACTTGCTTGTGGTCTAGCTTCTTTGATGGCCTCTGTGTCTTTATATTTTGAGTTGAAAGCCATACTCTGTCTCCCACTTGATAGCGTGGTGCAGGTTTCCTTTTCTTGTTCGCGAAATGTTCCATTTTTGCTTGCGAGAGCGTGATTTCATCCTGCAGAAACTCCCAAATCTTTGCCATGGTCTGAGCTATGTTCTTGTGCTCTTGTTTGGCTTCGTAATATGCTTGCTGCTCTGTATCGAAGCTCATTCTTGGTTCATAGCCCTTGTTCGCAAAAAACGCACTTGTCTTGGTTGCATCTGATGGCAAACTGTTGGCAGCAAACTCCGCCATGCACAAGTATGAAACCCAATTGTCTTGAAAATAGTTCACATGAGCTCGCAAGTAGCGTTCGAGCTCTGCATTGAATCGCTCAGTCTGTCCATCTGTTTCTGGGTGGAAGGCAGTTGAAAGTTTGGCCGAAATTTTCCAAATTTTGCAGAGCAAACTCCAGACTTCTGCAATGAACTGAGGACCTCTGTCTGATATTATCGAGTTTGGTAGACCATGGTGCTTCCATACATGTCGAAGTAAGAGCTGTGCTGTAGCTTCTGCAGTAGTCCCTTCTTGCCCAGCGAAACACGGAATGAAATGTCTTTCTTTCGTCAACCTGCATGCAACAACCAAGATAGCATTGTTCCCTTCACAGAGTGGTAATCCTGTCACGAAATCCATTGATATATCCATCCATGGTCGACTGTCAATAGGGATTGGTTGTAGAAGTCCATTGTAGGAATCTCGAGATGGTTTCGATCTTCGACAACTATGGCAGTTTTTGATATATCGAATTATTGTTTTGTCCATGTTTGGCCAGTAATAGTGCTGTTTCATGACTCGCAGCATCTTTCCAGCTCCTGGATGTCCCATAGAAGCTTGTTCATGAACTTCTCTCAACAAGTCCACCTGAATGGTTTCTGGCACCCAAACTCGATTTTGATATTCTAGCATGCCGTTTTTGAGTTCGCAATAAGCCAATGCAACCTCTTTGCTTGTTCGATCACCATTCTCAAGCTTCTGTAGTGTAACCTTGCAGAATTTGTCTTCCAGTTGAGACTTTTGGATTTTCTCAAGAATTGTCATTTCTCTGATATGAGTTTCCACTGGAGCTAGCTGAGCTGTTTGGCCTTGTTCTTTGAGTTTCTGAATGTCTGGATGTAGCCTCGAAGGTGGTAGCAACACCTGAAGCTGTTGCTTTTGTCGATCATCCTCATCATTGCCTTCTGGTCTGTCACCAGGCCTTCGAGTCAAAGCATCTGCTTTTCCATTTTGCTTCCCAGGCCTATAGATGATCTGGAAGTTGTATCGAGAGAGGAATTCAGCCCATCGAGCTTATCTTCTTGTCAGCTTCTTGGTGGACATGAAGTATTCCAAGCTTTTGTGATCAGACAAGACTTGGACTGGAAAATCTGTCCCTTCAAGTTCTGGTCTCCATGCTTCGAAACATCTGATGATTGCAAGCAATTCCTTGTCATATATCTCGTAATTGCATTCTGCAGGTGCTAGCTTTTTCGAGAAGTATGCAACTGGATGTAGAACCCCTTGATCATCTTTTTGTGACAAGACTCCTGATGAGATGAAGTCTGAGGAATCTGCTTCGACATAGGCTGTCTTGTTTCTATCGAAATGCCTCAAGACAGGAGCTTCTGTGACTGTTTGTTTCAACAGCTCGAATGCAGTTTGGCATTCATGAGTCCATTCGAATATCTGATCCTTTCTGGTAAGGTTCACCAATGGCCTCATGATGCTGGAGTAATTTCGGATGAACCTTCGATAGAAATTGCAGAATCCAATGAAAGCTTGTATATCCCTGAGCGATTTTGGAGTTCGCCATTCCAATATAGTAGAAACCTTTGCAGGGTCCATGCGAATGCCATTGACTCCCACGATGAGTCCTAGGAATTTGGTTTCTTGGACGAAAAACTCACATTTTGAGATATCTGCTTGCAGTCCAGCTTCTCGAAGCTTCTGTAGGACTTTCCTTATGTGCTCTGTATGCTCCGCTCGAGTAGTACTGTAGATAAGAATGTCATCCATGTATGCGGTGACGAATTGGTTGAGGTAATCCATGAGGGTTTCATTCATGTACCTCTGGAATGTTGCTGGACCATTTGTGAGTCCGAAGGGCATGACCTTGTATTTGTAGGATCCAAATCGAGTTCTGAATGTAGTGAGGTCTTCATCTTCTTCTGTCTGCATTCGAATTCGATTGAAGGCATGTCGAATGTCCAGTTTGGTGAGATATTTTGCTCCTATGACTTGGGCCAGCGTTTCATCAATGAGTGGTATGGGATATCGATCCTTTTTCGTTATGGCATTTAGCTTCCTGTAGTCAACACAGAATCGAAGACCACCACCTGGCTTTCTCACAAACATAATGGGTGAAGAGTATGGGGCTTTGCTTGCTTCAATGAACCCTTTTGGCAAGTGCTCGAAGACATATTCTTCGACCAAATCAAGTTCTTCCTTTGACATATTCCAGAGTGGTGCATATCCCAGCTTTGCATCACCTTCGAGTTCAATATGATGGTCTGAAGGTCGATGGGGAGGTAGCTTGTCTGCTGCCATTTTTGAAAAAACATCCAAAAATTCATGAAATTCCTTCGGAAGGATCAGTCGAGAGTCAATTTCTTCAGTTTTGGTCTTGTTCTTGTGCTCGATTATGTCCTTCATTGATATAGCAAAGACTTGAGCTCCTTTTTGCTTCATGAGCATTCGAAATGGTGCTGCGCCAATCATTGCTATGGTGCAAGGTTTTGGTTTTTCCACTTTCAGAGCAGGTTCCGGAGGAGGCATTTCTTTGGCTTTCTTCTTTGGCCTTTGTCTTTCGCTTTTAGATATAGGCTCTGTTTCTAGGGCTCGATCTGGTATAGAATGGTTGCAATAATCTCCAGTGAAGAGGACTTGATCATTGATCATATCGAGAACAACTCCATGTTGCTTCATCCAAGCTTTCCCGAGAATGATGGAATGTTTTCCCAGCGAAGTGATGAATAATGGACATAGGCTTTCCACATGCTCTCCCACTTGTAGTCGAGGATATATAGCATGTGTGATAGCAGGGGCAGCCTCTCCATTGAATCCTTCAACTTGTTTTGGCTTCACAAGTTCGACTGGGGCTATCCCTTTAATTTCACATATTCTTTCTGCATCAGCAGCATTAATAAAGTTTCCACCTGTGGCACCAGTATCGATCAATGCATGGACAATAGCTTTGTATTTTCCTATTCTACAAGTAGCTAAGAAAGGGGTGTCCGGATCAAAACTGGATCTCGAGGAAGAAGCTGCAATTCTGGCTGCACTGCCTCTAGTGATGACTTGTCTAGAGGCTATTCGTTTTCCGAATCGATGATAGACTCAGCTGTAGATACCTCATTCACTTGAGCTTTGAGCTTCTGGGGACAGTCTCGAGCTCGATGTCCATTTTGTCGGCATATGAAGCATTTCCCAAGTTTCATGAGCATTTCTTTTGCTGGATCTTGATGTGGTGGTCGATACAGCTTCTGCGTCTTGTTCTGGATTATTTCGAGCTGCCATTGCAGCTTTTTCTTCAGCTGTATAAGCCATAGCGAGTTGCTATTTCAATTTCGGTTTATATCGTCAAGTCAGACACATATTGCCAAAGGCCCTATTGTGCAGTTGTTGGCCGTAGGAGCCACTCGAGAGGAGCGCACTTCCCTCACACTTATATCCTTGTCGAGGGAGCGTTGTGAAAGGTCTGACTTGCGAAGGTGGTGTGTATGTGTCGAGCTGACTGTCGAAAGCCAACTTTGAGGGGTTGCCTCGAGATCGTCCTGGAATCCACTTCAGGATAAGGTTTCTGGTTCTGGGGTTTTCAAAGAGTGGATTTCGATTTCGATTTCAGAAGAGGGTTCAGCTCAAAGAGCAGGAAAAGAGGTATAAGAGAGATTGAGTTTTATGTCACGGTTCACCAAGGTGTAACGCTGACTTCTAAACAATAGAAGACACAGAGGTTCTCTTGCGTAAAGGTTTACTTATCAGAGGAGGCAGGGGATCAGACACAAAGGCTTCAAGTAACACGTTACTAGTATGTAACAAATACTGTATTGAGTTGAGCACGAAGCTCCTATCTAAGGAAATACTATCTACTTATATAGTGGCGTCGTGCCTAGTGGACTCCTGGGAACTCACTCGAGTCCTCGGAGTCCTGGACTCTTAGGATTCTCCTCATCATCCTGCGAGTCCGTCACGTGATACTTTCGGAACTACTATTCCCCGCTGCCCCTCCAGGTACCAGGGCCGGTCTCATGCGACCTCCCTCCTTCCTGTCCTGTAGTTGGCCAGCCTTCTTGTTCCGTCGTAACACAAGGCATAGGGCGCCAGTTGGGTATTATGAATTAAACTCAATCTAGAGAAGAAAGGAAAGAGAAGAGGAGCACTCGAGCAGTGGCTCGATCTATATACAGCTATGTTGTTGTGGAGTGAATTCTCTTTAGCGAGACTAGTTCTGAGAATTCACTCCACAACTGAAAACTTCGCTCCAACCCCGGAAAGCTCCCCACACCCCTGAACCCCCACTCGAGCTGCAAGGCGCACTTGATATGGTAACAGATAGATGTAAAAATTGATCCATTGTAATTAGAATTGAAAGCTATACAAAATATGCTCGTATAGTATATAGTATAAAAAATGAGTATTCTAGTATTTTGTATGCCACCCGTCTGCTTGAATGCACGCCTCAATTCTACTCGGCATACTCTTATACAATTTATCAAACAATGACTTGTCTAATGTGTCCCATGCTGCTTGCAAACATGATTCTAGATGCTGTCTTGCATGTTCTGAGTTTGATTTATCCTTTGCAATTTCAGGGAACATCTCACACACCCGGATTTTCAAGTGCCACCAAATGTGCTCAATTGGGTTGAGGTCGGGTGAATAGGGCAGCCACCCATAGAGTGTAGTAATCATATGCTCCTCAAGAAAGTCTGTAACCATACCCGCAGTATGGATAGGAGCATTATCTTGCATAAATGAGTAGCTAGAGTCAAGACTCTCAAAAATAGGCAGGAGTTCTGCTTCTAGAACCTTAAGGTATGAGTTTGCAGTATATCCAAAGTTCTTTGAGTCAAAGTCACGGTCCATAAGGTATAAATTGCTCTGGCCTTCTGCCAAAAAGGCCCCCCAAACCATGATCTTCATGTTCTTCTTTGTACTGTAGGTTTGGATCATCTCCCGCTGCCACTTCTGAGCAGGTGTGCGGAAACACCACTCGCTCCTGTTACCCCGCCCCCGCTCAACAGAGCACTCATCACTCCACACAACTTGACCCCAATCCTCTGCTGTCCAATTCCTCCATGCTAAACACCATGCAAGCTGTTTAGCTGCATGTATTGGCAGTAGGAAAGGGCGACACTTTGCACGCCAATTGCCTATGCCTGCTTCTTGTAGTATCCTCTTTATAGTTGATGTTGAGCAAGCAACATTACAAGCATCCTTTACTTCTTGGTATGTATCCTTTGGGTTTAGGCGTACATGGCGGAGTATAAGGCGTTGCTCTGCTTCTGTATATGACTTTCCCCATGCTGTAGGCTTTTGCCTTCGGTGCGTATTGAGTCAACTGAAATTGTATATTGTACGGTACTTTGGCCACCAGGCTGTCGATTCCCATCAATTGGAGCCAAAGCCCTCCGAGTTGGTGGCATAATTATGGTTGTTGTACAAGGAGGGGTCGGTTACGTGACGTGATTTACACGTCAAATTGGAATTCGGTTAATAGCAGTGGTGTAGTACTGTAGATGCTAGTCTGAAAAAACTCGGAGTCGCTTCGCATCATCTTGTGGTGGAAAGCATTTGCACTGATTTCGCAGATATGCATGGGCGTAAACCTATGTACTAGGGTTTCTGCGGTGGGGGAGAAACCTCCTGGTTTCATAGTGGGTTCGATGGCGTATCGTTGATCTCTTCGTAGTCGGAAATTATCACTTTCATTTCCATCGAGCGTCCGCCTGCGCGGCGTCTGTCTTCGCGGTGGATTGCGAAATCCCGGCGATTCGCATCCGACTGGTATGCAGGATGTTTAATGGACGTTTCGCGTTAGTGGTAGGGCAAGGTGATTTCCTTGCTCCAGCTAGGAGTCGGCGGGTACTCCTTTGGCCATACTAACTGGGTCTTTGCAGAGTCGAGTAGTATTCGGAAGCGGCTGAAAAGCTTCTTCCCAATTATCACATCTTGTGCTCCGAGCTCCAGGAGTACAAAGGGGCAGTTATATATTCAGCATCCTACAACTGTTAAGTGTAACCGAATATACTCTGATACATGGCCTTGGATTTTGCGCTGAAATCCACGTATGGGTACAGAGTAGGGTAGTTTCCGTATGGGGCTCTGAAGCGCTTTCGACAGTCGTATTGCGAAAGGCTCTTAAATGACGAGGTAGCCATTTGCTCCTGTGTCTGCTAGGAACTTTGTTTGCACCCCGAGTCCAGTCATACTCAGGGTCATGTTGACTAAAACTAGGTGCCTCCCAGGAGTTCTCGTAAGTCTAGTCCTCGCAGGTTACATTTGCGTAGACCTAGGAAGGAGCCTTCTCCTAGGCCTCGTCGTTTTCCTCGAGGACGCATCCGATTGAAGTTCCACAGCTTCTTAGGTGGATATAGGCGACAAGGAGGAGGATAATAGCAAGTAGACAGTTATCATATTTTATTACTATATACTACAGTTGAGCCTCAAAATACTCAAATACTATTCGGCGAGGATTTGTATGAGTATTCGCCGAATACTCCCAGATAGCGAGTATTCGGGAAAACCCCGAATACTATTAGAATACTATTTGGGGAACACTGCTCCAACCCTTGTAAATGCTCTGCCTTGAGAGCATCTTGACCTTCAGCAAACCCAATCAGAACTTGTAGAGCTTGACGAGCACTCTGTATAGTAAATACAGGCTGCTCTAGCGGCTCCTGCTCTTCGTCATCATCTTGGGTACTGCCTTGGCCTAGATGCTCCTCTAAGACCTCACTTAAAACCTCTTCTGGTCCCAATTCCTCCATCCCATCTTGTATATCCTTCTCTTCCTCCGGGTTTAGAAAGTTTGATATTGCCATGACATCTTTATGTTCCCAGCTCTAATTACCTTGTCATAGAGCTCTCCGATTCCAAGAGGGGTAATAGTTGTAGGAAGAGAGATTGGCATTGAAATAAGTGTTGATTTTCGAAAGCAGTTGTAGATTGTTGTGTTTGTAACCAAGTTGTTCCAGCTTCGTACAATCCATCGAATAGCTAAGTGTAGATTCATTGTATCCATAGGATTTTGATTGTTGTCAAAGGCTTCAAGCCATTGTCATCGATAATAAGCTTTGAAAGATTGAATGATACCTTGATGTAATGGTGGGTGCACCAGATATGAGAATCTAGCCACCCAAGGAAGGGATGAATTTACTAAGACAACACACTGTCTTAGGAAACAGAGCCAAAGGGTTGTAGCTTAGACTATTCCACAACGCAGCAATCAGGTGTATGATGTGGTGAAGTGGTTTAGACAAGTTGCACAAATGTTGAGTCTGAGAACTCAGGGGTAAGTCAGAGGTTAGCACCTCACTGACTTTTCAAAAACAGAGAATAAAAGATCAATGCTTGGAAGCTTGGAAAAGACGTAGAAGTATGTGCTAGTCGATTTACTGTATTGCCTGCTTGCCCTTTCTTAAGGAAAGGGCAATCCTATTTATGCCAAAGGAGTGTAGTTCTCTCATTTTCCATGACTTTCCATGACTAACCAGGCTTGGTAAATGTATTAGAAATCAAGTGCGACCCACAACTAGCTTGCTAATCATGTAGTGAACGTAAGAGAATCCCATAGAACCATCTCTTGGGTTCCTAGCCTATAGGAAGTGAAAAGGAGGTCCAAGGTCAGAGTACCTATAGACAAATTATGTCATAACTTAACCAATCTTGTGGGTAACTAAGGAGCGATGACGTGTAATGAATCATAGAGGGTTGTAGAAGCTTCTAGAGCTATCGTTCAGGTTCCTAGGCCTCTAGTTGGTAGAGATATGCCATGTGGTAGTATTGGCCCACCCCCTTAAGGAGGAGATTTTCTTAATAACTTGTTCAATGAGTGTCCAAATGATATGCCGTGATGTATGTAGCATAAACAGATGTAGTAGAAGAGTTTGCAGCAATCGTTGAGTAGTATTGCTTCTGTTGTTGATGTGATAAGCCAAGATATGTATGTTGACTTGTAGGTTTGAGGAGGAGATTTCTAAGTTTGCTCTTGAGTTTGATAGCAAACTGAGTGCAACGAATGTCAGTATGACACTTGATCAAGAAGCTGATATTGACTGGTACTGTTAGCTGGTAGCCAACAAATATGAATATTTGAAGGAGGGGGGTAAAGCTCAAGAGAGCAGCAGCATGTGCTGTAAAGTTATCCATTGTAAATAGAACTTCTCGAGTGCCAATATGTGATGAATGCCTCAAGTCATTCGCCCATAATAGTTGTATTCATCCAAGCCTTCTTATTCCATCTCCATATACCACCCATTTGTTGAGCTTCGTCAAGGCTGTCAAAGTGATGGCTGAGAGACTCAGAGACTGTCGACTGGCTAAGTTTGTGGTTATATTGCTGGAGGAACCATTCGATACACTGCTTTTGAGTTGGCTTTTGATGTTGTTTCTGAGCCCAGGCACGAAGGGCATGGCGTTGTTCGAGTAGAATAGGCTGCTTTCGAGGCATTCTGAAGGTCAAGAAACACACATTGGTTGATGGATAATACGATAATTGGAGGCAGAATGACGATTATCTTGAATATCGGACAATATATGGTGTTTTGATTCGGTGCGAGAAAATATATCGCACAATTGAATATATCTGCTAACCAAACATCGTCTTAGCAGCATTTGACTGTACTCGTGTATACACATTAAACGCTTCGCAGCTTGACCTACACTCGTGGACGGACGATCTTTTCGTGACTGATTCCATAGATATGGGACTGCAACCACCATCACATGGACCAATGCGGTGCCGCATTTAACAGCCACGAAATATGTCAACGCGACCAGATTCAACGAGTCGCATATTGCAAAGTCAAATTTTATGGGAGCTTCGTCGGTGAATTTAGGCAGCAGAGTTGGCTCTATGTATGCAACTGTTGAATCAAGGCTATAAGCGGCTGTGCAGACGTTGGGCAAAGATGCGAGTATGTAAGGAGTCGATGATTCTCTCTTTCTTCCTCTTCGTGACTTCTGCAATCGATCTGCCTCATCTTTTACCACCTCACTGTCCATTCAAGCTCAAAAATCAACCGATCCCCACATACAAGTTACGGAACTGCTTGCAAACCCATCTCTGATCTTCAGGTTTCCAATTCCACATCGAATGTCATTTTTCAATCCCTCCT